>NC_138120.1:5239959-5839959 GCF_964146895.1 Miniopterus schreibersii | reverse complement strand
GCCTCTAGTGGAAGATGGTGCCTTCCTAGCAAAACGAAGCTTCTAGTGGCGGCTGCAACCGGCGTCTAGTGTTCAGGGTGCTGACCATAGGGAAGGCTGTCCCAAGGCCTGTGGCTCCCAAATGGTAAGGGACCAGAGGACTGCACTGAGCAGCCGCACATGGGGACCCTCTGCCTCCCTGTGGGACATTGTGTTGAGCCCCAGAAAGCACTGAATCTGCTTAGCCCTCCCTGCCCTGAGCTCCTGGTGCCAGAAGGCTTGGATCTGTGACCAGCCCTGAGGGTGTCCTCCAGCCCTGAGCTCCCAGTGCCAAGGCTGGGATTGGTGACCAGCCCTAAGGGGAACCCTGGTGGTGCGTGAAGCTTCCCCAGCTTTGCTGAGACCAGCAGTGTGGGGAGCTCCATGCAGCTGACTTTGGGTACCCTCCCCCTGGGTTTCTTGGTGGGCAGGTGGCAGGACCTTGCAGGGCGGACTATCTGCCTATGTGTTGCTTTGCGCCTTTGTGAGTCTGATCGCAGAACTGGTTCCCAACTTCCCAGCATGCACTGCATGGACAGACCAATGGAGTCTAGGATTGGGATCTGCACAGTAGACTGAGAGGCTGCCTTCGTGCAACCAGCCAATCAGAGCTGAGCAGGGAGGGGCGGAGCCCACCTGCCTCTCCTGCAGCCAGGAGCACCGCCCCCAACAGAAAAGGGGCTGGTCCAGCTCTCTAAAGCCCCAGACACACCCACAGGGCACAGTCCTGAAGGGGAAGGGTGAGCAGCTCACAGGAGGACATTACAAGAATAAGATTCTCAGGGACTGTTGATTGGGAACTGGAGGAAATGCTGAAAACCCCTGGTGGTACCAGGACAGGCAAAGGGCTCACCAGAATGTATTTTTAATTGAACCCACTGAGCCAGGCTGCTGAAACGGCCCATACAGAAAAGACAACAGGCTGAAATCAGTTTGAAACTGCAGCAGCCCAGTGCATGGGGAACTAGAATCAGAGGATAGGGTATGGAATGAGGAACTAGCAGTGGACCAGAGACTAATGCCCACAGAGTGAGCATCTGACCATGTCACTTCTAATGAGAGTGATACCCTGAGCTACACTAGCCACCCTGCACCCTAAAGACTCTCCAGAAGACTCTGGAGTAAGACCAGGTAACTATAAGGTTGCAAAATAGTTGACAAGAGGAGGTGGTCCACAGAGAGCTTCAGATCAACCAGCTACCTAAGGACACCAGAGCCAAACCTGCCGGGCTCCTCACATTGGCTGATATGCAAGTACCTCCCAGGAGAACTGAAATCAGCACACAAAATAGTGACCCTCAGACAACAGGAGCTGCCCAGAAGTAACTCACCTGATTGACTACCTTTTTTTCATCTTTTTTTGCTTTGTTTTGTTTTTTCTGTTTGTTTTCTGTTTTTTGTTTGTTTGTGGTTTTGTTTATTCTTTTTTTTTTTCCTTAGGCAGAAGAGAAAGAGCAGGAAATTTTTTTGTTCATTTTAAAATTTATAAAAAAATTTTTTTTAAAATATTTTTTAACTAAAGTTTTTTTTCTTTTCCATTTTTTATAAAAGAATGTTCTCTTGCTGTTTGTTTTTAGTTTTCTTTTGGTTATTTGCTTGTTTTGTTTTATTGTTGCTTCTACTCTCAAGACTTTCTTGATATTTCTGCTTAACGACTGGGACTTTATCATTATAACCAAGTTTAATGATTTCCTCTATAATTTCTCCCAAATCCCTCTCTGCCCTGGGCTATATCGCTCTCTATCCTCTCGATCCATTGGCATAACTTTCTTTTCTTTTCCTTTTTTCTTTTCCTACTTTTATTTCATTCTTTCGTTATCCTCCCTTCTGTCTTCCTGTCTTTGTGTTTGATTGTTAGTTTCTCTTATTCTCTTTACTGTATTTTTTTTCTCATGTTCATCTATTATCCTATTCCTATTCTCTCCCTCAATGCTTGGCCCTTCTTTCAGAATCATTTCTCTGCTTCTGTTATCTCCCAGTAGTTTCTCTATTTTTCACTTTTCAGTTTATTATTATTTTCTAAATTTTCATCAGTATTAACAACAATATACATCTCTCTCTCTAAGGGTTACTTTTCTTTCTTTTTTTATTCAGCATTTTGTGTGTGTTCTCCCTTCACTCTCTGAGTTCTATTTTCATATGGGTTGTTTTCATTGTGACTGTCAAGATATTTTGTAAGATACCTCTTCTTTCCTGGAAATTTAGTTGTGTGTTGTCCTACCTTGCCAGCACCCATACAACAGCTTACACGATGAGGTTGGGGCTGAGACATAGTTAGCCATCCTGCAAGGAGGGTCTTGCCAAGGACTGATCAATGACAATCTAGACCCAACCACAACAGGAGAATATAAAGAAACCACAAAAGGGACACCCACAAGAGGGACACGCCTAGAGCAAAGAGCTCAGCTGTGTAAGGAAAACACGCCTCTCAGCTCCACTGGACCCACAAGACAAAAGCCCATCCCACAAGACTGAAAGACAGCAAATATATCTAATATATAGGTACAAACACTAAGACCTACCAAAATGGGGAGACAAAGAAGCAACCCCCAAATTAAAGAAAAGGAAAAGTTGACAGAAAAACACTTTGATGAGGTGGAGTTAAGCAAATTATCAGACACAGAGTTCAGAGTATTGATGTTGAAGATGTTCAAGGAACTTAAGAAGACACTAGATGATAAGATCGAGGACCTGAGTGAAAACATGAAAAAAGAGATACACACCACAAACAAAATTCAGAGAGAGATAAAGAATGCTGTATCTGATATCAAGAATGCACTGGAAGTAATTAAAAGCAGGCTCAATGAAGCAGAAGATAGAATAAGTGACTTAGAAGACAAGGTAGAAAAAATCACATAATCAGAGCAGAAAAAAGAAAAAGCACTTAAAAAGCATGAGGACAGTCTAAAGGAGCTTTGGGACAACATGAAGTGAAACCACATTCACACTATAGGAGTGCCAGAGGGGGAGGAAAGAGAGCTAGGGATAGAGAACTTGGTGTAGGAAATAATGACAGAAAACTTCCCTAGGCTGGTGAAGGAGAAAGCCACACAAGTTTGGGAAGTACAGAGGGTTCCAAACAAGAGGGACTCAAAGAGACCCACTCCAAGACACATCATAATTAAAATGGAAAATCTCAAGGACAAAGAGAAAATATTAAGGGCTGCAAGAGAAAGACAAGCAGTGACCTACAAGGGAACCTCCATAAGGCTGACAGTGGATTTCTCAACAGAGACTCTTCAGACCAAAAGGGAGTGGCATGAAGTTCTCCAAGAAATGAAAAGCAAGAACATGCAACCAAGATTGCTTTATCCAGAAAGGTTATCATTTAAAATTGAAGGTGAAATAAAAAGTCTCCCAGACAATAAAAGGCTAAAGGAGTTCAGTACCACCAAACCAGCATTGCAAGAAATGCTAAAAGGACTGCTTTAAGAAAAAAGAAGGAATAAAGAGAGAAAGGTACATCAGCATAAAGGGGGAAAATGGCATTCTATAAGTTGATATCAATAGTAACCTTAAATGTAAATGGAATAAAAGTCCAATCAAAAGGCATAGGGTAGCTGAATGGATAAGATAACAGGACTCAAATATACGCTGTCTACAAGAGACCCACATGAGAACAAAAGACTCACACAGGCTAAAAGTGAAGGGATGGAGTAAAATATTCCATGCAAATGGAAAGGAAAAGAAAGCTGGAGTAGCAATTCTTATTTATGACAAAACAGACTTCAAAATAAAGACCATAACAAGAGACAAAGATGATTACTTCATATTACTAAAGGGATCAGTCCAACAGGAGGAAATAACCCTTATAAATATTTATGCACTCAATATAGGAGCAGCTAAAAATATAAAAAATTTATAGGGGCACTTTAAAGGAGAGATTGACAGCAACACCATCATAGTGGGGGACTTTAACACCCCACTGTCAGCATTGGACAGATCATCAAGACAACAAATCAACAGGGAAACACAGGCCTTAAGTGACTCAGTAGACCTAATGGATTTAATTGACATTTACAGAACATTTCACCCAAAGCAGCAAAACACACATTCTTCTCAAGTGCACATGGAACATTCTCAAAAACAAACCACACAAATATAAGAAGATTGAAATCATATCAAGCATCTTCTCGGATGACAATGCCATAAAACTAGAAATCAACCTCCACAAAAACACTCAAAAATGTTCAAACACATGGAGCCTAAATAGCATATTATTAAACAATGAATGGGTTACCAATGAGATCAAGGAAGAAATCAAACACTTCATGGAAAATAATGAAAATGAACAGACAACTACCCAAAACCTATGGGACACGTTGAAAGCAGTCCTGAGAGGAAAATTCATAGCATTACAGGCCTATCTCAAGAAACAAAAAAAAGATTTAATGAACCATCTAACACAACAACTTAAAGAACTAGAAGGAGAACAGCAAAAGACACTCAGAATAGCCACAGCCATATTGAGAAAGAGTTGTAGGGATCAGTTTATTGGATATTAAACTGTAACACAAAGCCATTGTAATCAAAATAGCCTAGTATTTGTACAACACCAGACATATAGATCAGATACTCCAGAACAGAGCAGATACTCCAGAAATAGGCCCAAGTCATTATGGTCAGTTAATATTTGACAAAGGAGGCAGGAGTATACAATGGAGTCAAAACAGTCCCTTCAATAAATGGTGTCAGAAAAATTGGACAGCTACATGCAAAAAAATGAAACTAGACCACCAACTTTCACCCTACAGAAAAATAAACTCAAAATGGATAAAAGACTTAAATGTAAGTCATGAAACCATAAAAATCCTGGAAGAAAACATAGGCAGTAAAGTCACAGACATCTCACATAGTGGAATTTTCATTGATACATCTCCTAGGGCAAGAGAAACAAAAGAAAAAATAAGCAAATGGGACTGCATCAAAGTAAAAAGCTTTTGCACAGCAAAAGAAATCAGCCTCAAAATACAAAGGAACCCCATGGTGTGGGAGAACATATTTTTCAAGGCTGTAACTGATAGGGGCTAATTTCCAAAGTGTGCAAAGAACACATACAACCAAACAAGGGGAAAACAAACAATCCAAGTAAAAAATGGGCAAAGGACCTAAATAGACACTTCTCCAAAGAGGAAATACAGGTGGCCAAGAGACATATGAAAAAATGCTCAAAGTCACCAATCATGAGAGAGTTGCAAATTAAAACCACTATGAGGTATCACTTCACACCTGTAAGAATGGCTACCAGAAATAAATCAACAAGTAATATGTGCTGCTGTGAACATTGTTCTATGTACCAAGAGGTCACCAATTTGATTCCTGTACTAAGAGGTCGCCAGTTGGATTCCTGATCAGGGCACATGCCCAGGTCATAGGCTCAATTCCCTGTAGGGGGCCACACAGGAGGCAAGTGATCCATGTTCCTTTCTCTCCTAGACATTTCTCTCTCTCTCTCCCTTCCTAAAGTTAATAAAAACATTTTAAAAACTACTGGCATTTTTATATATGTATAAAAATAATGAAGTATTAGTTATAGAATCTAAGAAAACAATCCCATTTACAATTTTCACAACAACAAAAAATAATAAGGTACATAGCAATAAATTTAACCATGGTGGTAAAAGATCTGTACTCAGATAATGGTAAAATACTGAAGAAAGAAATTGAGCAAGATACAAATAATTGGAAGCATATACTGTGGTCATGTATTGGAAGAATTAGCATCATTAAAATGTCTATACTAATCAAAGCAATTTATAGATTCAATGGAATTTCTACTAAAATAAAAATGGTATATTTCACAAAACTAGAAAATATTCCAAAAATTTGTGTGAAAACAAAAGACTCCAATAGATTCAGCAATTTTGAGAAAGAACAAAATTGAAGGTATCATGCCACCTGATATCAAACTATACTACAAAGTCACAGTAATCAAAACTCAAAAGACCACGATACTGGCATAGTCCTATTTGATTATTTAATTCTTTGTTTCCCTTGCCCTAGGAGATGTATGGGCAAACATATTGCTATGTGAGATGTCTGAGATTTTGCTGCCTACATTTTCTACTCAGATTTTTATGGTTTCATGACTTATGGTTGTCTTTTGTCCATTTTGAGTTAATTATTGTTAAGGTGTAAGTTGGAGGTCTAGTTTCAGTTTTTTTCAATGTATCTGTCCAATATTCCCAGCACCATTTATTAAAGAGACTTTTACTTCATTGTGTGTTCTTGCCTTCTTTGTCAAATATTAATTGAGTGTAATGGCTTAGGGAGATATTTGGGTTCTCTGTTCTGTTCCACTAATGTATATGCATGTTCTTGTGACAGTACCAGGTTGTTTATTTATTTTTTTAATGTATTTTTATTGACTTCAGAGAGAGGACAAGAGAGGGAGAGCTAGAAATATCAATGATGAGTCATTATTGGCTGCCTCCTGCATGTCCCCCACTGGTGATAAAGCCAGGAAATTGGGCATGTGCCCTTCTGGCAATTCAACTTCAAATCTCCTGGATCATAGGTAGATGTTCCACTGCTGAGTCAAGCTGGTGAGGCTATATCTCTTTTGATGGATTTTTAGTATAGCTTGATATCTGGTATTGTGATGCCTTCAACTTTGTTCTTTTTCTAGATTGCTGCAACTATTCAGGGTCTTTCTTGGTTCCATACAAATTTTTGGAATATTTATTCTAGATCTGTGAAATTTTCAATTGTCACTTTAATAGGGATTGCTTTGCATCTGTAGATTGCTTTGGGTAGTAAGTCCATTTTAATGTGAATTCTTCCAATCCATGAACCCAGTATATTATTCCACTTGTTTATATCTTCCTCTATCTCTTTTTAAAATATTCTCTAGTTTTCCAAGTACAGGGTTTTACCTCCTTGGTTAAGTTTATTTCCAGCTTTCTCATATTTTTAGTTGCAATGGTAAATGGTATTGCTTTTTTAGTTTCTCTTTCTGAGAGTTCATTGTTGGTGTATAAAAATGCTGTCAATTTTCAGATGTTAATTTTGTATCCAGCTACCTTGCCAAATTCATTTATTAAATCTAGTGTTACTTTGATGGAGTCTTTAGGGTTGTCTATGTACAATATCATGGCATCTGCAAATAATGACAGCATTACTACCTCCTTTCCAATTCAGATACCTTTTATGTTTTCCTCCTGTCTGATGGCTTTGGCAAGGACTTCCAGTACTATGTTAAATAAGTGGGGCAAAAGCAGACAATTCTATCTTGTTCCTGTTTTTAAGGGAAATGATTTTAGTTTTTGATCATTGAGTATGATGTTGGCTGTGGGTTTGTCATATATGGCCTTAATTATGTTGAGGTATAATTCCTATATTCACACTTTGTTAAGTATTTTTATCAGAAATGGGTGCTGGATTTTGTTAAATGCTTATTCTACATCTATTGATATGATCATATGATTTTTTGCCATTCATTTTGTTTATATGGTGTATCACATTTATTGTTTTGTGAATATTATAGCAGCTTTGCATCTCCAGAATAAATTCCACTTGCTTTTATGTATGATCTTTTTAATGTATTGCTGGAACTGGCTTGCTAGTATTTTGTTGAGGATTTTAGCAACTATGTTCATCAGGTTTATTGGCCTGTAATTTTTTTTCTTTTTAGTGTTTTTATCTGGTTCTGGGATTAGGATGATGCTAGCCTCATGAAAAAAAAAAAAAAAAGCTTGAGAGTTTTCCCTCTTCTTGAATTTTCTGGAATAGTTGGAGGAGAAGAGGTGTTAATTCTCCTTTGAATGTTTGGTAAAACTCACCTGTAAATCTATTTGGTCCAGATCTTTTGTTTGCTGGGGTTTTTTTTTATTATTATTGCTTCAATTTTATTAGTAGTTATCAGCCTATCAAGGTTTTCTGATTCCTTCTGATTCACCTTTGGAAGATTGTATGCTTCTAGGAATTTGTCCATTTCACCCGGGTTGTCATTTGTTGACATATAGTTGCTCACAGTATTTTCTTATAGTCCTTCATATTTTGGTTAGGTCAGTTGTCATGTCATCTCTTTTATTTCCAATTTTATTTGGGTCCTCTCTCTTTATTTCTTAGTGAATCTGGCTAAAGGTTCATCAGTTTATCTTTTCAAAGAACCAGCTTTTGGTTCCATTGATTTTTTGTTTTTGTTTTTGTTTTAGTCTCTATGTGTTTAATTTCTGTTCCTATCTCTATTGATTCCTTCCATCTACTTCCTCAGGGCTTTTCTTGCTGTTCTCTTTCTAATACTTTTAGGTGCTGTGTTAGATGGCTTATTAGAGCTTTTTCTTGTTTCTTGAGGTGTGCCTATAATGCTATAAACTTTCCTCTTAGAACTGCTTTCTCTGTGTCCTATAGATTTTGTATTGTTTTCTGTTTATTTTCTTTTTTCCCCAGGAAGTTTTTGGGTTTTTTTAAATATATCTTTATTGATTTTAGAGGGAGGAAAGGAGAGGGAGAGAGAGATAGAAACATCAATGATGAGAGAGTCATTGATTGAGCCCACAACCTGGGCATGTGCCCTGATCACCTGGATTCTAGGTCGACGCTCAACAGCTGAGCCACGCCTGGCCTGGCAGGAAGATTTTTATTTCTTCCTTGATCTCATTGGTAACCCATTCCTTGTTTAATAACATGCTATTTAGCCTCCACATGTTGGAGTATTTTTTAGTTTTTTTATAATGGTTGATTTCTATTTTTATACCATTGTGATCTGAGGGGATGCTTGATATGATTTCAATATCCGTGAACTTCTAAAGACTTGTTTTGGGCTCTAATATGTGGACTATTTTTTAAAATATTCCATGTGCACTTGAGAAGAATGTATACTCTGCTGCTTTGAGATGAAATTTTCTGTTAATATCAATTAAATCCATTAGATTTAATGTGTCATTTAAGGTCTCTTTCCCTATTGATTTTTTGTTTTGATGATCTAACCAGTGCTGACAGTTGGGTGTTAAAGGTCACCCACTATGACTGTTTTGCTGTTGATCCCCCCTTAATGTCAGCCAATAAATTTTTTATATATTTTGAGGCTCCTGTATTGGGTACATATATAAGGTTATTTTCTCCTGTTGGATCGTTCCTATTTGCATTATGTATTGACCTTCTTTGTCTCATTATGGTCTTTATTTTGAAGTCTATTTTGTCACAAATAAGTATTGCTACTCTAGCTTTTTTTTCATTTTGATTTGCATGAAATATTTTTTTTTCCCATCTCTTCACTTTCAGCCTGTGTGAATCTTTTGCTTTTGGGTGAATCTTTTGCTTTCAGTTGGATCTCTTATGGACAGCATATATATGGGCCATGTTTTCTTATCCATTCAACTTCCCTACTTCTTTTGATTCAAGCATTTAATCCACTTAAATTTACTATTATTATTGATATATACTTAGTTAATGCCATTATTTCCCTTTATTCTCACGTACCTTTCTCTCAATATATCTTCTTCTTAGAGCAGTCCTTTTAGCACTTCTTGCAATGCTGGTTTGGTGGTACTGAACTCCTTTACGTTTCTTTTGTCGAGAAAGCCCTTTATTTCACCTACAATTTTAAATGACAACCTTGCAGGATAACTTTCATTGCTTGCTTTTCATTACTTTGGAGAACTTCATGCCACCTCCTACTGGCCTGAAGAGTTTCTGTTGAGAGATGTGCTGCCAGCCTTATGAGGGCTCCTTTGTAGGTCACTGCTCTCTCTCTCTCTCACCCTTAATATTCTCTCTTTGTCTTTGACATTTGCCATTTTATTTATGATATGTCTTGGAGTGGCTCTCTTTCAGTTCCCTTTGTTTGGAGCCCTCTCTCTTTCCTGAACTTGTGTGGCTTTCTCCTTCACCAGGTTAGAAAAATTTTCTGTCATTACTTCTTCCACTAGGTTCTCTATCCTTTGCTGACTCTGCTCCCCCCCGCCCGCCCCTTGTATTCCTATGATGTGAAGGTATTTCCCTTCATGTTGTCCCAAAGTTCCCTTAAAGTACCCTCATGCTTTCTTTGTGTGTGTTTTTTGTTGTTGTTGTCTTTTTCTGTTTGCTGCTCTGATTGTTTTTTTACCTTATCTTCTAATTAACTTATTCTATCCTCTATCTCATTGAGTCTGTTTTTAATTTGCCAGCATATTCTTGATATAAGATATAGTATTCTTTATTTCTGCTTGGTTCTTATTTATCATATCTAGTTTTTTTTTCATGCTAATGAAGCTTTCATTAAGTACTTGGACTTTCCCATTAAGTGTCTTCTGGTTCTCATTAATTTCCTTGATCATCTCTATAACTATTACTCTGAACTCTGTTTCTGATAACTTGCTTAGCTGCATCTCATAAGGTCATTTTCTGGTGATTTTTCCTTCTTTTTTTTTTTTTAGTTTGGGAGGTTTCCTTGTCTCCATATTTTAGTGGCTCTTAGAGCTTGTGTCTATATATTAGGTATATTTGCTATCTCTCAGTCTTGTGTGGTGGGATTTTACAATGATATGTCCAGTGGGGCCCAGAGGTGTGTTTTCCTTATACTCCTGAGATATGCTCTAGGCATGTCCATTTTGTGTGTGTCCCTTTTGTGAGTCCTTTGGGAACTTCTGTTGTGATGGGTCTAGATTGTTGTTGAGCCATTCATGGAAGAACCCTCCTCTCATGTTGGCTAACTGTGAGGCTCATCCTCAACCATGTCATGTTAGTTGTTGTACAGGTGCTGACAGGGCAAAACATAACACAACCATACTTCCAGTAAACAAACTGTAACTTACAAAATATCCTGACAATTACAGTGAAAACACCCCAACAGATGGTAAAGTTGAGAGAAAGAAGTGAGAACACAAATGTTAAAACAAATAAAATGGGTGGTGGGAGAGAGAGGATATTTTTGCTCATAGTAAAAGGTAATAAAAATAAATAAAATAAAATAAAAAGTAAAAAATAGAGAACATATTGGGAGAAAAAATAGCAGAGAAAAGATTTTGAAAGGAAAGAAGGGTAGAAAAAATTAAGGGTAGAGAGTAGGAATAGGGCAGTGATTGAGAAATAAAAAATAAAAGTTAAATAGAGAGAGAAATACAAACAGAAAGGCAGACAGAACAAAATGTGAGAAAAACTAAAGAGAGAAAAAAAAAGACAGTTATGCCAATGGCACAAGGAGAGAGAGAGGTAAAGCAAGTTCAGGGAAGGAATCCAATAAGAGATATGGTGGAAACAGTAGAGAAAAGCAATAAATGTATTGGTTATAATGATAATACCCCAGCAATAAAGCAGAGAATATAAAGAAAATCTTTATAATAGAAGGGGAAAAAACATAGCAAAAAAACAAAGCAATACAAAATAAATTTTAAAAAAATTAATTGAAAAGTTCAAAACAAAAATTTAAAAATCCCTTTTTTTTCTCTTTTTTCTAAAAAAGTCAATCAGGTGAGTTTTATCTGTGCTGCTTATGTTGTCCTAGGCTCACTGTTTTGTATGCTGATTTTGAAGCTCCTGGGAGGTACTAGTGTGTCAGCCAATGTAAGAAGCTGTCTAGGTGTGGCCATGATGTCCTCAGGTAGTTGGTTGGTCTGAGAGTCTCTGTGGGTCACCTCCACTTCTCAGCTATTTTGCCTCCTCCTTGTGTTTGCCTGGTCTTACTCCAGAGTCTTCTGAAGAGTCTTTAGGTTGTAGGCCAGCTAGTGTAACTCAGGATATCGCTCCCATTACTTAGAGGTTTTGCTGTCAGGCACTCACTGTGGGGAAGTTAGTCTCTGCTTCCAAGTCAATTCCTTAGTCTCTACCTATCCTCCAATTCTAGTTCCTCATACAATGGACCACTGCATGTTCAGATTGAACTCAGTTTGTTGCCTTTTCTGTATGGGCAGTTTCAGTGGCCTGGGCTCAGTGAGTTTGATTCAAAAAACATTATGGTGAGCATGCTGCCTGCCCAGCCCCCAGCAGGGGTTTTAAGCTTTTCTCCAGTTCCCAAACAATAGTCCCTGAGAGTCTTATTCTTATATTTTTATCCTGTGAAGTATTCTCCTTTCCCCCTCAGGACTGTGCCCTGAGGGGTATATCTGGGGCTTCATTGAGCTGAACCAGTCACTTTCCTGTTGGGGATGGTGGTGTTAGCCTGCAGAAAAGGTAGACTTGCTTCACCCCCACCTTCCCCAGATCTGGTTTGCTGATCTCATATGGTGTTCAGTTCAAACTCTCCACAATGCATACTCAAATCTCAGCTTTCTATGGTCTGTCCCCCAATGCAAGCCACGAGGGTGGATGCCTGTTCAGTAATCAAAAACTCAAAAATGCTCAAAGCATCACACAGGCAGAAACCCTTACTGTGAGGTGCTGGTGCCCCAGCACTGGGGAACAAAGCAGGAGTGGTCTGAAAGCTCCATGCAGATCCCCTTCACAGGTGATCTCTGTAAAGCTGGGGCAGCTCCTTGCACAGTATCCTGGCTCCCCTAAGAGAAAGTAAAAAATCTCCAATTCAACCCCCTCCCCACCCCCATCCCCCACAGCTCCAGGGCCTGGAATCCTGACCCACCTTTCTGGGAGCTCCCATGGCTGGAGACACAATCTGCCCCACTGGCAGCTCCAGTCCGCTCTCTGTGGAGAGCTCTCTTCCCCCTCCCCATGCCACAGAGTTCAAATGCTTTCTGTGGTTCTATACAATGCCTTATAGGAAAGCAGAGGATCCTTGTAGGTGGTTGCTGAGTGCAGCCCTCTGGCCCCTTTCTATTCAGTAGCCATACCCTGCAGGACAGCCTTTCCTGTGGTGAGCACCTGGGGGTGAAAGCCTCCTGTTCAGGCAGCTACCATTATCTGTGTTGTTTCACTGGGAACCCGTGGTTCCCTCTTTGCTGGCACACTGTTCCCCTGGCTCCCTCTGCCCACCCTGCACAGGCTCTCCCCTTCTCCTCCACTCCAGGTTTGAGTTCTCAGCATTTGGATGCCAGCCCACACTCTCAAGTGGAGGAGCTTTGCAGCCTCTAACCTTCGGGCCTTGCAGCCCAGCACTGGCTTCAGGGGTTATGCCCCTTTCAACACTCCCCTCTCTTACCAGACTCTGATGTTTCTTCAGTGCTCCTTACTTGAAATATGTCCACTCAGGTATATTTCTCTTATTTTTCCAAGCTAGTTATGCAGTATTTTAGTGGTAAATCTAGTCTGTGGCTGGGAACAAGGGCACTCTGCTCCTTTTCAGAGTGCCACCATCTCCCTCCCAGATTGTCCACTTTGTTGGCATATAGTTGTTCATAGTAGTTTCTTACAATCCTTTGTATTTCTGTGGTGTCGGTTGTTACTTCATTTCTTTAATTTCTGATTTTATTTATTTGGGTCCTCTCTCTTTGTTTCTTGATGAGCCTGGCTAAATGTTCATTAATCGTGTCTCTTTTCAAGCAACCAGATTTTGGATTCATTGATCACCTGTTTTTGTTTTGCTTTATTCTATGTATCATTTTTCTTTTTTTCTTTCTTTTACTTACTCTGAGCTTTTTTTTTTTTAATATGTGTTTAATGAGTTGAGAGAGAGGAAGGGAGATGAAGAGAGACATACAAACATCAATGATGAGAGAGTTATTGATTGGTTGCCTCCTGCACACCACCCACCAGGAATCAAGCCTGCAACTTGCTCATGTGCCCTCACCAGGAATTGGACCATGACCTCCTGGTTAATAGGTCAATGCCCAACCACCTAGCCATGTTGGCTAAGCTTACTCTTTGCTTTTATTGTTTTTCTCTTTCTGAATTTTTTAGTTGTATTGTTACAGTTTATTTGAGCTTTTTCTTGCTTCTTGAGGGAGGCCTCTAATGCTATCAAATTCCCTTTTAAAGCTGGTTTTGTTCTGTTTCATAGACTTGGGTTGTTGTACGTTCATTTTTGTTTCCAGGAAGGTTATATGTCTTCCTTGATTTCATTGTTTAATAACACCCCATTTAGCTTCTATTTACTTTAATGTTTTTATTGTAGTTGATTTCTAATTTGATGCCACTGTGATCTAAGATACTTGATGTGATTTCAATCTTCTTAAACTTGTAGAGGCTTATTTTGTGTCTTAATAAGTGGCATATCTTGAGTATGTCTCATGTACACTTGAGAAGAATGTATATTATCCTGCTTTGGGGTGAAATATCCTCCTATAAATGTCAATTAAATTCGTCTGATCTAGTGTATCATTTTAGGTTGCTGTTTCCTTATTGATTTCTTGTCTGGGAGATATATCTAGTGATGTGAATGGGGTGTTAAAATTCCCTACTATGACTGTATTGCTGTAAATCTTCTTTAGTCTTCCAAAAACACTTTTATGTTTAGTTGCTCCTATACTGAGTGCATATATGTTTACCAGTGTTATATCCTCTTAATGGCTCGATCCCTTTATTTTTATGTAGTGGCCTTCCTTTTCTCTTGTTATGGCCTCAGTTTTGAGGTCTACTTTATCAGATACAAGTATTGCTAACCCTACTTTTTTGTTGTTTGCTGTTTGCATGGAACATTTTTTTCCATCCCTTCACTTTTATCCTATGTCTTTTGATCTGAGGTGTATCTCTTGTAGATTGCATATATATGGGTCATACTTTCTTATTCATTCAGACTTTTGATTTGAGCATTTAATGCACTTTACATTTAAGGTTATGATTGGTACTTAATTTACTGTCATTTTTACTCTTTATGTTCCTGTCTTCATTTTTTCTCCTTCTTACATCAGTCCACTTGACATTTATTGTATTGCAGGTTTGGTAGCAATAAATTTCTTTAATGTTTGCTTTTTTGTTGTTTTTTTGGTCTGGGAAGATCTTTATTTTGCCTTTAATTTTGAATGATAGCTTAGCTGGATATAGTCATCTTAACTTCATATCCTTGCTTTTCCTTATTTAAATACTTCATGCCTGTAGTGTTTCTGTTTAGAAATCAGCTGGCAGCCTTATGGGAGCCCCCTTGCAGGTAACTGTCTCACTGCCCGTAATATTTTCCCTTTGTCCTAAACTTTGCTGTTTTAATTATAGAGTGGGCCTGTTTAGCTTTATCTTGATTGGTACACTCCTTTCTTTCTGGACTTGCGTGACTTTTTCATTCACCAGCTTAGAGAAGTTTTCTGTCATTATTTCCTCAAACAGTTTCTTTATCCCTTTGTTTCCTATGATGCTGATGTTCCATTCCTAGTTGTCCCACTGTTTCCTTAAACTGTCTTCATGCTTTTTAAGTATCTTTTTTTGCTGCTGCTATGATGTAGTATTTTTTTCTACCTTGTCTTCTAATTCACTTATTTGATCTCCTGCTTCATCAAGCCTACTTTTAATTCCTTCCAGTGTATTCTTGATGTCATATATAGTATTCATTTCTGCCTGGTTCTTATTCATGGTCTCTACGTCATTTTTCATGCTGATGTAGTTCCAAGTTTCTTGTAGGTCCCAATAAGTTCCTTGTAGTCCTAAGTTCCTTGAAAATCTTTATAACCAAGAAACTCTGTGTCTGATAACTTGCTTACCTCCATCTCATTTATGTCTCTTTCTGGCAATTGCTCCTTTTCTCTAATTTGGAAGTTGTCTCCCCATTTTAGTTGTCTCTTTGTATTCCTATCTATAGGATATTCTTGCTGTTTCTCCCAGACTTTCTGGGGTCTGATTTTGCAGTACATGTCCTGTGGGACCCAGTGGTGCACTCTACATGATCTCCTGAACTGGATATTCTAGGAATGACCCTTTTGTGGGTTATTTGGACTCACCTGTGGTAATTTGGTGTTGATTGTTGTCGTCCCACATGTATGTGGGCTCTCCTCTCAGGGTAGATAACTGTAAGGCTCAGGCAAAACCAAGTCATTGTAGCTGTTGCACAGGTGCTAACAGGGCAAAACAAAATAAAACTAAACAAAATAAAAACAAACAAAAATATACTAAAGATCCCGAAAACAGCAGCAAAAACAGCCACAAAAGAATTAGAAAAAAGAGAACAAGAGTAATAAACAAGAGAGAAAAAAGATGATACTAATAGTGAAATAAAAATAAGGATACAGGAAAAGAGGCAGAAAAAAGATTCTGAAAAGGAGAACAAAAAAGGACAGTAAAAAAAGATCAGAAGGTGGGCAAAGAAAGGGAAAAAAAGTCGTGCAAATTAAGGAGAAAGGTAAAGAAAAAGAATGGGGTATATTATGTTGTCTGAGGCTAATATGTATAATGATTTCAGGCTTCCCAGGAGGAACTTTTGTGTCATCTAATGTCAGCTATCCATGTTTTGTTCTCTGCATCATTGTAGCTGTGTTTGGTCTGAGGCTTTCTGAGGTCCACCTCCACCTGCCAGCTAACCCCTCTTTCCCCAGGAGGTTTTCTGGTCTTTGCCCAGTGCCCTCTGAAGAGAGTCTTTAGGGTAGACTCAAGCCAGCCTAGCTTGGGCTAGTGGGCCCCATGCTTGGCAAATACACATTCAGGAACTCAATGAGGGGAAATTAGTGTCTGCTTCAAAACCAAACTCCTCAGTCTCAACCAGAGACTCCAAATTTAGTTCTCCCTAAGGTGGCCTGGTGCAGGTTCAGTCTGCAGTCTCCTCTGCAGGAGCAGTTTCAGCTGCCCTGAGCTCAGAGGGTTGATCAAAAGCGCCTCACTGAGCATGTTCCAGCCCAACTCACAGGAGGGGGGGCTAAGCACTTCCTCTTAGTCCCAGACAACATCCTCTGAGGGTCTCACACTTGCTCTAAGCTGTTCTCTCAACCGCCACTGAACTGCACCCAGCTTATCTGGCATTTCGTATAGTTGATCCAAACTAACTTCTCTTGCGGGTGGTGTTCCCTGATTGCAGAAGGGGGAGATGGGTTCTACCTCCCCTTGCCAGGGCTGCCTGGCTTAACTCACAGGGAGCTTGGATCAGCCTCCTCAAAATGCAGTTACAAACCCCAGCTCTCGCTTGTTAGTCTCTGCAATATAAGCCTTCCCCAGGAATACTGTCCAAAAATCCTGCTCTGTGAGGACCCAGTGACCTCAAGCCACAGCTCCAAGTAGAAGGGGTTACAGAGTCAGCCCTGTGCAGTCTCAGATCTCTCCACACAGTTGGTCTCAGCAAAGTGGGGGCTGAGAATCCCAGGTATGGTAACACTCCCAACTCTCTGCAGTGTGGGTCTAAAACTTCTGATCTGCTCTGCCACCCACTCCTCAGGATGTAGAATTCCATGAGCCTCCACAGGTTGGGGGAGGAGTTCCAACCTCACACACACTGGAAATGTAATAATCTCTTCCAGGAAAGTAGACAGTGCCCCAAATCACTGCTAGGTGTGAGTCTGAACCTACCTCCTCCTTTTGACCCACACACCACATCACAGCTACCACAGTAGGCAGAGCCTGAGAAAACTTCTCAGGCTTGGCTGACAATAGGTACCTTCTTCCCTGGGAAGGTCCCGTCCCAGTCTCCCAGGCAGAATTCACCTGGTTCCCTCTGCCCAATGCTACAGTTCTTCTAGTCTCTGCTACTCTGGGTTTGGGATCCCTGCATGGGTAAGACCTCACACTCCCCAGGGGGGAAGCTTTGCAGCCAGTATCACTGGCCACTGAGCCAAGCTCCATGGACTCTCCCCTTCTTACACAGCTCTATATTATTACTTCAGTGCTCACTAGATATAGTATGTCCAATCAGCTACATTTCTCATTTTTCCAATGTGACTATAAAGTCTTTTAATGATAAATCCAGTCCCTGGCTGGGAACAAGGGTGCACAGCCTCCTGTTATGCTGCAGCCATCTTGCCTCTGCCCTTAATTGAGTAACTTTTCAATAAGTGATGCTGCACCAATTGGGATCCACAGAGCAAAAATGTGAATCTTGACCTAAGTCTCATACTTTGTATAAAATTAACACACCCCAGCGTTACCATAAAAAGGATCATGGATTTTAAGACTATGTTCTTATATTTCTTAACTTTAGTCTTTTACTTGTATATTCCAAAAAGTGCAAATAAGATGCACTGTTTAAAACACACAAGTTTTATTTTTACAAAAGTCAAATTAAAAATAGCAAGAACCAAGAACTAATTCTACCTTTGTTGGCTGTAACAGGTAATTACATCATACAATGTTTTGTTTTGTTTAACAATTGAACCAAGGTAAGAAAAGAAAAGGAGGTAGAATAAAGGTGCAGAAATCCTTGAAACACCAAAATATTTTAATATATACGGGAGGTAGAGGGAGAGGAAATATACAGGAAGGGGGTAGGGGATGAGATACATTTGCCTTTTTGAAGTTTTATTTGACCCAGTCTAGAATGAAACTCACTTAAGAAATCACTCACTGTGTTTTAGTCACAGTAATGCTGCTGGCAAGAGACTGGGAAGAAGCATACAAGGTATTGTGTTTATGACCTGAGCATTAAAACACTGCCTTTACCAGTTAGGATACTGAAATTTCTGAAGTGACAAATTCTCAATAGGAAAGAAGGTCCAGGACACACAAAGGACCAGGAGGCAGCAAAATAAAAAAAATTTAAAAATATTTTGTGCTGTTGTCACAACTCTTGCTGCTGAGGGTAGGACAAGTGTAGCAAAGGAGTTAAAGAAGGAAAAGAGGTTGTTGAACCTGAATCCTTTTGTCGTTAGTTTTGTTTCCTTTCAAAATGTGATTATGGACAGTGGAAGGTGTTAAAAGTATATTTTCATGATCTGCTTCCTTCTCAAACCCTCGCTCCTCTTGATTCTCCTCAAGTTTGATTCCTGAGCTCCGGGCCTTTTTTGGCTCTCTCTCTTCTTGAACAAGTCCCTCATTCTTACTACCCAGATTTACTTTCCGCTGTGGTCGCTTCTCCAATGCCTGGACCCTTGTCCAACTGCCTTGATGCTCAAGCTTCTCCACCTAGAACCATACACAGGAAAGCAAAAAGAAGTTGTAGGTCCGCACTTAGGCTTGTACTCCCTGCCTCGTAAATCTCCCTGGCTTGGTAACCTCCTGGCCATGACCGGGTGCCTTACCTCCAGAAGTGTATGAATCCGTTTCAGGTCTGGACACTGCCCAGCCTGCAACAGCTGCCAGATGCTGTAGTTTTCATCCAGGGTCACCTCAAGCAGATCCCCCTCCAACATGAGCTCCTCCAGTGGGACCCGGGTTTCCTCAGGCAGCTCCAATACAGGACCAGTCAACTGTGGCAACAGTGAGGACAGCAGGCCCAGGTCTGAGGACAAGATATGTTAGATATTGCCTCCAGTGTACTCTCAATTACAGAAAAGCACACAGTTCAGTACTGATATCCAGTGAACAGTCTACTTACACCCTGACCTACCTGTCTTCCTTGAGCCCTGCGCTAGGGCTACCTTCTCAGGACTGGTCATGCTGTCTCTGTTCTCCAGCAACCTCTGCACCTGCCAAGAATGGATAGCAGTACTAGAAGAATTAGGCCTTATTCTTCATCCTCTGCAATAGCCTTGGGACCTGTCTGCCTTCTGGAGGAGAAAGACAAACACAAATTGATAGTAGGGAATAGTCCAGAGATCTGCACAGGATGCACAATGATGCAAGGTGGCTGGACAAAAGGAGAATGAAAATAAGATAACAGGGATAGGACTAGAGCCAAAATAGAGGTAGTGCTAGGAGATACAAGTTCAACAAGATCTGGGCTGCACAATTTACCTTAGGCATATCCTTGCCACTGCCTTCTTTGAGAGGCTCTGAAGTGGAGAATGAAGGATGGGTCAGGAACTCCTTGGACCTGTGTTCAGCCTGTAGCTGTTGACGAACCTCAGAGAGCCTTCCCAACAGAGTTGTCACATTTTCAGAAGCCAGAGCCTGCCTGGCACGGCCCTGCCATCCAATGGCTCTCTCTGTGAGGCACTGCAGGGCCTCACCTTCAGGCAGCCGCACAGGCAGTCTCTGAAGAGCTACCAGCAGTGCCAAGATAGTCTCTAGGCGTGGGCGCCGTGAGCGCATGCACAGTGGACACAAAAATTTTGTGTTCCACTCCCACCAGGCCAGCAGTGGGGATGAGGTGGAACTGGCCCTTAGAGAGCTGAGAAGGTGGGGTACTGACACACATTGCCCATGGAACCAGTCCCGACACAGGTCACACTGTACAGCTCCCATCCCAGCTGGCACCTGTCCACACACACAGATGGAGGTTGCAGAGGACACCGTGGTTGATGATGCAAGTGGACTGGGCTTGGCAGAGTTGGTGCGTCGCAGCTGCAGGATACCCTCCTTCTCCCTCTGTTCCCCCATCTTGAAGGCCACAGTCTGAAATGCCCAGGAGAGGGGAAGACATCAGCAGTCCTCCCTTCTGTGGTGCCATTAATACCCTAATTCCAAACCAGGAGAACTGAGGTCCAGGAAGCAGGTGGTGTGACCATGGTCACCTAGGACAGACACTTTATCACCAGGCTTTTCTCCCTATTTACCCCCAAATCCCTTACCACAGAGCCTGGGTCCCTGAGGTCCTGCGCAGATAATCCCAGCAGCTCTGTGTCAGACTGACATAATCCAAGTTTCCTGTCTGTCCACCGGCTGCGCCTGGTGCTGTCTGAGCCCACATCTGCACATGGGCAGAGCACCTGAGGCAGGCAGACAGAGGAGAAATGATCAGGATTCCCCTCCCTCTTTCTCCCCTGAGCACGCTACAATCACACATGTAATCTTGAGTTATCTCAAACCAGGTAGGCCAGGAGGAGGAGAGTCTTTGGGTCCGGGCCTGAGGACTTACCTCCAGCAAAGTATAACATGAATTCTTCTTTAGGAAGGTCTTGGAGGCCTTCTTTCTCCAGGAGTGTGCCGTCAGTACCTGCAACTCTAGCTGTCTCAGCTCCTCCAGACCCACAGGTAGGTCCCGGCCCACAGCCACAAGGCCCTCCAAGTCATCCAAGCAGGGATAGTGGTCACCATTCTGGCAAAGGGGCAATAGAAAGCTCCCTTAAATTATATCAACCACCATTATATCTCCACTGCATCGAACAATCTTGAGTATTACCTGCATAGTCATATGTCAATAAGGAAAACCTACTCTCTTCTAAAAGAACATATGGGATACCTTTCTCACAAAATTCCCAGTTTCACTGCCTCAAAAAAACCCACATCCACTTAACACCTTACTGACCAGCTATTTCGAGCCACAACTTGCCCCTGAGGCCAGCTACTCTTCCATTGTGACCAGTCAGCAAGGTGTTTAAAACTACTTAAATTAATCTAAGTGTAGACACGAGTTATCTCATGACCAGTCAGCAATATTCAGACATGGAAACGTGTATACTTGTGACTGGTCAGCAAGGTGTTCATACCAGTTATGCTTTGATTCATCTGCCCCCCCTTTGTTGATGGTATCTGCTTAGCTGTAGACCCATACACCTCTTCTTTCTCTGTTGTTATCCTAATACCGACAGCCCCTTTTAGACCTCCCCCAACAGGCTGCCTCCCCTTTCTAATCAAATCCAGTTAAAAAGTCAGTGTCTTTCTTTTGGCTGCCTGCCAACAGTAGGAAAGTATTAAACAAGGTCCTCACTTGAATCTCATCCACATCAGCTATCCATGCTTGTGCCTTAATAAGTGCTTCTTTGAGTGCCTCAATGTTAGGCAGGTGAAGGGGGATGTTTTCTGCCTCACGGATTATGGTTTCCAGTGTTGCTGGTGGATGTTTCTGGCTAAACATAATGGAGGAAAGAGAAATCCAACCTTAAAAGTCACATGTATATAGGTATGTTTTTGGTCCTGTTTCCTTGCCAAAAGCATAAACCACAAAAGATTCAACAGAGTTACAGACCAATAGTCACTCAAGTGTGAGGAATTCTCTAAACAATGAGGCAGATGTGACTCTCTTATAAAGCAGGTGTCATATCTGTGATCTGAGAACTAACTCAGTCTAGGAATATGTGTTTAATTATTGCTTTGACATAGCAGGAACATATATGAGACTGAATGAACATGTTACACCAATCCTTTACAGTTTAGCACATGCCTAAATGGAGTCTGGTGCCAAGGTCACCCATTGAAGCCATATTTAGCATCACACACAAACTCTGAAGACTGGAGTCAGAGTACATATGGGAGAAAGGCTAGGTCCCACCTGGCTTCCAGGCAAAAATGGGCTTTTTCTTCCCAGCGCTCTGCAATGGTCAGCAGCTCCTGAAGCTCTGCCCGGGCCTTGTCCACTGAAGGGCTGGAGGCTACCTTGGCGCCCGTAACCAACAGCCCCTGCATGATAACCAGAGAGCCCCTTTGAGTTGAAGGAGCCACTGCTTGCTTCACCTCATCTAGCCATCGTGCCTGTTCCACCTGCTGCTGGAGCTGATGGGCTTCAGGCACCTCCACACCCAGCTGCTGCCCCCTTTCTAACAGAGACCGCAGTAGCCCTAGACTGGGGGGTAGTGAGGTCAGGGCCTCCCTGGCCTCTGCTTGGTAAGCCTCCACCTGTTCCAGGACATCCTGCAGAGATATGGGATAAAGAAAAGATTTAGCCATCTGGAAAATCAACCACCTGGGTTTGATCTGTTAGTCATCTTCTCACATGGACATAAACTGTTGATTTGTACTTGTCTTTAGTTATGTCCTAAGATGTGATATGCTTGATAGGAACAAAGGTTCTGTATTTACTGTACATCAACCTGCTTTTCCTTTATCTGAAATTTACTTTTCCAGATACACTTTAATACTATTATCATTTAGAAAGCTTCTTGAGACTTTGAAGTCTAACAAAAAATCTACCACCACCTTCAGGTTTGGCAATCCCAAAAGTCAGATTTCATGTAGCTTTCTGCTTACAACGTTTGCTTGGAAGGCGATCCCCTATTAAAAGCTATTAGGACTAAGATAGTACTAGACTCCCCACCTCCATAGTTTCTAAAAGTGATGTATTATAAGAAGCTACGTAAGACAATCAGTTTCTAAGACTTCCCTGCTATCTAAGACTTTGCTAGTATTTCTTGCTAACAAGAAACCATCCTCACCTTGACAGCCCCAATCTCATCCATAGCACAGGGCAGTCTGCCCATCTGCTCAAGAAGGACCTGGAGCTCTGTCAGTGTCAGTTGTGGAGTTTCAATCCTGTATGAATCAGGAAGAAAGGACTCACTAGGTGAACCTTCAAAGGCCACACTTCATGCATCCAATATCCTTATTTCTATTCCATGTCATAGCAATTAATATGTTTGAAGGTCATCTTCTACATTCAAGGACTCTGAAGCAATAAATTTGTACTTCTTTTCAAATACAGTAGAAAGGTTTTATATGAAAAGGGAATTCATTTTACATTTATTTTAATCTTCGCTTATGGATATTTTCTCCATTGCTTTTCAGACAGAGTAGAAGGGTGAGAGAGAAACATCAATGGAAGAGATACATCAGTTGGTTGCCTCCCACACGTGCCCCGACCAGGCTGGGGATGAAGCCTACAACAGAGGTACGCACCCTTGGCCACAGTCAAACCTGGGACCTTTCAGTTCACAGGCTGATGCTCTAACCACTGAGTCAAACCAGCCAGGGCACTACCTCATAATTTTAAAAAGTGTGGATGCTGAACACACAATATAATACACAGACGATGTACTGTAGAAATTTACACAAGAAACCTACATAATTTTATTAACCAGTATCGCCCAAATATATTTTTTAAAAAAAGAGCACTGGCCAATGTCACTCAGTGGCTACAGCGCTGGCCTTCACAGGCTGATTCCCCAGTCAAGGACACATACCCATGTTCCAGGTTCAATCCCCTATCCCTGGTGAGGGCAAGTTTGAGAGGCAACTAATTGATGTCTCTCTCACATTGATGTTTTTCCCCCCTTTCTCTCCCCCTTCCACTCTCTCTGAAAAGCAATGGAAAATATATCCTCACTTGTCCAGTGAGAAAAATAAATAAATAAATAATAAATAAATAAGAGAAACCAACAAGAACAATTGAGAGATGAATACAAGGGTCTGAAAAATTTCACTGTACTATAGAAGCTTACTATGTGATCAAGTTAGCATATCAAGTAAGTTGGAAATAATGATTTAATAAATGGTTTGAGGCCAATATACCCTGAATTTAAAAAATATTCCAAATACATTTTGAAACTAAAACTGAAATTTAAAATCTCTAAAGAAGGCAGAAGGAAAACAAAATACAGTATGTAGAGGCTCTGAAGAGAGCCATTAGTCTGAGACAGAAAACCTATTGTGTGTGAGTCCTTATGGCTGAGAGGAGCTGTATAGGGGGACTGCTAATTAGAGAGGGGACAATTCTTTGACAAACTGATGTAAAGCAGTTTTATTTTTAATAACTGATAAGTGAAGCACTCATATGTATATTTAAAAAATTGTTTGAATTTAAGAAAATCTGACTTTGACATTATAATAGCTCCTGTTCTTTCTACTCTTACCTGGAATTTATAAAGCATATGTATATAAATAATCACTCACTTGATTTTTCAGCCAGAAAAGTAGATGTATCTATTTTCATATACATTTGATGGCCAGTAAGTTAGCAAAATTTGAAAATTTCACTTTAACCCACACAGACAAGAATAAATTTTATGGAAATTCTGATGCCTGAATACATTTATAAAAGGTGCAAGTATGGCAGGACTGAAATTTTTCTATCCCATCTTCATTTCCATTGTTATTTATGGTGAAGTCTGAATCACACACATTCCTCAGAAACACTGCAGTTTCAGTTCCAGACCACTGCAGTAAAGCAAGTATCATGATAAAGCAAGTCATAATCTTGTTGCTTTATTACCATAATCTTGGTGGAGGGTCTTGCTTTCAATCTGTAAAAAACACAACACCCATGAAGCACAACAAAGTGAGATATGCCTGTAAACCCGTTTGAGATTGACTATTTTCAATGATTTCTAGTTCCTATTACATTGTCTTCATGTCTTATCTGGCCATTGTCACTATAACTTACCTGGAGTTGAATACATGATTCTTCATCTAGGTTATCTCCAAGTTTTCATCAGCAATATGGCCATATATTATTATTAGCTTTTGCTATGTATATTATTTATGCTCTGTCCATTTTTTTGTTACCCATTTTCACATAGTTCCATCTTTTTTTGCCCTTTTCTCTAACATACCTAGCCTTTTGGCCACTGACCAGCCCCAGGACTAGGGAAACACAAGCTTCTGCTTCATTCAGGCAGTTCGTTAGACGCTGAAGCAGCTCACTGTTAGGAAATCGTTTCTCACGGGCCTCAGACTCTAGTGCCCTTAGCTCTTCAAAGCCTGGAGACAGAGTAAAAGTTGCCAAGAGGTAGACACTGTTACCAAAAAAGGGGAGGAAGGAGGCTGAGAATGCTGATACAAAAAAACAGAGTTGCCCGTGGATCATTCCATTTGTCATCACTTACTGCACTTTCTGCCATTCTCTACCTCCAAGGCCACTCTCACTTTGTTTGCCCAGGAGTCAAAGGACTCAGCCCGAATCTTCAGCTTATGCAGCATGGTAGGTAGTTCATCCAAGGTGTACCGATATCTGGAAAAAAAGGACAAGGAAAAGCACATCTGGCCCAGCTCTCTGTAATCTCCTCTGTGTCCTCTAAACAGGCCCCATGCTCACCGCAGGTACTGTCGGCTACTTGAGCACTTGCATAGGTCATTGATGTGGGAAAGGCAGACAAGGCCATCTGGGCAGTCATAGCATGCCAGAGCTGATAGGAAGCACGTTGTCTTGCACTTGATGCACTGGCGCTCATCATCTGGGAGCAGTTCGAAAGCCTCTCGTTCAGCCTCTGTGATGCCCTGGAGGTGTTCAACCCACATATACTGTAAAGACTAGGAGAAGGGTTGTGGACACCCCACCTCAGCCAACACTAAGCCCTTCTGTGGGCTCAACCTTGTTAGGATAGCTGTGAAGAAACTGGAAGCAAAAAATATAAACACAGTCTCTGTGTTTCCATTTTATAAGTCCTGTTTGACTTAGAGATATGCAGAGTGCCTCTTCAAGTTGCGTCTTTGTCCCTCTTCCACAGTCTATTTCATTGAATCCCTAAGCCCTGTCCCTACCACCCACCCACCTTTTCCAACAAGGCCTTCCGTAAACGTCGCTCCTCCTGCACCATTATGAACATCTCCTTGTGTACAGCCATAGCCAGATTCAGGTCCAACTTCTCTGGAAAGGCAGCCATCTTGCAGATGAGCTCCTCGTGGGAGAAGACACAGTAGCGCCGGAGCTGGCGGTAGTGTTCAATGCACTGGCGTCCAGTTGGTAGCTGCAAGTAATTTAAGACTGTGGCTACCTGGGATTTGCAATGCTTACACACTTCACAGTGACCTCCACTTTTATTCCTTCCTCCTCTCTACCTCTAAGTTCACCACATCCCAGACTCACCCAGTCAGCAGTGCAAAAGTTGACAGCCTCAGCAAAGTTGTAGCCTTGGTTAAAGCCACTGTGGTAAGCCCGAGGGAAAGTAATGACAAATTCTCCTGCGCACTGATTTGTGCGAACCACCTAAAAAAAATGGGAAGGGAGCTTGAGTTAAGACTAACGGAATGTGGGCTTAAGACTCCCTTTGAATTTTGTTATCGATATGGGAAAAGGAAGAGACGAAGGCTCTATCTTCATGTATGTACCTTAAAAGAGAGAATGAAAATGTGAATATGAGGTTAAAAGTAATATTCCCAACTGAGACCTGGTGGCTTGGGTGGCTGGAGCATCGTCCTATACACCAAAAGGTTGTGTGTTCAATCCTTGGTTAGGGCATATATGGGAAGCAACCGACTGATATTTCTAAACATTGATGTTTCTTTCCCCCCACCATTCATCTTCTCTAAAATCAATAAACATATCCTCAGGAGAGGATAAAAAAGTATTATTCAGAAGTATATATATAAAAAATAACATATAAGAAATATAAATGGGCCATAAACATGTCAAAAAACTTTCAATTTCTTCAGTTAATAAAAGAAATGTAAATCTCAAAATTCAGAAAATAAAGCCCCCAGGTAATGAAAGGGGAACTCCAAATTTCATCCTTCTACCAAAACAATCATTAAGTTAGAAGAAAGGGACAAAGTGATACCTTTATAATTAGCTATAATTATAGTTATTAATAATTATAGTTATTAATAAAAGGAAAGGAGCAAAGGGGAGGCGAGGAATTATAGGCACTGCCTTTTGAGCATCTTCACCAGGAAGATACAACTTTGCATTCCCCAGGGAACCACCTGCCCATCTGCAGATTACTGGGGGAGAGGTCCAACAAAGGGGAGACAGACACATGGGCAGTGAAGTTGGGGGTAACACAGGTAAGGTACCTGTCAGTGAAACCTGGGGAAATAGATCACTGGTTAGAGTTGAGTGTAGCTACTGCGAGCCCAAGAGAGCTTGGGAATATATAATTCCCCAAAGGAGTTCACTCTCTTGTTGCTCTTGTGACTTTTGGCATTCTTGCCTATGGCCATGCAGACTCCACATGCAACAGACTGATGGATGCACTAAGAAACACAAACTAAACTAGCTTGATGCTGGACTGAACTCTGCTTCAACATGGAATTATAACTCTGATTTTAGCAGTGTTGCAGGCAAAATGGTACATCTTCCATGGCAGGAGTGCAGAAGTAAAAATCACTTGTTCTCTCATCAGAGTCTCAAAAAATTCTTTTTCTAGGTATATTACAAGAATTACACTCCCACAAGCAACAGGTGGGGATCAGGGCCTCTCCCCACCAGGAACAAAAGCATTTTCAATACTGTGTAATAGAATCAGAAACTATGAATACCAGAACATTTAATAGAAAAAAAAAAGTAATTTCTAAATTTTGGTAAAAGAGCATTGTGCTGTCTATGCTGTCATAACTTCCACCTGCCTCCAACCCCTCCAACCCAATCTCAGCAGCTACAATGGCAACAGTAAACTAAGATCCTGGTGCAGTTTGCTGGTGCCACAGAGCGCAATGTGGGTCTTATTTGAAAAAAAGTGAGGACATGTGTAGGACTTGTCTTTATTTCACCTGCATGAGAGTTTCCCCAGAACACAAATAGGTTCCCAGGCTCTGTTTGTTAAAAGTATATAAAGTCAAATGTATTATCCATTGCACAGCCATCTGTGGTAAAAGATATTAGGCAAACAACAGAAATTCTAAAGTGCCTGGGGAAAAAAAGAAGGGTAAAGATACTTGAGGGGTAAGGGTTCTCAAAAAGCTCCCACATATTCCTGAGAGTTGAAAAGACTAGAAAAAGACATGAGAAGACTCTAAGCTCCCACGTCTGACTTTCAACTAAACAAGCTGCCACTACTACCACCAAAAGCAGCAACAATCAGAACTGGAAGGGGATACTGTGGGTAGAATCTGCTTTCCAGAGTTGCGACAATACTCAAAATATTTGGTTTTTAAGGAAAAAATTAAGAGGTATGCAAAGAAACAAGAAAGTATGACATAGTCAATGCACCTATTCCTGAGATAGCTCAAGCGTCAGACTTACTGAACAAAGACTGAAAATAAATTGTCTTAATATAATGTTCAAATAACTGAAATAACAACAATCCAACTCAGAATTATGCTCTCCACATAAAGAATCTCAACAGAGATAAAAATTAGAAAAACACAAGAGAAAAATATTCTGGAAAGCTAAAATGTACTACAATTGAAGTGACATTCATTGGATGGTTTCAAAGAATTTGGGAAGGCAGAAGAATCAGTGAGCTTTAGAACAGGTCAACTGAGATGATCCAGTCTGAGAAGCAGAGCAAAAAGAGAATGAAGGAAAATAAACACCTGTACAGCACCATAAAGTAAACAATATATACATACTGGAACTCCCAGAGGAAGACGAGAGAGATCAAGGGGCAGAAAGAATACATAAAGAAAGAATGGCTGAACAATTACCAAATTTTAGGAAAGAATGAATCTATACATCTAAGAACCTCAAATCCAAGTTAAGACAATGTAATCAAATTGTCAAAAGCTAAAGACAGAGAATACTTAGAGCAGAAAAAAAAAAAAAAAAAAAAAAAAGCACTTCATCATATGTAAGATTTTTCACCAGAAATTAGGGATGGCAGAAGGCATGGGATAACACATTTCAAGTGATGAAAGAAAAAATATTAAGGGAAAATGAAGACATCCCTAGGGATAAAATACTGTAAGGCTCTGGACAGGTAGCTGAGTTGATTAGGGCATGGTCCCAATATGCCAAGGTAGCAGGTTGGATCTCTGGTCATGGCTCATTAGAGGAATCAACCAAAAAATGCATGAATAAGTAGAAAAACACATCGATGTTTCTCTCTTCTCTCTCTCTTTCCCTTGCTCCCTCTCTCAAATCAATTTAAGAAAATACTTTACGAAGTCCTTTAGTACTACAAATGACACTAGAGCAAGGATTGGGAACGTAAGGCCCACAGGCCGTATTGTCTGGCCCTGCCAAGGCAACCGCAGGTGGGACTCAAAATTCAATAAACCTAGGAGCTCTTCTCATAGTTAATTTTTAAGTTAGTAATTTTGTATGGCCCACAAATGATGTTATAAATATCCAAATGCAACTTGGCAGAAAAAAGGTTCCCCACCCCTGCACTAGGGGATAACTAGACACATCACAAAGGAAGTAAAAACACTAGTTAAAGGTACCTATATAGGCAAATATAAAAACCAGAATTGAACTTTTTATTACTCCTCTTATTTTCTTTATAATTGAAAAATGCATGAAATAATAATTATGAAATTATGACGTTACACAAGCAATGTGGAAAGATGTAATTGTGACAATAATATAAAGAGGGATTGAACTAAATAGGAACACTTATTTTTGAAACTTACTATTAAAGGTAAGTTGGTATTAATTCAAACTGGATTGCTATAAATTAAAAATAGTAAGTGTAACATGATGGTAACTAAGAAAATAACAAAAATATACAGTAAAGAGAGACATTAAACAAGACCACTAGAATAAAGCAATTCATCACAAAGAAAAAAGTAATGGAAGAACTGAGGGACAAAAAAATATAACACGCAGAAAACAAAGTGGAAGAAGTTCTTCCTTACTGAAAGTTATATTAACGTCAAAATTAAACTTAATTTGTTGTTCCACTTATTTATGCATTCATGTGCCCTGACTGGGGATTGAACCCACACCTTGGCATATCAAGGAGACACTCTAACCAACTAAGTTAACCCAGCTGGGCCAATTAGTCAATGACTTTAAGTAAACACTGTTACGAGATTAAAAAAGGGCATTATGTACTGATAAAAGGGTCAATTCATGAAGATAACTGAAACATACAACAGAAAAACAATCAACAAAATCAAAAGCTAGCTCCTTGTAATAATTAACAAAAACTGATAAGCATTTAGCAAAACAATGACAAAAGAGAGAAAACTCAAATTATTAAGATAAGAAATAAAAGTGGGGATATTATTAATCTTACAGAGGTAAAATGGGTAAAAGAGTAACACCAAATTAAATTAAGTCTAGACAAAATACACAAATCCTAGTCCTGAACAGCTGTGGGAGTGTGTTGAGTACAAATCGGAGGAAAAAAATTAGTAAGCAAAAATCATGAGGCAAGACAAATGGTTAACTAGGTACCTATGTGATTTCATTTTCATCACTATTCAAGCTTATGTTTTTTTGAGATAATGATGATGTCAACGAAAAAAGTTGAAAAGTGCAAATAAAAACTGATAAAATTTCAGAAACAAAAGGAAGCCTTGTAGATGCTAAGCCCATTTTGCACAGATGGAAAATGTAAGGGAAATGGGCATAAAAGTGATAAAAAGTTATGCAGAGGTTAACCCAGACCTTATAAAAGAAAAAGTGTAGTATGTTGCATAGTGTGTTGCACATTAGGCCTTATTCACTCTTTTGCAAAACTTGCTGATATAAATCAATCCTGGAAATTCCCTAGTCAGAAACCATTCCCAGACCTCCATGACTTTATGAAATTAGAATTTAAACCCTGCAATATTAACAGAAGACTAATACTAGGCAAGGAGACATTAAAAGACAAATCCAGGTTTCAACTTTGTTATTAAATAATCATCTGATCTCTCCTTTCTCTTCCTCCTTAGGATACTCTACTCATCTGTTTAGATTGGCATCCAGACAGCAATAAACAGAGAGATATGATCACCTAGTCTCCACATCAAAATGCATGTAAATTTATTTCTGCAAAACTAAGTTCTCATTCCCTCCCCATCCTTGAGCAGAATTAAATTCCTTTTGCCCGTTATTTCCAGGTACTCACAGGAACACCATGGGACATAAGGGTGTTAGGATTCATCAGAGTAACCAGTTGGTGTAGAAGGTCAGGCTGGCTGTCAAAAAGCTCGGGTGTCAGCCTCTTCATCACCTCCTCCAAATGCTCTGCTGCCAGTGAGGGCACCCCATACCAGGTCTTTGGCTCACCCCTGCTCAGGTAAAGAGGAGACATATAGAGTCTGGAAGTATCTTTGCATATGAAGGGAGTCTTGATATCTATTCCAGCCATTTGGGCCCTGCTCACCAGTGTAGGTAGTTAATGGAGTAACTCCAGTGATCCTCAATATGCCAACAAAATGCTGAGAAAACCATGCCCACATATAGCCAGGGAACCTTCATGCCGGAGATGTCTGCATTGATGTGACAGAGAACAGATTGATCCAGCACTGGCATCACATTCAGGTTCCAACCACTGGTCGCATACTCCTGTCAGTTCAGAGATTTGCGAGAGTTGGTAAGGTACAGTACTGGGTAAAGAAAGCAAACTAAGCCAGGCTTATACAGGAAGACACAGACAGCCAAATTAAACAAAAATGTGGACTAATAAAAAAAGTTAACAACAGTCAAGGCTATTTGAATTATGTATCCATTCCCAATTATAAGAAAAAGCATAAAAATGGTTTAAACGAATGAATCTTTAACATGATAAAAATATATCCAGCATACTCAATGCTTAACAGACACTCATAAGAAACAATTTCATTATCTGCCAATGTTTTAGAAGCAACACCCAAAACAGAGGAAAAAAACAAAAACCCTGAATATAAATACTAGAAAAATGACAGAATTGTATTATCGGTATTACTGAATGATTCACTTCCAAAGTTCCTGAGTTAAATATTTATCATATATAACTTTAATTTTTTTTTTTTTTTTTAAATATATCTTTATTGATCTCAGAGAGAGGAAAGGGGAGAGACAGACAGACAGAAACATCAATGGTGAGAGAGTCATTGGGGATTGAGCCCGCAACCCGGGCATGTGCCCTGACCGGGAATCGAACCCCAATCGCCTGGATCCTAGTTCGATGCTCAACCGCTGAGCCACACCCGGCTGGGCTATAACTTTAATTTTCTACCACACTGTAGTTAAATATTGAGTGAAATCATAAAGTACCTCAAGATGGAAGACATACTTAATAAGATAAAACCTAAGAAAATGAAAGCATTTTACAAATAAAAGTTCTAAAACTAATGTTTGATTTGGGTCATTTATACTTTTGCTGGCCAAAGCTTAAGACAGAAGATACAACTTCAGGTTTTACAGACTTCAACCTAAAGTTATGACATTTCCCATCAATATTACCTGTTTGGTAGTAAAATTGAAGAGGGTGGGGAAAAAAAATCTCAAGTTAAAATGACTGACTGTATTTCCCTGCCTCTGTAAGAGAACCAAACAGAACAAATGTTCCTGAGAGTCCTGATTCACAGCCTATCATTCACAGTAATCTGGACCAGAATTCACACTTACGAGAACATGCCAAGCAAAAAACTGTAGTATCCTAAGGCTTTTAGCAGAAACAGTATAATTATTTCTAAACAGGGCGTATTTTAATTTAAGCTGCAGGAAAATGTCCCACATATGTGGTTAAAAGAAACATGAGTTCATAATTAACAAACAAAAGTCACTAAATATGTGGGGTGGGAATGAAATGAGTGAAAATTTGTTGAGCAAACATCAAAGCTCAACTAATAATAGCAGAGACAGTATAATTATCAGTATAATTTAAAACAAAAAACAAAATAACTGCAAAAGTATCAGGAAAAAGAAAATTTTCCTTAATATTGACCAGAAAAATCTAAAAAATGATCAAAAGTTCTGAAAAAAAATTTTTAATATTAGAAATCTGAAAGACTAAGGGCTGTTTAATAGTAATTAGCTATTGAGAAAACTGGTGAATTTTAAAATTCTTTTTAATAAATTACTGAAAACACAGTAGTAAGAGAAATAGGGAAAATATGAAACATTAAGAATCACGAAGATGAAGTTAGAATAAGAATGTCAGATTATAGGGTGTTATGACAGATAGAATTTAATATAAAAAGAGGTTATTTTAGAAGGGTCAATTGTCCAAGAATTTTCTAGAATTGATGAAAGTTGAATCTCAGCAGATTTCAGAAGTACTATATTTTTAAAAACTGCAGTTAGTGAGAAGAGATCTTATAGCAATCAAAAACACACACATATTAAATTACATATAAATTACTGTAATGTTTAATTAACTTCTCAAAAGTCAGCATATACTGAGTATTTTTAATGTCCTGAAAGAAAGTAACTCCAAAACCAGATTTGTATATAGCCAGAAAATACCTTTTAAAGAATAAAGGCAAAGAAACACAATTTTTGTCAAGTAAAAAAAATTTAGTACCTCAAAATTTGCAAAATTTTAAAAGAATTTACTTAAAAAAATAGTACACAGAAAAAGATCTGGGTTTCAAAAAGGGTAAACAAACAAAAGGTATATATGTGACTAAAATCTACATGAAACCTAAAAATAATAAATTGATAAAAATAATACCCATTTTATTGAGCAGGAAAATATTAAAAGCATACAAAATTTCTCCATATTAGAAGAGAGGGGAATAGGAGAATAATAGTCTAATACTGCTTACAAGGAGAAAAAAAATGCCAAATAAGTATAAAGGTTGAGTTACATTTAAAACAAAATAATGAAAATAATACATATATATTTTACATATACACATTTATATACTCATATATACATAATTACCAAACTAAAGGTGATTAAAAATAGAATGAAAAAAATTGGCAGAAAACCCAAAAAGTTGGAAAATTAAGTCGTAAGATAGAAAAAAATGGCTGTAAACCAGCAGTAAGCACAATGAGTTGAAAACTGACTCCAATTAAAAGATAAAAACTTTTTACTTGAATTTTTTAAAAATAAGTTATTTGTTTTTTATAAGAAATACCGCAAAAGCCAAAAATACACATCAATTAGAAACATGATCTAGGACTCAAGAGCCAGTGGCAGAAAAGAGACCACTGTATTTGTTTTATAATTAAAAGTTATAAAACTGATTAAACTACAACCTCATCATGGATGGGAATATTATACACAAAAATACTACATATACTCATATATCTACACAGACAAATAAACACATGAAAGTATTTCTGTATTATGTAAGTGCCTGCAGGCTTCTAACAGTCTGCTGACAACATAAAGTGTATGCCTTTAAAAGTCTATACTTGTAATAACCTAAATGTGAAAGTCGTTAGTGAGTGAAGACATGAATGACTAGTTCCCTCAATGGTCTGAGTATGACTTGGTAGAATCACAATCCAAATATATAGCCCAGAATTTCTTCCTTCAGTCAAATATTGGGAGCAATGCAACAGAAAAATAGAAGGGGAACAGGAGAGTAATAGTCTAATATTGCTTGCGAGGGGAAAAGAATACCAAATAAATGTAAAGGTTGAGTTAAATAATGGGGTATTATACAGCTTTATACAATGAAGGATTACACAATAGTGAAAAACCAGATAAATTAAAGCTGTAAGCAAAAAAACAGATTTTTCAAAGTATACCACTGACTGAAAAAAGCAAGACAGAGACATACAGAGCCAACTACAAAGTTCAAAAAATTAAATGATGTACATGATTCCTTGAGAAAAGGACTATATGTAATTCTTTTGTAGTTTCAAAATATCATGATTAATTTCTTCCAATTTCCAAAAAGCAATTAAAAGTACACCAAAGTGTTAATAAGGAAGGGTATGAGTGGTTTTCTTTCCTTTATCTTCATTTATATTTTCAATTTCCCACAAATGATATATAATATTTCTACCAAAAAACAAAACTAGGAGAGTGACAGCCTGCACCCAGGAGTGTCTCAGGTTTGATTCTCTGGCAAGGGTGTGTACCTGGGTTGCAGGTTCTATCCCAGCCCAACTGGGGCACGTGTGGGAGGAAACCAATTGATGTTTCTCTCTCACATCAATCTTGCTCTCTCCTTCCCTCTCTCTCTCTCCTCCTTCCCTTCCACTCTCTCTAAAAATCAATGGAAAAAATATCCTTGGGTGAGAATTAACAAACAAAAAACCCAAGCAATCTATTCTTTGTAACCAGACTTTATAAGTGCTTTTATACACATATATACAGTAAGACAGTATACATACACAAAAAGTGAATTTCTACCTTCTTAAGTCACTACTTTTAATATCTGGACCCACTGTCTCCAGAAAGCCTTACATATAGGTCAATCAAAGTGAAACACTAATTCTCATGGCTCTGGCCAAAACAGTAAAACAATAATTGTAAAAATAATAATTCTTCAACAATACATGAAATAGGTTATTTTTATTTATTTCTTGTCCCCAAATAAGGTTGTTCCATCTATCAAATTTTTTGGTTCTCTACCTAGGCAGAAATTTGTAATGTGATTAGTTACAACTTAGGTCATCCAAATGGGTCTCAGGCTATACAAGAGATCACCTTTTATTAAAGTATGAAATTAGTGGCTTCTCTATTACTCCATCTGTTCTACAAATTGTATGCTAATTGGTACACTCAATGAAGGTATTTCTTGATGACTTGCTAGTGCTTTACAACTACAAATATAAATAAGGTGGTCACAGCACTTGTTTTTCTCTATTACAGAGATAACCAAAAAGTGGTAATCTTCCAATATTTACTTTTAAGGAAAACTGATGGACTAATGTGGCCCCTAACTGAAAATTCCAAGGCATCATAATGTTCATTTCTATTGCCATCAGGGAAAAGTAGTGGTAATTGTGGCTATCCAAAACTCTGAGCCAATGACAGAACATCCAATGGCGTTAAATTTTATCTTTATATCTAATATGTGAAAATAGTGCTATGAGGATGGACTAATGAGGACACAGGCTTTCAAAATGTGAAAATAACTTTGCCTAATCTTGAATATGAATTACCAATCATATTACCTCTTCCTCAGGGGACAGGTTCCCTTTGCTACTGCTGACAGGAAAACCACTTCCAAATTCTTTGGAATGAATGTCTGCTCCATACTCAACCGTCACATCCTCCTCAATGCTGCTCAGCAACCTCCAGAATTCCTTTTCCACAAGTTCTGTGGGTACCATCTGTGATAACAGATGTAGAAAATAATCATAACTCACTATAATTCAGTCTCAGTCTCTATGACAGCTACCAGACATCAACCTCTATGTCCCCATTCCATAATCACATACGTGTACAGGCATGTTGAAGTAGCTGGCCTTGAAGGAATCAGCCATTTCACCAAAGCTCTGCAAAGTGTACTCCTGGGTAGCCTGCTCAAAGCCAAAGGCTTCAGGGGGCTTCTTACATTCCTAAAATAGAAACTATTTCAGCAACAGAGAAGCAACAGGCAAGGAACCCAAAGAGAACTGCTGATATCTCATGCTATACCTCCACTTTTTCTGGTTTCTAGGTAGGATAAGTTTCCTTAGTATCCATTAAACAGATTTCCTTTTTTCCCCTCACGGTTCATGTAATGTGGATTCTTAATTGTGTATGGATTATAGTCCTTTCTCTCTTTCTTAATTAAGTCTCTACCATCATACAGCTTGTCTGTTGAATCATTCTTGCTTATCATGTCACTGACAGCTAATTAATACCTAACAAGGTATAGGAGGTTGGATTCAAAAATTACAAAGAATTAAATTTAAAACATCTATGCTGAGTAGGCCTTACCGCCATAACACATTTTGGGCACCTCCAGATCCCTCTAGGGATTTCAGGAAGAGATGGCAATAGGCAGAAGATATGAAAACTGTCATCACAGGCATCACAGAAAAGAAGTTTATCATCTTCATCTCCTCGGGAACACATTCGGCAAACATGCGCATCGACCTACCAGGAAAATAAAAATAACTTTGCAATGTTCTATTCTTGACTTCACCCATGAGTTCTCTATCTGATGGAAAATATGAAAAGACATAAAAAATTACTAAATAATATAATGTTAAAAAATGATGCTTTGGGAGTAACAAAGTATACTCTTTATAGAAAGGTGAATGGTATAAACCTGAATTATAGTGGTATAAACTAGCATAAATCACTCAATTACATATGGTTAACAACTGGTATAGACTGTAAGCATTTGCATACATGCATGTATGTATGTTTAAATATACTTACATATCTAAGTCACATCCAATTCCAATCCTATATATATATACATGACAGAAATGCCTACATAGCTTACCTAAAATCATAATACTGTACTAGTAACATAATTCATAGTAGCCCCAAACTGGAAACTACCAAAAAAGTAATCCATGAAGAGTCCTAGCCAGTTTTGCTCAGTGGTTAGGCAATCAGCCTGTGGACTGAAGGGTCCCAAGTTTGATTCTGACCAAGGGCACATATCCCATGCCCCAAGTCAGGGCACATGTGAGAGGCAACCAATCAATGTGTCTCCCTCACATCCATGTTTCTCTCCCTCTGTACCCCCTCCCCACCCTTCCACTCTCTTTGAAAAGTAATGGAAAAAATATCCTTGGGTGAGAATTTAAAAGAAAAAAATCCATGAAAAGTAAAACAGATTAAAAAATTGACAAATTGTATTTAATAAAACTATACTTTAATGAAACACAATACAATGATAAGTTATAAAATGAGTGACTCTCAAATATAACTTTAAACAAAAAGCCAACAGAATGTACTGAGATACTACTTGTTGAAAAGTAGAAAAACAAGCAAAACTAGTCTTTATTTTTGTGTATGTATCCTATACTGCAATAAAAATAAAAAGGAAGTAAAACTAAGCATCATCTAGTTATAGGAGTTGGAGAAAAATCACAGATTCCCAATGACAAGATCTGTGACAGTCCAGAGCATAAGCAGCACAGGATCAACTGGGGACATACAGTAGTAATAAAGACAATGTATCAGTGATCAGGTAGGCATGACTGAAAGAAACACAGGAGTGTAGAACTCAAAATAAGCTGTTCAAGTATAAAATTTCTAGTAACATCAACATTCACAGAGTAGAAAGGGGCAAACAAAAATTATAAAAACAAAATGAAGCCAGAAAGGAATGAGGGCAATCAAGAAAGGTGACTTATCATTTTATAAAAATGTAGAAACTCTGGAATATTTAAGAGATTGCAAAAATCTTTCAGGTAAGGGGTAAAAAAAGAAGGAAAATATTGTATACATAAAGACACAAGTAAAGCAATTATAGAAGAGAGGCACCACTATAGAAAATACAGGTTTGGAGAAAAGTTCTAAAAAACAGGTGATATGAATTTTGCTCCTAACTATAATACCTTGAATATGTTTCTTCCCCTTCCTGGCCATCAGTCTCTCCATAACAAAGGCTCAGAAGGAAAGAAAAAGAAAGATGAATGAAATAATTTGAGGTTCTATCTAGTCCTGATAATTCAAAAACAATGCTGGAAAATCACAGGTGAGTCCTTACAAACTGGAGACTGCTGTGATTCTTTCGTAGCCGCTTTGTCATGTTGGTGCAGCGCTCTAAGCTTTGACTCAAGTCCTCTTCGGGCAATGCTGACATCACTTTCCTATTTCCACTTGGTTCCTCCTTCATTGTAACAGTGTTGGGGTATACGACCTCTTCTTTATCTAAGAGTTAGAAAGAAACCCCAAATAAAGAAATCTATTCTCCATCAGGATTAACAAACCATCTCCCACAATACTTGAATACTTTACCCCTTATACTGTCTCTCAGCCTATTAGGTTTCATACCTTTCTTCCTTAAAGTCTTATCCTTGGCCACAAGGCCCAAGCCCATCATTTTGGGACCTGCCCCATAGATCTGTAGCTTCTTTAACTCTGGATTCCTCTCAATATCCACCTCTGTGGGCACAGGCTATTGAAAGAAAATGAGGAAAAAAAAGGTGAGTTTTACATATATAGACATAGTAAAAGCAAAAGAGGTCACATTAAAGTCAGTCAAATGTTGCCGTGGCCAATGTGGCTCAGTTGGTTAGAGTGTCATCCCTACATCGAAAGGTTGCAATTTGAATTCCTGGTCAGGGCACATACCCAGGTTGCAGGTTCCAAACCCAATGGGGGCATGTATCAAAAGCAACCGATCAATGTTTCTCTCTCACATCACTGCTCTCCCCGCTTCCTCTCTCTAAATCAATAAACAAGTCCTCAGATGAGAATTTTTAAAGATCATCAAATGTTTCCACCCATTTTTATTTATTTTTTTAATCCTCGCTGGAGGATATATTTTTTTCCACTGATTTTTAGAAAGATTGGAAAGGAAAGAGGGAGAATGGTAGGGAAAGAGAATGAAAGAAGAGAGAGACAAACATCAATTGGTTGCTTCCCACATGAGCCACAACTGGGGCCAGGGATGGAGCCTGCAACCGAGGTCCATGTCCATGACCAGTAATTGAACCCACAACCCTTGGGTCTGCGGGCCGATGCTCTAACCACTGAACCAAACTGGCCAGAGCTCCATCCATTTTTAAAGGTTTACTGTGTAATTTCACCTGGGGGTAAAGTATGGTTAGGCAGGAACAAATGAACAGATAAATTTGGGAGGCAATTCCTATTCTCAAGTTTTTTCATGTTATAAATGTCACGAAATAATAAATACTTGTATGTTTGCAAGGCTACTTAGGCTGAAATATCATGAAATATCATGAAATACATAACTTATGCTAGAGAATTCAATAAATACATTATAAACAAGTCCACTGCTGCAACTGAATTGAACATGCAAATGGAAGACAGGATTCCTATTGTTTGGAACTCAGATCATTAGAAGTAACTCCCTTTCCCCAAAAATTTAATCTAAGAGACCTGGGAAATTGAATATTGATTATATGAAAAAAAACACATATATTATACCATTTTCACCATATTATCTCTCACTGAAACACCAAGAAATACATTTTTATTTATGCTTCAGTTTCTGTTCTACTTTTAAATTAAAGCACTATTAAATTTCTCCTTTCCATTTAAAGCCTGAGATTTTATAGTAAATAGTTTGTATATACACACATACACAAACACACAGTAACACATTTTGTGCTTTTGCTTTACAACATCCATGAGAAACAATGGGTCAACCAGAGGACATGATGATGGTAGTAAACATAATCTCCCAATGATCAGAAGGAGGTGATTCAAAGAAACATAGACATCTGGGCTCAAAATAAAAGTCTATTCAAGAATAAAATTTCTGCCCTGGCTGGTGTGGCTCAGTGGTTAGAGCACTGGCCCAAGCAACAAAGGGTCACAGTAGTGGGTTTGATTCCCAGTGAAGGCCATATAGTTGTGTTGTGGATTTGTTCCCCACCCCTGGCCTGGGTGCATCCAGGAGGCAACCAACTGATGTCTCTCACATTGATGTTTTTCTCTCTTCCTCCCTTCCACTCTCTCAGGAAAACAATGGAAAAAAAGTCCTCAGTGAGGATTAACAACAAAAAGAATAAAATTTCTCATATATATATATATATATGCACACACATAGATGTATATATATCTGTTTTACAGTTTATTATATTAATAGCATATAATGCTATTCCAGAAACATTTTAACCTACTTTATTGGACTAAAACTGACAGCGTCTAATTTTTGGTACTATAAACAAGAATGTAATTAATTATATATTTTTTATTTTCTATATTTTATGGTGTTTTAACATCCAGGGGGAGGGGCAGAATGCTTGCTGGCTGCTCCAGGGCACTACTCCTCGGAACAGATAATTCCTAGAGGCAGTAAACAATCTAGGTGACTATGCCATTCATATATAAGCCAAAAGATCACAAGTCAGACCACAAACCACCTCATTAAATTCACACACACCAAGATAATATTTCTCCTACTCTAACTCAATTCATGGTGAGAAACCAAACTAGGGAAGTCCCTATGTCCCAAAGCCTACTGGATTTGTTCAAACTCTTCAGTCCTAAAACGTTTATCCTACTCTGCCTTGCCTTTCCTGAGGAAACTCCAATAAAGGCTATACCTCCCCCTTGTTCCTATCTGCCTCATTGACACTGATCCCTTCTGTGGTCTTGTGTTGTCTGATCTATCTCCTGTTTCTAGGTGACCTGTAAGTACTAATAAAGCTTTTCTCTCTACTGGCCAGGTGTCTCAGGTGGTTGGATCATCATCCCATACACCAAAAGGTTGCAGGATAGGATTCCCAGTCAGGGCATATAACTAGGTTGCGAATTCCATCCCCATCTATGGGTGGCAACTGATTGATGTTTCTCTCTCTCTAAAATCAGCAAACATATCCATGGATGAATAGTAAACCCCCCACACACACCCACACAAAACTTTATTTCAATGGCACTGAGTTATCCATGTCATCATTTAGTCATTATTTACACATTAAGACCTGGGCAGAAATCATTAATATCCATGTAGTTTATTGTACTGTTCTAAAAGATGAATAAAAATTAAAAAAAGACAGTATGCACATTTAAGATTTTAATCATTTTAAATTTTGTTTTTAGTACTACCAACAATGTGCACAAAGATGCCCATCCTTGACGCATTCTGACTCTTTGCCAAAAAGTAATTATGTAGTTATATCATATGTTCAATTTATGTGAGGTTTCTGAACAGTTCTGTAATTTTACATTATATGTTGTTAATTTTACCATACACATATTACCTATTATCTTAATACACAGGTTTCTAGCAAAGCACATTATTTATTTTTTATCCTCACTGGAGAATATTTTTTCCATTGATTTTAAAATTACTCACAAAATACCAAAAGATACACAATCTAATCCTAATTTATATAGCCTTGGTAGCCTGCCTAGTAATGGCACATGGGGTTAAAAAGGTCTTTTGGGGTTCAAAACTTGCAGAAGAATAGAATTTATATTAAGTGTTCCAACCAAATATCTCCATGGATGTTTCAGAACAAAAGTCTTGGTTGACATCCTGGAAATACCAAATATCAAGGACCTTTGGTGTGGACCAAATGTCTCTGTGGATGCTATAGAAAGGACCAAATGTCCTGCAAAAAGAACTTCCAGTGTTATGTAAAATGAAAGTGACAAGAGCAGAAACTTGCCTTGTTCCTGAATTTAGGAAGAAAGCTAAGTATAACGTTAACTGTTTCTTGTCTCAGGTTTTAAAAAATATAAAGAACGGGTATTGATTCTAGTTAACAATTTCTACAGATGACCAACTGAGTCTTACAATGTCTTCAATTATTTCTAAGTTCTTAAACAGTACTATATTTCTTGTATAACTTACTGCTGGGATGCAAAAAAAAAGAAAGAAATCCGAGACTTGAGACTGCTAAGAGCCTTGGACTGAAACTAATGAAAGACTGCTCAGTTTTCTGAACATATATAGAAGCTTCAAATCCACTTCTGGGCACTCTTTCAGCTCTTATGTAAAGAGAACAGCCACCATTGATTTCTGATTTCTCACACATGAACTGTTCATACTATTGCCCACAAGCAATCTAGAAACAGCAAACACTTCCTTTTATGGACTATATTCACCTATCCAGAAACTTTCTCCCTTTCAAATTCTTCCTAATCAACTTCTTGCTCAAATTAATTGTCTGAGAGAGCCCTGTCAAGCCCAGAATCCAGACACATTTGTCTTCTCTGTGTAGCCCTAACGCTGGTAGGTAGACTGTAGTATCCAAGACCAGGTCCTTGTTCTGGCCAGCACACGGCTCAATAAATCTTTGTCAGAAAAGCTTTCAGCCCTGGCCAGTTCTGCTCACAAACTGAAGGGTCTTACGTTCGATTCCCAGTTAAGTACATATACCTTACTTGCAGGCTTGATTCCCAGGCCAAGTCAGGGTGCACGCCAGAGGCAACCAATCGATGTCTCTCTCTCACATTAATGTTTCTCTCTGTCTTTTCCCCTCCCTGCCTCTCTAAAAAAATAAATAAATAAATAAAAATCAATGGAAAAATTTCCTAGAGTTATGATTTAAAAAAAAAAAAGGAAAGCTTTCAGTCCCAAAGGTGTTTAACAAAACATCCAAAATTTTATGAAAATGTATGTGAACATACAAAATAGGCTTATTTAGCAAGATAAGTTTTATAATTGTATTGTTTACATTTTTTATTTTCTCTATTTGATGTTTTACATCTTAAAAATCCTTTCTAGCTGAAAACAGACTGCCCCCCTGGGGACAGCAATTCTTCGAGATAGCAAATGACCCAGCAGAGTATGCCACTGATATGCAAACAAATCAGTCCAGAGCCTAACCTCCTCTGTAGGGCTTCTGCCCTCACAGGAAACAACATTCCTCTGCTCTAATCATCACAAGGTCAGGTGCACACAACTAGGGCACACTCCCCAAAGGTTACAGCCTAGGTAAACTGTTCAGACTAGCCAACTATCCAACCCTAAACTGTTAGTCTGCCCTGCCTTGACCTTCCCTCAGGAACCCCAATAAAAGCCATGGTAGAAGCTCTCCCCTCATTCCTGACCCTTCTTGCCTCCTAACCCATTCTCATGCTTTTTGCTGTGGCCTTTGTGGCAAGCCATGTCTCTTGAGTATAATAAATTTTGTTTCCTAAGCCTCTCTTGTGTCAATTCTTGTGATGACACCTGACCGACATATCAAATGAGAACAGGACAAAAACCAACAATTAAGGAACAACTGTACAGTGTGCTTTGTGAAAACCATCACAAGATTCACAAAAATTAAACCCTAAAAGGGTATTTTATAAAGATGATTGCTTTTAAAATCTATAAAGGCTAGAGTACAAAAATAAAACTACAAATCACACTCGTGAGAAAAAATAACTCATTCATTTTCAATTAATACAATCTTGAGGAATCTAAAGTTAAAAAAACACACAGTGACTTAGCATTGGGCAGGTGGCTCAGTTAACTGGAGGATCCTCCATTACACCAACAAAGGTAGCAGGGTCGATTCCTGGTTGGGATGCATACCAGGGGCAACCGATTGATGTTTTCTCTGTCACATCAATGCTTCTTTCTCTGTCTCTCTCTCCCCTTCTCTAAAAATCAGTAAAAACATACCCTTGGGTGAGGATTAAAAAAACAAAACAAAAAAACAACAGTACATTATAGAAATGGACCATCCCCTAAACCAAGTCCCGGATAAACTTTGGCAGTTTATGTGAAAAAAAGCAGCACTTACATCAGGCTGTAGTCTTTTCCCACGGCGACTATAGCTGCTGAACTTGGAAGGCTTCACAGACTGCCTAAGCGGAATGCTGTGGGGTTTGTATTCCTTGTCTTTTTCCTCACTGTCAACTTGGTGAGTGTTACACTGCTGGAAATGGGGGGAAAAATGTAGGATCAGAAATTAAATTATATTAATGATCAGCAAATAACAAAGTGATTCCTTCATTCTAAAATCTCTAGCAAAGAAAGCTGTACTTCTTTCTAACTTACACTAATCCATTCCCCTCTTGTTCTCTGGAATGACAGGACATTTATAATTCCACTACATGTAGAGGAATATGTCTTACATATGTCTTTGCCTTATAAATACAATGGACGTCTCATCTGAAAAAATGGTAATAAAAATATCAACTATAATAGGATTATGTAGATTAACTAAAATATGAGTTTATACACATGTAGTTTTAAGAAGTCCTTTGCAGATAATAAAACTTAAAAACCATTATTTAAAATACCAGCTAAATCAGTTCCCAATCCTCCTTAAGTTAAAGCCAAGTAACACCAAGGTTTTTATGCATAGAATTTCATTATCTGAACTATCCTAAGTATAGTAACTTTGCAAGATAATTATCTAATTGTCTTTTTCATGGATGATGGCCTAAAACAGGAACCGCTTTTCTCTAATTTCCACCGAAAGATCTTATCCATCAAGCGATCTTAGGAGACACCAATCCTCTAACACAAAGAGAAGGGATACTACAGTTCTCATCTAGCTGGCCTAGCAAGTACAAAACTTCTTCATAAAGGCTACAAAATATTTTCCAGGGCTTCCTGGAACTTCCAATTCTATCGGTCCAACCCTGAAAAGGTAAGAGAGCAAAATCAACAAAATAACATCAGTCTGCAAATCAGCTAAGGGCCCGCACCACAAGGTTGGTTCCACACTGAAACGTTTCATAGGGATAAATGATGCGTTCATAGTGAGATCTTAGGAGGGATCCAATGTTTTTCCCTGGTGGGTAACTGAGGCGCTGGGCAACTTGAGCCCATCGACGGTCCTTGCAAACAGCTTCATAGCCCCCTTCCTCCATCACAATCTAAAAGGGTAAGGAAGAGTATAGTTAACTGTGGAGCAGACTGGAGAGACCTAAAAATACCAATGAGGCTTAAAATATGAACACTCTGTACTTCCCCAATGCTAAGTATTCCAAAGGCTCAAAGACTCTATCAAGAAATGTTGGCAAGCTCTGTTCTCTCCTTTTCTTCCCAGAGACACAATGTTCAACTACAGAGCATTTCCCAAATAAGACTTTTTGCTTGTTTTTCCTTTTGAAAAGGAAACTACTCTTACCTTACTAAGGCTGTAGAGGTCCAACATCTTCCGCTCCACATTGGGAATTTTTAATGAAGAACCCTGGAATTCCCAGAATTTTGCAATTTGGTCCAAATAGTTCAGTTTCACTCTGGTCTGAGCCTGGGAAAATGGCAGTTATTCTTTAACCTCAGTTTGGTCCAATGTAAAGTAGATAAACCAGTATCATTCTGTACTATTTACAGTTCCCTTGGTTAAACTCTAGACTTCATTACCTAAATCACCATTACTTCCTACAAAAGTCAAGTAAGCTGACTTTTTAATCTGACAGGACAGGAAGTGATGCTTGAGTCAAAATCCTTTAACCTGAAGATAGAAGCATTATTATTGGGATCAATGAGGGCTGACAGAGAACATTTAGGGCTCAATCCACTATCTTCCTTAAGAAGCTATCCCCACCTAGAGTCAAAGATATATAGCTAAAGAGGCTAAAATATTTTTCCACCCTATGTTAAAAACTTGGACACGAAACTACTTTGTGAATGACCCTTCTCTTACCCTAAGTCATTTTGGACCTTCTAACACTGACCATAGTCAAAACTTGTAACAGCAAAAGAAAATGCCAAACCACATGCTTTTTGTATTTAACAATAAGCTGAGCCCTGGCTGGTGCGCCTCTCAGTAGGTTGAGCATTGTCCCATGCACTGAAAGATATCTAATTCCACTCTGGCTGAGGGCACATGCCTATTTTGCGGGTTTGACCCTTGGTTGCAGGGCGGGGGGGGGAGGGGGGGTGCTGGAGGCAGCAGATCAATGTTCTGCTCTCACATCGATTTTTCACTTTATTTCTGTCTCCATTCCTCTCTTTAAAAATCAATTAAAAAACACAAACAAAACAAGCTTTGCCTTTCCTACTTGCTGACACATTCCTAAATACTGTCCACTTTATCCAAGAACAAACATAACCACCAGCCTTAGCTGGAAATTTAGAAGACCATATTTGTACCTTGACCTTTGCTTTTCTTAAAGAAATCAGGGAAAATCCAAAATAATAAAATATGGGCATGGAGCTAAAAACAATGGGAAAGGGTGTACTGATCTTCTCTAGTTAGCCCATTCTATAAACTTAAAGCTTTCATATCTTGGCATTTTGCAGAAGACTTTCCCTAAGACTAATAAATATTCTAGGAAATAGAGCTGAGGTTACAATCAAAATATATTTTATTTCAAAACCTAAGTTCTTAACTACTGTTCTAAAACTACAAGTAAAATAATATTAGAGCTCAGATTCCCCTAAAGAAAGGTGACTTTCCAGTTTACCTCTAGTTCATTTAGCCTCTGGATTCGAGGGGTAAATCTGAAGTTATCTACTTCTACTGCAAAGGGAGGCTGCCAGTCCTAGAAGTAAAAACAGAGAAAAAAACAAACCCAAATTGGTTATTATGAGATAGTAAAGGACGAAGATGATTAGATGATTAGAACTGGAATTATCTGCTTCTGTTTTAAAACTTCTGGTTGCTTTTATTGCTCCAAAGTGTGAAATTGTTGGCTCTTTAACATTAGATAAATTGAGGGCATGGGAGCCAACTAATAATCCAAAACTCTTTTTGGTATGCGTCCTACAGAAAAGAAACAAAAACCAACAAACTTAGACCTAAAAACTGTTAAAAATGAATAAAGCAGACATTAACAAGGTCTGGCCCATTTCTGTTATGATGAAGGCAAACTAAATGTGGATAAAAAATTGCTAGATTTTTACAAGTTGGTTATTACCTCTTTTGAGTCTTAGAAGTCTGAAAAATGTGATTAAATAAACTGATGAACAGAATAGATTCAATGACATGGAAGCATAGATGAGACTGATGAATGTCAGAGGGATGGAGGGGGGCAGGTGGGTGGAGGGGGAGAGAGTAACCAAAGAATTTATATGCATATAAAGGACATGGACAATGGTGGGGAGAGGGACTGGGGAGGGGGGTGGGACAGGGTGGAATGGGTCACTGGGGAGAAAAAGGGACATCTGTAATACTTTAAACAAAAATAAAATTAAGAAAGAAAAAAAAGTATATTTCTAACTACAGTAATACTGAGAAAAATATAATCACCCAGATAGAAGGCACTGTTGTAGTTAAGCAAATCATCTGACAAATGAGCCATATGCTATGAAGAAAGTGACACATACTCTGGATATATTAGTTGTTTAAAGTGGTGGTCTAGGGTCATTTCAATATGAATAGTCAAATACCTATTTCAATTAGAAGTTCTGAGTATATGTAATTGAGAAATCTTTAAATAAAATAATACCAATTTAAATGGTGACAAGGATGCTCTATTGCTTTTTACACTCAGCTGTGTCTGTCAAAGACATCCGAAATTATATGGAAAAATGAAATCATCCCAAGCATTCTGGTAAGAGAAATTCCCATAATTTTTCGCTGCTTCGGTTACCTATACAGTACTTCTTAATACATTTAAGTTTTGTTCAAGGAAAACACAGGAAAAAAATATACATATATATATATATTTATATATATATGCATGGTGTCTCAATAGCACAGTGCAGAACCACTTTAGAATCGGCTCTTTTCTTCCCTAAATTAGTTATATTAGTAAGCCCAAGGAGTCTGGCGACCATATATGAGGTTTTCCACGGAGGGTGTTCTAATGAAACATTTAATAAATGAGAAATTGGCGGCTACGGGGAGTATTGAATTAACTACTAAGACTACGTGGTTCTCAATATAAGGCCTAGTTAAAGAAAAGGGCAGTTCCATACACCCAATGTAAACGCCACCTCCACTCCAAATTTTCAGGCACTTACCTTGGGAGGGCGGATCTTGCAAATGCCGGACTTCTCGGCGATGGGCCTGATTTTAGCGATGTATCCAAGTGGGTCTTGAAATTCCGCCCATGTGGGCTCGAACACCGGGCACTCGGGCGGGGGGAGGAATTCTTCAGTCCCGGAATCCATGTCTGGTCCGGACGCTAATAAGTGTTTCGTCTTGATATTCCTTCCTTGGCGCATGAATCCCTCCTAGCTAAAAATGGAGTCCCTTGGCGACCCAATTTTCCACCAAATTACAGTTATTCTAACGCTCATAGCTGCGTATGAATGCCGCAGATCTCAGTTTTAATACCACCATCTTGACCCTCGCGCTTTTCCGGCTTCTTCACGTACCGTGTCACTCCCGCGGATTGATTCTTAATACCTCAGTTACATCCAAATATGAGAGACTGTCAGCATGCCGAATAAAATCTGAAGACGAGAAGGCACTTCACCAACGTAAAAAAAGCACCACAAACTGCCCGCTAAAATGATTTTAAATCTTTCAAAAACCGAACGGAAGCATACAATATAAACAGACTCACCGGATCTTTTTAAAAAGGGTCTACTGCGCATGTTACGCCTGCGCGTTAAAGGGGAAGACCTTAAAAGGCGTCAGCCTGAGTGAACAATGGTTTTATTGAAAAAAACGGCAAAAACAGCAGCAACCACATGTATTTGCATAAACTGCAAGCCAGCGCTCCTCCTTTAATCAATCCACACTAGAAAAGACGAGGTGACTGAGCTAAAATCCTTGAAAGAGCTTTTACAGACTTACGAAATTCCGGTTCCCACCTGGCTTTATAGGAAAAGAAGCTGTTAAACAGCTATTTTACATTCCTGATGCCATGATATTATTTAAATTATATTCAGGTGTACGGTTTCACTTACAGTGTACCTGCCATGCACACATTTGTTATTGAATTTTCACAGAGTTGACTTTGGATATCTGCATAAAAACAAAAAAAGCACCAAATCCTGTCAGAGTTACTACCAAATACAACTCCCCAGAATTACTGACGAACACCATTAAAAAAGATTACTAATGTAAACAACATTGTTTCTTCGATGAAGTATTTTAAATTTCTGTACAATTAACTAAAACAAACTTTGCCAAAATAGTCATCATCACATGCACACCACAAATAAAAAACCTGGTCACTTTCTCTAAGACCAGACTTACAGAACAGCATACAAAATGATTACTACCAAATAAAGTTTTAACCAAAGAAAATGTCAAGGCTACAGTTAAAATCAAAACAGAACATTTCTTCCATTGTTATCGTTGTTAAAAAAAAGAGTTGCAACCTGGGACAAAAAGACTAGGGTACCAACTCAACTGCTCTCTGGACAGAACAAAGAAAGGCAAAATTTCTAAAAGCAAAAATCACAAAGTGCATCTCTTTCATACAAATGAAGGATTCAAGGTAGGTCAACCAGGATTGATTAGTTCCAATATCAAAGGAGGGAGGAAAAAACTACAGGGAGGAGGTAAAGCGCATGTGTCCATGCAGCAGTTATTCCAGGATGTTTATGCCTCAGCCTTACAGCCGCTTTTAAACTGCAAAGCTGTTGCAAAAGGAGGCTCAACAAAGGCAGATGTGCAAAGCCATCCACCTAATAGCCTCCTGACTCTAACTAATTCTCAACAATACCTATTCCATTTCATTTTCTCTATTATCAAAGTATGGGAAATACTAAAGGAAGAAGTAAAATATCTGGGCCCATTTCTCAAACAAATAACATATTTGAAAAAACAATAATCTGATCATAGCCCCCCAGGAAAGATTAATTTGGACAGACTTCTGAGTTGGCCACTTGCCCCTGGTTATTTCTATACTATTCCAATGATGGAATCAGAATGGACAATTTTCCAAAGCAGAATTCTCTTTACTGTTTATCAAGACAATTCTAATTCATCATTAGTGTTAGACAGACATGAGCAGAACAAGGAGGATGGGCCAGGTACAAAGAATCACCAGGGCAGGAAGCCCCAGACACTATGAAGGGACAAAACTGGGAAAACAATCTTGTCCCCAGGGCAACCTATCCTCCCTTCACATATTGCTGGTCTTGTGGTTTAGAACGCCTGAAACTTTCCTCCCTAAAAATAACCTGTAGGCCTCAGCAGTATTTCAACTCCAAGCCAAGAAAAGCCATAAAACCAGACAAGTGGTGCCATGGCTGCCTCAGGACCAGCTACATTGACTAATAACCCCTGCCCTGGCACCAACCAATCAATGGAAACCACCACCCTGGAAGAACACACCTGGAAAACTGATGAATACTCTATTGAGACCCTCCCCTGAGACCTCCTTTAAGATTCCCGTCTGCAAGAAAGAGATAAATATGCTCAGAACAAAGGAACCAGTGCACGATTCCCACCAGGGGAGCACACCAATGTCATCTCCATCCCTCGGAGGAGACCCTAGAAGACTGGCAATCAGGGGAGCAATGGGCAGCAGCACCTTGTCCTGGCCCTCCAAGGCCCTCTTCTGTCCCTCAGACTTCTCAGTGAGCCAAAACATCTCAGCCTAGGCTCTCCTGTTGCTTTTTTTTTTCTTTTCTGTATATGAATGTGTTTCTCCCCCCAATTTTAATTTTTAATTACAGTTGATACACAATATTATATTACTTTCAGGTATACAAACCAGTGATTAAGTATTTATACAACTTACAGAGTGATCCTCCAATAAGTCTAGTACTCATCTGACACCATACATAATTATATTATTGACTGTATTCCCTATGTTGTGCAACCCCATGATTATATTTTTTAAATTTATCTTTATTGTTAAAAGGTAATTACAGGAGTCCTACTCAACCCCCCCAATTGACCCCCTCTACTTCACTCCCACCCCCTCTCCAGGCCTTCACCTTTTTTATTGACTGTGTCTATGGGTTATGGATATATGCATATAACTTCTTTGGTTAATCTCTTCCCACCTTCCACCCCTCTTCCCCCTTTTCTCTGAAGTATGATCATCTGTTGCATGCATCAGTGTCCCTGGATCTATTTAGTTCATCAGATTCTTTTGTTCATTTGCTTCTTTTTTTTTTTTTAATTTTATTATTGTTTAAAATATTACAAATGTCCCTTTTTCTTCCCAATGACCCGTTCCACCCCATTGCTTCCCCCTCCCCAGTCCCTCTCCCCACCATTGTCCATGTCCTTGGGTTGTGCATATATGCATATAAATTCTTTGGTTACTCTCTCCCCCTCTACCCACCCACCCTCCTCCACCCCTCTGACATTCATCAATCTCATCTATGCTTCCATGTCATTGAATCTATTCTGTTCATCAGTTTATTAAGTTCTTTAGATTCCACATATAAGTGAGATCATTGGATATTTGTCTTTCACTGCCTGGTTTATTTCATTTAGCATAATAGTCTCCAGGCCCATCCATACTGTCCCAAAGGGTACGAGATTCTTCTTCTTTACAGCTGCATAGTATTCCATGGTGTAAATGTCCCACAGCTTTTTTATCCACTCATCTACTGATGGGAACTTGGGCTGCTTCCAGATCTTAGTTATTGTAAACTGTGCTGCTATGAACATCGGGGTACATATATCCTTTCTGATAAATGTTTCAGGATTCTTAGGATACATTCCTAGGACTTGAAAAACTGGGTCAAAAGGCAGCTGCATTTGTAATTTTTTGAGGAACCTCCATACTGTTTTCCATAGTGGTTGCACCAGTCTGCATTCCCACCAGCACTGTACTAGGGTTCCCCTTTCTCCACACCCTCGCCAGCACGTCATTTGTTGATTTGTTGATGGGAGCCATTCTGATAGGTGTGAAGTGATACCTCATTGTGGTTTTAATTTACATCTCTCTGATGATTAGCGACGTTGAGCATTTTCTCATGTGTCTCTTGGCCATCTGTATGTCCTCTTTGGAGAAGTGCCTATTTAAGTCCTTTGCCCATTTTTTAATTGGGTTGTTTGTCTTTCTCTTGCTGAGTGCTATGAGTTCTTTGTACACTTTGGAAATTAGCCCCTTATCAGATTTATCCTTGGCAAATATGTTTTCCCAGACCATGGGGTTCCTTTGTATTTTGAGGCTGTTTTCTTTTGCTGTGCAGAAGCTTTCTAGTTTGATGCAGTCACATTTGCTTATTTTTTCCTTTGTTTCTCTTGCCCTAGGAGATGTATCAGTGAAAATTCCACTATGTAGGATGTCTGTGACTTTACTGCCTATGTTTTCTTCCAGGATTCTTATGGTTTCATGACTTACATTTAAATCTTTTATCCATTTTGAGTTTATTTTTGTGTATGGTGAAAGTTGGTGGTCTAGTTTCATTCTTTTGCATGTATCGGTCCAACAGAACAGAGACACCAGAAATAGACCCACGCCATTATGGTCAGTTAATATTTGACAACGGAGGCAAGAGTATCCAATGGAGTAAGGACAGTCTCTTCAATAAGTGGTGCTCGGAAAATTGGCCATTTGCTTCTTCTTAAGGAAGACCCTTCAACATTTCCTGTAGTGCTGGTCTAGTGGTGAAGAACTCCTTTAGCTTTTTCTTATCTGTGAAGCTCTTTATCTGACCTTCAACTCTAAATGATAGCTTTGCTGGGTAGATTAATCTTCATTGTAGTTCCATGTTTTTCATCACTTTGAATATTTCTTGCCGCTCCCTTCTGGCCTACAAGAAGGGAGTTGAGAAATCAGCCGACAGCAGTATGGGTGCTCCCTTGTAAGTGACTAATTGCTTTTCTCTTGCTGCTTTTAAGATTCTCTCTTTGTCTTTAACCTTTGGCATTTTAGTTATGATGTGTCTTGCTGTGGGCCTCTTTGAGTTTCTCTTGTTTGAGACCCTCAATACTTCCTGGACTTGTAAGTCTGTTTCTTTCCTCAGGTAGGGAAAGTTTTCTGTCATTATTTTTTCAATAGGTTTTCAATTTCTTGCTCTCTTTCTTCCCCTTCTGGCACCCCAATAATATGAAAGTTGGGCCTCTTGAAGTTGTCCCAGAGGATCCTTATACTATCTTCATATTTCTGGATTCTTTTTTTCTTTTTGCTCTTCTGGTTGGGTGTTTTTTGTTCCCTCATGTCCCAAATTGCTCCTTTGATTCTCAGCATCCTCTACTCTACTGTTGATTTCCTGTAAATTACTCTTCATTTCAGTTTGTGTAATCTTCATTTCAAATTGGTACTTTATTATATTATCGATTTTCTCAGTTATTTTCATAATAATATGCTTGAGCATCCTTATAACCATAATTCTGAACTCTGTATCTATTAGCTTGCTTGGTTCTATTTCATTTAGTTCCTCTTCTAGAGATTTATTCTGTTCTTGCCTTTGTGACATGTTTCTTTGCCTCCATATTTTGGCTGCTTCCAGGTGTTTGTTTCTATGTATTAGGTAAAGTTTCTATGTCTCCTGGAATTTGCCAAGTGGCTTTGTGTAGTAGGTGTCCTGGAGGGTTCAGTGACTCAGCCTCCCTAGTCACCTGAGCTGGGCCTTCCAGGTGCTCCCCTGTGTGGGCTGTGTGCACTATCCTGTTCTAGTTGAGCCTTGGTTGCTGTTGGCACCACTGGGAGGAATTGAGGTGCCAGGAAATCAGCTGTGGGGATCAGCTGCAACTATAGCCAAAGAGCTTCTATGCTTGAGACACTCCTATGGAGCAGGATTTACTTCAGTGAGGCTTTGGTGATCACCAAGTGTGTCCCTTAAGTGTGTCACTCATGGATGTGGTAGGGTTGTAATCCAGTGTAGTTGAGTCTGACACCAGGTGCACTGTCTCTGGGGCCTCCCAGGAGGTCCAAAGTCTGCCTCTGCCAGTGCCTTGCCCTGGGCCACCCAGCATGAGCTACACAGCAAACCATAGTTGGCTGCTACTTGTGCTGGACTTGGCGGTAGCCAGGAGAGGCCAAGCCATGAACCAATGCAGGCTGCCACTAGTGCCAGGCATCTGCAATTTTATTTGCAATATTTTACATCTATGTTAATAAGTTAAATTTACCAATATCTTACTGTTTCCCATTTATTTTAGAATCGATTTTACACTTGTAAAATTAATTTATGGGTCCTTCTTATCCTCTACATTATTTTTTAACAAATTACAAAATTTAGTTTTAAAAATTTACTGTTACCCTGCCACCATGGATCAGCAGTTGAGCATCAACCTATCATCCATGACATTGAGTTTAGATTCCCAGTTATAGCACATAACCAGGTTGCAGGCTTGATCCCCAGTAGGAGGCATGCAGGAGGCAGCTGATCAATGACTCTCATCATTGATGTTTCTATCTCTCTGTCCCTCTCCCTTCTTCTCTCTGAAATCAATAAACATAAACATTTTTTAAATTTACTGTTAGCCCCACTTTTGAGGAGAAATGGAAATAAATATTTGCTTTAAAGTTTACTTGTCTGATTTGAGTATTGTTTCACTTAATACTTTCATTGGCATTTGCATTTTTTCAGGAGTTTACCCACTTGATCTTAGGTTAGCAACATCATTGATTTATCAGGCTAGAATAAATATTTATGTTTAAACATTTGTTTTCTCATTTTTAATTTCCTGTTTTCATCTTGTAGGAGTTTTATCTACAATATTTTTCTATTCTATAAAATCAGATTTCCTATAGTTTATATTAACCTTCCAAATGATTAGATTTACTTCTCTCAATCAGTCAAAAATAATATATTATGAAACAGCTTTATAGAAATAATTCACAAAGAATAAAATTCTCCATTTTATAGCACACAAGTGAGTGGGCATTTTAGTATATTTACAGACTTGTGCAACTTTTACTACTGTCAAATTCCACAACATTTCATCACTTCACACTCATGAGCAGACACTTCCCACCTCCTGAAAACCACTAATCCACTTTCTGTCACTGTAGATTTAAATATTCTGTATATTTCATGGAATCATACAATATGTATCTGGTGTCTTTCTTGTGCCGGGCTTCTTTCACTTAGCAAAATGCTTCAAGATTCACCCATGTAGCCATATGTGGTGTGGCTTAGTGGTTAGAGTATCAGTGGGCCTGTACACAAAGGGGTCATGGTTTTGATTTCTGGTAAAAAGAACATACTTGGGTTGCAGATTCCATCCTGGCCCCTTGTCAGGGCATCTGTAGAAAGAAACCAACTGATGTGTCTCTCTCAAATCAATGTTTCTCTTTCTCTCTCCTCCCTCCCTTCTACTCTCTCTCAAAAAAAGAAAACAAAAAAGCAATGGGAAAAAAGTACTCAGGTGAGGATTAATTTTAAAAAAGATTCACCCATGTAGCAGTATTAGAACTTAACAAAATTTATTATTTTAACCAAGTATAAAAATGATTTTATGTGTACAAATCAGGATTTCATTCTTACAGCAAAATAATATTCCTTTGTATAAATATATATTTTGTTGATTCATTCATTGATTGAGGAACATTTGAAATGTTTCTGCTTTATCTATTATGAAGAATATTTCTGATATGATTTCAATCTTCTTATACTTGTAGAGACTTGCCTTGTGCCCTAACATGTGGTCTATTTTTGAGAATGTTCCATGTGCACTTGAGAAAAATGTGTATTCTGCTGCTTTGGGGTGAAATGTTCTGTAAATGTCAATTAAATCCATTAGGTCTAGTGAGTCATTTAAGGTCTGCATTTCCCTACTGACTTTTGTCTTGATGATCTGTTCAGTGCTGACAGTGGGGTGTTAAAGTCCCCCACTATGACTGTGTTGCTCTCAATCTCCCCTTTAAAGTCCCCCTAGAAATTTTTTATATATTTAGGTGCTCCTGTATTGGGTGCATAAATGTTTATAAGGGTTATTTTCTCCTGTTCATAATCCCACTAGTATTATGTAGTGACCATCTTTGTCTCTTGTTATAGTCTTCATTTTGAAGTCTGTTTTGTCAGAAATAAGAATTGCTACGCCAGCTTTCTTTTCCTTTCCATTTGCATGGAATATTGTACTCCATCCCTTCACTTTTAGCCTGTGTGAGTCTTTTGTTCTCACTTGGGTCTCTTGTAGACAGCATATTTTTGGGTCCTGTTTTTTTATTCATTCAGCTACCCTATGTCTTTTGGTTGGACCATTTATTCCATTTACATTTAAGATTACTATTGATATCAACTTATTGAATGCCATTTTTTCCCTTTATGCTGATGTACCTTTCTCTCACTATTCCTTCTTTTTCTTAAAGCAGTCCTTTTAGCATTTCTTGCAATGCTGGTTTGGTGGTACTGAATTCCCTTAGCCTTTTTTTTTTTTTTTTGTCTGGGAAGCTCTTTATTTCACCTTCAATGTTAAATGATAGCCTTGCTGGATAAAGAAATCTTGGTTGCATGTTCTTGCTTTTCATTACTTGGAGGACTTCATGCCACTCCCTTCTGGCCTGAAGAGTTTCTTTTGAGAGATGTGCTGTCAGCCTTATGGGGGTTCCCTTGTAGGTCACTGCTTGTGTCTCTCTTGCAGCCCTTAATATTTTGTTTTTGTCCTTGCCATTTGCCATTTTAATTATGATGTGTCTTGGAGTGGATCTCTTTGTGTCCCTCTTGTTTGGAATCCTCTGTGCTTCCTGAACTTGTGTGGCTTTCTCCTTCACCAGCCTAGGGAAGTTTTCTATCATTATTTCCTCCACCAAGTTCTCTGTCCCTTGCTCTATTTCCTCCCTCTCTGGCACTCCTATAGTGTGAATGTGGTTTCAGTTCATGTTCCTTTAGAAGCTCCTTTAGACTGTCCTCATGCTTTTTAAGTGTTTTTTCTTTTTGCTCTCTAGTTGTGTGATTTTTTCTACCTTGTCTTCTAAGTCATTTATTCTATCCTCTGCTTCATTGAGCCTGCTTTTAATTCCTTCCAGTGCATTCTTGATTATCAGATACAGCATTCTTTATCTCTGTCTGAGTTCTGTTTATGGTGTGTATCTCTTTTTTTATGTTTTCACTAAGGTCCTTGATCTTTTCATCTAGTATCTTCTTAAGATCCTTGAACATCTTCAACATCAATACTCTGAACTCCGTGTCTGATAACTTGCTTAATTCCATCTCATCAAAGTCTTTTTCTGGTGATTTTTCCTTTTCTTTAATTTGGGGGTTGTTTCTTTGTCTCCCTATTTTGGTAGGTCTTAGTGTTTATATCTATATATTAGATATATTTGCTGTATTCCAGTCTTGTGGGATAGGCTTCTGTCTTGTGGGCCCAGTGGAGCCCAGAGGTGTGTTTTCCTTATACTTCTGAGCTCTTTGGTCTAGGCTTGTCCCTTTTGTCGGTGTCTCTTTTGTGGTTTCTTTGTGTTCTCCTGTTGTGGTTGGGTCTAGATTGCCATTGGTCAATCCTTGGAAGGACCCTTCTCTCAGGTTGGCTAACTGTGTCTCAGCCCCAACCTCGTCGTGTAAGCTGTTGTATGGGTGCTGGCCAGGCAGGAGACAATACGCAACTAAACTTCCAGGAAACAAGAGGTAGCTTACAAAATATCTTGACAGTCATAATGAAAACAACCCACATGAAAATAGAACTGGGAAGGTGAAAGGAGAACACACACACACAAATGCTTAGAAAAAATAGAGAAAAAAAGTAATGCTTAGAGATATGTATATTGTTGTTAATACTGATGAAAATTTAGAAAATAATAATAAACTGAAATGTAAAAATAGAGAAGCCCCTGGGAAATAACAGAAGTAGGGAAACGATTCTGAAAGAAGGGCCAGCAAAAAATTAAGGGAGAGAATAGGAATAGGATAATAGCTAAAAATGAGAAAACAAAAATACAATAAAGAGAATAAGAGAAACTAACAATCAAACAAAAAGACAGGAAGACAGAAGGGAGGATAACAAAAGAACAAAAGAAAAGTAAAAAAAGAAAAAAGAAAAAGAAAAAAAAATTATGGCAGTGGATTGAGAGGAGAGAGAGAGATGTAGCCCAGGCAGGGAGGAAGTCTGGTAAGAGATTTGGTGGAAACCATAGAGGAAAGCTGTAAACTTGGTTATAATGATAAAGTTCCAGTTGTTAAGTAGGGATATCAAGAAAGTCTTGATAGTAGAAGCAAGAATAAAACAAAACAAAGCAAATAACAAAAACAAAATTAAACAAGCTAAGCAAGACAAAATTCTTTTATAAAAAAAAGAAAAGAATTTAGTTTAAAAATGTTAAAATTTTTTTAAAAATTATTATAAAATTTTAAAAAGAAGAAGAAACAAATTTTCTCCCCTTCTCTTCTTCCTAAGGAAAAAAGAGAAAAAACAAACAAACACACAAACAAAAAACAAACAAAAACAAAAACAAATAAAACCAAAACCAAACCAAAAATCAGAAGAAAAAAAGGTAGTCAATCAGGTGAGTTTCTTCTGGGCAATTTATGTTGTCTGAGGGTCACTGTTTTGTATGCTGATTTCTGTTCTCCTGGGAGATATTTATGTATCACCCAATGTGAGGAGCCGTCTAGGTTTGGCTCTGGTGTCCTTAGGTAGCTGGTTGATCTGAGGCTCTCTGTGGACCACCTCCTCTTGTCAACTATTTTACAACCTTGTAGTTGCCTGCTCTTACTCCAGAGTCTTCTGTAGAGTTTTTAGGGTGCAGGGTGGCTAGTGTAGCTCAGGGTATCACTCCCCTTAGAGGTGTTGCTGTCAGGCGCTCACTCTGGGGGAGTTAGTTTCTGCTCCACTGCCAGCTCCTCAGTCTGTACTTTGTCCTCTGGTTCTAGTTCCCCTTACTCTGACCTGCTGCAGCTTCAGATTGATTTCAGCTTATTGCCATTTCTGTATGGGCCGTTTTAGCAGCCTGGCCTCAGTGGGTTCAATTAAAAAAACATTTTGGTGAGATCTCTACCTTCCCAGCCCCCAGCAGGGGTTTTCAGCATTTCCTCCAGTTCCCAAACAACAGTCCCTGAAAGTCCTATACTTATAATGTTCTCCTGTGAGCTGCTATCCCTTCCCTCTGAAGACTGTGCCCTGTGGGTGTGTCTGGAGCTTCAGAGAGCTGGACCATCCCCTTTCCTATTGGGGGCCTTGATCCTGGCTTCAGAAGAGGCAGGCGGGCTCTGCCCCTCCTTGTCAGCTCTGATTGGCTGGTTGCACCAAGCCTGCCCCTCATACAGTCTACTGTGCTTACTGCAGTCCCAGCCTCCACTGGTCTGTCCAGGCAGTGCATGCTGGGAAGGAGGGAGCGAGTTCTGTGGTCAACTCGCAAATGCACAAAGCAGCACACAGGCCAAGAGTCTGCCCTGTAAGTTCCTGCCACTCTCACATTAAGGCACCCAGAGGGAGGGTACCCAAATCAGCTGCATGCAGCTCTCCACACTGCTGGTTTAAGCAAAGCTGGGGCAGCTTCATGTGCCACCATGGAGCCCCTCAAGGCTGATCACAGATCCCAGACTCTCAGCTCTGGGAGCTCAGGGTCGGAGGGCTTCTTCCCTCCCCTGTGCCACACAGATTCAGTGCTTTCTGGGGCTCAACATAATGCCCCACAGGGAGGCAGAGGGTCCCTGTGTGCAGCTGCTCAGTACAGTTCTCTGGTCCCTTACCACTTGGGTGCCACAGACTTTGGGACAGCATTCCCTATGGTCAGCACCCTGAGCATTAGATGCTGGTCACAGCTGCAACTAGAAGCTTTGTTTCCTAGGAAGGCACCAATCCCTCTGGGACTCACTGCTTCCCTGGGTCTCTCTCCCCTGCACAGGGGTGCTCCTTCCCCTATCATCTATCATCGCTGCGGGTGTGAGATCCCCGCTTTTGGATGCCATCTGCACTCCCCAGGGGAGGGAGCTTTGCAGCCTCCAAGCCTCTGGGCTTAGAGCCCAGCACAGGCTTCAGGGGGACTCCCTCTTCCTATGCCCCCCCTCTCTTACCGGACTTCATGATGTTTCTTCAGTGCTCCCCAGTTGTTCTCCGTCCACTCAGGTATGTTTCTTTGGTTTTTCCAAGCTGGCTACATAGGATTTTAGGAGTAAACTGAGTTCATGGCTGGGAGAGGGGGCACTCTGAGGCTTCTCACAGTGCAGCCATCTTTCCTTCTCCTAGTCCATTATTTTTAATAACAATAACCATAAGGAAAGAGTGCACTTTTGAAATGTATGTCTCCAATGACAACAGAGCACCTAGAATAAGCTCTTAATCAACCTACTAAATTGTCAGGGTCCAGCCCCAGCAGTCCAGGGGTCCCCAAAGGTGTGGACAGTGGTGAAGAAGAAAGGAAGGACACGGAGACAGTGTTCAGAGCATCAGGAGAATCAGCTTTTCAAAGAATATTTCTGAGAACACTTGTATACAGGTTTCATGTGCATGTGCATGTATCTTATTATTTCTCTTTTGTATGTACTTATAAATAGAATTGTTGGGTTATTTCATAAATCTATGTTTAGCCAGACTATTCTCCCAAGTATCTGCATCATTTTAATTCCCACCAAGCATGTAAGTCAGTCTAATTTCCACATCCTCAAAAAATAGAACAGGGTCTCAAGGTATGAGCAGTTCTAAATGTCATATTACTAAAAACTACTTTTCCTAAATGTTTAAATGTAGTACAGCAATTTTCAGATCAGCTATAAGTAGGAGAAGCCTGACTGGAACTCAAGGAAGGAAATAGGGAATAAATGTAGACCACTGAAAATAAGAAGTCAACATGAAATTAACCAAATAGTGTGTTTAAGCAATGGCTAAGCCTCCTTTGGGGGAAACAGAGTTTAGGATGTAAATCTTCTATCTCAGGCTGCAAGTAAATAAGCTATCCAACCACAACCACCTCTTCTTGTTGAACGGAATATGTAAAGCCTGAATGAACTCTTTGAGTTTTGTAAGAACACTTATTATCTGACTTATTGATATGACAATTAGAGTGTTTATGCAGTAGTGTCTCATTATGGTTTTGATTTCCATTTTTTAAAATTAGTAATGATTATGATTATCTTTTCATATGACTGTTGGCCAATTATATATCTCCTGTGAAGAAATGTCTATTCAAATTATTTGTCATTTATTTATTTATTTTATTATTTTTTAACCCTCACTCAAGGATATTTTTTACATTGTTTTCAGGGAGTGTGGGAAGGAGAGAGAGAGAAAAAGAGAGCAACATCTACGTGAGAGACACATCAATTGGTTGCCTCCCATACTGCATCAATGGCAATCAAGCCTGCAACCAAGGTATGTTCCCCTGGTCCAGAATCAAACCCAGGACCCTTCAGTCCTAGGGCCAACACTCTAACCATTGAGCAAATCCAGATAGGGGATATTTGCCCATTTTTAAAATGGACTGTTTGTCTTTTTGTTGTTTAGGTGTTAGGGTTTTTAAGTAATCGAAATGATTTTCTAATCAGAGTGTATAATGCTAGAAAACCTTTTTCCACTTCTATGGATTGTGTTTCACTTTTATAATGATGTCCTTTGAAGCACAAATTTTAATATGATGACAATCCAGTTTATTTTTTTGTTTTGGGCTTTCAGTGCTTAATTAATGTTTTGACTAATATGAAGTCACAAGTTTATCCCTCTCTTCTCTTCAAAGAGTTTTAGTTTTGGCTTTTACAATAAAGTTTTAAATTTCTTTTTAGTTAATTTTTGTATACTGTAGGATAATGATCCAACACTACTTTTACAGGTGTGGTCATGTTACTAAACACCTTGTTTGCCAGAACTCAAGAAGTCCAACACTGGGGTATACTATTCAGGAAGATGTGGTTGTCCCTAGGTAGTTTTATTTACTAGCCTCAGGTAAAGGAGATGGAAGATTCACATCCAAAGTTTCACTGTAAGGAAGGCTTAACCATTGCTTACACACACACTGTTCTGTTAATTTCATGTTTATTTCTTCTTGCAGTTGGCTCCATTTATCCCAGTTGAGCACCTGTAAGCCTTATCCTTTTTATACCTAATATTCAAAATACTTTGCTACATTTTAGCATTTAGTAAGAACTGCACACATCTTGAGACCCAGTCCTAGCAGGTATTCCAGCACAATCTGAAGAGCACATTTTTTCTCATTGACTGTTCTTCGCACCTTTGATGAGAATCAATGGCCATAGATACATGAATTCATTTTCAGATTCTCAATTCTGTTACATTCATCTATATGCATACCATAATGCCAATAGCACACTGTTTTGGTTACTGTAGATTTGTTGTTCATTTTGAATTGAGAAAATTAAGTCCCACTTTGTACTTGTTTTTCAAGATTCTTTTGACTATAGTGTGCCCCTTGCTTTTTCATATGAATTATGGGATCAGTTGTATATTTCCACAAACAAGCAAGGTATGATCTAGGTAAGGAATATGTTGGATATATAGATAAATTTGGGAACTATTGCCATTTTAACAATGTCTTCTAGTTCATGAACAAGGGGTGTCTATTTAATTTTTTTTTTCCTTTTTTGGGTTGTTCATTGCTAGTGTAAAGAAATATAATACGTTTTTGTATGTTCATCTTGTGCCATGCGATCTTGCAAGCCTTAGTTATTCAAATATGGTTTTTCCTGTGGCTACCTAGACTTTTTTATATAAAGAAGGTCATGACATCTGTAGTGAGCTAGTTTTACTTCCTCCTCCATCTAGAACCTCTGATTACTGAATATTTGATTCTCTCCAAAACATCTGGAAAGATATCTTGTCCACACCAAAGAGTCGTTGATATTTGGTCCTTGATGTTTGATCCTATACCAAACTGTTCACAGACATACTTGGTCCACAACAAAAGGTTCTTGACATTTGGTCCTGTTCAAAGCATCCACAGTTAGAAGATGTCCCTGGGTTAATATCACTAAAAACACTTATTTCTACTTTGAGTTTAGAGGATTAATACTTTTAAAATATTATGTTTCATTGGTCCCAAAATTGTGGTTATATTGTTATATAGCCTTGGTAGCCTGCCTAGTAATGGCACATGGGATTAGAGAGGTCTTTTGGGATTCAAAACTTGCAAAAGAATGGAATTTATATGAAGTATTCCAACCAAATATTTCCATGGATGTTTCAGAACAAATGTCTCAGTTGACATCCTGGAAATACCAAATATCAAGGACCTTTGGTGTGGATCAAATGTCTCTGTGGATGCTATAGAAAGGACCAAATGTCCTGCAAAAAGAACTTCCAGTGTTATGTAAAGTGAAAGTGACAGGAGCAGAAACTTGCCTTGTTCCTGAATTTAGGAAGAAAGCTAAGTGTAATGTTAACTGTTTTTTGTCTCAGGTTTAAAAATATATAGAATGGGTATTGATTTTAGTCAACAATTTCTAGGCATCTACAAATGACCAACTGAGTCTTGTAATGTCTTCAATTATTTCTAAGTTCTTAAACAGTACTATATTTCTTGTATAACTTACTTCTGGGATGCAAAAAAGAAGAAAGAAATCTGAGACTTGAGACTGCTAAGAGCCTTGGACTGAAACTGATGAAAGACTGCTCAGTTTTCTGAATGTATATAGAAGCTTCAAATCCACTTCTGGGCACTCTTTCAGCTCTTATGTAAAGAGAACAGCCACCATTGATTTCTGATTTCTCACACATGAACTGTTCATACTATTGCCCACAAGCAATCTAGAAACAGCAAACACTTCCTTTTATGGACTATATTCACCTATCCAGAAACTTTCTCCCTTTCAAATTCTTCCTAATCAACTTCTTGCTCAAATTCACTGTCTGAGAGAGCCCTGTCAAGCCCAGGATCCAGACACATTTGTCTTCTCAACCTAGTCCTGCAGCTGGTGGTTAGATTGCATGACCCAAGACCAGGTTCTTGTTCTGGCCAGCACAAGGCTCAATAAAACCTCTGTCAGAAAAGCTTTTGGTTTGGAAGGTTTTTATAATTTCTGGTTTCAAAAACATGGGATCCAATGTGTGAAGGTGTAGGAAGCAATGCTACTCCCTTTGCACAGAGTGTGGCACACAGAGCAGTTCTATTGTAACTCACCTGACTGAAGCTCACACCTTTTGGTTGATGCACACAGCCTCACTGAGCTAGAGAGGGGAATCCTTCAACAAAGTGTCAGTCAGTAAGTGGTCTCCTAGGACATGTGACATTCACCCCAGGAAGGAAATCCTTCATCTGATTGGTAAATTATTAAGGAGAAGACCTCAAGTTGATTTCATTATTGTTCTGTTATTCATCAGTAACTGTCATTATTTATTATTTTAATTTTTGTTGGAGATCATTGAGCTCATGGTGACATCTTCTGGCCATTTGTTATACACACAATTTAGGATTTTAGTTGCTGTCTCTGATAATAAATGAAGATGGGTTTTCCACTCTCCTGGTAAGAGGCACTCATCCTCTTGACTTTAATGTGCTGTCTTTTTAAGGGTATCTGGATTCATTGTGAGGGATCTACAGTGGTCTCAGAGGTAAAAAGAAACTGAAGTTATATGAGCGTAATTTTCACTCCAAATACAAAAAGATAAAGCAACTATTTTAAATTATGGAAAGTCAAGACTCCAAAACTCCCTTTGGGGATGGCCCCCTTCTTCAGGAACACCAGCTGGTGCTATACACAAGAAGTATAAAAGCAAATCACACATGTATTTATCTAAATAGGTTAACCTTACTAAAAATGACATGCCTTGCAGTTCCCTGAACTTTGCATTTCTGAAGGGCAAAACTATTTCTTTTGTGATCTAAATTAAAATATAAATATACAAAGCAATTAAAGTGAAAAGTTTCTTATAATTGTAAAGAACTCTTTTTAATTGGATTAAAAAATTAATGCTTATATAAATCAAGAAATATAACAGAAAATAATCCAAATGTCTTTTCAAGTTCTGTAAAAGTGTTTGGTATTAAAGCTAATTGAACTATGTTGATTTAATTGAAATAGGCATGTCTTTAGAGATATCAATACTGAGAATAGTATATTCATTTTACTTAGGTTATTAAAATTAAGTGAATCTTATTTATGTCTGTTTCAGTGTCTGTCAGCAGGAAAAATAGCTTGGGATAATAAGACTTTGTCTAATGTCTCATAAAATTATCATGAGTAATTTAAATTTAAGTATAATTGTTAAGAACAAAGGAACTGCTCTGGCTGGGTGGTTCATTTGGAGCATCCTCTCGTACACCAGAAAAACATTTGCATTTCCTGTTCCTGGTCAGGGAACATACCTAGGTTACAGGTCCCATCTCTAGTTGGGGTATATTTAGGAGGCAATGGATCCATGTGTCTCTCTCACATCGATGTGTGTGTGTGTGTGTGTGTCTGACTCCCTGTCTCTCTCTCCCTCCGTTCCTTCCACTTTTTCTAAAAATCAATAAAAACATATCCTCTGGTGAGGACTGAAAAACACACACAAATAAACTAAATAGATATAAAATGAGAGTAATAATGCTTGGGTAAGCTTTTTAATAAATTATTATGTGTATGTATGTACTTAGAAATAGTTTCTCAAAATCTTTTGGGTAACTTAAAATGTTAGAGTTAGGCTAAGTTAAATATTATTGAATATCTAGATCATTTCCAAATAAGAAAATAATGAAAAAGTTATATGTTCAGTAAATAAGGCTTCCTATGTACTAACAAAATTTGGGTCTTTTGGTAAACACATTTTATGATACATTGAAAAAAGTTGTTATGAGCAAGAATATATTTTTTAAAATTTTGCTAGTCTGCTGCAGGGTGCTAATATATGATAGACAGCAATTGCCTGTTTGCAATCTTCCACTGGACAGCAAGGATTAAAAGTAGTTAAAAAGATTGGAAAAGGGCTTAGAGTACAAGATAAACCAAAGATAACATGTCAGAATGGTCAGAATAACAATGGAAAATTAACTCTGCATGAATTGCACATTGATGCTGAGAAATATCAGGCAAGTGGTAACATGAAAGACAATGGAGCTCTAATGAGAGATTTCTGATTCAGTGGGAGGATTTACTGTAACTTCTTATTCTTCAGATTCTGTGGTTATGCACCATTGATGTATTATGATGAACATTTATTGAAGTTGAAAATATACACATTATCAATATTTATCAATATAAATGGTTTGATCATCTATATCTGCAATTCTACCTGTAAACTACAAATAGATTTATTATGGATGTATTTTATATCTACATAGAAATAAAATAGATTCACTTCATAAAGTGTAGAATGGAATGTACATGAAGCATATACTGAAATGAAAATTATGTGTCAGTTTACTGAACTTTCGTTTCAGATGCTCCTGGAGTTTTATACATGTAAATATATACTGTTGGCATAATATATATGATATTTCTTACTGTGAAATGGTCTATATTTTTTTTAAGTAAAAAAATTTAATGAAGTTAATAGTAAGCAGTAAAACTCCAATTACATGTACAATGCCATATTTTACATATTGAAATTATTTTTCATTGTCTTTACTTGTAAGGTACTGAAGTTGAAACCCACACTTGAATCTTCTTTCTAGTGATGGAATAAGGTTCTGGAGTGCCATTCATATTGAATTTATTGTTTGTCCAAATGAATTTATAAGCAGTTGGTAGTTTTGTTGTTGAAAGATCATCAGTCCTACTGTAAAGGCAACAATGCCATTTAGGGAACACCAAGCTTCTCTCCACATCCCAGAATGTATTTTTGCCATTTATTTCAGTCATATATATAAACCATTCATTACAGCCAAAAAACTGCTTATTGTCCTCATAATATTTGTTTCCATATTTGTCTTATCCCGCTAATGTATCCTTTCATTATTTACCCTGAAGAGATTTGTAGATAACCTTGGAAGCTGCTGTGGCCTAAGCTTCAAGAACAGCAGTTACTCCATCTTACCCTGCAAGCCTAGCCTTCCAGGTACACCCTGATCTATTATGTTTGAAAACCACTGCCATTATACCACAATGAACTGAGCAACAGAAGGTTCTTGGCAGTCAGCTGAAAAGGCCAATACAAGAACAACCACCCTTTCTGTCCTGTACACACAGTGCTAACTCCTCAAGGCCAGGCTCTAATCACTCTTTCACAGGCTCATACTTTGTTGCTGTGTCTTTTTAGGTTTGTAGCTAGAGTGTAGTCTTTGTTTAAAGGAACTTATCCTATTTACAACAGCTTGCAAGGCTGGGCATTCTGGTGACAGGTTCTCAAGTATTTATCGCTTTGCCATTAATTTCGAAGATGTCATACCATTTTAAAAATCTTTATTCTGCTTACTAAAGTTGGAGCAACAAACTTCTTCAGCAATAATGAGAAAATTCTGAGGCCAATTCCTGCTCTTTCATTCCCATCCTTGCAGATCAATATCAGAATGAGCCTAGAGAGATGAATGACTCTCATATGGTAATTATCAAATTGTTTATGGTTTATTTTATTTTATTATTTATTTATAAAATATTTTTACTGATTTCAGAGAGAGGACGAGAGAGGGAGACAGAGGTATCAATGATGAGAGAGGATCATTGATCAGCTACCTTCTGCACTCCCCTTGCTGTGGATTGAGCCCACAACTCAAGCATGTGCCCTGACCAGGAATCAAACCTCCATCTCCTCGATCATAGGTCAATGCTCAACTACTGAGCCATGCCGGCTGAGCTGTATGGTTTATTTTAACATTAATATGTAAAAAGAATGTCTATTCATTTGTTGTAACACGTATGCAATTATGGTTATCCTCTAAGAGCAAATTAATTATTTCATCACACCTGCCTTGCATCATTTCTTTCCTAGTAAGTCTGTAAATTGTTATTTTTATTTTATTATTTTATTTTATATTTTATATTAATCTTTGCCCTCTTCCACCTCCACACACTCCCTCTCCCAGCACAATCACCACACTGTTGTCATGTCCATGAGTTCTCTCTTTTTTTTTCACTCATCCCTCTGAGATGGCTATTTAGCTTGCCCCCACACCACTGACCTTAAACTTTCAAAGTAAGCAATATTTATTTCTTTATTTCTTTATTTTTTATTTATTTAAATTTATCTTTATATTGAAAGCATTACATATGTCCCCTTTCCCCCCATTGATCCCCTCCACCTTGCATCCACCCTACCCACTGGCCTTCACTATACCAATGCCTGTGTCCATAGGTTATGCATATTAGCATATGAATTATCTGATTAATCTCTCCCCCCGCCCCCCAACTTCCCTCTGAGATCCCTCAGTCTATTCCATGCTTATATGTCTCTGGATCTATTTTGTTCATCAGTTTATTTCATTTATTATATTCCATATATGAGTGAGAACATGTTGTACTTGTCTTTCTCTGACTGGCTTATGTTGCTTGGCATAATCATCTCCAGGTCCGTCCATGCTGTCCCAAAGGGTACGAGATCCTTCTTCTTTACAGCTGCATAGTATTCTATGGTGTAAATATTCCACAGCTTTTTTATCCACTCATCTACTGATGGGCACTTGGGCTGTTTCCAGATCTTAGTTATTGTAGATTGCACTGCTATGAATATAAGGGTGCATAAGTTCTTTGTGATTGGTGTTTCAGGTTTCTTAGAATATATTCCTAGAAGTGGGATTGCTGGGTCAAATGATAGTTTAATTTTTAATTTTTTGAGGAAACTCATTACTGTTTTCTATAGTGGTTCCACCAGTCTGCATTCCCATCAGCAGTGTACTAGGGTTGCCTTTTCTCTACACCCTCCTCAGTACTTGTTGTTTGTTGATTTGTTGTTGATGGAGCCATTCTGACAGGTGTGAAGTGATACCTCATTGTGGTTTTAATTTGCATCTCTCTCATGGTTAGTGACTTTGAGCATTTTTTCTTATGTCTCTTGGTCATCTGTATGTCCTCTTTGGAGAAGTGTCTATTCAGGTCCTTTGTCCATTTTGTAATTGGATGTTTGTTTTCCTTTTGTTAAGTTGTATGAGTTCCTTACATATTTTGGATATTAACCTCTTATCAGATGCATCATTAGCAAATATGTGCTCCATACAGTGGGCTCCCTTTTCATTTTGTTGATGGTTTCTTTCACTGTGCAGTAGCTTTTTATTTTGATGTAGCCCCATTTGTTTATTTTCTCCTTTGTTTCTCTTGCCCTAGGAGATATATCAGCAAACATTGCTATGAGAGATGTCTGAGATTTTGCTACCTACATTTTGTTCTAGGATTTTTATGGTTTCATGTCTTACATTTAATTCTTTTATCTATTTTGAGTTTATTTTTGTGTATGGTGTAATTGGTGGTCTAGTTTCATTTTTTTGCATGTACCTGTCCAAGTTTTCCAACACCATTTATTGAAGAGAGCGTCTTTACTTCATTGTATGTTCTTGCCTCCTTTGTCAAATATTAATTGAGCATAATAGCTTGGGTTGATTTCTAGATTCTCTGTTCTGTTGCACTGATCTATATGTCTGTTCTTGTGCCATTGCCAGGCTATTTTGATTACATTGGCTTTGTACTATAACTTTATATCTGTTATTGCGATCCCACCAACTTTGTCCTTCCTTCTCAAGATTGCCATAGCTATTCAGGGTCTTTTTTGGTTCCATATAAATTTTTGAAGTGTTTGTTCTAGATCTGTGAAATATGCTGTTGGTATTTTAATAGGGATTGCATTGAATTTATAGATTGCTTTGGATGGTATGGACATTTTAATGATGCTAATTCTTCTAATTCTTGAACACAGTACATTCTTCCATTTGTTTATATCTTCCTCTATCTCTTTTTTGCAATGTCCTATGGTTTTCCGAGAACTTTTACCTCCTTGGTTAAGTTTATTCCTAAGTATCTTAATTTTTTTGTTGCAATGGTAAATGGTATTTTTGTTTAGTTTCTCTTTCTGAGAGTACGTTATTGGTATATAAAAATGCCATTGATTTCTGGGTGTTAATTTTGTACCCTGCTACTTTGCTCAATTCATTTATTAAATCTAGTAGTTTTTTGGTGGAGTCTTTAGGATTTTGTATGTACAATATCATGTCATTTGCAAATAATGACAGTTTTGCTTCTTCCTTTCCAATTTGGATACCTTTTAAGTTTTCTTCTTGTCTGATGGCTGTGGTTAGGACTTCCAGTACTATGTTGAATAAATGGTGAAAGTGGACATCCCTGTCTTGTTCCTGTTCTTAGGGGAAATGCTTTTAGTTTTTGCCCATTGAGTATGATGTTGGCTGTAGGTTTGTCATATGTAGCTTTTATTATGTTGAGGTATGATCCCTCTATTCTCACTTTGCTGAGAGTTTTTATCAAAAATGGGTTTGGATTTTCTCGAATGCTTTTTCTGCATCTATTGCTATGATCATGTGATTTTTGTCTTTCAATTTGTTTATGTGATGTATCACATTTATTGATTTGTGAATATTATACCTGACTTGCATCCCTGGAATAAATCCTACATGGCTGTGATGTATGGTCTTTTTAATATATTGATGAATCCACTTTGCTAATATTTTGTTGAGGATTTTAGCATTTATGTTCATCAGGGCTGTTGGCCTGTAATTCTCTTTCTTTGTAGTATCTTTATGTGTTTTGGGGATTGGGATGATGCTGGCCTCAAAAAAGAGCTTGGAAGTATTCCTTCCTCTTGGATTTTTTCTTATACTTTGAATAGGATAAGTGTTAGTTTTTCTTTGGATGTTTGGTAAAACACCCCTGTGAAGCCGTCTAGGCCAGGGCTTTTGTGTGCTGGGAGTCTTTTTTACAAAGTAAACAACATTTAAACTAATAAAGTTGAAATTGTCAGCAAAAAGTAGATTGCTAAGAAGCTCCCTTTTCAAAATTGATTTATAAAAGCGCTAAGATGTTTTTTGTTTTGTTTTGTTTTGTTTTGCTTTAAACATAACTAGAAAATAAGGTTAAAAGAAAATGACTGTATATGGAAAGTAGGATGTATATTTTGGGTAGACAAAGCATGATAAATATAGATGTATTTTTTTGAGAAAAAAGGAACTAGAATATGTTTTTTTTTTAAATAAATAAATATATACAGAATATGGGTACTTATGGGGAAAGAAAATAAAGTAGATAATTTTGTATTAAAGTAAAGATAGGACAAAAGTTGAACAAATACACAAAAATTCCAGGTGACTTATAGAAGTTGCAAAAGGTTTGTGGCAGTTACAGGGAGAAGATGAATTTTCAGAAAGGAATTTTATGTATGGAAAATCTAAGATTGGAATGGCTTTAACTTTCTTTTTATATGAAAACTACACTGATGTAAAATTAATATTTGATTTTCTCTGTTAAAAAAAACAAGGTTTTATTGTACTACTAGTATGCTCTTAGTAAGAGATTATAAAGGAAAAGCAAATATTTTGTTTTATGGAAACTACTTCCTGTGCTCTGTATCATCAAGACTTTGATTGCTTAGGGCAACAAATTCTTCTTAATGTTAAAACAGCAAGATTTTGCTTGCAACCATTTAAGTTTCTGTATTTGCTGCAAATTCTCTAATTGTCACCATGATTAAATGGATAGTATATGTCACAGTAACCTGTAATCCTATTTGACCAAGTGTTTCAAAATTCTTAAGTTTGATGAAATTATAAAACAGTCTTTCTCTAACCTGAGAGTGCTTTTCAGAGTTTTCAGAAGGATCATTTCTTTTGTAACTCAAGTTATCTTAAGATGCTGTGTGTTGCAACTGTGCTATAATAAGATCTTTAACCATATCATTTAAAATGTTTGTTATTCACAGAGAGTCATTGTCCTTTCTGTGATGCTTTGTGCAAATATGTTTCACTTCAGAGAGATTCTTGGAGAGGGCACTGACACTTCAACTCCAAAATACAGGTTTCTGATAAACTTTTAGATCATAACATTAAGCTAGGTGAGGGTTTGAAGAACTAAGGAAAAACTGAATTTACAAAATTGCTAACACAAAGGTCAATATCAATAAGAATCAATAAATGGGACTGAATGAATTTATAAGGATGATGATAATTTTTCCTGGTGCCTACTATCCTTAATTTTCTGGATTAATTAAAAGAACAAATGAAATTATTTTTAAAACCAGTTAGGTAAATTTATGGAAATATTTTTAAAATACTTAGTCAAAAGCTTTACCTTAAATCTAAGGCCCATCTCCTTTGGGAAACATAAGCTTTTCCATTTTGAAACAATAATGGTAATATCTCCCTATGTACTTTAACTCTAAGGGGAGGAATTCCTACACACTGTCAATAATTTATTAGAGTTATTAATAAAAGCCTTTCTATATTACAACAGTATTTGTTAAGCCACAAGCAAACAGACTAACATTTCACCTAAAGAGATCCAGCCTGGAATCTTTATATATTGGAAAATACATCTCTGTAAGGATTCTTTACAACCACCACTGGAAAGGTCCTTTCCAGGTAATTCTTATAAATCCCTATGAAGCCAAGCTCCAGGAAATTGACTTCTGGATTCATTCAAGTTTTTCACTTAAAAAGGCTAATCGACCTGAATGTGCCAGCGCATCAGTCTTTGCTGTCAAATTTTTGTTTCTGACCTGGAAGGGAAGCCACTGACCTCAGAGTAGACTGTTTCTGCTCAAGAGTCTAGACCAGGCTATTGTAAACCTGAAATACTGAACCTTGTAATGCATAATGCTTATGCTTCATTTACAGTTGCAATAATAATGCTGTTCCTAGGAATATTGGTCAATTCCCCTTTATAAGCATATTGTGATTTGGAAGGATGATAAAGATCTTTATATTTATGTTCATTTTAACAACTAACCTTAGTCAGGTATGGAAAGATAATTCTTTACTCAGAATTTTATAGTCCCTCACAACTGCTGGAAATCCACCTGGGAAGGAAGAGGATGCGACAGTCCACTCTTTTGTGGAGGGCTTTTCTTTCATGGTGGGGTAGTGGATGTCATGAACACATGATCAGGAATCTCTCCATTACAAAGTCTTTTTAGATAACCAAATTGCAGGATTACATATTAGCAGAACAAAGAAGCATGCTCATGGTAATTAATATAGTTAGTTGTCCACACATAAACACTTCTCATAAAGTAGAAACTCATTTAGAAAATATCAGAAAAGAAGGCACTTATTTCCTTACTGAGGAACCAGGATTTTATCTATTCAGTGATTTCTTTGGGTACTGCCAGGAGAGATAGGCTTGTTATTCAGAAAAATATTTCAAATTGGTTTAATAATTAAACTTTGTTTTTATTAATTTTTATGACCTTCAAGTGTTGTACCTGTTGCATCTCCCAATTATGTAAGGCCATGAAGGAAATTCTACTAACATTCTGCTCACTTGACAGACTGAAGTAGCCATGTATACCTTTCCTGAAGAAGTTATTGTTTAAAAAAAAATAAGAATCATCAACAGTTGACCGATAACCCTCTCTTCCTCTTTGTCTCACTCTCGTTGTTCATAATTGGCCTAAAACATCTCATCAGCCAACATAATCCTTGAACTTCCCTCCTCTATGGGACATCACTTGCTAGCAATAGCCCTTTCTAGCAATGTGTGACAATGCCCTGAACTAAGAGTTCCATTTGAGTGAAGAGTCCTGCAGATGTTCATCAGTTATGTTTCTATGTAAGATATTGATGAAAAATGTAAAATTAAAACAAAAACAATTATGAGTTGTTCTAAATTAAATTACAGCAGGCAGGCGGAAAGTGGGATGAAGAGACAAGGAGTTTTAATCAGTTAACAGAGCCTTAGGTTGAAACTAGTGAAAGACTGCTCAGGTTCCCAAATGTATATAGAAACTTCAAATCCACTTCTGGGCACTCTTCCAGCTCTCATGTAAAGAGAACAGCCACCATTGATTTCTGATTTCTCACACATGAACTGTTCATACTATTGCCCACAAGCAATCTACAAGCAGCAAACACTTCTTTATATGGACTATATTCACCTATCCAGAAAATTTCTCCCTTTAAAATTCTTCCTAATCAACTTCTTACTCAAATTAATTGTCTGAGAGAGCCCTGTCAAGCCCAGAATTCAGACATGTTTTTCTTCTCAACCTAGTCCTGCAGCTGGTAGTTAGACTGCATGATCCAAGAAAAGGTCCTTGTTCTGGCCAGCATATGGCACAATAAAATCCTTCTCTCAGAAAAGCTTTGTCTCAAAAGTGTATTTTTAATACTGGAAAACAAAATATAGGAATTAGGGGTTGAATGGGTTAAAGTTGAGAGTAAAAGAAAGGGTAGATGTGCTGGAGGAAGGTGATTGAGAGTGGATAATTTCATTAGGGACAGTATTATTGGGCTAGGACTTCTGAGGTTATGAATTGCTAGGAATCAAGAATAATGAAATGGTGAAAGATGTCAGAGGAGAAGTCTGAAGAGTAAATAGAGTTTGAAGCACTGATAGGGGACATAAGGGTCAAATTTTCCAGTGCAGAGTGCCTAAAGTTGTCTTTCTCCTCATGGTAGTCTGTAAGGATGAGCTCCCAGAGGTTCCTAGTGCTTCAGTTCTTCCCTCACCCTCTGTGGAACCTAGCCACAGATCCAGGGACTGGTTCTCCACTGCCAGGGCCCTTGCCACTGCCTACCTCTCAATGGGCTCAGTTCACAGTGCTGGAATGTATCAGATTCACTACATCCACATCTAAGAGAAACTGCATCAAAAATGCTGGGGGCCTGAGGCCCTGACAGGGTAGATTGACAGTGGGTGTGGCTAAGGGTGGACAAAGGGTTGTGGGGGGTAATAGCCAGAACAGGATAAGTAGCTAGCTACAGCTCTTATCATGGAGTTCGCACAGTTCTCAAGTGGGCACTTGTGCAGAGTGGGCCCTGCCTAACTTTTCCCTGGGAGTAGGTACAGGCAGAAGGCTGGAGCTCTAGGATCATGCTTCTGTCTGAAAATGCAGCTATAGGTGTGAGGAGAGGAGGACTGCTAATCTTACACTGTATGAGTTTGTTGAATATGTTCACTGATTTAATCCTCCTCACTTTTGTCATATTTGACATTTAAGTGACAATAAACTACACATAGCGTATACATGGTAAACTGTATGTATTCAAATCATACAGTTGGATGAGTCTTAAATGTGTACATACATTAAACAGTAACCTCCATTATGAAAATTGATTTAGCATACTTTTTTCACCTTCTTCCATGTTGCACCATATTACCTCTACTTTGTTTATTTTAAATATACAACTATGGCTCAGCCAGGCATGGCTCAGCAGTTGAGAGTTGATCTAGGATCCAGGCGATAGGGGTTTGATTCCCTGTCAGGGCACATGCCCTGGTTGTGGGCTTGATTAATGACTCTCTCATCATTGATATTTATATCTGTCTCTCTCCCTCTCCTTTCCTTTCCTCTCTCTGAAATCAATAAAGATATTTAAAAAAAAATTAAAAAAATAAATATACAACTATCATTTTATCAGCCAAAGTGAGCTAATTTGAAAACAGCAAAGAACTGCATTTGGGGACTAGCAGACTATGGCAGAGCCAAAGTAACTCCAGCAATCAGAGGAGAGGAATGTTATTTTATTAAGAGAAAGGAGGATTTGGAGGGGCTGTTTAGAATGAAAGGCTGTCGGATAATATTCAGGGGGATGATAATATTTTATTGGCTGTGTTTCTGGGACATTCAATTTACTGTAGGAGCCTGAATACCTCCATTTCTTGTAGGAGGCTGAACTATAATGGTTGATTCATATTTGTTGACAATTCTGTTGGGGACTGTCATTGACAATTTTTCCTCTCAATGATCTCAACTGGGACTATACAAGATCTTTCCCCTCTGGCTGTTTGCTGCAATTTACCTTTGTTAATTTTTATGTCTCCCTTTGACTGAGATCTTTTCCCAAAACAGATTAAGAGTCAAGTGTCCTTCATTTGTGGCCTTTTGTCCCCAAGTACCAGGAAGTACCTGTCTTAGATGTTATGTCCAAGTGTGGGGGGGGGGGGAGGGGGGTTTGTACAGATTGGAAACCAATTGTTTCAAATATTGGAAACCAATATTTCAAGAACAAGGAAGCATAGAATAACAAGGCAGATCTCTCAGGCACTTTGCATCTATAGCCCATATATGTCAAGATTATAAGCACTATGTATAATGTCCTTATGCAGGGCATTATTTTTTATAAAGGCTTGGCAGGCAACAAGCACAGATTCAAAAGTAACATGACAATTCCAAATTGTATGAGGGTTCTAAACCAGAATTCTACACCTGAAGGTAACTGATTGGGCAAATATTTATGTCACTTATTCTTACTTAGGGGAGAATACCCTCCCTACAGAAGGAAACATGCAGTATGTATGTCTCCTGAAAGTCTCCTCTTACTTCAATAAAAGCAGAATACACTCAAAGAATTGAGTGCATGAAAGAAACACAGTGCAGATATAAATATGAAGCAGTATCTTGAACTTTCAGAAAAACTTCAAAGATATTTTAAAACAGTATTTTTATTTCAAAAGAACAATGAAAAGAATCAGGCTGTGTAGGAGAAGAAAAAGCATTTATTTGAGCAAAGAATTGCAATCTAGGAGGCACAGATTCAGGTAGCAATCCAAATTGTGCTTCAAAATAGAACAAAGAAAGGGGAATATGTAAAACTGAAAAGCACAAGGGCTTTTTAAAATTTATTTTTCAAAATATTACAGCTGTCCTTTTTCTCTCCCCAGTGACTCCTTCCATCCCTGCCACCCTCCTCCCCAGTGCCTCAACACACCATTGTTTGTGTCCTTGGGTTATGCAAATATGGAAATAAATAATTTGGTTAATTTCTACTCACCCCCACTCTGCTCCTTCCCTCTAAGATTCATCAGTTTGATCTATGTTTCCATGCCATTGAATCTATTCTATTCATCAGTGTATTAAGTTCTTTAGATTCCACATATAAGTGAGATCATTTGATGTTTGACTTTCTCTCTCTGGCTTATTTAGCTTAGCATAATATTCTTCAGGTCCATCCATACTGTCTCAAAGGGTACAAGATACTTCTTCTTTACAGCTGCATAGTATCCCACAGCTTTTTTATCTACTCATCTACTGATGGGCAGTTGAGCTGTTTCCAGATCTTAGTTATTGTAAATTGTGCTGCTATGAACATAAGAATGCATTTATTCTTTCTGATTAGTGTTTCAGGGTTCTTAGGATACATTCCTAGGAGTGGGAGAACTGGGTCAAAAGGCAGCTCCATTTTTAATTTTTTGAGGAACCGCCATACTGTTTTCCATAGTGGCTGCACCATTCTGCATTCCCACCAGCAGTGAACCAGGCAGGGTTCCCCTCTCTCCACACCCTCGCCAGTACAAGTTGTTTGTTGATTTGTTGATGGCAGCCATTCTGAGAGGTGTGAAGTGATACCTCATTGTGGTTTTAATTTGCATCTCTCTGATGATTAGCAATGTTGAGCATTTTCTCATGTGTCTCTTGGCCATCTGTATGTCCTCTTTGGAGAAGTGCCTATTCAGGTCATTTGCCCATTTTTTAATTGGGTTGTTTGTCTTCCTGTTGTTGAGTAGTATGAGTTCTTTGTACACTTTGGAAATTAGCCCCTTATCAGATTCATCCTTGGCAAATATGTTTTTCCAGACCATGGGGTTCCTTTGTATTTTGAGGATGATTTCTTTGGCTGTACAGAACCTTTTTAGTTTGATGTAGTCCCATTTGTTTAGTTTTTCTTTTGTTTCTCTTGCCCTAGGAGATGTGTCAGTGAAAATTCCACTATGTGGGATGTCTGTGACTTTACTGCCTATGTTTTCTTCCAGGATTCTTATGGTTTCATGACTTACATTTAAATCTTTTATCCATTTTGAGTTTATTTTTGTGTATGGTGAAAGTTGGTGGTCTAGTTTCATTCTTTTGCATGTATCGGTCCAACAGAACAGAGACACCAGAAATAGACCCACGCCATTATGGTCAGTTAATATTTGACAACGGAGGCAAGAGTATCCAATGGAGTAAGGACAATAAGTGGTGCTCGGAAAATTGGCCATTTGCTTCTTCTTAAGGAAGACCCTTCAACATTTCCTGTAGTGCTGGTCTAGTGGTGAAGAACTCCTTTAGCTTTTTCTTATCTGTGAAGCTCTTTATCTGACCTTCAACTCTAAATGATAGCTTTGCTGGGTAGATTAATCTTCATTGTAGTTCCATGTTTTTCATCACTTTGAATATTTCTTGCCGCTCCCTTCTGGCCTACAAGAAGGGAGTTGAGAAATCAGCCGACAGCAGTATGGGTGCTCCCTTGTAAGTGACTAATTGCTTTTCTCTTGCTGCTTTTAAGATTCTCTCTTTGTCTTTAACCTTTGGCATTTTAGTTATGATGTGTCTTGCTGTGGGCCTCTTTGAGTTTCTCTTGTTTGAGACCCTCAATACTTCCTGGACTTGTAAGTCTGTTTCTTTCCTCAGGTAGGGAAAGTTTTCTGTCATTATTTTTTCAATAGGTTTTCAATTTCTTGCTCTCTTTCTTCCCCTTCTGGCACCCCAATAATATGAAAGTTGGGCCTCTTGAAGTTGTCCCAGAGGATCCTTATACTATCTTCATATTTCTGGATTCTTTTTTCTTTTTGCTCTTCTGGTTGGATGTTTTTTGTTTCCTCATGTCCCAAATTGCTCCTTTGATTCTCAGCATCCTCTACTCTACTGTTGATTCCCTATAAATTACTCTTCATTTCAGTTTGTGCAATCTTCATTTCAAATTGGTACTTTATTATGCCATTGATTTTCTCAGTAGTTTCTGTAATACTCTTACTAATATGGTTGAGCAACCTTATAACCAAAATTCTGAACTCTGTATCTGTTAGCTTGCTTGGTTCTATTTCATTTAGTTCCTCTTCTAGAGATTTCTTCTGCTCTTTCCTTTGTGACATGTTTCTTTGCCTCCACATTTTGGCTGCTTCCAGGTGTTTCTTTCATGTATTAGGTAGATCTTTTATGTCTCCTGGAATTTATAGTGTGGCTTTGTGTAGTAGGTGTCCTAGAGGGTATAGTGGCTCAGTGTCCCCATTCACCTGAGCTGGGCCTTCTAAGTGTTCCCCTTTGTGGGCTGTGTGCTCTGAGCTATTGTAGTTGAGCCTTGGTTGCTGTTGGCATCACTGAGAGGAATCGACCCTCAGGCCAGTCAGCTGTGAGGACGAGCTGCAACTACAGCCAAAGAGCTGCTGTGCTTGAGACACTCCTATGAAGTAAGATTTACTTCAATGGAGCTTTGGTGTTCACCAAGTGTGTCCCTTAAGTGTGTCACTCATGGATGTGGTAGGGTTGTAATCCAGTGTAGTTGAGTCTGACACCAGGTACACTGTCTTTGGGGCCTCCTAGGAGGTGCAGAGTCAGCCTCTGTCAGTGCCTTGCCCTGGGCCTCCCAACATGAGATACACAGCAAACCATAGTTGGCTGCTACTTGTGTTGGGCTTGGAGGTGTCCAGGAGAGGCCAAGCTATGAACCAATGCAGGCTTCCACTAGTGGCAGGCATGCAGCCACTTATTATGTTGTATGGGGCCCACTGCTATTTGAGAGATTTCAGGAAAGTTCTAAGCATGAGACACGAGAGGCCACTTGCATAGAAAAGGTAGTTGAAATGGCTTGGGTGAGCTTGCCGGGGGGGGGGGGGGGGTCTCAGGAAATAACCAGGGTGGGCCAAAGGTGTGAGTCAGATGCTGGAGATTCAAATATGGGGTATGCCTGTGGGCTCTGTGGGGTGAGGGCTGGCCAAAGGAGCAATGGCCTCTGTGAGCTCTTCTGTCTGAGAGAATGCTGCCTCTCCACCTGTCACTCCAATTTCAGGTAAGTTAGTTCCTCTGCAAATGTCCCAGCTTCGTTTGAAGCTGCTGTCCAGTGCTGGAGCTCAGAGAGAGCATATTTTTGTGAGTCTGTGGGCCAGCCCTGTAAGAGGAGCTGCCTGGGAGTCCTGCAGCTTCCATGTTTTTCAGCCAGAGTCCCCACTGGATTTTACAGCCCGAAGTTGTAGGGACTTCTCTTTCCAGCCCTGGAACCCTGAACTGGGGGGCCTGGTGTGCAGCTGGGGTCACTCATTCCTCTTGGAAACCACCATGGAGATAGCCCTCCTAGGTTTAAACTGTGGCACCAGGTGTAGGACTGGGCGGAATCTCTGGGATTCAGACCCAGTACGCCCACGACTCTGCCCCTCCTTGTCTGATGATTCTTCATTTCCCAGGTTGTAGGATTTTTGTTCAGATAGATTTCAGGAGGTTCTGAGTGATGGTTGTTCTGTATTTAGTTGTAATTTTGATGTGGTTATGGAAGGCTGTGGGCACAGCTGTTACCTATGCTGCCATCTTGTTTCTCCAGTAGTTTATATTAAAGGGTATACTTCTGTGAATCCTGTACCTTCTAATAGGTCTCGTTTGCACATCTTGGGAAAGTTCTCAAGTTGGATGTCATCTCCTTCCATTCAGAAATCTTAACTTCAGATCACCAGATTGTGTGCTGGTCCAGTCAGGGTTAGGCACTTGCCTCAGTTATGTCACATAAATCCAGGAGACTATTCCAGGGTGTTTTTGGCAGCACAAGTGTTGTTTAGCAGAACCTGATATAAAGGCCTTTCCAGCAAGGCTGAAGATGGTCTTCCTGAAGTTCTGAAGTGTATCTTTTTTAATAGACAAAATCTTCAGGTTTGAAGTGTGATGCTTAAGGTCTTCATCATTCTGAAATAAACTGTGAAAAGACTGCTCTACCAGAACATGGTTAGTTTTTAAAAATATTTTCAATTGCAGATTACATTCAATATTAGTTTGCATTACTTTCAGGTATACAGTATGGCAGTTAAAGTCATATACTTTACAAAATGTTTATCCTAATATTTCCAGTACCTACATGGCACCATAAATAGTTATTATAATATTATTGACTATATTTCTATGCTGTACTTTACATTCCTGTGACTATTTTGTAACTACCACTATGTGATTCTTAATCTCTTCATCCTCTTCACCCAGTCTCCTAGTTCCCTCCCCTCTGGCAACCGTCAGTCTGTTCTACCTGAGACTGTTTCTATATTGTTTGCTTATTTATTTGTTCTTTAGATTCCTACATATAAATGAAATCACATGGTATTTTCTTTCTCTGGCTGATTCATTTCACTTAAAATAATATATTCTAGGTCCATCATATTGTCAAAAATGGTAAGATTTCATTCTTTTCATGACGAAGTGATATTCCGTTGTGTAAAATGTACTACAGTTTGTGTGTGTGTGTGTGCTAAACCCACCTGATGTGGACATAGGTTGCCTACCTAGCTTGGCTATTGTAAATAATGCTCCAATAATCATAGGGGGCATGCACTTTTACTAATTAGTGTTCTGGTTTTCTATGAATATATACACAGAAGTAAAATCATGGGCTGATAAGGCAGTTCCATTATTAATTTTTTGAAAAAACTCCATACTGCCTTCCACAGTGGCCTCACCAATCTGCATTCCCATCAACAATGTACTGGGGTTGCCTTTTCTCCACCTGCTTGCCAGCATTTGTTGTTTGTTGACTTATTCTGTAGCTATTCTGAGAGTGGTGACATGATGTATCATTGTGGTTCTAATTTGCATCTTTCTGGTGATTAGTGATTTTGAGCATGTTTTTCAGATGTTTATTGGCCATCTGTATTTCCTGTATGTTGTAGGGAAAATGCTCCAACCAATGGAAACACCTGGCCAGGGCTGTCGAGGTCTTTTGTACCAGAAGCAAATGGGGAGCACTTGAGAAATGGTATAGAAAACTAATTCCCCATGTGCACAATCCTTGCCAGCTCTTCAGCAGCAGAGAGGAGGCAGTGTCTGGAAAAGGCACTAATGACAGCCAGCATTCAACCCGGCTTATCCCTGCTCACATTATGTCACCTGGTATAATTATGTCACCGCTACCCAGCAACTGCCCATCTCAGGATAAGCCCTAATACCATTTCAGAAGATGGGAATTCCTATGGACTGTCTGGCTACCCACTGGAGGCAGGCACTGTTGCGGGCAAACGGAAGGGCAGAACAGACTGTGGTATAGTCCAATCTCCCCTCCCTGCTCTGGGTAGATGAGGGCTGCGCCAAATGACCGGGACAGCAACCCCAGCATTGCGGGCGCATCCAACTTTCCACAAGATGGGGACAAAAAGGCTGACAAATACCTACCTCTTGCAGCCTAGAGTGTGCCTGAAGTATCCCCAGAAAGACAATAGCGCCACACAGAGTGCCACCCGGCTTGGCCGTGGTCGCGGGCTGCCTCCTCCTGCTTCCTGGCAACTGCTCATCCCCGGGTCAGTGCCACATGGCGGGTCCGTCTGGGTCAGGAGACAGCGGGCCTCCCCAGACCCTTTAGGTTATCAGTGTACCGAGAAGGGCCCTTCAGGTGACCACGCGGGCTTGCGGGCGCCGGGGCGGTGTGGGCCATGGGGACCATGGAGGCCGGCGCAGGTGGGATGGCCAGGCGACCTCCATCCTACGGGCTAAGGCTGTGCAGAATCTGGAGCCCTGGAGGCCGGGGCGCAGGCATTGCGGGGGGCGGAGCTGCTACTGGACAGGGCCCGTGTCACGCAGGTGGCGGTAGCGGCGGCTGGGGGCAAAATGTGGGCGGCGGAGGAGGCGGAGACCCAGGTAGAAGCCGCGGAGAAGCCTGAGGAGCAGCAGCAAGCAGACCCAGGGCCACTGGGACCGCAGCCCCGCCCGCACTGGAGGCGCTGCAGGCCCCTCAGCTCCAGCTGAGCGCTGGGAGTGGCCGAGCCAGCAGGACCTACATTCAGGTGAAGCGCAGGACCGCTCAGCGTACCAAGCCCATTCTCGAGCGCAGAAGGGCCATCATCCAGTGCATCCCCAACTTCTGGGCCAAAGCTGCATCCTTGCCCATGCCCTTCTGGCCTGACTGCTGACAAGGACGACAGGCAGTAAGTGGAGGAGGGGCTTGGGCAGGACAAGGGGAGGAGGGCAGAGGAAAGGGCCTACCATGGCCAGAGACGCAGGCCTGGGCAAATGTGAGGGCCCAGGACAGTCAGTAGGTGTCAGGACAGAAAGTATGGGCACAATGTACCATTCCCACAAATCAGAGATTAGACGAGCACATTTTGGGGAAGATCTACAGATCCAAGGAAATAGGTTTTTGTGTTGTTTGAATTTGTGTTCCGAAGAGCTCAGTGTAAAAACACAGTTGGTCTATAAGCAGGTTTAAGCTGTTGATTTCTAGTGTCTTCTCTCAGACAGTCAGATGCCCATATGAATCTGGGGCAGGCAACAAGCTGGGCTTTCACCCTCCTTCCACGGGAACAAACACACGTACTCACAAACACAGGCACACATGTGCACACACACATACACACACAGAAATACACACCTACACTCTTTTATTGAAATTTGTGTATTTGGTGGATTTCCTACCTAGAGTGTAACCTTTGTGAAACCCAGGGATTTCTAGAAGGTCTGTGCTGACACTGTTTTTGGAGAACACATGTTCTTTCCGCAGGGATCCCAAGGACAAGAGGAGAGTACAAGCAGTCACTCTAAGCACTGAGTTGTCTAAAGGAGCACACAGAGGACTGAGAAGGCTCAGAAAAGATCAGGGCAGGGGTCCTCCCTTTGTTACGGCAGGCAGCCTTGGGAGATCATGAGCTCAAAGGTACCATTCTCTTGAACATGTGTGAGGAAAGATAGATAGATGTTGAGGAAGTTGGAACAGACACAATGTGTGCAGTTCACTGGGAGGGTCCACTGCTTCTCTCCTTTGGCCCCAGATCATGTGGTTTCTAGCTCTCCCTTCCAAAGCCTCTGAAAGCTCCTTGACTGAGAAGCAGATTGAAAACCACCCTCAGATATCAGCCATCAGTGACCAAGATGAAGACATGCTGAGCGACTTGATCAGATTGGAGGTCAGACTGGGGAGAAAGAAGTGCAGGCCAGAATGGGGGCTCAGGCACCTGGTGGGAAGGGTCTGAACAGAAAGAGGAAGGAGAGGGAGAGTGGGTGATTCCTATAAGCAGGCTAAGTTTGGGAGAGTTACACAGAAAGAGCTACCTCCAGAAGAGGGACACAGGGCACTTAACTTGACCGCTTGGCAGGTGAAGGAACTGGGCCATCCTAAATAACTCTGCAAATTGATATTTTTCTTTTGGAACAACCCCTACTTCCTGAATGAAGTGATCATGAAGGAATATAATGTTGGTCTTCCAGGTGAGAGATGGTTCCCAGGATGGGCATTTGGAAGAGTGGGCAAGTGGTGGCTGGGTGTGGATACTGGGCTAATGTCAATCCACCCTTCCAACTTTCACCCTCCAGGATACAGGGCCTCTAGTTCCACTCCAGTCCACTGGTTCTGGGGTTATGAATGTGGAGCCCCAGCCACAGGCACAACACAACCAGCATTAATTTCTTCAACTGGCTCTCTAAACATAACCTGCCAGGGTCAGGCAAGATTGATGAGGTGATACCCTGCTCTGGCCCTGATTGGAAATGGCAATGGTGGAGGCCCCAGGTGTGTGGAAAGGAGACTGGACCAGTGCTCCCCTGCCCTGCTTTCTGCCCCAGATCATCAGCAAGGATCTGTGGCCCAATCCCGTGCAGTACTACATGAGGCATTCAGGAGCCAGAAAAGGGAGCTGGGAGGAGGTCTTGTTGGTGAGGAGCCCACTTGCTAGGCCTTGAAAGGTGAGCCCTTGTCCTGGAGCATGTCCCTTCTAAAGCAGGAAATGAGTCTCAAGTAAGTTGGAGTGGAAGCAAGATTGGCAAAAGGAAACTGGGAGGTCTTAGTGCCCATGGAATACAGGCAGGCCAGTGAGCTCTAAGCGCTTAAGTTTTTAGGGTGAATGGACTGGGACACTTGGCAGCAAACATGGTTCTTCACGCCGTTTCTGCAATCCTATTCTTTTATGCCTTTTCCACTTCCACAGGCCCTTAGTACTCCAGGCAAAGTCATACCTTTCATGAATGATCCTTTTTCAGTGCCTCTAATGCAAGTTTTTTTCAATGTTTACAGACATCTCTCAGCATTTTCCTGGGTCAGAAAAGTAAACAAGTCCACCAAGTAAACAAGGTTTACTGAGTGTGGACAACATGGGTCAGAGTGGTCCCAACACACCTTCAGGTGCATGCCAGTCTCTGAGAGTGTAGGTGCGTGCATGTTTCTTGTGGGTGAGGGCCAGGGAACACTTCAGATTCAGAGGGGGACAGGGCAGAACCTCAAACATGACCTGGTAGGACAGGACCTAGGCAGAGTGTGGCCCTGCAGAAGCAATGACTGATGTATTCTGCCTGGTCCTTGTGCACAGGAGGAAAAGAGGAGGAAAGGATCACCCCTGGAAGATTCAGAAAGCACACTCCACAAATCTTCATTGTTATGGAACAAGCCATACAGAAGCTTGCAAAGTGTTTCTGTCCCTGTGTTTTTTTGTGGCAGGGAAATGTAGTAGTATTGAGCAAGTGATCTAATGAGCTGTTGAATGAGCCTCTCCTGGAAATCTGCCTGCATAGCAAGAAAGCCTTAAGGTTTTGTTCCTCTCTTTCAGGATATTGTCTAGGAGGAGGAGGCAAGAGCTGAGAGACTTCTGACTTTACAAGTGTGGTACTTTTTCAGGAGGCAGAGACTGTGTATAGGCCAAAAGAATGGGGCCCTCACCTTAGTTCCTGACCAATAGGTTCCCATTTCATTTGGCTTGGGTAGTTACTCACATTCCCATTTTCTCAGACACCTGCCATTGACATGTCAGGAGACAGGTGATAGTCAGGCTTGGCATGATTGCTAAACCAGAATCTGTGGGCAGTGTCATGTAAATGTGAAAAGTTTATAGGCAGAGAAACCATCCCTCTGTTGGGCAGGCTTGCAAGGCAGCGTGTGTCAGAGGTGTGCTGTCACACAGCAGGGAGGGTGCTAAGGCCTTGGTGTGTGTAGGCAGGGACACAGTGCAGGACCCTGCATGAGTCAGTCCTAGAAAATGGACAAACTCAAACCCATGTCAATGGACTGATGCCTGTACATAGGAACTGCATATGCCCAATGAGGATATTGAAGAGTAGAGGAAACCCCCACACAACTAATTTGTTTATTGTCAAGCTGTGGTGAAACCTATTACCCCAAAGAGGCCTTCACAATAGCCAAATGCCTATCATTAATGTTGGAGAAACTAACAGGACTTCCTCCATACCAGTTTCCACACTCTGGGTATGCTGGTGCAAAAACAGCACAGATATTTGGGGAGGGTTTTGGTGTGTGAGGATTATGCAAAGAATATGACATAGCTTACTGCTGCCTGTGGACGGCTGGGAGGTATGTAATGGGTGGGCTGGCAGGCACTGGCCCCTGAAGTGCGGAGCACACCTTGATCCAGATTCAATAGAATGAAAAAATGTTCTTCCATGGCAGAGAGCAGGCAGCATCCGGAAAAGAGCACTCATGTCCTGGGCGCAATTCCATTCCCCTCACTGGTAGCAGCGAATGCCTGCAAAATATATCAGCCTCTGACTGGGACCTGTGGGAAAACATACTTCCTGTGTTACCAAACCCTGGGGCTTCAATGTGTACCCCGTAGGCATGGGGGAACTATCTCATTGCTGCTCTCAAAACATCCACAGATATTAGAGTTGTGCACCTTCATAGCTCTAGAGGAAACACAGGTTTCTCTGTGAACCGTGAGGAAAGCACTGTAGAAATAGGCAAGAACACAAAGTTCCAAATTCTTTTTGGTCACATGAATGGGTGCCTAAGAAAGAGAAGAATAGGTCTTTTATTTAATAAGTAACTTTTACAATATTTATCTTTATTGTTGAAAGTATTACAGATGTCCTATTTTTCACCCATTGATTCTTTCTTCCCCACCTCTACACCCCCTAACTTTTCAAAAAGAAGAATCTTCTTTATTAAAGGCATTTTCTGGCTATAGTTCACTAAAACCCAAGGCAGAGATGGGGGGGGGGGTGGCAGTTAAGGAGAGACAGCAAGGAGGAGAGAAATGTGAGACAGAGAAAAGGCAACTGACGAACAGATGGACAAAAGGAGTTCGTTTCTTGGCCGTTGTTCTCCTGAGCATTCAACTCTGCGAGAAAGGAGGCTACAGTGCTTTGTCCTTCCCTTTGCCTGTAGCTTCAATCTCAGATATCCCATATCCTGGGATAGCCTCTACTGATGGGGGCATTTGTCCCTGTGGATTTTATCAGGGGTCACTGTGGATCAGTGGGAAACTGATACATAAAGTAATCTGGTAGGGTGAAACTCTGGTTAGCCTTTAATGAAAACAGTAGGAGATAGTCCCCAGTAAAGTGTCAGGTACAAGGTCAGAGTGTTGGGCTCCCTGGGGACTCTTGGGCTGCAGACTGGAGGCAGGTGCATGTTGGGGTAGAGTGAGGGTTATGGTTGTGGAGTTTGTCTGCCACTGTCTTCTCACTGATTGGAGAACATGCAAAGACTTGGTGTGACCAGCAACCTGGCCTTGCTTACAGCACCTGCTGTCACCTGCTGGGGTCCCAAACCCCCAAGAGCAGGCATCAATCCTCCCCAAGCACAATATCAGTGGCAATAACCCTGATCAGGACACTGGTGAGTGTGTGAGCAGTGGGCTTCACCAGCTATGCAGTTCATGTGCTTTCAACTCCTGCTTCTTGGCAGCTGGTAGGCTCAGGACCTAGGCCACATGGCAAGTAGGCTGGGTCTAGGAACTGTAGAGATCCCTGGCCACTTAGGTTACCTTTGTTCTTGGAGAGGCACTTCAGTTGAAAGAGGCCCTTGTGGCCAGAGGCTGCAGTAGTGGGTATGGAGACTGTGTAGGTCAGACTGCCCAGGATACTTCTAAGAACTTCATGTTGGAGGAGGTTTAGGAAGCTGAGACCCTACAGCTAAGGGTGCAGGTGGTATTGAGGGCAGTTTTTGCTTGAGCTGTAGAACTTCATTCAGGTGGTAGAAGTCAGATCAGGGATGAACTCTTGGCAGAAGGATAGGTGGTAGCCATTGAGGAGGATTTTTTTGTAGTTACCACAGAAATGGAGGATGAAGAGTAGGAAGTTCCAGCAGGGGACAGAGGGAGAAGCAGTGGGAGTTGGTGGAGGAGTCACAGTCAGAAAATGGACAAGGGCAGAAGAGATGGAACAGTGGGAGGAGTGGGTGGAGGAGAAGGTGGTTGTGGAGGAGGATTAGGAAGAAGGTCAGAGGAGAAAGGGGGTGGTACATCAGGAGGAAACGGTGGAGGAGGAGCTGATGGGCGGAAGGAGGTTATGCCAGAGCTGGAGGCTGTGAGAAGGCGGTTGGTGCTGGACATAGAAGTTGTGCTGGAGGTGGAGGACCCTATGCAGGTAGTGGAAGTGCCAGCAAAGGAAAAGGTGGTGGTGGTGGAAAGTCAGGAATTTGAGCTAGAGCTAGAGGTGGTAAAGGAAGAGGAGGTGGTGGCTGAAGAGGAGTTGGTAGAGGAAGAGAAGCGTGAGATAAAACAGAAGCCAGAGACTGAGGAGCACTGGGAGGTGGAGGGATGGAGGGAGAAACAGTAGCAGGGGAGGAGATTTTAGGGGAGCTGGAGGTAGGGAGGGAGGAGGAAGTAGCGGCTGAAGAGCAGTTTGTGCAGCATGATGGAAGTGGGCTGCAGCAGTGGTCAGAGGGTGAGGAGCACGGGGAGGAGGAGGAGGGCTCCTCACCCTCTGCCCTAGATGGGGAGTTGGTGGCACAGGAGCATTTTCTCATGGAGGGGGACTACCTCATGCAGGTAGTGGAGCTGGTGGCAGGGGATGAAGTGCTGGTGGCAGAGGAGGAGATCTTGTGGGAGCTTGAAGTGTGGAGGGAGGTTGAGGTAGTGACTGGAGAGGAGTTGGTGGTAGAGGAAAAGGAGCATGAGGACCAGCAGGGGTCAGACAGGGAGGAGCAGTGGGTAGAAGAGGGGATGGAGGGGGAAGTGGTGGCACAGGAGGAGATTTTTTTGGAGCTGGAGGTGGAAAGAGAAGAGGAGGTGGAGCCTGAGGAGCATTTGGTGGAGAAGGAGGAGTATGAGTTCCAGCAAGGCCCAGAAAGAGAGGTACAGGATAGGGGGGAGGAAGGACTAGGGGGGGAAATAGTGGCAGAGGATCAGTTTGTTCAGTATGAGGAGAGTGAGGTGCAGCACAGACCAGAGGGTGAGGAGTACTCTGAGGAGGAGGAGGAGGACCTGGAAGGGGAGTTGGTGGCACAGGGGCAGTTTGTCCTGCAAGGAGAGGGCCTCATGCAGGTGATACAGGCGATGGCAGGGTATGACTTGTTTCTGGCCGTGGAAGAGGTCTTTCCAGATCTGGAGGTGGGGACACAGGAGGAGGTGATGAACGAAGAGCTGTTGGTGGAGGAAGATGATCATGAGTTTGGGCAAGGGCCAGATGGGGAGGAAGAGTGGGAGGAGGAGGAGGAGGAGGGGGAGGAGGAGGAGGAGGAGGAGGAGTATGGCGAAGACGAGGAGGAGGAGGAGTATGGCGAAGACGAGGAGGAGGAGGAGTATGATGAAGACGAGGAGGAGGACGACGACGAAGAGGAAGAGGAGGAGGATGAAGAGGAGGAGGAGTTGATTGGGCAGGAACTAATTGGTGAGGAGCAGGTTATCCTGGAGGTAGAGGACATCATGAAGGTAGTGGAGGTGGTGGTGGGTGAGACTGAGCCTGACTCAGAGGGAGAAGCAAAAGCTCCAGCAGAGGAGCCAGGGTTTCAGGAGCAGACAGAGTCAGGGCAGGGTGGGAAGTGCACCTCATCCCCACTGGAGGAGCTCCAGGCCCTTCAGTTAGAGATGGAGCCGGTCAACCAGCAAGCCAGCAGGGCCTTCTCTCGGCTCAAGCGCAGAACATGGCAGAGACGCCGTCCCTATTTAGAACTGAGGAGCACCACCATTCAGCGCATCCCCGGATTCTGGGCCAAAGCTGTATCCTTGATGCTCTACAGGGGACTACAATGTGCCTGCCTTAGTGCAGGAGAGACTTATCAGTGGGGATAGATAGTTCAGCAAGGAAATACACACATTGCAGTAAAGCTCGGGGTAGTGACCACAGTCTGATCCAAAATCTCAGAGACAACTTTTGATCATATAGGTACCATTGAAACACTCCCTGAGGGTCCAGGAGCACAGTGCCAAATCAGATTCATGCCTAGAACAAGGGCTGTTTACTCCACACAGCTCTATGTTGTATAGGTTATTATCAGAGTAGTGCTGCACTAGAGGGGTCTGCACATCCAAGTCCTTAGTCAGACGTTGGAATATGTGATTTGCAAAAATCAAGGTATCCTGTCAAGCCCTCAGCAGGCAAGGATGCAGGGGAGATCAAAGTCTGTTAGAAAGTCTGCTTCTGTGGGTGCAGACACCTGCCAGCCTCAAGAGCCACAGTGCTCCTTTTTGCCTCAGATGGAGAAGGAGGGGGCCCTAGAGGATAGAGAGATCAGCTGAAGCCAGGCTGTTATCTAGATCTGCTCCATTTTCTAGCAGTTTCATGTCCAGCTTGCAACATGCAGGTTCCTTGACCCAAAGCAGTTTGTCAACCACCCGGAATTGTCAGCTATGATGAGTGACCAAGATGAAACCATGCTCAGCCACATGATCAATTTGAAGGTCAGTATGCACAGATCACCATTGAGGAGGGGGTGGCCTGGGAAAATAACCTATCCCTGCACATGGAAAAAGTCAGCTGTCTTAGAGTGAGAAGTCAACCCCCTGATCCACTTTTCTTCTGCAGGTGGAAGAAGTCATGCATCCCAGGCATGGCTGCAAGATTATGCTGTCCTTTCGCAGCAATCCCTACTTCTACAATACTATGATTGTGAAGGAGTATCTTGTCACCATCACAGGTGAGTGAAGGCTTCCTGCATGGGTGGCAGCAGGAGATGGATAGAAGTTGAAAGGTGGTGGGCCCCCATCCACTTATTCCTCATGCTGCAGGATACAGGGCGTCCCATTCCACTCTCATTCATTGGTACCAGCATTATGAACAAGAGGCCTACAGACGCAGGCATCAGAACAGCAGTCTTTTCTTCAACTGGTTGTCTGACCACAACGTGGCAGGATCTGGCAGGATTGCTGAGGTGGGGCCTTGCTGGCAATGCATTAAGAGAACTCAATGTGTTTCCCTGCTTTTTGGGTTTGTAATCAGATCCCTGCTCTCTCCTGACAAACCCTGTTTGCCCTACCAGATCATCATTAAGGACATGTGGCCCAATCCACTCAAGTACTATGTGAGGAGGTCGGGACCAGGAGAGGAAGACAGGTGAGGACACGTCTGCTGGGCACTCACCCCTGGGTTGTCAAGAAGCTGGGACATTGTTTTCTCACAAGGACATAGTGAGGCTGGGAGGAATACAGCCTGTAACACCAGTTCATCAGGGCATCAGGATGAGACAGGAGGTTTGGGGCACTGCAGTGAGAATCCTGTTCAGAAAGGGGAGGATGAGAGAGTGTGCATGTCCACCACCACTCAGAGTCAAAGCAGATGCACTGACCCACTCCTCTGAACTCACTCTCCTGGCCACCAACCCCACCTTAGGCCTGCCTACCATGATGTTCTTCCTATAACCCTTCATGTAAAGGTGAGGCTGCTTTACCACCTGTTGATCCTCAGAGCCATCATGTATGTCCTCAAGTGTCTCCTTCTTCCTACCCGGGACAACATGAGAACACTGCCCATGACAAAGGGGTTGTGGGACTTGTTGAACATGGGGCTGGAGGAAACTTAAGAGATCCCAGTTGTGACAGTGACCCACTTTCCAGGTTAGGTACTCGAGTGATTACTCAATACTCTAGGAATGCTAAGAGGAGGTGATAAGAGGTTTGTTGTGTTCAGGGAACCTCCCACAGTGTGAGATAAATCGGAGGGTTTGTCCACTTTACTTCCAATCCAAGTAGTGCACAGGAGACGCTTTTTCAGATAAAAATGTTTTCGAGCAAACATTGTTTTCCTGCACAGGAAATAGGTGGAATATCCTTGCGGCATTGAGACATGGAGCCATGCAGAGCGTGGAATGAAATGGAAAGATAAAGCAAGAGCATCAACTGTGTTTGTCTGTGTGTTCTTTATTCCTTGGGAAAGATAAATGAAGATCATCAACTGTGTGTGTTTGTGTGTTGTTTGTGCATTGGTTTGGGCCTTACAATTGGCTGCCTGGGAATTACTAGTCCCTGTGAGGGCTGGGCCTGTACAGTTGCAGAAGTGTGTAAATTTTTATCTGGGATGGTCTCAGAAACCAGAATCCTTCCTGAGTGGCTCAGGCTGCGGAGGAGGAAGAACTAAGAGGACATTCACTGAATTGGGTCTTACTGTTTTACAGAGGGATATAAGGTAATTCAAGGAAGGGGAGCAAGGGCTTAAAGGTCCAGTGCTTAGTCCTAAAGGATGATGGATTTTCAAATACCCTCCCTGTAGTGAGTCAGATCACATGTTGACAGGTGGGAGCCTGGACATTTATTTGACAGTTGAATCAAATGGTCTGTTTAGAGCTATGTCAAGCATACACCCATAGTCTCAGCCACAGGTTTATACCCAAAGTTATCCGATGGGAGCCTGTTCTGAGCACTTTTGCCTCAGGCCAGCCTGTAGTGTGTGGGTTCCTGAGTTTGGATAGTAATGATTTTATAACACAAGTCCAGGTGGTATTGCAAGTATCTTTATTAAAACTTCAGATATGAAAAATGAAACAATAAATAAATTAGGGTAGAAGAAACAACAGGGGAGAGCCAAGGTGGTGCTCTTCTTTGGCTCTCTATGAATGTTACAGGAAAGGAGTGAACCAAGTTGAGGCTGCTGTTAGCTTACTGGGAAGTCAGAAAAGAAGGGTGCCTTGGAGACAGGATAAGGGGGTGAGCCTGGGATAAGCTGCTGCTGTCCACTGCTTCCTGGCTTCAAGTCTCCTAAGGACCCTTGGAGTTGAGTAAGAAATAAAAACTTCATGCTTGTCAAGGGACATGGGAGTGCTCTGGAGCAAGCCTGCACTGAGTCTTCATTCTGAGAGCTTTTTATCTTTTTTTTTTTTTTTTTCTGCAGTTGAGAATCTTAATGGTAGGTTTTAGTAGAATATTCATGTTTTCCAGGTAAATTTTTAATATGAGTGTATAGGACAATTTTGGATACTCTTTGATCTGTGTTACTATCTTACTTTTATGGTAGGCCTGCCTGGCTTTAATAGGGTTTTTGTAATTTGTTCCCTGACTTCATCTGTACTTAGGTGTAGTTGGCACAAATGGCATTAATTGAGCCTTTGTTCTCTATTTCCCAGGCTAGAGTGATTTAAGCTATGTATTTTCTGGTTAGGGAGGAGAGGATAAACCATTTACTCTTAAGTGCCCTTGTTTGGGAAGATAAAGTCTTGCGATTCACAAGCTGGCTGTAAGTCACACAAACTGTTTGGCTTTGTTTAATTTTCCTGTCTCAGTTTCCTCATTCCACTTTCCCAGGGATTTTCCTAGCTTCTCACTATTCTGCCACACTAACCCATGGTGTCAGTAAACCTTGATTTTTCCTGACCTATTTCCTTTTCCTCACATGGCCTCACTTGGACTCTATTGTTCTTCTTTGGGGCCCTTTTTAGTTACAAAATACACAGGGAAGAGTGAGGGGACCCTGGGGTGGAATCGTTTAACCTGTAATATCCAGGTCACTCACACATGTGTTCAACAATTTCTTTTCTGACACTATGGTTAGTATTCCTTATTTTAGATAAGCTTAAGCTCTTTGCACACTATCAGTTGCACACTTCAACATGTAAACAACACAATCAGTAGTCCTCTCTCATAAACATGCCAATAAGCATGTCCCTGATTGAACTTGGGATATAGCTGACCGAACTGAAGAAACTTGGTAAAGCATCAGCCTGGTCAAATGGGTTTCCAGATCCCCAAAGGTGGTGGTGGAGTTCCCCAAGTATGAGTAATCTCTTTGACAGAAGAATGGCCATGAAAGAGTCAAACAGCATTTCAAACACACAAGCCCCTGTTTGTTTTCTGGGGCCTGCTCAACATTCTGTGTATAGGATAATGGAAAGACAAAGAACATGTATTAGAAGATTTTCCCAGAAAGTGGTAAGGCCTTAGAGTCCTCCTTCCCTGGTACATGGCTTCTTTCCAGAAACACATCTGCATGGATCAAGCAAAGGTCTGACTGCACTAAATGCATTTGGGAGAATTCAGCATTTGCCCCACCAGGTTCCTCTCTACTCCCAGATACAGTGGCCCCCTCACATACATTTCTGAGGATGTATCACATGCTGTCCTTAAAAATAAAACCATCATTTTATCAGCCAAAAGGGTCTTATTTGAAAACAGTAAAGAATTGCATTTGGGGACTAGCAAAATATGGAAGAACCAAAGCAACTCCAGAAACCAAAAGAGAGAAATGTTATTTTATTAAGAGAAAGGAGGATTTGGAGGGACTGTTTAGAATGAAAGGCTGTGGGATAACATTCAGGGAGATGATGATATTTTTGGCTGTGTTTCTGAGACATTCAATTTCTTGTAGGAGCCTGAATACCTCCATTCCTGGAATGAACTATAATGGATGATTCATATTTGTTGATGATTCTGTTGGGGACTGTCATTGACAACTTTTCCCCTCAATAATCTCAAGTGAGACTATGCATGATCTTTCCCCTCTGGCTGCTTGCTGCATTTCCCTTTGTAAATTTTCACATCCTCCTTTAACTGCGATCTTTTCCCAAAACAGATTAAGAGTCAGGTGTCCTTCACTTGTGGCCTTTTGTCCCCAGGTGCCAGGAAATACCTTTTTTAGGTGTCATGTCCGAGTTGGAGGGAAATTGTACAGATTAGAATCCTAACAAGGAGGCATAGAGAGATTTTTTCCTTGCTCTGCAGCAGCTCAGCCCGTGAGAGACTGCCACAAGCCAGACAAGGAAAAGCCACTACACTTGGAACTCCTAGTTTCCTACCACAGACCTTTTGGAACAGTTCTTTCCAACTCTCTCCTTCTCTACAAAGACATTTCCTTTGTTTTCCAGATTTGCCTATAGTGTTGCCATAGCTTGCATGCCAGAAGTGCAATGCTTTTCTGTTCTCAAAGAACCCATTTTTGCTAGTGAAAGAAAAGACTATTTTAGTTTTTAGGACAAGTGCCTTAATAGTGCCATCACTACATTCAACCAACCTGATGCTGAATATGGAATGCGCAATGAACTTGGTATATAACTGACCAAACTGCAGAAACTAGGTAAAGCACCAGCCTGGTCAAATGGGTTTTCAGATCCCCAAAGGTGGTGGAGAAGTTCCCCAAGTCTGGATAATCTCCTTGACAGAAGTTTGGCCATTAAAGAACCAGTGACCTGTATACAAGGAAATGCTTCGGTGTAGTGAGAAAACACATAGCTTCACCAAAAAATTTTATATTTGTGAGTTGTGGGAAGTGGCATGAAATCCGCTTGTCTAAACTCAAATGGTGCTTTGGACAATTTTCAGTGACCTAGAACCCTGCTAACGTGTTTCCCCATATGGTTTAGTGGAAAACCCATTTGACCAGGCTGGTGCTTTACCTAGTTTCTGCAGTTTGGTCAGTTATATACCAAGTTCATTGCGCATTCCATAATCAGCATCAGGTTGGTTGAATGTAGTGATGGCACTATTAAGGCACTTGTCCTAAAAACTAAAATAGTCTTTTCTTTCACTAGCAAAAAATGGGTTCTCTGAGAACAGAAAAGTATTGCACTTCTGGCATGCAAGCTATGGCAAAAGTGAAGTGGGCACTTTCTGTGGCTTTACTGATATTTCCCATCCAAAGGTGACATTTGTGAACCATTTTGTCAGCACATGAAAGCTTTAATGCATGTATAGCAGTAACAAGTGAGAATTTTGTAGGATAGGCTGTTATTTTTCCCCAAGCAGATTTCTCTTTTTACATTCACCCAACACTTTCTTTGTAAAGTAAGTTTAAGCTTTATTGTTGAAAGTATTACTGATGCTCCCCTTTTTCCCCCACTGCTGGTCTCCTCCACCCCACTCCTGTCCCCAACCTGGGCCTTCCCCACACTATCATTTGTTGATGGGCTATGCTTATATGCATATAAGTCCTTTGGTTAATTTTGTTCATTTTGTTTCATTATAGCAAGTTTTGAGTCAATTTTTTTAGATTGTCACATTGGGAAGGGTAAATTAGAGCACAACACATGTTCCAACATAGTTTTATTTTATTTATTTATATTTGTGTGTAGCACTTTTGGTGGAAATACAGAGAGGTGGCTTCCATTGGCCTCTGGTGGGTCAAGCTTTGATTGCCCAGGATGTTACTGTTAGCAAAGGTAGCTGCCAAGAGTATGGCATCTCATAGATTTGCGTATAAGAGCTGTTTTGAATCATTTCTCCAGCAGAGGTAAGGATACACAAATTTTTCCACAGCATGCCAAAGTGATGGCTACACCTAATGTATACTGACCAGGAGAATAAATGTTTGCAATTTTACCCTTGGCTAAAGTACAAGTCAAAGGCAGAGCATATACTTCAGGCTGTTGGGTCAATGTATCCAAACTCAACAACTTTAATGGGAGTTACAAGAGGATAACCAGAATTATACTGAACATTTTATAACCTTTCAGTAGCAATAATCAGCAAACTATAAAAATACTTATTAAATAGAAATCCCCAAGTTAGTTTACCTAAACTTCCTACAAAGTTTTATGTGGAGAAAAAAGATAAACATTCTTTATTAAGGCATGGAGAGATTTTTGTTTCAGTAAAAGGAGGTGAGGATAGTGAGTCAAGTCTAGTAAGGCATGCTTAGCAAGGGGACTTCATAGAAGATGGGATGACTGAAAATTGTTGAGTGCAATGAAAATTTGAGAGTGCTTCTACTGCACTGAGTGTAAGTATGTTTAAAGAGGACCCCTTGATGATTTTTTTTTTTTTTAGCAGCCTTAACCAACAGGGCAGTGACAGAAATGGCTCTGAGGAAATGGGTAGTTTTCTTGTGCCCCAGGGTCTAACCACTGGCTGTAATACACTGAGGTTGCTATCAATCTCCATGATTTGCAGAGAGAATTCCACAGGCATTCCCTTCTTTTTTTTTCAACAAAGAGGAACACAGAAGTTGATCATTAGAATGTTCAAATGCAGGTAGTCTCATCAAGCTTTCCTTCAAGGTCCCAAAGGCTATGCCCCCTCAATCCTGCCAAGTTTCATAAGATTAGTTTGTTGTTATTGTTGTAGTGGCTGATTTGGTTTTGTTTCTTTGTTTTGTTTACCTAGTAGATCCTATAGGGCCTGGGCCATAAGAGATAATTTGGAATCTAACTTCTACCAGACACTGCTGAGAGTTGAAAATCTTGTAGCTTACACTTTGTTTTAGGCTGGGGAAATTCAGGATGCCATGAAGCTTACAGGACCCAGAGGTTGTCTTTACCCCCAGATCTGATGCTTCAAACCTGGGTTTGAGCAAACACACTAATGCAGACAATTTGCCCCTTCATAGCCAAAAGTCTGCACAGGTGCATGCTGTCTTCCTGTGAAGAGGTTTGAGAAGGGGAACAGTGAAGCAAATTGTCTTATGTATTGTTACATAGTGGAGACTGAAGAAAACTTTATCAGATTTCAAGATTTGTGCACAATTAGTGTTCCTTTCTGTGAAGCCCTGGGGCATCAATGTCCAGTGTATTGCCTTTCTTCTCTAGGATATCAAAGTGGAATGGGCATACCTCATCAACTGAAATACTTAAAAAGTCCTGCAAAGCTCAATTGTGAAAAATTTGCTTATACTAGGAATAGATTTCAGCAGTGTGTGTGTTTGTGGGGGAGCAGAAAAATGAGCTGCTGAAGGAAAACAATGATTATGGCTCATAAGTCCTGGACAAAACTCCACCTCAAGCACTGGGATTTCTCACAGGCAAAGGTCTGTGAGACAATAAGGCCCTGAGCCTTCAAACCCTCCTATAATCTTGATGGCTAAAGGGATTCTGTATTTAAAGGGTATCTATTCACTCTGGAGTAAACTTTTGAGGCATCTTTTTTATCTTAATATGAATCTTTTTCTTTTCTTTTTTTTTTTTTTTGTTCAAAATATTACAGATGTCCTCTTTTTTCCCCATTGACCCCTTACACTCTGCACCCACTCCTCTCCCCAGGCCTTCACCACACTATTATCTGTGTCCATAGGTTATGCATATAAATTATTTGGTTAATCTCGCCCCACCCACCCACTCACCCCAACTTTCCTTCTGAAATCTGTCAGCCTGAATGATGCTTCCATGTCACCGAATCTATTTTGTTCATCAGTTTATTATATTCTTTAGATTCCACATGTAAGTGAGATCATGTGATGTCTTTCTCTGCCTGGCTTATTTAGCTTATCATAATTTTCTCCAGGTCCATCCATACTGCCCCAAAGGGTATGGTATCCTTCTTCTTTTCAGCTGCATAATATTCTGTGGTGTAAATGTAACACAGCTTTTTTATCCATTCTTCTACTGATGGGTATTTGGGCCGTTTCCAGATCTTTGCTATTGTAAATTGTGCTGCTATGATCAGATGGGTGCATATATTCTTTCTGATTAGTGTTTTAGGGATTCTTAGTATATATTCCTAGAAGTGGGATCCCTGGGTCAAAAGGCAGCTCCATTTTTAATTTTTTGAGGAACCTCCATACTGTTTTCCATAGTGGCTGCATCAGTCTGCATTTCCACCAGCAGTGAACCAGGGGTCCCCTTTCTCCACATCCTCCCCAGCACATAATTTGTTGATTTGTTGATCGCAGCCATTCTGACAGATTCCTTCCTAATGTGCTGAGTGTTTCCTTGGGAGGATTAAGAGCCAGGGCTGAGGTGAGCCTCTGGGAATGAAGAGTGCATGGAAAATGGCTAGAGAGCTGAAGGTACCTAAAATGTACTTAATTTTGTGGCTATATTTTCCCCAAAGCCTGCATTCTTTGCAATTAGCAGAACAACGAAAGTTTTCCATTTTGTTTAGGGGCCTTCATTTACCAGAGTTGGAATTTAAGAATTTTAGTGGTCACTTAGGTGACTTGTCTAGGGTACTAGCACTCTGATTTGACAAATTGATCAAATGTGGATTGCCCAGACTTTCCATTCCATCCAGGTGCATCCTCTTAAAAAACAACAAGCAGGCTTAAGAAACGCTACTGTAATTGCTCCCAGGAGGTCTTTGGCAAGTACTAGCATTCTGCTAATAGGAGGTGTTTGTTTTATGAATCCTGTTAAGGATGTTTCCACCTCCTGCTTTTTCGCAGCTGCGGGGCTCAGGGTCAGTGCCACATGATGAGCCCACCTGGGTCAGGAGACAGCGGGCCTCCCCAGACCCTTTAGGTTATCAGTGTACCGAGAAGGGCCCTTCAGGTGACCACGCGGGCTTGCGGGCGCCGGGGCGGTGTGGGCCATGGGGACCATGGAGGCCGGCGCAGGTGGGATGGCCAGGCGACCTCCATCCTACGGGCTAAGGCTGTGCAGAATCTGAGGCCCTAGAGGCCGGGGCGCAGGCATTGCGGGGGGCGGAGCTGCTACTGGACAGGGCCCGTGTCACGCAGGTGGCGGTAGCGGCGGCTGGGGGCAAAATGTGGGCGGCGGAGGAGGCGGAGACCCAGGTAGAAGCCGCGGAGAAGCCTGAGGAGCAGCAGCAAGCAGACCCAGGGCCACTGGGACCGCAGCCCCGCCCGCACTGGAGGCGCTGCAGGCCCCTCAGCTCCAGCTGAGCGCTGGGAGTGGCCGAGCCAGCAGGACCTACATTCAGGTGAAGCGCAGGACCGCTCAGCGTACCAAGCCCATTCTCGAGCGCAGAAGGGCCATCATCCAGTGCATCCCCAACTTCTGGGCCAAAGCTGCATCCTTGCCCATGCCCTTCTGGCCTGACTGCTGACAAGGACGACAGGCAGTAAGTGGAGGAGGGGCTTGGGCAGGACAAGGGGAGGAGGGCAGAGGAAAGGGCCTACCATGGCCAGAGACGCAGGCCTGGGCAAATGTGAGGGCCCAGGACAGTCAGTAGGTGTCAGGACAGAAAGTATGGGCACAATGTACCATTCCCACAAATCAGAGATTAGACGAGCACATTTTGGGGAAGATCTACAGATCCAAGGAAATAGGTTTTTGTGTTGTTTGAATTTGTGTTCCGAAGAGCTCAGTGTAAAAACACAGTTGGTCTATAAGCAGGTTTAAGCTGTTGATTTCTAGTGTCTTCTCTCAGACAGTCAGATGCCCATATGAATCTGGGGCAGGCAACAAGCTGGGCTTTCACCCTCCTTCCACGGGAACAAACACACGTACTCACAGATGAACACAGGTACACACAAACACAAAGAAATATTGACACCCATAAAGGGGTCGATCAACAGTAAGACAATACTAGAAGGAAACTTCAATGCCCCATTGACATCAATGGATATATCATCCACACAGAAAATGAACATGAAGGACTGGCCTTAAATGACACATTAGACCAGATGGATTTAATTGATATTTTTAGAGCACTTTACTGGAAAGCAGCAGATATATATTCTTTTCAAGTACACATGGAACACTTTCCAGAATAGACCACATATTTGGCCACAAAGCTGATTCAATAAACTTGAAATGATTTAAACCATATCAAGAAGTTATTTCTATCACAATGGGGTAAAGTTAGAAATTAATAATAAGAAAAAAATCCTGAAAATCATACAAACAAGTGGAGGCTAAATAATATGCTGCTAAACAATTAATAGGTTAACATGGAGGTCAAGGAAGAAATCAAAAGATATCTTTAGATAACTGAGAATGAGAACACAACAAAACAGAATTTATGGAACACAGTGAAAGCAGATTTTTTTAAAATATTGAATTTATTGGGTGGGATTAGTTTGCAAAATCAGGCAGGTTTCAAATGTACAACTGGACAAAACAGCATCTGCACATTGCATCCTGTGCACATCACCCATAGTAGAGTCTCTTTCACTCCCAATTAATCACTGTCTTTTCCCACTTCCATGGTCCCCAAGCCCCATCTCCTTTCTTTCTGCCAATCTGTGTTATGTATACACATTCTTTTTTCTTTTTATAAACTTTTTCTTTTTAATCTTTATTGATTTCAGAAAGAGGAAAGGAGAGGGAGAGAGACAGATGGAAACATCAATGATGAGAGAGTCATTGATCAAGCCCACAACCCAGTATGTGCCCTGACCGGGAATCGAATCCTGATCCCCTGGATCCTAGGCCAAAGCTCAACTGCTGAGCCACGCCCAGCTGGGCCACATTTTTTTTCTTAATCCCTTCACCTTCTTTCATCCAGCCCTCAATATTCCTCCCCTCTTACAGCCATTAGTCTGTTCCATGCCTACATGCCTGTTTCCTTTTTGTTATCTTGGGGTCACAGTGGAGTGCAGGAAGTATGAGTCACAAGGGTGTCAGCAGAGTTTGGGCAGTGGTGAAATGAAGATTACAGTGGAGTATGGGCAGTTGGAATCATCATGGGTCACAATAGAATAAAGATAGTGGTAGCCCCTTGGTATCACAGTGTAGTGGGAGCAGTGACAGTCATCAGGGTGAACATAAAATATGTATATTAGAAACCCTGTGGGGTCAATGTAAAATGTGGGCACTGGGAGAATTGAGTGATCACAGTATAATTAGGGAAGGGTGATATTTAAAGGTTTAGAGTGGAGTGAGGACAGTGGAAGCCTTGGAGTGTCACAGTGGCATGAGGAAAGTGGGTATTCTAGAATTTCAAAGTAGAGTATGGGCAGTGGGAATCCTGTGCAGTCTCTGTGGACTATTGACAGTGAGAGTAATGGGTATCACTGTGGAGTTTGGGCAGACAGAACCATGGATGGGGCCACAGTGGAGTACAGGATGTCACAAACCTCACGGGAGTTTGGGCAGTGGGAGTTATGGAGATTACAATGTAGTATGGGCAATGGGAGTCATGGGGATTACAGGAGAGTGTGAGTGATCAGAGGTCACAATGGTAGTCCTCAGGACAACAGTATACTATGGGCAGTGGAAGCACAGGAGGTGTCAGAGTGAAGTGTGGGCAATGGGAGCAATTTGTCTTCAACCAATGGCTTCTCATTGCACTTAGCATAAAGTTGAGACTCCTCAATCACACCTGCCTGCCCCCCCCTTCCTCCTCTTTGATGCCCTTTCTCCAGACACATGCTGTCTTTGCAAGTGTTCAGGACAGCAGGTGTCCTCTGGCCCAGGGTCTTTGCAGTGGCTGAACCCTGTCTGAACCATCCCTGCCCCATGTCTTCACAAGGGTGGAGCCTTAATGCTGTTCAGGTGTCAGCTCAGAGGCACCTTCTGGGAAGACATCCATGGCTGCACCAGATGGTCCCTGTCACTTCTGACATCCTCTCTCTCCACACCCCATCACACCCTCAGGACTAGCTACATTGGCCTCCGTGCTGTTCCTGGAACATGTCAGGCATATTGCCATCTCAAGGTCTTTGCACATACTGAGCCTGTTAGCATGAATGATAGGATACAACCTCCATGTCCCACTCACTGCATGTCCCCATACAAGCAGCATTGATGGGACATGACTGGGAACATGCTCCTCAAGACTAGGATGCTGGTGTTGGGAATGCTTTCACAGAGTGTGTGTGGCTGCAAATTCATCTCTTGTAATGCTCCTCATGTCCTTTGTCCATGAGGGCTGAACTTTTCCCATTTTCCAGGGTAGAAACTGAAGCTTAGAGATAGGAATTTACTGGGCCAAAGTTACACAGCATTTGAATGGTGGTGAGACCTGAGGTAAGTCCTAAGAGCAGAGTTCATGACTGCTGTTCCCTCAAACTGCCCACCTCATCCCAAGAACAGCATTCATGGGACAAGATGGGACTGTGCCTTTCTGGCTGGGTGATCTGAGACCCCTTCCCTCCAGCATAGTTTCCACTAGCAGCCCCAGTAACCCAGCAGAAGCCCTGGCTGGCCCAGAGAAGAGGCACTTGCCAAGTTTCTGCCCAGAGTAAACACAGATTACCAACAGAATGAAAACCACAACCACCTGCAAGAGGTGGTGAGAGGAGGCTACAGGGTCTGAGCCCCCAGGAACATCCCTCCTCATGGTGTTGTTCCAAGGCCCAGCTGGGCTCTTGCTCTGAAGCTCAGCTGGATGGTGTGTCTTATTGTTCAGCATCAGTGCCTATTATTAAATAATTTGACTCTCCCTCTGGGTGAAATGCACATCACATGCACAGTCCTGGGGCAGGACAAAGCCAGGCAGGGTGAAAAAAAATACCACCATTGTGGCCAGTGTAGGAATGAGCAAGGAGCAGAGGGTCAGGACAGTGGTAGGAGGAAGCTTTGGGCTTGTGGGTTATCGCAGAGACTATGAGAAGTCCTCACTTTGATAATCAGTACAGCACTCTGAAAACTAAAAACGGGGCTCAGACTAATAAGGACACACTCATGTCTGCAGCTGGGTGACCAACCTGATTCAAGCCCCCTTCCAACTCCAAACCTGTGCATTGGCCCTGCAGAGTCTCAATCTCTTCTTTCCTTAAAAATTTGTTCATTGCTGTTTTCAGTCATTTTTAGATGACTGGAGAAATTTTTCAATGTTTGTCTCATTATACTTAGGCAATTGTAGAAATTTTGAAAAATACATGAAAACACAAAGGGCAATAAAGTTGAGGCACTGTTTCACCACTGCCAGGTGCCGACTCTCAATGGCACAGGGGCATGTGTTATTCTAGGCATTTAATAATTGTGGACTTCATACTGAATTCTCACTTTAATGACCCACATTTTCTTTTACTAACTCTCATTGACCTCATTTCTTGTAACCATGATACCCCAGCAAATGCTGTATTTATAACCAGCTCCCACTGTGGCACATTTACCATGATAGCCATTTGAGGATTTACTTCAAGTGTAGTTAATGTACAGACACTCAGAGATAGACAACAAGGTCTGAATCTTTAATTTATGTGTCAACTTGACTGGGCCAAGAATGTCTACATGTTTCACTGAACATGATTCCGGGTTTGAATGTGAGGGTGTTTCTGAATGGAATTAATGTTTAAGTGGGTAGACTGAGTAAAGCAAATGGCCCTCCCCTATGTGCATGGGCCTCACCCAAAGTTGAAGATCTAAGTAGAAAAAAAGTGCTAAATAAGAGGGAATGTGATCTGCCTGACTGCCCTCAAGCTGGGACATCAGTATTTTTCTGCATCTAGACTCAAGCTGAAACATGGGCTATGCCTAGTCCAGCCTCCTGGTATTTCGACTGGAACTGCACCATCAGCACTCCTAGAAGTTCTGGAGTCAAGATCTCCAGCTAACCATCTGAAGATCTGGGACTTGTCAGCCTCCAAATTACATGAGCTAGATCCTCAAAACAAACAAACAAACAAATAAATATGTATATAAAATAAATAAACAAATGTGTGAACACATACATGTGCATCCCGTTGGTTTCTTTCCTTCAAGGACTCTAATATATGATATGAGGATGTAGTGAAAAGTTGGCTGTCACACACTCTGGATTGAGGGCTCAAAATAATGTAACCCTGATGATACCTTGACATCACCAGAACATTGAAAAAAAGTTTTTCTGTTGTTTAAGTCTCCCAGCCTGTGGTAATTTGTTATGGCAGCCAAGAAAACTGCAATAGCAACTCTGTTTTTACACCTATGAAGTGGTATGAGGACCTATTCTCAGAATCATCTTGAGACTTTTGGGCACAATGCATGTGCACATACTTGTACACTCAGCAGAGGAGAAGTGTTTGTGTGTGGTGATCAGGACTGGGACAGGAGTTGGGCAAGTGAGGTATACAACTTGGGTGCAGAATTTATGAGGCACCCAAAACCTCAGCAATCAAGTAATCCAAATGTCAAAATTGTACTTAAAGTCCGACAGTTGTGCAAGGAGAACTGTCATTTTGGTATTTTGTTGGCCCCCATGTGCCCTGCAGGGTGGATGTATGAGGGTTGACAATGATGTGCAAGTGGATTTGGAAAGTTAGGGCAGTAGATATTATTTTTAAGCTATAGTAGGTCTCTTCACTTGGTTCAAAGTACAGGAGACTAATTTGTTAAGTTTATATAGTGTGCACAATTTTTCTTTTGCGTCAGGCTCCAATATGGCTCTGCACAAAGCCTTCTGCAAGTCCTCAGATGGCTTGTCCACTTGCTGTCCACTTTCAAAGGGTTAGGGGAGGTCTTTTCCTTGGTACACCAGCGTGAGATTGCATAGTTCCTCTGTATATTTCCTCATAAAGGAGGCTTACAAATCTGGATTTTTTTCTCCATGGAGGACATCATCAGCTGGTAACTATGAATATTATCTGAGGATTAGAGAGTAGTATCCAAACAACGTTAATGTCCTGACTTTGAATACTGAACTGTGATTATGTCAAAGAATGTCCTGGTTTTTAGGAAAGAAGCTCTGAAGTAGCAGTGTAACCAAAAATGAAGTCTGCAGCCAACAAGGAAAACTCCTGAGACAGACTCTGGTGATAAAGGAAAGAGGTTTAATTCCAATGCCAGGATTGAAAAGGTAGGAGACTCTTACCCAAAGACCATCTCTTACTCTCAGTTCTTCCAGGGGTTTTTATAGGGAGGGAGAGGGAAAACAAACAAAGAGATCAGGACAAAGGGCTATGGACCTGCAGGCAATGCTCCTGCTGGTCCCACTATGGATTGTTTATGTCAGCATACTGGAATGAGTCAGTGCTAGCCAAATCCCTGCAGTTGGGAAATCTGCCTCAACTGAAGTTATAGTCAAGGCCTTTTCGTGTACAACCAGGAACTGGAGCTGCCGATACCTGCAATATGCTTATAAGAAAGTGGATATTATGTGAGTATTTCAGCTTGTTACTACTTTGTATTCTAAATACATTTAATGTTTAGTAAGAGTAGGATAAAGAATTTATTTCCTGTTACAACAGGGGCATTACCTGGGCAATTTACTTTCAAACAGTTCGCAAAAATAGTGTGGGGGGTGTGTGTGTGAGTATAGAGTATGAGGACATATGGGGAATGTGGGTGTTGGTTATACAAGAATAATGTGTATTCTTTTTTAATGTTAATTTTTCCCTTTAGTTTTATTAAATTTATTAGGGTAACATTGATTAATATGGACATATAGGTTTCAGGTGTGGGTGATGTGGGTTTCTATGTTACAAGGTCTGTATTGTACCATGTGCCCACCACACAGTCAAATCATTTTTCATCACCATATATTAGGAGCCCCTTTGATCCCCACTCCAGTTTTTGTCCACAAGTTTCAGTTTTATATCCCACATATGGTTCTTAGCTTTTGATTTTACTTAGCATAGTATTCTCAAGGTCCACCCATGGTGTTACAAATGGCAACATTCCATCCTTTCTTGTGGCTGAGTAGCATCCCATTGTGTCCATGTAACACATCTTTTTTATCCAGTCCTCTATCGTCTCCATGTCTAGGCCACCATGATTAATGCTGCAATTCACATAGGGGTGCATATATGTTTGCGAATACATGTTTTGGAATTTTTTGGCTACATACCTAGGAGAAAGATTGCTGGGTTGTATAGTTGCTCTATTCTTAATTTTATGAGGAATTGTCAGACTGCTCACCCTAGTGGTTGTATCAGTCTACATTCCCACCAGCAGTGAATGAGGGTTCCCTTTTCCCATAACCTCTCCGACACTTGTTATTTCTTGTCTTGATAATAGCCACTCTAACAGGTGTGAGGCGGTATCTCATTATAGTTTTGATGAGCATTTCCCTAATTGCTAGTGAGGTCAAACATCTTTTTATATATTTATTGGCTGTTCATGTGTCTTCTTGGGAGAGGTATCTGTTCAGGTCCACTTTTTGTTTAGGTTATTTGGTGTTGAGTTTTATAACTTCTTTATATATTTTGGAAATTAAGCCTTTGTCATAGCTATTGTTTGCAAATATCATCTCCTATCTGGTTGACTGCCCCTTTGTTTTGATTTCAATTTCTTTTACTATGCAGAAGCTTTTTAGTTTTATATAGTCCCATTTATTTATTTTTGCCTTTACTTCCCTTGCCTTTGGGGTCAAGTTCATAAAATGTTCTCTACAACCAAGGTCCATAAGTTTGGTACCTATGTTTTCTCATAAGTAACTTATTGTTTCTTATATTTAGGTCTTTGATCCATTTTGAGTTAATTTTTATAAAGAGGGACAAATTGTAATCCAGTTTTGTTCTTTTGCATGTGGCTTTCCAGTTTCCCCAGCACCATTTATTGAACAGACTATATTTACTCCACTAAATGTTTCTGGCTCCTTTGCCAAAAATTATCTGCCCATATACATGTGGTTTTATATGTTGGTTCTCTATTCTGTTCCACTGATCTGTGTGTCAGTTTCTGTGCTAATGCCATGCTTTTTTATTACTGTAGCTCTGTAGTATAATTTGAAGTTAGGTAGCATGATACCTCCAGCTTCGTTCTTTTTTTTTTTTTTAATCAGGACTGCTTTGTCTATTCAGGGTGTTTTGTGGTTCCATACAACTCTGGTAATTTTTTGCTCTATTTCTTTAAAAAATGGCCTTGAGATTTTGATGGGAATTTCATTAAATCTGTATATTTCCTTGGGTAATATGGCCATCTTAACTATGTTCATGCTTCCAATCCATGAACATGGGATATTTTTCCATTTTATTGTGTCTTTTCCAATCTTTTTTAATAATGCTTTGTAATTTTCAGTATATAGGTCTTACACATTCTGTGTTAAGTTTATCCCTAGGTATTTTATTCTTTTGGTTGCAATAGCAAAATGATTTGTTTTTTACATCTCTTTTTGTTAGTATACAGGAAGGCAATGGATTTTTGTACATTGATTTTGTATCCTGCAACTTGATTGTATTTGTTTATTGTTTCTAATAATTTTTGGTAGAGTCTTTAGGGTTTTCTATATGCAGGATCATGTCATCTGCAAAAAGTGAACCCCACTTGATAGTGATATATTATTTTTTGGTGTACTGGTACTGTTTTATTCAGTTTGCTAGTATTTTGTTTAGGATTTTTGCATCTGTATTCATCAGAGATATTGGTCTGTAGTTTTCTTTTTTGAGTTATTCTTGCAAGGTTTTGGTATCAGGGTTATATTGATCCCATAAAATGTATGTTGGAAGAGTTTAAGAAAGATAGGTTTTAAGTCTTCTTTGAACATTTGGTAGAATTCCATGGTGAAGCCATCTGGTCCTGGACTTCTTTTTCTGGGGAGGCTTTTGATGGTTGTTTCAATTTCCTCATTACTGATCAATTTAGATTTTTAAGTTCTTCTTGATTTAGTCAAGGAAAGTTATAAATTTCTAGAAACTTATCTGTTTCTCCTGGGTTATTGAATTTGGTGGCATATAGTCCTTCATAGTGTTCTAACATGATTCTTTGTATTTGTGTGATGTCTGTGGTAATGACTAATCTCTCATTTCTGATTTTGTTTATGTTGTTCTCTTCCCTTTTTCCTTAGTGAGCCTTGCCAGGGGTTTGCCAATTTTATTAATCTTTTCAAAGACTCAGCATTTCATTTTATTACTTCTTTGTATAGTCTTTTTGTTCTCTATTTCATTCAATTCTGCTTTAATTTTTATTATTTTCTTCTGCTGACTGAGTTGCTTTTGTTCTTTTTTCTAGTCTTTAAGATGTGATGTTACATTGTTTATTTGGGGTTTCTCTTATTTCTTGAGATTGGCCTGTAGTGATATAAAAACATCCCTCTTATTACTGCTTTTGCTGCATCCAAGAAGTTTTGATATGTTGTATTGTCATTTTCATTTGTCTCTATATATTTTGACCTTTGTATTCTGATTGCAACTTTTCAGAAAGTCTAGACATACTTCAGAATTATATGTTCAAAAAAGAGTCTGGAGATACAGAGGGCTGGTTGCATATGCTTAGTTCTTGCATATCCTAGAGACCTCTGCCCCCAGATTGTCCCTCTGCCTCTTTCTTAGTCCTTCAGGTCTCAGCTCAAGTGTCACTGTCTCATTGATGTCCTCCCTGATCCCCTTGTCTTCCATACCATCACATTCCTTTCCTAGCTGTCATCTTTCATGTCCCAGTTTGTTTCCTTGTTCACCCTCAACAGCAACAAAATTACCTAATGTACTTGCTTAGCACATTTCCTCAGGTGGAACAAAACTCCACTACAGGTGGTTGCTTTGCCTGACATGTTTCATCATTCCTCCACCCACTCCACAGTATGCTTCATATTCAGCTTCCTGAAATGGTATCCAAAAATGTCTTTTAGAGTTGACTTGCTCAAGCCATAATTTTAATGAGGTCCACACACTGCCTGTGTCTCCTAAGTCTCCCTTTATCATAGAGACCCCTCCATTCTCATCCTTACCATGTATTTTTTTAAGACACTGGCCCTTTACCTTAGCATGTCCTCAAATTGGTTTTTAGCTCATTTAACCTGTTTCTCTGTCACACATAGATCCCATTAAGTAGCAGTTAGGTCAGGAAGCTTGTTTAGACTTGGGTACAATTTTTTAAAACTGTTGAATAGAAAATATTTTGTAGTATTAAATTAAATCTGAGACCGTCCATAGTTAGATTGTGCAGTGTAATGGTAGCTGAAGGTTAAAATGGGACCTGTCTATGCATGAAGACAATGGAGATGGTTCAGGCAGGATGTACAAGGAGAGGTCTGGGTTTTGGAAAGAAGACTGAGGGTAGGGTGGGCAAAATGAAGCAGGAAAGCTGGAGAGGAGCTCTTTGATCTGCCTAGGGTAGTGCATCCTTATTAGTCCTGTTTGAAGGATATTCACGTGTTGTGTATTATTTGGAGAAAGCTAACATTCATGCAGGGACCCAGGTAGCCTGGAGCCAGGCTCAGATAATTTAGGACTCTCAGGAAAGTCCTGAGAAGTATATCGGGAATAGGCACAACCTGCAGCAAAAGGGATTTAGGTAAGACACCAAGAAGAACTTCTGTTGTATTGCATAGTGCTTACAGTGTGTGTGTTGGAGCCAGTTTGCTTGGTTTCAAATACCAGTTCAATTATTTTTTATTTCTATTTATAAATCTCTGGGCCTTAGTTCCTCACACTTAAGATGAGACAATAACAGTACCTGACTCATAAGATGCACCTAAGTATTTGATGAGTTAACCATATGTAGGGTTCTAGCTCCTGAAAGCACTCAGTAACCATTAGGTATTGTTAGTATTGGATAACAGTGAAATATCTCTCACTGGAAGATTTATAGATTTCCATACCAGAAAACTTTAGAAATTAGAGGCTAAGAAGAGCCTTCTTTATATGTTCATAATCCACCACATGGCTTAACACAGCATCAGCTCCTCCTTCCATGTATTGGGTCTTCATGAAGCCAAGGGCAGTCAGGCTCTATCTCTCTCCTGATTTGGGGGATGAGGAGTTGTGTTGTGAAGAATGGCTTGTAAACATTCTGTGGCCTGTGAGCTCAGCATCATAGAAAGGATAGAGGCAGTTCTTAAAATTGGGACCCAGGTTCTGAGTCCTAGACCTGCTGCTCCCTGGCTGTATGAACTTATCTGAGTCACTTCACACCCCTGAGATTACAGTTTTCCAGCTCCACACTAGGGAAGTGGGTATGGCATCCATTGTTTCCATTGTTTCCCCATGTGACAGATCTGGGCACAATCCTTGTTGTTTTGACTGATTACTGATATCATCCTGCCATCTATCCCACAGGCAGTTCACCTACGTGGATGTCCTTTCTTAGAGTACGACTGTACTCTCACCCCAGTTGACAGCCACCATAACAGTTTCCTGCAGACAGATCTCAGGAACAGGCTCTCCCTGGACACCCAGTATCAACCCAGATACTGTTTTTCCCTCAGGTGGAAAACTTGATAAGATTGTGCAGCTATCTTCATACTTTTGCCTTCCTAGTCTCAGAGGCAGCTGAGAAACAGAGTGGAACAGTGAGCAAACCCTTACTCTAATTCCCAAACTGGGAAGGTTGTGTTTCTTCTCTGGGCCTCAGTTTCCTCATTTGAAAAATGCAAGGCAGAAGGATTACTTGAGACAATTGTTCATTTATTCAGCAATGTCAATTTATTAACTCCTCTGAGTCAAATCCTTTATTGGAGGCATGAAAATCTGATGAACAAACCAAATATCCATTCTCATATCATTCTCAGTCTGGTATGGTTTTTATTTATATTGATCCTACATGAGATGTGGTAGCTACATGTGCCTACGGAGCTGTACCAACTATGGGAAGCTTCCTAGAGAAAATGGCAGTTTAATGAATCTTATTGGGAAAGAGGAAAGAAAGAGTAGGGGAGGTGGACGTAAGGCCAGACATTCCAGATGTACCTTATTAGGTCTGATGATATTAACCAACCTGACATTTTAAATTTGAATGCACTGTAAATATCTGAAAAAGAAACAAGAGCTTTTATACAAAATGTCAGTTTCTAGGTTATTATACCCTGAGACAGCATTCTTATAGAGCAAAGATTCACCTTTTAGACAAGGCATGGACCCCACTACTCTGTCCCAACTCATAACCAACCTCCACACACCTGCTCCTCACTAGCTGTCCTCAGTATCATCTATGGAAGCTTCCATCTCCCAGGTCCTCAGGCCAGAAACTCAGTCACCTTCTTTTGCCCTACTCATTTTATCTAATAGCAAATCCTACTAGCTATGCTTTGAGAAAGTATCTACAATACGATCTGTTGTCATTTTTCTCCAAGGCTACCGCCAGAGGTGAAGCAAGACTCAGCTGCCCCTGGCCCTTGCTCCTGACCTTCCCCTTACAGCTCACTCTTGGCAGACAGAGCAAAGTGAGGCTCTGCATGGCCAGTAGGGGCTTGGATGCTGGCTCCTCAGCTCCCCAAGAAGACTTCTGTGGTTTCTTTTCAAACTCCCAGCCTGAGACAGTGGACAGCTCTACCTGATCCCTGAGCCTCCTACTGACCTGAGAAAAGTGTTAGTGTTCTCCTACTTCTAAATTTACATGACAAAACTCAGCTGCCCAAGAGGCTAGGTGCCAAGGAGTGGTCCCAATACTTTTAGCCATGTGACTCCATTTTTCCATTTGGAATACAGGGGCATCCCAACACACCCATCAAAGGCCAATAATACTTAAGAAGCAGGAAGATTAAGGGTTTTGATGTTCAGGCCACTTGATGTGTTTTCTTTGGCCTGCTCCAGGCACCTCTGGAAGTCTACAAATATAAATGACAATGATTCATTTTGTACTCAGCCTGAAGCAGGAGAAAGAGCTCAGGATTTGGAGTCAGATTGGCACAGCAGGGTTTTGAGATTACCCTGGCAAGGTAACTGAATGTCGGTTTCTTAATTTGTAAGAGGAGGTAGTGAGGGCCACTGTGATATAGCGTTACTGTGGAGGTTCATTTGGCAATGTTCACCAAGACCCAAGCTCCACAGAATATGTGCCCTACTTCTAAGGGCTCTAAGAGCAGTGAAGGGGAGGGACCCAGACACAGGTGATGAGCATATAGGATGAGAAATGGCTACAGCCCAGTGTCAGATATAAATGATGTAGGGTAGAAAAGACAGGAACAGGGGAAGCATGTCACCAAAAGAAAATATCTGCTTTATTTGTCATCTTCATGGCACAGAATATACTACCAAAAGTCATCATTATATATTTGCTCACTTGGTGCTTGTGTGGAGGAAGCCCTGTTAGTCTCTTCAACGTTAATGAAAGGCATTTGGCAAATGTGAATGCCTCTTTGGCAGAATAGGTTGCACCATAGCTTGACAAGAAAATAAACTTTGTCGTGTTGAGGTTTCCTCTACTCTTCAATATCCTCATTGGGCTTGGGCAGTTCCTGTGTACAGGCATCAGTCCATAGACATATGTTTGAGTTTGTCTGCTTTTTATGATTGACTCATACAGGGTGCTACAGTATGCCCCTGCCTACACACACTCAGGCCTTAGCACCCTCCCTGGTGTGTAAGAGCACACCTCTGACACACACTTCTGCACACTGCCTTGCAAACCTGCCCCACAGATGGAGGGTGGCCCTGCCTATAAACTTTTCACATTTACATGACACTGCACACGGCTTCTGGTTTAGCAGTCATGCCCAGCCTGAAAATGCCACCTGTCTTCTGTTACGTCAATGGCAGATGTCTGAGAAATAGGGCACTGCTGAAACTACCCATAATAGAAAATGGGAACTTAAGAGTTAGGAGCTCATGTCATGCTCTAGTTCTCAGGACAGTAAACAGTGTCTGTTACATGGCCACACCCGAGGTATCCCATTGCCTCACTCCACTGTGACACCCTGGGGTCCCACTGCCCATTCTCCAATTCTCCATTCTCTAGGTCTCCCTAGGTGAGCACACTACTGTTAAACTCAAGAGTTTTCACTGTCCTCACTCCACTGTGACACTTTTAGGGCTCCCATGCATGACAGTCATTTGTGATCTCCTTGGCTCTCACTGTCCTCTTCCTTCTATTACCCCTGTAGAGCTCCTATGGCCCACACTCCAATGCAACAGCCCAGGGTTCCACTTGTCCACACTAGACAATGACAACACAGGGCTTCCACTGCCCACAATCCACTGTGATACGTCATGGATTCCAATGCCTACACTCCACTTTGACACCCTTCACCCAGTCTACACTGTGGTATAACAGGACTCCAAATTTCACAATCCAAAGTGATACCAGAGGAATCCAAGAGCCTAAAATCCTAATAGACAACTCCACTGCACTCACTGCACACATTATATTGTGATTCTCCAGGAATCACGATGTCCAGATTCTACTGAATCATTCAAGGCTTCCCAAGGCCCACACTTCACGGGGGCACAGAAGATCCCCCAATACCTTATGGGTATTCCATTTTGACACAGAAAGGCTTACACTCCCCACACTCCACTGTGATACCCTAGAACCATCACATGCACCAATCCCCTTTAACATTCTAGGAATCCCACTACCCATTCTCCAATGTGATAATCCATGTCTCCCAAGATAAATACACCACTGTTTAACCCTAGGGGTCTCACTGTCCTTACTCCACTGTGACATGTTCAGGTCTCCCATGCACAACACCAATTTGTGAACTACTTGACTCCCACTGCCCACTTACTACTGCAATTTATCTAGGGCTCCCACAGCCCACAGCCCATTGTGATATTTCAGGGCTCTCAATACCCACACTCCACTGTATCACCTCAAGGCTCCCACTGAACAAAATCCAGTATGACATTCTAGGGGTCCCACTCTCCACACACCACTGTGACACATTGGGTATCTCATGGGTCACATTCCAGTGTGAATCTACTGGGCTCCCAATACCCACTTTCCATTGTGAAACTCCAAAGTTCCTACTACCCAAACACCTCTATGTCACATTCAGGAGTTTCACTGCCCACACTCCACTGTGATAACTTCAGGTCTTCCACCACCCACTCCTCAGGGCTTCCACTGTTCACAATCCACTGTAACACACAAAGGATTCTACTGCCCACATTCTACTCTGGTATTCTACTGTGACAACCGAGAACTCCAATGGCACACACTCCACTGTGAAACTTCCAGGCTCCCACTGCAAACACTGCACTGGGATACCACAAAACTCAAATTCACATAATCAAAAATGATATGCAAGACATCCTATCGCCTCAAATCCACAGCGACAAAACCACAGCATTCACAGTGCCCACCCTCCCCTGTTGCCCCACAGGTCTCACACAGCCTACATTTTTTGGAGATATGTAGGACTCCCACAGACCAAACTCCTCCATAATACTACAGGGAACCCACTCCACTGTGACATGCCAGGGATCCCACTACCCACACACCACACTTCCTCCTCAGGGATCCCACTGCCCACACTCCCCTGTGATATGCAGGGCTCCCACAGGCCATATTCCCTTGTGATATCTCTGAGTTACCACTCCCAAAACTCCTGTCTGACACCCAGTAACCTCCAGAGTTTACATTCCACAATGACAACCATAGGATCCCACCACACATGTTCCTATATGGTATTCTATGGCCCCACTACCCCACCACATTTTGACACCCCAGTAATTTCATTATCCACATTCCACTATGACACTCCAACATTCCCATTGCTCACTCTCCAATATGACAACCCAGGGCTACCACAACAAACATTATAGTTTGATACTTTCAGACCTCCCACTGGCCACTATGGTGATACCTGTAGTTTCCCATTGGCCATGAACAACTTGATACACCAGGGCTCTAACTGCCATGCTCCACTGACACACATTCAGGACTCCCACTGTTTACACTTTGACACCCAAAAATACCTGTCCAGTGTCTACTTTGAGACCAAAACACTCCCACTTCCAATATCCACTGTGCACCCCAGAGCTCCTACACATTCTCCACAGGCACTTCAAGGATACACTCTCATCACTCTACTGTGACAGTTTTAATACCCCCACTACCTACACTGTACTGTAACACTCCAGAAATCCCACTGCCCCAAACCACTTTGACACTGTAGGGCACACACTGTTCACACTCCACTGTCAATCCCAATGGCTCTTAATGCCCATACTCTGCTATGATACCCCAGGAATCTCAATGTCTTCAAGTATCTCTAGACTTTCACATCTTCAGTGCCCACATTCTATTGTGAACACTTTGACTCCCATTGGCCTCATCCCAATATGACATGCTAAAACTCTCAATCCCAGATTCCACTGTGACAGGCGATGCCTCCAAATAAGTACACTCAGCTGTAACAAACGAAAGTACCAGGTGCCCATTACCTACCATGACACCTCAGGGCTACCGCAACAAATACTCCACTATAACACTCCAGAGCTCCCAATGCCCATATCCACTCTAACATTGTTGGGCTCTCACAGCCCAAATTCCACTGTAACACCCAAGGTATTCCATTAGGCATACTTTCACTGTGAACCCACAGAGCTCCCACTGCTCACAATCCCATTTGTCCCTCCCCCAAGCCTGGCTCCCACTGCACATTCTCCTATGTAATAACCCGTCTCCTGATGTAAACACACAAATGTTAAACCCCAGGGCCCTCACTGTTTTCATTCCACTTGAAACGTTATGGACTCCCATGCATGACACTTTGTGAACTCATTGTTTTCCAATGCCCTCTTCCTACTACAATTCCTGTAGAACACCCCTAGCCCAAACTGCACTGTGAAAATCCCAGGGTGCTCCCTGTCCATACTCCAAAATGGCAGCACAGGGCTTCCACAGCCCACATTTTACAGTAACACTCCCACATGTCCACTGCTGACACTCCACTGTGACAACCCAGGGCTTCCTCACACACCACTGTGACATTCAAAACTTTCACTGCCATAACTCCACTGTCAAATTCCAGAGGCCTGACTGCCCACATTCTTATCTGCCACCTAGCTCTGACTGACAACCCAGAACTGTTTCACCACATAGATTTTTAAAATGACACCGAACTCTGTCACTTCATGGCTACCACTGTTGTCACTCCACTGTGACACATCTTGGCTCCCAATGCCCACCTTCCAATCTGACTTCCCAGGGCTCCTGCTGATCACACTCTCCTGTGATATCTCAGGGCTTCCACTCCCAAATCTCTTGTCTGACATCCAGTGGCTCCTAGAGTTCACATTCCACAGTGACACCCATGGGGTCCCAAGGCACACACTTCTATGTGGTACACTATGGTCTCAGTAGCCCACTGTACTTTGACACTTTAGCAATCTCATTATCCACACTCCATTATGATACTCCAACATTCCCACTCCACTCCACAGCCCAGGGCTCCCACAATCCACATCTTCAAACCTTCCACTGGTCACACTCTACATCGACACCTGTAGTTCCCCGCTGCCCAGAAACCACTTGGTTTCACCAAAGCTCACACAGCCACACTTTACTGACACACATTCAGGACTTCCAATGTTTACACCCTAATGTGAAACCCAAAGGTTCCCACTGTCAAGAATCCACTTCGAGATCAAAGAACTCCAACTTCTGATCTCCACTTTGACTCCCCAGATCTCCTGAGCAAACATTGTACTTCTGAACCTCAGAGCTTGCCCTCACTCCACTGTGAAACCATAAGGCCTCCCACAGCACAGACACCATTGCGTACCCCAGAGCTCACACTACCCATGCGCCACTATGACTACTCAGGGCTCCAACAGCCCAAAGCCCACATTAACACCCAGGAATCCAAATTCCCATAATATACTTTGACATCCCAAGAATCTCACTGCCCATACTCCACTGCAATACAACAGGACTCCAACTTCCACAATCCACAGTGATAGTGCAGGGGTCCAATGGTTTAAAATTCACTGACATCACTATGGATCTTACTGCACACAATCCACTGTGAGTCCCTACAGATCACACTTCCCACACTCTACTGATACTCAAGGACTCTCAAAGCACAGATTCAACTGTGACACAAAAGGAAACTGTGACATAAATCAACTGAAATCCTAAGATTCATAGCTCAAACTCCACTGTCACTCTATAGATATCCCACATGCCAAAATGTAATTTGACACCCCAGGAAACCCCCTGCACACACTCCACTGTAACACCAAAACGTTCCTACTATTCACTTTCAAACATAGGACCTCCTCACCCAATGCTCCACTGAGGCAACTCAGGGCTCACAATGTCAACAATCTCCCTCCCCTAGCCTCCCACTGCTCACACTCCACTGTAACACATCATGGCCCCACTGCACACACTCCAATCTGACTCCCACAGATCACACTCCACAGTGACACCCATGAGTCCCCACTACTCACACTTCTATTTGATATGCTATGGTCTCACTCCCCCCACTCTACTTTGACACCCTGGAAATCCTGTTAGCCACACTCTACTCTGACACTCTAGCATTCACACTGTCCACACTACATTGTGAACCCCTGAACCCTAACTGCTATATTCCCATTTGACACCCAAACATTCCTACTGCCCACAATCAACCATGGTACTCAAAGTTTTTCATGGCCAAAACTGCACTGTTGCACTCTATAGATTACATTGCCTACAGTTCATTGTTTCTTCCCCAGAATCCCATTTCTCACACTTTACTGATACCCCTGAGTTCCGACTCCCCCACTTCACTTTGACAGGGATCCCACAGCACACTCTCCACTGTGACACTTTCCAGATTTCTACCTATGCTCTAGAGCTACACACCACTCCCCAGTGCTGAAGTCCACTTTCAGACCCTAGGACACATAATGTCCAAACTCCACTTTGTACTCCAATGGTTCTTAATGCCCATACTCCAATATAATACCCTCAGGCTCTCAATGTCTTATTACTCCCTGACACCTCAAATCTCCACAGTGTACATTCCATTTTGAACCCTGGGCTCCAACTGCCCACATTCCATTGTGATATGCTAGGGCTTCCATTGCCCACATCCCATGCCTTCCATTGTAACAACCAATGGTCCCAATGCCCAGTATCTACTGTGATACTTGGGGACTTCCATGCCCATCATTTCACTATAACACTACTCCAGGACTGGCAATGCCCACACTCTACTCTTATACCAATGGACTTTCACATCTCAGTCTACACTGACCCCTGAGATAGCCCACTGCTCACAATCTACTGTGACAGGGTTTTCACTGCCCAGAATCCACTTTGAAGACCTAGAGTTCCCACTGCTTATTCTGCATTGTCACCTGAGGTAAACACACCATTGTTATACCCACTGGCTCTCACTGTCCTCATATCATTTGACACATTGAGAGTTCTCCTTTGTGAATTTCTTGGCTCCCACAGCCCACTTCCTACTCCAGTATATCTAAGGATACCTTGCTGACACTCTTCTGTGACACCTGACAGTTTTACAATATAAGTACTACAATGGACAAAACACCATTGTGAACCTCTTGGCTCTCACTGCCCACATTGCACTCTGTCACCCAGGGCTCCAACAGCCCACAACACACATCGTCATCTAGGGATCCTGCTTTCCACACTTCACTGTGATACCTTTCTGACTCCCACTACCTACAGTCATTTCTAGTAAGAGACACTAGAAATCCCACTGCTGAAATCTACTTTGACTTCCTAGAGCACAAAGTACCCAACCTCCACCATGACCCACAGTTGCTCTTAATGTCCATACACCAATATGATACCACAGGGCTGTCAATGACTTCACACCTCTCTGACACTCTCAGGACTACAAAGGCCCATAGTCCATTTTGAATCCCTGGGTTTCCTGTGCCCACATTCCACTATGTCATAGTAGAGCTCCCACTACTCACATTCCATTGTGACACTTCATACTACCTAATGATCACTCTCCATTGTAACAGATGAAAGTTCCAAATGGGCATTATCTACAGGCTTCCACATCCAACACCGAAATGTAACATTCCAATCTCACAATACCCACACTTTACTGTTACATTGTAGTTTTCTAACAGCCTACATTCCAGTGTGATACCCATGGTATCCCATTGTCCACACACCATTGTGAAACCTGAGATTTTCTTTCTTTTTGGGGGGATCGTCTTTTTGTTTGTTTGTTTGTTTGTTTGTTTTAAACATCTTTATTGATTTCAGAGAGAGGGAAGTAAGGGGGAGAGGGAGAAATAAAAACATCAATGATGAGAGAGTCATTGATTGGCTGCCTAGCCCGCAACCCAGGCATGTGCCCTGACCAGTAATTGAATCCCCATCTCCTGGATCCTAGGTCAATGCTCCACAGCTGAGCCACACCCAGCTGGGCAAAACCAGAGATTTTCAAATGACCACAATCCTCTTTGAACACCCCAGGGCTCTCATTGCCTATTCTAAAATGTGACACCTCAAATTGCCTCAGATGAACACAACTGTTAAACCCAAGGGCTCTCACTGTCCTCATTCTACTGTGAAAAGTGTGTAGCTTCCATGCAGAACCCTCATTTTTTTAATTCCTTGGCACCCAAAGCTCATTTCCTACTCTGATCCACCTAGGTGTCTCACTGCAGCCCTTCTACTGTGACACTTCAGGGTTGTCACAGCCCACATTACACAGTGACACCTCAAACCTACCACTGGTGACACTCCGTGGTGAAACATGCATGACACTAATTTGTGAACTCCTTGCCTCTCATTGCACACTTCCTACTATTTATCTAGAGCTCCCAATGCCAAAATTTGTCTGTTACAATCCAGACATCCAGTTCACACTTTACAATGAGAAGACAGGGCTTCCACTGCCCTCACTCCACTGTAATACTCTGAGCATTTCCAATGCCCATATGCCACTGTGACAATCCAAGATTCCCACTGCCCACAATCCACGTTGAGAATCAAGTGTTTCTTTGCTAATCATCAATCTTAATACTCCAGGTTTTTGACCGCCAACACTGCACTGTGATATCCCATGGCTTATTTTGCCCTCACTTCACTGTTCCTTCTCTGGACTGCCCACTCTCTGCAGTGACACCCAAGGGTTTTCACTCCTCTACTACACTTTGACATTGGAGAAAATTCACATCGCACACTCTACAGTGATGCCTTCCAGACTTCCACCATCTATACTGTCATGTGACACACCCTAATTCCCACAACTCAAATCCATTTTGACACCCTAGTGCACACACAAAACAGACTACACCGTGTTCCCCAGTGGTTCTTAGTGCTCATACCCCTATGTGATACCCCAAGTCTCTCTGGGTTCTCACTATTCTCTCACACATTCAGGTTTTCGACATGCACATTCCATTTTGAGTCCACGGGCTTTCCCTGATCTTTGCCAATTGAGTTATCACGTCACCTCAGATGAAAACACCATTGCTAAATGAAAGGTCTCTCAATGTTCTCACTCCATTGATAGGTTCAGGGCTCCCACTTGTGAATTTCTTGGCTCCCACTGCACACTCCCTATTTTGTACACCCAGGGCTCTTTTGGCCCACACTCCTCACACTTGAGGGTATAACTCTTCTAACTTCATTGTCACACCATAAGGAGTCCAACTGCCAAAACACCATTGTTAACATTTTGCCTCCCTTGTCAATGTTGCACTCTGTCTCCCAGGCCTCCAACAGCCACAACCCACAGTAATATCTAGGTATCTCACTTTCCACACTTCACTGTGACAATTCCTGACTCCAAGTACCTACACTCTAGTGAGGCCCTAGTGAAATCACACTGCCAAAATCCAATTTGACTTCCTAGGTCACATACTGCCCAAACTCCACTGTGACTCCCAAAGGTACTTTTTTTTTTGGTTAACCCTCATCCCAGTGGTTACTATTTCCCTTGACTCATTTTAGAGAAGGTAAAATGTAGTCAGGGAAGGGGAAGAGAGAGAAACAGAAACATTGATATAGAGAGACACATCAACTGATTGACTCCTGCACATGCTCCTTCCAGGGGTCAAGAGTGAACCAACAATCAAAGTACATGTTCTTGACTGAGAATCAAACCTCCAATCCATGGGTGCTCAGGCCAACACTCTGACTACTGAGCAATACCAGCCATTTCTCCCAACTGCTCTTAATACCCATATTCCAGTATGGCACCTCAGGGCTTACAATCTCCTCACTTTTCTTTGCCACCTTCAGGTCTGCTCATATTCCTTTGTGAACCCATGGGATACTTCTCCCAATGTCCCACTGTGACATTGTAGAGTTCAAAACACCTATTCTACTGTGACATATCATGCCTCCTAAAGTTCGCTCTGAACTGTAAAACTCAAAAGTTCCAATCAATCATTATCCACTGCGATACCACATGGATTCCATCGTGAATATTCCACTGTAACATGCTAAGCTCACAAGGCATATATTTCACAGATACACTGATGAGCTTTAAAGGCATACATTCCAGGGTGATACCTAAGGTATCCCATTGCCAATACACCATTGTTACAACCCAGTGTTCTCAGGATCCACAATTCCCTTTGATACACGACAGCACCCACTATCCATACTCCAATGTCAAACTTCACATCTTCTGAGATTAGCACACCACTGTTACCTGGAGGGCTGTCACTGTCCTAGTTGCATTGTCATATGTTCAGAGGTCCCTTGAATGGCAGTTATTTGTGAACCCATTGTGTACAACTACCCTCTTCCTACTGCAATCCTTGTATGGCTCCCACTGCCCACACTCCACTGGGACAATATAGGGTGCCCCTTTCCACACTCCACAATGACAAACCAGGGATTCCACTGCATATATTTCACTGTAAAACTCTGCATTCCACCCCCAAAACTCCACAGTGACAGCCCAGGTCTCCCGTTACCCATGCAACATTGTAACACCTTCAGAAAAATTTCCTCTGTACATAGTCAACTGTCTCACTGCAGAGTTCTGACTACCCACACTCCATTGTGACATCCTAGGGCCCTGAATGCCAACCAAGAAGTGTGACAAAACAGAGCTTTTAAGGCTACACTGTATTTTGTCACCTCTAGGCTACCATTGTCTTCAATCCATTATGACACATCCTGGCTCCCACTCCCTATCCAAGGGCTTCCACAGCCAACACTCTAGTGAGACACACCAGAATCCCCACTGCCCAAATGCCCTTGACACCTTAGGGCACATACTACCCAAACTACACTGTGACCCCCCAATGGCTCTTAATGCCCATATTCCAATATGATACCACAGGGCTCTCAATGACCTCACACCTCCCTGACACCCTCAGGTCTGCAACTGCTCATATTCTATTTTGAACAACTGGGGTCCCTGTGCCCACATTCCACTGTGACATGGTAGATCACCCACTACCTACATTCCACTCTGACATCCTATGCCTCTTAAAGCTCACACTCCACTGTAATATCCCAAATTTCCAACTGCTCATTACCTACAGTGATATCCAAGGGCTTCCACAGCCAACACTCCACTGAAACACTCCAAGATCATAATATCCACTCTTTGCTGTAACACTGCTGAGCTCTCACAGCCCACATTCCAGTGTGATATCCAAGATATTACATTGCCTATACACAATTGTGAGATCACAGGGCTTTCACTGCAGGCAATCCCTTTTTCCACCCCAGGGCTTTCATTGCCCATCCTCAGATGTGACACCCCAAATCACCTGAGGTTAACACATAACTGTTAAACTTGGGGGTCATCACTGATTTCACTTCACTGTGAAAAGTTCAAGGTTTCTATGCAGAACCCTCATTTGTTAATGCCTCAGCACCCAAAGCTTATTTCCTACTCTTACCCACCTAGGTCTCTCCCTGCTCACCTTCCAGTGTGACACCCCGGGGCTGCCAAATCCCATATTACATATTACAGCTTCAAATCCACCTCTGGCAATCGTCTACAGGAAAACCTATAGAGTTTCACTGCTCAGAGAACACTTTGATGCCCAGTTTCTCACACACACTGCTGAGACATATTTAGGCTTCCAATGCATACTCTCTACTGTGACACCCAAGAGCTGTCTCTTCTAATCTCCACACTGACACTTGAGAGCTGCCAGGCCCATACTCTACTTTGCCACCTCTGTGCTACCACTATCCTCACTCTACTGTGACACCTTTCAGACTACCATTACCTAAATTCTACTGTGACGCACCAGAAATCCCACTTCCTAAATCAACTTTGACACCCTAGGGTACATAGTGCCCACATTCCACTGTCAACTTCAATGGCTCTTAATGCCCATACTCTAGTATGATCCTCTGGGGCTCAGTGCCCACATTCTATTGTGAACAGTTTCACTCCCACTAGACTCATTCCATTGTGACATGCTAGGTCTCTCAACACCACATTCACTGTGACACCCCACACCTCCAAATGCACACTCCCCTGTAACAACCAAAAGTAGCAGGTATCCATTATCTACCATGATAACTCAGGGCCACCACAGCAAATACCCCAGAGCTCCTAATGTTCCCACTCCACTGTTTCACAGATAGGTTCTCACAGCCCAAAGTCTACTGTGACATAGGTATCCCATTACCCACACATCCACTGTGACACCCAGGGATTCCACTCTCCACAATCTCATTTGTTCTTTTTCTCCATAGACTCCCACAGTACATTCTCCCATATGACACCAAAGTCCCTGACTTTAATATACAACTGTTAAACCCGACGGCTCTCACTGTTTTCACTCAACTCTGAAATGTTCAGGGCTCCCATGCACAACCATTATTTGTGAACCTCATGGCTCCCACTGAGCTCTTTCTACTTTGAAACCTGAGGGACTCCCACTGCCCAAACTCTACTATGACAATCCAGGGTACTCCATGTCCACACTCCACAATGACAACACAGGACTTCCACAGTCCACATTCCATGGCAACACTTCCACATTCCCACACACCACTGTGACACATGCAGAAGTAAAACTGTCCACAGTCTGCTGTAACACTGCAGAGATCCGTTTGCTCACACTTCACTGTGTCACCTAGGGCTCTGACTGACACAACAGAGCTTTTAAGGCCCACAATGTCTTGGTCACCTAATGGCTACAACTATAACCACAACACTCTGGCACATCATGACTACCAGTGCCCACCTGCAATCTGATTTCTCAGGTCTCCCACTTCTCACACTCCTCTGTGATACCTCAGGGCTCCGACTAACTACACTCTGGTGAGAAACACTAGAAATCTCAATGCCTAAATTGACTTTGATCCCATTGGGCATATACTCCCATTAGTTCACTGTGTCTCCCAAGGCTCTTAATGTTTATGATCCAATATAATATTTCAGGGCTCTAAATGTCCTCATGCCTCTGACACCTTCAGGTCTTCCACTGCCCACAACCCATTGTGAACCCTTGGGTTTTCAGCACACACACACCTCCCAGTGCCCATAGTCCACATGTACGTCCCTGAGGTCTCAGATCCCGCTTTCCACTGTGACACCCAATATATACCATTGCATTCACCCCATTGTGACACCCCAGGGCTCCTACTTTTCATTTTCCAATGTGACACTTTACGTGTCCTAGGATTGTTACACAATTGTTAAACCCAATAGCTCTCACTGTCCTCATTCCATTGTGACACGTTCAGTGCTCTCATGCAGGATACTAATTTGTGAACTCCTTGGCTCCCATTGCACACTTCCTACTGTGATTTATCTAGGGCTCCCAATGCTCACGCTCATCTGTTACAATTCAGGGCACACCCTATTCACATTCCACAATGGGGAAACAGGGCTTTCACTGCTCACACTCTACTGTAATACTCTAGCAATCCCATTACCCACACTGTGACATTCCAGGGCTCCCACTGCCCACACTCCACTAGTACACAGCTGTGATCATACGGTCCATGTTCTACTGTGACACCTGTGATATGTCATTTCACACACTTCATTGTGAAACCTCAAAATTAGTATTCCATACAACCCCCTCTGATACCCCAGGGATTCCACTGCCCATTCTCAATAATGACACTCCAAGTCATCTGGGATGAACACACAACTGTTAAATATGAGGGCTCTCACTGACCTCACTTCACTATGAAATGTTCAGCCCTCACATGTAAGAAACTGATTTGTGAATTCCTTGGCTCACAAAGCCCATTACCTACTCCTATTCCCCTAGGTATCTTACTGCCCACTCTCCACTATGACACCCCAGGGCCATGGCACACATTACACAGTGACACCCTCAATCCTACCACTTATGACTTTCTACAGTGAAACCTATAGTACCCCACAGCCAGAGAACAGCTTGACATCCAGTGCTCACACTGCTACTGAGACACATTTAGGACTTCCACTGCTTACATTCTACTCTGATACTCAAGAACTTTTTCTTCAAATCTCTCTATGGACACCCAAGAGCTCCTGGCACATAGTGTACATTGACATCTAAGGGTACCATATTCCTCACTCCACTATGACATAATAAAGGAATCCACAGCTTACACACTGTTGTGAAACACTGGGGTCCACAGGAAACATTCAACATTGACATCTCAGGAATCCCTTTGCAACACTCCAATAGGAAACCATAATTCCAATTGGTTACACTCTACTGTGACAACCAAAAGTGCCCACTATCCAGAATGCTATTTTAACTGCAAGAACTCTTACTTCCAATGTCCACTGTGAATTCCCTTGAATTCCCATGACAACTCTCACCTTTGACACCTCAGGGCTACCATTCTCAATACTCCACTGTGATACATTTCAAACTTACAGTATCTACACTGTATTGTGATACAGTAGAAACCCCTCTGCCCAAATCTTTGATACCCTAGAGCATATACTACCTACACATCATTGTCAACCTTAATGGCTATTAATATCCATACTCTGACATGATAACATAGGGCTCACAATGTCCTTAAGCTTTTCTGACACCTTCCAGTCAAAAGTGCCCACATTCTATTGTGAACCCCTTGGTACCCACTATGCTCATTCAACTATGACATTCTAGGATTCTCAATCCTACATTCCACTGTGACACCCCACACCTCTAAATGAGCACATTCCCGTGTAACAATGAAAAGTACCAGTTATCCATTATCTACTGTGATACAGTGGAGTATTTCCTGTGGAAGCCCTGGAAAAAAATCAGGACTTCCACAGGAAATACTCCTCTGTGACACTCCAGAGCTCCAAATGCCAACACTTCACTGTTAGACTGCTGAGTTCTCACAGCCCAAATTCTACTGTGACAACCCAGATATTGTATTACCAAAAACTGCATTGTGACACAAGAGGGTTTCCACTGTCAAAAATCCTCTTTACTCCCTCCCCCCACAGACTCCCACTGCATATTCTCCCATGTGACACCCCAAGTCTACTGAGGTGAGCACACACTGTTAAATCTGAGCACGCTCTATTTTCTTACTTCTGTGAAACGTTCAGGGCTTCCATGCATGACACTTACTTGCACACCACTTGTCTCCCACTGCCCTCTTCCTACTGTAATTTCTTCATGGCACCCACATCACACACTCTGCTGGGACAACCCAGGACTCCAACTACCCACACATCATTGTGACACATTCAGAGCTTCCACTGCTCTCAGTCTATTGTCACACAGCAGAAGTCAGACTGCCCATACTCCACTGTGTTACCAAGGGCTCTGATTTCCAAGCCAACACTGTGAAACTACAGATATTTTAAAAACTACATTACTTGGTCACCTCACAGCTAAAATTGTCAACACTCTAGTGTGGCTTATCTTGGTTAACAATGCTCATTCTGATTCCCCAGGGCTCCCACTGCTTTCAATCCATTGTGAACCCCTGTGCTCCCACTGCCTACATTTCACTGTAGCACCCCAACCCTCCAAATGCCCACAGTCCACTATTATCCTGCTGGGCTCTCACAGGTCACATTCTATTGTGACACCTGAAATGAATCATTGCACACTTTATTGTGACATTCTAGGACTTCTGCTGCACACATCCTGCTCTGACACCCCAGGGCTTCCACTGCCTATTCTCAATAGTGACCCTCCCCAAGTCCCCTGGAATGAACACAGAATGTTAAACCCAAGGGCTCTCACTGACCTCATTCCACTGTGAAATGTTCAGGGCTAATGTTCAGGACCCTCATTTTTTAATTTTTTGGCTTCCAAAGCCCATTTTCTACTCCAATACTCCTAGGTCCCTAATTGCCCACTCTCCACTGTGACCACCCATGGCTATTGTGGCACACATTACACAGTGACACCCTCAGTCCTGCCACTGGCAATTCTCTGTGGTGAAATCTATAGTATCCCACTGCACAGGGAACACTTTGACACCCAGAGCTCACACTGCTACACACCACTGAGACAAATTTAGGACTTCCATTGGCTGCATTCTACTGTGACACCCAAGGACTTTTTCTTCCTATCTCCATATAAGCACCCAGGAACTCCAAGGCCCATAGTGTACTTTGACTTCTCAAGGCTACCACTCTCCTCATTCCACTATGACACATAAAGAAATTCACAGCTCACACACCATAGTCAGCCACTGGGGTCAACTGCAAACGTTCTACATTGAAACCCCAGGGATACCAATACACACACTTCAGTAGGAACTATCAGATCTCCAACTGATTATACTCTACTGTGATAACCAAGAGTTCCCAATATCCAGAATGCAATTTGACCTGAAAATACACTTCCAACCTCCATTGTGTTACTACAAAATTCCCAGGCCCACACTCAACCTCAACTCCTCAGTGCTACTACATACCCCACTGTGACACATTTTACATTCCTACTACCTAAACTCTACTGTGACACACCAGAAATCCAAATGTTGAAATGCATTCTGACACTCTAGGGCACACACTGCCCACATTCTACTGTAAACCCTGAGGTCTCTTAATGCCTATGCTCTATGATATCCCAGGGCTCTCAATGTCCTCAAGCTGCTCTCTAGAGCCCACATTCTTTTTTTAATCCCTTCACTCCCACTAGCCTCATCCCACTGTGACATGTGAGGGCTTTGAATTTCATATTCTACTGTGAACCCCCATGCACCCAAATAAGAAATCCCCCTGTAGCAACCAAAGGTACCACCTGCCAATTATCTGTCATGATACTGAAGGACTTCCACAGCAAATACTCTACTGTAACTCTCCAAAGCACCCAATCCCCACACTCCATGGTTCCACTACTGGATTCTCACAGCTCATATTCCACTGTGATGCCCATCACTCACACATCCACTGTGAGCTTCCAGGGCTCCCACTGCCCACAATCCCCTTTACTCCTTCTTCCCAGAGGCTGCCACTGCACATTCTTCCATGTTACACCAAAGTCCCCTGACTTGAACACACAACTGTTAAACCCAAGGACTCTCACTGTTTTTACTCTTCTGTGAAAATTCAGAGCTCCCATGTACAACCATTATTTGTGAACTCCTTGGTTGCCACTGACTTCTTCCTAGTATGATCACTGTGGGGCTCACACTACCCAAACTCTTCTGTGACAATCCAGGGTGCACCAAGACAACAAAGGGATTCCATACCCCACATTCCATGGTTACAGTCCTGCATTCCCACTGACCACACTCCACTGTTACACCCAGGGCTCCCACTACATACACACCACTGTAACACCTTCACAACTTCCAATGCCCACACTGCACTGTCACACAGCAGGGGTCCCATCACCAACACTCTACTGTGCCACCCTAGGGTTCCCACTGCACACACTCTTATGTGATACACTATCTTCCCAGTCCTCCACTCCACTTTGACACACCAGCAATTCCATTACTTACACTCCACTATGACACTCCAACATTCCAACCACCCACACCCTACTGCGACACCACAGGGCTCCCACAACACACATTATAGTTTGACACCTTCAGAATGCCCACTGGTCACACTTGATGGTGACACAGGTAGTTTCCCAATGCCCAAGTTTCACTGCAACACCTCAGAACTTTCAGGCAAACACCCTACTTTGGCATCTCTGGACTACCATTCACCTCACCACTGTGACTCCATAAATTCTCTCACAACCCAATCACCATTGTGAAATCCTGAGCTCCCACTACCCCTGTTCCACACTGACTCTTCAGGCCTCTACAGCTTAAAACCCACAGTGACACCCAGGGTTCCAAGTGCACATTCTACTTTGACAAACCCACTACCAAAATTCCAGAATCGCACTACCCAAATTCCACTGTGATACAGCTGGAACCCAACTACCACAATGCACAGTGAAACAACAGAGACCAATGATTTTACAGTGCTCATACTCCACTGTCACCCCCTAGATTTCCCACAAAGATTTGACACCCCAGGGATTCCTCTGCACACACTTCACTGTAACACCCAAAGGTTCACACTATCTACCTTCACACCACAGTACTTCTAATTCCATTAGTACACTGAAGCACCTCAGCACTCACAATGTCAACACTTTTCTTTTCCTGCCCTGGTCTCCCAGAGCCCACACTCCACTGTAACAAATCATGACCCATACTCCAATCTGACTCCTCCTGGGCTCCTACAGATCACACACCACAGTGACAACACATGGCTCCCACTACCCACACTATTTGATATGCTATGGTGCCACTACCCCACTCCACTTGACACCCCAACAATCCCATTATGAACAATCCACTATGACACTCCATCATTCCCACAGCCCATGCTTCATTGTGACACCCTAGATATCCCGAAGCCCACTCTCCACAGTGACACCCAATGTCTCCCAGAGTTCATATTACACTGTCGACTTCAAACACCATTGGCTACGCTGTCCCATGAAACCTTCTGCCAAGGAATACTTTGACTCCTCAGGGCTGGCAATGCCACACTCCACTGAGACATTTTACTGATTCCCACTGGTTACATGTTGCTTTGACAAACAATGATTCCACTGTTAAAATTCTATTGACATTCAAGGACTCTCAATTCCAATCTTCATGCAGCCACACAATAGCTTCCTGACCTACAATCTACTTTGCCACCACAGGGCTACCATTGTTCTCACTCCACTCTGAAAGCATCAGAACTCCTACAGCCCAAACAATATTGTGAATCCTAGTGCTCCCAGCACCCACATTTCACTCTGACTCCTCAGAGATCCCACAGCCCACAACCTACAGTGACACCTAGTTTCTGACTTCCATACTCCACTGTGATACCTTCCAGACTCTGACTACTGTCACACTATAATGAAACATGAGAAATCCTATTGCCCAATTTGACTTTGATACTCTTTGGCACACACTCCCTCTAGTCCACTGTGAACCCCAGTGGCTCTTAATGCCCAAAATCCAATATGACACCTCAAGGCTCTCAGTGTCCTCATGCATCTCTGACACTTTCAGGTCTCCCACTACCCACACTTCATTGTGAATCCCTGGATTCCCACTGCCCACATTCATCTGTGACAACCCATGTTTCCCAATGCTCACACTTTGCTGTTACAGCGCTGGACTCTCACAGACCTCATTTTACAATGACAAACAAGATATGTCTTTGCACACATTTTGTGACACACCAGGGTTCCTACTGCACGCAATCTCATTTGACACACCAAGCTTCCCACTCCTCCACTTCATTTTGACACCACAGGCATCCCATAGCACATTCTTCACTATGAAACCTACCAGAGTCCCACTACCTATGTTCAAATGAGAAACACAAGGATTCCCACTGCTGAAATATTTTTTGACACCCTATAGCACATATTGACCAAACTCCACTGTGTTTTCCAATGATTCTTAATACCCATACCCCAGTATGACCCCCTAGGGCTTCCAATGTCCTCATTATTCTCTCACACCTTCAGGCCTCCCAAACACATTCTTTTCAAATCCCAAGTCTCCAACTGCCAACATTCATTGTGATATGCTAGGATTCCCACATTTCACTGTGAGACCCCATGCCTCCTAATGCTCATGCCTCACTGACATCCATTGGTTCCAACTGCCCATTATCTACCATGATACCCCAGGTCTTCCATGGCAAACACTTCACTGTAATAGTTCAGAGCTGGCAATACTCACACTCCACTCTTACACTGATGGGCTCAACCATCTCACAATCCACTGTGACATTGGAGGTGTACCACTGCCCCCAATCCACTGTGAAAGTGGTCCTACTGCCCAGAGTCCCTTTTGAAACCCCAGGCTTTCAATGCTCATTTTCCAATGTGATCCACCATGTTCTCAGTTGACCACACCATTGTTATACCCAATGACTCTCACTGCTATCATTCCACTGTAACATGCTTAGGGTTGTAATTTGTGAATTCCTTGACTCCCACTGCCCACTCCTACTCCTATACACCTGAGAAATATCACTGGTCTCACCTCAGTATTAAACCATAAGTACTCCAACTGCCAAAAAAGCATTGCTAACCTTTTGGGTCCAACTGCCCACGTTGGACTTTGTCTTCCAGGGCTCAAACAGCTCAACACTCATTGGCATCTAGGGATCCCACTTCCACACTCCACTGTGACACCTCCCTCTCTCCTACTACCTGAAGTCTAGTGAGACACACCAGAAGTCCCACTGCCCAAACGCACTTTGACAACCTAGAGACATACTCCCAAATTGCCACCGTGACCTCCCAATGCCTCTTAACTAACATACTCCAATATGATACCCCAGGGCTCTCAATGATCTCATTCCTTTCTGACACTTTCAAGTCTTCAACTTCCCATATTCTATTGTGAACCCCTACAATCCCACTACCTATATTCCACTGTGACAACCCATGTCTCCAATGCTCACATTGTTCTTGTAACAACCAGTTGCCCATTTTCTATCATGATACCCCAAGGCTTCCACAGCAAATACTCCACTGTAGTACTCCAGAGCTCCCAATCCCCAGTCCACTGTTCCACAGCTTATTTCTTACAACCCAAATTCCACTGTGACACCACTCACATTCCACTGTGACACAGCAGCCACCCAAGGCTCACACTTTAATATAACATCTAGTGGTTCAAACTGCTCATTATTTAACTTGATACACCAGGGTTTCCACAGCCAATACTTCACTGTACCACTCCATTGCTGGAAATGCCCATATTCCATTCATAATTTAGTGTGCTCTTACAGCATACACTCCACTGTAACTCCTGAAGTATCTTATGGTATCTTATAAGATACCCATATAGGTTTGAAACTTATGTCAAACCTACTATGACAGGGTTCTCACTGTCCAGAATCCCTTTTGAAACTCCAGGGCTCCAACTGCCCATTCTCCAATGTGACCCATCATGTCACCTCAGATGAACACACCACTGTTATATGCAATGTTTCTCACTCCACTGTGACAGGTTCAGGGCTCCTATTTGTGAATTTCTTGGTTCCCATTTCCACTATCTACTCCCATACACCTAGGGTTACCTCATTTCACACTGTTAAGTGGATGTGAGGGCTATCACTTCCTCACCTCACTGTTATACTATAAGTATTCCTACTGCCAAAACATTATTGTGAACCATTTGGCTTCCAGTGCTCAAAAAGTACCCTGTCTTTTCAGGCTCTAACAGCCCACACCACACATTAACACCTAAGGATTCCTTTTTCTACACTCCACTATGAAACCTACCTGATTCCCACTACCTATAACCTAGTGAGACCCACCAGGAATTTCACTATCTAAATCCACTTTGACACCCTAGTGCACATTCAGCCTAAACTCCAGTGTGAGCTCCCAATGGATCTTGATGCCCATACTTCAATATGATACCCCAGGGCTCTCAGTGAACTCCTCTCTGATATCTTCAGGTCTTCAACTGTCCATATTTTATTGTGAACCCCAGGGCTTCCTCTACCCACATTCCACTGTGACATGATAGGGCTCCCACTGTGGGATTCCACTTTGATACCCATACTTTCTAATACTCAGGCTCCACTGTAACATCCAAAAATTCAAACTGCTCATTATTTACTGTGATATCCCAGGGCTTCTATGCTCAAAACTCCACTGTAATACTTCAAGCTCACAATAACCTTACTTTACTGTTACACAACTGAGCTCTCATAGCCCACATTCCAGTGTTACCTCTGTGGTATCCCATTGCCCACACATCACTGTGACACCCGAGGGCTCACACTGCTCATTCTCAAATGTGACACCCCAAATCACCTGAATTGAACACACAACTGTTAATCTCAAGGGATCTGCTATCTTCACTCTACTGTGAAAAGTTCAGGGCTCTCATGAATGACCATCATTTGTGAATGTCTTGGCTCCCAAAGCCCATTTTTTTACTCCAGTCCCTGGAGGTATCTCACTGCCAACCCTACACTGTGACACCCAAGGGCTGCCATGGCCCATGTTGCACAATGACACTTTCAAACCTACCCCTGGTGACACTCTATGGTGAAACCCATATTATCTGAATGCTCAGAGAACAATTTGACACCCCAGGACCCACATTGACACACTTCACTGAGATATATTTAGGATTTCCACTGCATACCCTCTATTGTGACACACAAGGAATGCCCCTTGCATTCTCCACACTGACACAGAGAGGTCCCAGGATGCCACTGTACTTTGGGACCTGAAGGAGTACTACTGTCCTCACTCTACTCTGATTCCTTTAGGACTCTCATTACCTACACTCTAGTGAAACACACCTGAAAATCCACAGCCCAAATGCACTTTAACAACCTAGGGCACTTACTTCCAAAACTCCATGTGACCCCCAATGGTGCTTAATGTTCATATTCCAATATGATACCACAGGGCTGTGAGTGATGTCAGACCTCTGACACCTTCAAGTCTGCAAGTGCACATTTTCCATTTTGAATCCCTGGGTTCCCTCTGCCCACATTCCACTGTGTCATGGTAGAGCTCCCATTTAGACTGTGACACTCCATGCTACCTAATGATCACTCTCCATTGTAATACCCAAAAGTTCCAAATGGGCATTGTCTACAGTGATACCCCAGGGCTTTCACTGCCAACACTGCACTGCGACATTCCAAGCTCACAATACCCACGCTTTACTGTTACACTGCTGATCTCTCACAGCATACATTCCACTGTGATACGAGAGATATCCCATTGCCCATACATCATTGTGACACCCCAGGTTTCCCACTGCTCACAATCCCCTTTGTCCATTCCCCCACTGCCCATTCTCAAATGTGAAACCCAAATCGCCTGAATTGAACACACAATTGTTAAACCTGAGGCTCTAACTCTCCTCACTCCACTGTGAAAAGTTCATGGCTTCTTGCAGAACCCTTATTTGTGAATGTCTTCACACCCAAAGTTAATTCAGATGCCACCTAGGTTTCTCACTGCTCACCCTCCACTCTGATACTCCAGGGCTACCATGACCCACATTACACAGTAACGCCATCAAAAATACCAGTAACAACACTCTGTTGTGAAACTTATAGTGCCCCACTGCTCAGTGAGCACTTTAACACATCAGGGCTCACACTGCCACACTTCCCTGAGACACATTTAGGATTCCACAGCATACTCTCTACTGTGATACCCAAGGACTACCTCTTTCAATCCCCACACTGACATCTGAGAGCTCCCAGGCCCATACTCTACTTTGACACCTCAGAGATACCACTGTCCTCACTCCTCTATGATATCAGAAAGAATCTCACAGCTCACACACCATTGTGAACTGCTGGGCTCCAGTGCAAGCATTCAGCAATTACTACATTTGCAAAAATTACTCTAGAACTCTTTCTAGAATAGTCCAGATTTATTGTTTCATTGTGTTGTGCATGGTGTAAAACCTGTAGTGAAGTGCTTGAAAACTCTTAGAATAAATTTGTACCAAGTAGGATTTTGGCAAACTATTTTCAGCACAGACTACAATTATTAAAGGAAACTCCTAGTAATTATGTCATGAATGTTCAAAAATGTTATCCTACTAAATGTCATTATATTATTATATTTGACAGAGGATATCAGCATGCCATCAATAAGTTTAGCCTTATATTCCTTTAAAGAATAAAACCTACTCCCCAAATGTAACACTACTATTGATCTTTGATATAATGTATAATCAATACATTTGTTAGCACTACTAGCAAACTGTGCCTAGGAAAGTCTAGTGTTAGTATGTTTTATTAGGCTGGTGTGTTGTGTAAAACCTGTAGTGAAATGTTTCATCACTCTTGGAATTCATTGGTTCCCAGCAGAATTTTAGGAAACAGTTTTTAGCTTAGATCACATATGTAATGAAAGTTCCAACATGCTCCCCTAGAAAATTGTCTTGTCATATTTTACAGAAGATACTAGCATCTCACACACTAGGTTACTTTTTTGTTTCTAAAAACAGTGAAATATATTCCAAATAGTTTATGACATATAGTAGTCTATGACCAAACATTTAATCACAACTGCTACTAGCAAACTCTATCTAGAACAGTGTAGTTTTATTGTTGGAACAATTTGAGCATTGTGTAAAACCTTTAGTGAACTGTTAAAACACCTTTAGAATTAATTCATACCAAGTGGGATTTGGCACACCATTTTTAGCACAGACTACAATTAGCTAGTGAAAATCCTACTATGTAGTGGATGTTATAAAATGCTACCTTGTAAATGGCATTATATTTCACAGAAGACATCAACATTGCACAAAATATGTTCACCTATCATTAATTCAAACTGTGACACATATTCTCCACATGTCATGCATGGTTCTGCACTAAAAAATGAAGGAAGCAATCTTTCAGCACCTGGCATATTGCCATGGACACTTTCATTATACTACTGTCCAGGCCCAAGCTGTCCCTTGTCCCTTATGTAGAATGACCTGCCTTTAAGCTCAGCAGGACCAATTGTGCAGTCTACTGCATTCCACCCTGGATACAGAGTATTGCCCGTTGGCTTTTACCAGACCCTAGGTTTTCAGTTTCAGAATGGTGATTGCATAGCATTGTTAGAATTGTGAATCCCTGTTGTGAATTCAGGGGAGAGGACCCATCCCTAATTGTTAAAGCAATGATACTTTCAGAATCTCTGGGCTCTCTGGAAATCTGGATTTCCCTTTCTTCAGTGTATGGGCTCAAACCTCAAAATCTGAGTGCAGGCTTCCAAAAGTAGCATGGGGGACTCACTGTCAATGGCAGGGGGTAGGCCTTAGGAAATGTGGGTTTTCCACAAGAGTACAGGTGTTAATCCCTCTGCAGGTCTAACAGTCCCTCATCCTACGCACAGAATTCTATAAAATGACCTGTAATTCCTCCATACATTGGGTTGTGTGTGGCTAGGTTCCCATTCAGGATAGTAATATGTCATCTGCCTTGCTATAACTATTTCCCTAATGTGAGAGGAAGTAAAATAGACCTTTAGGGCTTATGGGTCCCACAGCATTGAAAGTAGCACCTTCAGCAGTACCTCTGGAGTTCCCCTACAAAGTTTGGTGTTTTCAAATTTGGGCAGAGGGGTCTGTTCTAAGGAATAGAACTTGGATAATTGCCTCAGATCAAGAATTTATTTTGTAGTATCCAGCAACATTTCCAAACTGAATGGAGAGGATACCCACTCTAGGTAAAAAATTTACAACAGAGAGCTTCATACGTGCATGCATAACCAGATCAGCATGGAAGATATTCACCTGAGCCCTCATTAAGTGGGTTGGATATTCCACCTAGGTGTGGGTTTATTAAATTAGTAAGGGAAGTTTCTCTGCTCCCAGTGCTTCATGGCCACAATATTTGGGGCCTAAAGTTACCAAAGTGCACTATATTTCTGTAGCAGCTTTCACAGCACTGGGTGATTGTGCTCTGGCTAGGCTCAGATAGGATGACAGTTACTTAGGCCTGGCCATCAACCTTGGGAACAAACACAAGAAGCCAATGTCTTAGGAGTACAATTTTGCTGAGACTTTTGCTTGTTTGAGCAATACTGCTTGAGAATCTCTGTGCTGAGATGGGCATCCCTGAGCTAATGTGTCATTACTTTGTACTGATTACTTGATTGTTGGCAGTTTTCACTCTGGAAAGTCCACAATGGAGGGAGGAGGGGCAGGAGGTGTTTTGAGAGAGCCTAGCTGGCTCTGAGCAGAAAAAATAAAGGAGGCAACTTTTCAGCACCATGCATTGCCAAGGTATCTCCCATTCAACTACTGATAAGGCCTGAAAATTTTAAATTCCATCACCTGCTCAGGTGTCCCAAGAACCCAGAATTAAACTTTAACCTCAGCAGGACCTAGTGGCTTGCACTAACTCCTGGATACATAGTATTGCCCAGTTGATTTCACCTGACCCCAATTTTTCAGTTTTATATTACTTGGGTTTGTTTCTTTTTCCCCAATGAAAATGCAGAAAAAAGAGCCCCTCCCAATAGGTGGGGGCAGAAAGACTTTCAGGATGTCTTAATTCTTTGGAAATTCAGAGTTTCTGCCTCTTCAGTGTATGGATCAGACCTCATAATATAAATCAAGAGAAACCAAATTATCAAGGACAAAATATTATTCTTGAAACCTGCAGGATTTCCACAATAGCCACAGGGGGAAAACTTCATAAGGTAATTTACAGCAGTCCCTTATCCCAGGCATAGAATTATGTAAACAGACCCATAAATCTCTACCTTGTGGGGAAGTAGACCCCCTTTTAGAGTTTCAGTTTTCTTTGCAGCTCCAGAGTCTATTTTATTAATGCTAGAGTGATTAAACCACTTCTCCAAAGCATGAATAATCCAGAGTAGTGAATGTAGCACTTTATGCAGTGCCTCTGGAGCACTCCTAAAACCATGTTATTTTCATAGTTGAGCAGAATGTTCTGTTTTAGGAGCAGAACTGAGATAACTACCTCAGATCAAGAGAGTCCTTTTGTATTGCCCAGCTACTTTAACAGGTTGAGTGATGGGAACACACACTCTGAGTTTAAAATTTACCAAAGTAAGCTGGTACTTCTTCTGTGTGCCAGTTATCCAGAGTAGCATGTAAGATATCACATCAGCTCCTCTTAATGGGGTGGAATATTCCACATAGGGGCAGGTTTCTAAAACTGTTACAGGGGTCTTTACTGCAGCCCATGGTTTCATGACCATACTTTTGTGGAACAGATATGCCAAACTAGCACTGGGTTGGGTTGTCATCTCCACAAAGCTGTGTGGCATTTGCTTCCATAGGAATACCTTGGTTTTCTCATTAGTGTCTCTGGATTATTTTGCAGTGCAAAGGGGATGAAGCAAGAGCTCACTGTTTGGATAAATGTGTTGCCTAATGTGCAAAAGAAACTTTATTAGTAGAGGTGTTTGGGAATCACACTTTGTATGGTATGGGAGAACATGGGCTCCTCCCCAATCCCGAACTTCACCTTTTTTTTCCTATGGGAATATAATGAAGGCTGCCAGCAATGGTTCTCTGGGACCTTGAGTGCCCAAACAGCTCCTTCATTAAGAAATGGAAAAAGTTTTCCAAGATGACAGTGAATTAACTGGAAGCTACTGACACTCTTCTAGGACCAAATTCTGGAATTAAAACTAAAATATGAAAAAAACATGAGATGGCATAAAGACTGGCAATTTTAATTCTAGCAAGTCCAAATTGGAGAAAGGAGGGACAGGAGGTTTTTTGAGAGAACGTAGCTGGCTCTGAGCTGAAAAAATGAGGGAAACAATATGTTAGCATCCTGTATTGTCAAGGGATCTCCCATTTAACTACTGACCAGGCTTGAGCTTTCTAGATTCCATCATCTGCCCAGGTATCCCAAGAACCCAGACAGGCCTTTAAGCTCACCAGGACCTAGTGTCTTGCAGTAGGCTGCCATGACCTCCTGGACCCAGGGTAAAGCCTTGTTGCTTTTACCTGACCACAGCTTCTTAGTTTTACATAGATGGGTTGGAGCCTCTCTTAGATTTGGTTTTTATCTGTTGAAAATGCAGGGAAAAGAATCCCTCCCAACCCCTCCTGGGAACAGAAAGACTTTCAGGATGTCTTAATTCTTTGGCAATTCTCTTCAGTGTGGGGCTCGGACCTCATAATATAAATCAAGAGATAAATTAGCATGGGGGCTTCCTGACAAAGGCAAACTATTTTCCTTGGGACCTGCCAGTTTTCCACAGGGGGAGAATCTCCCAAGGTAGTTTCCAACAGTCCCTATCCCATGTATAGGATAATGTAAAATGCCCTGTAAATCTTTGTATGTAGTGGGAAGGCTAGACCCCCTTTCGGCTTGCTTTTTTTTTTTTTTTTTTTTTGCTGTTCCTGGGTCTATTTTATTTATTTATTTATTTATTTATTTATTTATTTATTTATTTATTCATTCATTCATTCATTCATTCATTCATTCATTTTTTCTTTAAAGGAAGTCTGCTTTTATTATTGGAGATATCAGTTGTGCACTTTGTTCAAATCAGGGCTCTAAGCAGCTACACCCAGGAGTGTCTGCCAGCTTTTTCATTTAAAAATGGACAAAAAAGTGTTTCATGCTGTGAGCCTGGATTTTAAACAACTCATGTTTTGTTCTCACACAGCTTGCACACAATTTCATCAACCTTGCTTTCATAATTTATTACCTCGTTTGCCTTTTTTTCTGTACTCTACATAACTTGTTTCTAAAAATGCCTTTGTTACATTGTATTCACTGTCAGGCCATCCCTGGTGTGCAAGTAAGTTCTCATACACTCAGTTTTTTCAGTCACTTCTCAGTGTTTTCTTTGGAATTGGCAAGCAATATGCTAAGGACCTCTAGAAACTTGGTTTCTTGCATAACAATGGTGTAGTTAGCAGGATTTCAGAGAAATTCCTATAGAGTCCAACACATGTGAAGATAGGTTGGCATGTGTTGTGGATGTAGTGGGGGAAATCCCAGGCCAGAAAAGAACCACCATATGCTATAATTTTGTAATCCTGATTAATCAGAGTAAGAGGATGCCCCCAAAATGACAGCAGAACATCTTTCAGAACTAGAATCAGTGGTGTAGAAGCTATCACAGGCAGAACTAAAGGATCTTAAAGCATCTCTAGTGGTTGTTACTTAGACACTCACTCAGAGAGAGTGAGCCTGGGCTCAGGTTTCTAGAGCCCTGGCCCTTGCAAGAACATTTCTTCATCAAAATATGAAGAAGAAAATGTAGTGAGCTTTCTGTCTTCACTTACAGGAACACCATGATTGTTTAGCCAAAACTGTGCCAGTCAGACTCATTAGATTATGCTAGAATTTGCTATTTTTTAGGGTGATCACATCTACAGTAAGTCTGACAATTGGACAAGGCCCTTTGGCCATGCTGCCAGCAGATCCAATGTCTCTCTCTCATTTAAATTTTATGACTGAGAGGCTTCAGTTCCCAAGGTCTGGCCTATAGAGTAGTGTCATGACACAGTTCATGCTGCTTCCAATTTTCAATGTATTTCTCAATGTTCTGGTGAAATATATGCCATGTGGACACTCACAGAGTGTACAATAGGACACACATGACCAATCCATTCCAATATTCCTGCCTCCCTAAGCTGTCAAATTGCTTCTTCTATATTAAAATGAGACAGTGGTGACTCTCTGTCACACTTATTGGTCCATCTTTGGATTCATTTGGCAACCAACCACCCCAATGAACTTTAAGAGCTTTTAGTAATGTAACACAAGGCAGATGTAAATGAAGAATTCTGTCAGGTGGACCCAAATTAATACATTCTGTGCCCTCCAAATTTGTTTCTTTTATCATTATCCCACAGTATTAATCACCTTTAGTATTCTGCAGGGATTTGAGTCTAGTCAAGGTGGCAATAGCCACAGGACTGTTCACTGTCATTATTAATCTTGTATTTCCCCTTGGTCATTTTTTAAATCTGTGACAAATCCTGAATTATTTTAGTTTCTTTCAATATCAGTTACAAGTTGACCATGAACTTTTAAATTATTTTCACATCTGGCTTGGAAATATTGATATAAAACTTCTATTTGTGTCCTGAAGCTCTTTAAGGTGAATCTGGAGTCTTGCATAAAAATCAAGAAAACCATCCATGTATGCTGTTGTGGAACAGCCTGAAATTTTTCAGAATAACTCTGACAAAGAAATTGGAAACCAGGACACCCATTGGATTACCATAGTGGTCCTCACTCCTGCATCTAGTGATGCTATAGCCCAATATTTAAAACTTGCCTTGATTGGGTTCTGAAATCAGAACTTGGTTTTGTCACTCTTAATGATTTATTTTTTTCTCATTAATACTATTTCTTGTGAACTGTCAGATGGCTAAAACCATGCAGCACACCTGCTACTGCACAGTCTCAACAAATAATTAACCTGACCCTTAGTGAACAAAAAGTGAGTAAATAAAAATATGTCCATATTACTTAAAAACAGAAAAATGGCTCTCTTTTCTAAAACATGAAGAGCATTTACAAATGTTCTTCTAAAAATTATTTAATTGTTAAACATCAGGGGATAACATGGTTAATAACATTATATAAGTTTCTCTTGTACAACATTATAATTCAACATAGCATACTGCATTATGTGCTCACCACCCAAAGTGTATCTCCTTGGTATTTGACTCCTTAAACCTCCTTATCCTCACTCATGCTTTTTCACTTCTGGTAACAGCCATGATTTCATTTGTATTAAGAAATTTTATTTGTCTCTTTGTTTTGTTTGTGGCTTTTACATTACACATGTGAGAGAAAATAAAGAATGTGCCAGCTAAACTTGATTAATGGCATCCTTTACTTTGAAGCTTCATTGTGATAAGCATCATAAGACACACAAATATCTTTGTATATTTTAGCCCTTGAGTGAAACCTTTGTGTAAATTTCCACATGAAGAATTTTCCAGCCATGTTTCTTTCATGTCCTTTGCTATTTATATCAAATATTGGTCAGAGCCATGAATCAGCATATATTTGCTTATATGGCCATTTGTCATTCAAGCAAAGTGGAATGAGTAGTTGAACTGCCCAAATCTCAGCTCATTGTGAAGGTTTCCCTTACCCACTGTCCTGCACAAGTATTTATAAATGTTATGTCATGCTGTTCCTTTTCTTCTTGGTCATTGATATCATGCAAAATTATATGAAAGTCAGGCAGCACCTTTCCTTCATTTCTCAACAGGTCATAAGCAGCTTCCTATGAGGCCATATGTCTAGGCTTAAAAAGTGATGAGCTGTATAGCAGAAGGAATGACAGGAATTGGGCCGATACTTATATAACTGATTTCACCTCCCAGATCCTTCCAGGTTTAATCATGTTTATACCACCTGCTGTACATGGCCACTTTATGACTCCATGGGTGACATCACATGCAGGTCATAATGGAAAGCTCAGGTGACAAGTAACTTGGTGACCCATGGTTAAGTATTTATTCCTGAAACCAAGAAAACAGTTAGGAACATTTTAGTCCATTTTGAGAGGTAATGACAGCCCCCTCTCCTGCATATTTGTCCCTCCTACCTTGGATTGTTTTGTGTTTTATTGGGAATCAAAATCACCTATGATACTCTGATGGCCCTCAGCCAGGTAGTAAAACCATTGCCTCAACACAGGTCTCTGGGGAACCAGGATCCCTATGGAGTTCAGACTCTAGTGTAAGTGCTTGTCCAGCTCTCCACTACACAGTGAACCATGGTGATCAGGTTTCCCAGCTTCTGGGTCTATTTCCTGCTGTATCTCAGTGACTTGAGAAAGGAGCAGCTTGGAGGGGTTTGCTGCCTTATGTTTGTGTAATCTTGTGCTTCCTCAGTCAGGATATTAATGAGACAGATGAAGGAGGGCCTTAAATGCTTGTTTTCTTAATGGAGATGATTTTGTATGTTGAGTTTTGGTCCAAGCATGTAGCTCCAATTTTATGAAAGACCTACATTGCAAAATCTGACTGAAAAACGCCAGGTGTTCCTACTGAAAAGATGCAGATTTTCACATCACACAATAAATTTGCTGGAGTCTCATGCTTCACTGAGGAATATGCTGCCTCTAAATTCCAGAGGCCCACTGGGTGCCAAAACTCCATCTTGGATGCCACTAATTATTGTTTCAAAACAGTTACATCTCCTGCTCAATACCACTGGACCCCAAAATAATTCACTGAGAGAAAATTCTGAATTTTAGTCATATTTCTTTATAAACTTATGACTTTAAAAGTATATCAAGTCTAGAGTACTACTGTCCCCACCAATTAGGTCCAGTCAGCATAACATCATACTTGTAATAAAATTAAAAAAAAAAAAAAGTCAGGGGGAAGAATTTCCTGTGGTTGGAAATTCATCAATACCTCTGCAATCTAGATGGACACATAGTGTTCTGGAGGTGATATACCCCATAGGTAAGAAAATGAAGGCATATGCTGGTTTTTCCAGCTGAGAGAAGGCAACTTTGATTCAACTTTGGGTACATATCAGGAAGGCATTTGCCAGAACAGTAGGTTAGTATAAGGTTATGTGTACATTGAAATTACTCAAGCAAAGTAACCAAACTGGTACAGCAAGGACCTGGAGTCACCTGCAATTAAATTTTGTGTTACTTCACTACCATTTTCTAAGTTGTTTCTACTCCTCCTCCAACTTCTCCTCCTACTTTCCCAACACCTCCTCCTACTTCTGCTCCTTCTGCTCCTTTTCCTCTTTCTCCTTCTTCTACTGTTTCTTGTTGTTAACCTTCTACTAATCTTCTTGTTCTTTCTTCTCCTTCTCCATCTTATCCCCCTTTCCTTTCCTCATGATATTTCTCTTCTCTCTCCCCTATTCTTCCTCCTCTTTTCCTTCATTTTCTCCTCCTTTTGCACAAGCCACATCAAAACTATAATGTGGATGTGGTTGAATTAGCATCCCTGCATCTTTCAAATACCTGATGGTGGTACAAATCTCTATATTCATCTAGATATGTCATATTGCTAATGATATATTACTTACCTAAATACAGGCAGTTTTAATGTCTTCAATTTAGACTCACATCACAGTAGCTCTCATCAGTAAATGAGTGTGGGGATTTACTCGATAGCTATGGATAGTTCAGTTATGGATTCTAGAAGCAGGGGCAATGGCAGCATTGGTCCGATGACCTTCCCACCCACTCCAAGATACACCTGAGCTAAAATGTTATTGGTCAACTTATTCTCAACAGTCCTAGACTTAGTGGACATTCACACTAACTTTGGATTCCTGACTCCAATTTTGGTTCAGAACCAGGGTTCTGTAGTCCCTGAATATTCTGAATTTTTGCTTTCTTTTACGTAGGCAGTTACACATTAAAAGAAGGTATATATTTCTTGGGAAAAGGCATGAAGTAAGATTAACAGTATAAAGTTGTTTGTTGTTTGTTGTTTGTTGGGGTTCTTTTATCAAGAAGCTCTGGTCTTTCCTTCATTTAAGAGTTCTGGGTGTGTAAACTAGCTCATGTCCTGGATATTGTTATGGTCTCATTTTTCATCATCTTCTTTTCATCCTCTTGCACTGGCTTCTTCTCCTCCTGCTCTTTCTTAGTCTCCTCCTCCTTTTCTTCCTTCTCCAACTTTATCTTCTCCTCTTTCTCTTCCTGCTGTTCCTTCCCCTTCCTTTCCTTCTTTTCCTTCACTTACTACATCTCTGCCACCGATTCCTCCTATTTCTCCTCCCACTTCTGGCTTCATTTTCCTCCATATCCTTCTCTTGCTATTCCTTTTTTACAATCCAAATAAAAAATTGAATGTGGGCCCAGCCAGTGTGACTCAGTGTTTGAATATCAACCCATGAACCAGGAGGTCACTACCCAGTTCCAATGCCTAGATTGTGAGGTCAATATCCAGTAAGGGGCATGCAGGAGTCAGAAGATCAACAGCTCTCTCTCATTGATATTTCTATCCCTCTCTACCTTTCCTTTCCTTTCTCTGAAATCAATAAAAACATATTTTTAAAAAGCTTTGTGTGGATGTGGTCAAATTTGCCAGCAATCCTGCATCTTTTTTTTAATCCTGTATGGTGACACAAATATCTAATATTCATCCAGGTATGAGGTATAGCTATTTATTTACAACTTGCTTAGGTATAGGCAGTTCTAATGGCTTCTGTTTAGACTTTAACACCACAGTATAACTTACTCCACAGTAATCCACAGTTGGGATTTATTCTTCTACAATGGCTATTTCAGTTCTGGATTCTAGAAGCAGGGGAAACCACAGGATGGGTGAGGTCAAAATGGACATGAGCTAAAATTTCATTGGTCACTTGACCCTCAAAAGTTCCTAGTATTAGTAGAGGGCCACAGTAACTTTTTTTTTTTTTTTTTTTTGAGATGAAATTCTGTTCAGAACCAATGTACTGTTGTTTGGAATAAACTAGTTGTTTGCTTTCTCTAAAATAGACATTATCCTCTCTATTATAAATTAGACAGGTAAAAATCACTATCAGTCCCTTGGGGGAAAGTTATGAAGTAAGGTTAATGGTATAAAATTTTTTGTTGTCTGTTGGTGACCTTTTCTAAGGAGGCTCTGCTCTTTCTTTTATTTAACAATTCTGCGTGTGTAAACTGGCTCATGTCAGAGATTGTCCAATGGGCTGGCTACATATTTTATGATTCCAGTGACACCATTATTCACTTCACCTAGAATATTTTACTCTCAACAGATTGAGGAAGAGTGTAGCGGGGTTGATGTCTTAAATTCTAGGAACACTCTGATTGATTAGCCTACACAATAGGGAAGTGCCAGTAAGACTCATTTGTTTTGCCTTGGATTTTCATTCTTTTAGGTTGATCATATCTACCATGATTTCAGGGATTGGACAAAATCCATTTTACCCAGCTATACAGGAATCCAACTTCTCCCATCACATTTAGATTTCCAATGAAGAGACTTCAGTTTCCTGACCCTAGAAGAGTCAGCAAGCCACTCTTTAAATATGCTGTTTCCCCTCTTCAATATATTTCTCAATGTATTAGTGAAAGTTATGTCATGTGGACACTTCCAGAGTGCAGAGTTGGACTTACATGACAAATCCACTCCAACATTCTTGCATTCCTAAGTTGTTTTTTAAATCCTCACCAGAGGATATTATTTTCATTGATTTTCAGAGAGAGTGAGGGAGGGGGAGAGAGAGAGAGAGAGAGAGAGAGAGAGAGAGAGAGAGAGAGAGAAACATCAATGTGTGAGAGATTGATTGGTTGCCTCTGGCTCACACCCTGACCAAAGCTGGGAAATATGTCCTGAAACTAAAGTATATGTCCTTGGCCAGAATTGAACTTGGGCCCCTTCAGCCAAGGGCTGACACTCTAACCCATGAGCCAAACCAGCCAGGACTTGCCTCCCTAAGCTTTCAAATCTCTTCTTCAACATTAAAACAACATATAGTAAGCACTTATATGTCACATTATTGGGCCACAATTGGATGCATTTTCATCCAACCACCCCCAAAAATTTTTAGAGCCATTTTTAATGACCCAGGTTGCAAATATCAATGCAGAATCTCTTCCTGCTGAGCCTAAGATAATAAATTTCATCTCACCAAATTTACTTTTTTTCCAGCATTGTCCTCCACTATTAATTTTTTTCATATGTATTCCCTGTTTTTCTGTGTGTATAAATTACAGAACTTATGTAGATCTTCAAAAGAGTAGCAGACCACATTCAGAGTAATATTTTGTCTCTCACCTGAAGGTTCCTGATGTGATTTGCTTCTATTCAAGGTGGTAACTGCCACAGGAGGAGTAAGTGCCATAATTACCCTTGTGTGTGTCCACTTACACTTTCTTTTTTTAGTGTGACAAATTTTAAATTATTTTTGTTTTCCCAGTATTGGTTACAACTTTTCCATGGACCTTTCCAATATTAGATCTGGCTTAGAACCATTGAGAAATAAATATTATTCATGAAGCTCTTCAAGTTAAATCTAGTGTCTTGTATATAAATCAAGACAACAATCTATGTCTGCTTCTATGGACCACTCAGAAATATTTTAGAACACATTTGACATCAACAGGGAAATGGAAAATATAAACCAGAAAGCCCACTAAATTGCCAAAGCAGTTCTCACTCCTCCTTCTAGTGATGCTATTGCTCAGTATTTAAAAATTGTCTTGGTTGGTTGGACTCTGAAATCAGAAATTGTTTTTTAACACTTAACAAATAATTTAATTTTATTTTCACAGGTCCTATTTCTCATTAACTCTCTAATGCTATAGAGCACACATCTTCTAGTGCCCAGTCTCCACAGATGATTCACCTAATTCTATTGAATAAATGGTAAGTAAACAAAACTATGTTCATATTAGTTAAAAACTGAAAAATGTCTCTTCTTATGTAAAACAAGAAAGGGAGTTACAAAAATTCTTTCATACAATTATTGCATTATTAAATATTGGGGGATAATGTGATTAATGTTATATAAATTTCACTGGCCCAACTTTATAATTGAACATAGGATACTCTGTTATGTGCTTACCACCAAAAGTCCAGTCTTGTATTTGAAACTTTTTTGCCGATCTGATTCTCATTCATGTTTTTCTTCTCTTGTAACTACCATGATATCATCTGTAGAGGAAATTTTTATTGTTGTTGTTTTTTTTTAGCTTTTTTATTCCTCAGATGGGAGAAAGCACAAAATGTTGCACCCTATCTATCCTCTTCATTAATTAAATCATCCACTTTGAAGCTACACTGTGATAAGCATCATAAGAGAAACAAATATATTTGGTGTATTTTTGTTCATTCTGTGAAAACTCTCCACGAACCACTGTGCAAATTTTAATGTGAAGAATTTTCCAATCATGTTTCTTTCCTGTCCCTGGCTATTGATGTAAAATATTTCCCAGGGCGATGAATCAGCATATAGTTGCATATCGGGTCATTGTCATATAAGCAATGTGAAGGATGAGACAAAATCCTCCAAACTGTACCTATTGTGGTGGTTTGGGGTTTTTTGTGTGTGTGTGGTTTTTTTTAATATATCTTTATTGATTTCAGAGAGAGGAAAGGAGAGGAAGAGAGAGAGAGAGAGAAACATCAATGATGAGAAAGTCATTGATCAGCTGCCTCCTGCACGCCCATGACTGGGGATCGAGCCTGCAACCTGAGCCTGTGCCCTGACCGGGAATCAAACCCCAATTGCTTGGATCCTAGGTCGACACTCAACCGCTGAGCCATGCCTGGCTGGGTGTGTGGTGGTTTTCTTAACCACTGTCCTTTAGGAATATTTAGAAATGTTGTGAAGTGCTGTAGCTCTCTACATTATGGTTGTGTATCAGTATCATGCTAAATTGTCTGTAACCAAGGTCATTTATTTTTTTTCTCTGTTAACAGGTCTTAGGAAGCTTTCCATGAGTTCACAGTTTGAAAATGAAGGAGGGATACACTGAACTAGGGCAAAGTGAATTTGGGCCACCCCCTATATAACTGCTTGGTCCTCCCATGTTTGAACATGTATGTACCACATTAAATTGATGTTGTAGTCTTCCCATGCAAGGTCAACTTTATGACTTCAAAAATGACATCACAACAGCATCATAAATGACAGCTAAGGTTATAAGGTAATTTGATGGCTCATGGTTAATCAGTTTTCATTGAAACCAAGGAAAATTTTTGGAACAAATCTCAATCCATTTAGAGGAGTGAAGATATCCCTCCCTGGTGAATATTTGCTTGTCCTATCTACGACTTCTTTAGACTTTATAGAAATTGGAAGCAACCTGTGGTGGTCCTTATACAGAGACTGGAATGCTAGTCTTTACACAGGTGTCTGGGGGAACCAAGATACCTAAGAAACTTGGCCACTAGAGTTATTATCTACTTCTCTACATCTAGTGAACCACGAAGATCACTTTGCCAGCATCTGGGTCCAGTTCCAGTGTTTCTCAGTGACTCAGGTGGAAGGAACAACTTGGAGTGATGCTTCTCTGTGTTCTGGTCTCAATGCATTTTTCCAGTCAGGACACTAATGTGACAAAGATGTGGATGCTTAAATGCTTGTTTTCTGAGTGGCGAGGATTTTACATGTTAAATGATGGTCCAACAACATGACTCTATTTTTTGTTATTTTTATTTTCACCAGAGAAAATTTTTTCCATTGCTTTTCTTTTTTAAAAAATTTATCTTTATTGTTGAAAGTAATACAGATATCTACCTTTTTGTCCCTATTGATCACCCCCACCCTGCTTCCACACACCCCAGGCCTTCACCACACTATTGTCTGTGTCCATGGGTTATGTATATATGGATATAAGTTCTTTGGTTAATCTCTCTCCCTCCCACTTCGGCCCCCCCTTCCCACTGAGATTCATCAGATAGTTCCATGCTCTATGTCTCTGAATCTATTTTCTTCCTCCATCTACTTTGTTTATTAGCTTCCACATACTAGTGAGATCATGTAAAACTGAATCAGAAAGAATCAGAAAACCTGAATAGGCTAATAACAACTGATAAAGTTGAAGCAGTAATAAAAAAGGACACACACACACACAAAAAAAAAAAAACAGAAAACAAACAAACAAAAACCTCTCAGCAATAAAAAGACCTGGTCCAAATAGCTTCACAGGGGAGTTTTCTAATTCCTTAAGTTGTAGAGTTAAACAGATTACTAAAACTTTTTCTTGCTTTTTAAGGTAGGGCTGCAGTGCTATGAACTTCCCTCTTAGGACTTGTTTGCTGTGTCCCATAGATTTTGGATTGTTGTGTGTTCACTTTCATTTGTTTCCAGGAAGTTTTTTATTTCTTTCTTGATCTTATTAGTAACCCATTCATTGCTTAATAACATGCTTTTTAGTCTCCATGTTTTTCAAACTTTTTGTGTTTTTACTATAGTTGATTTCTAATTTCATGCCCTGACATGCTTAATGAAATTTAAATCTTCTTTAACTTGTAGAGATTTGTTTTGTATCCTAACATGTGGTCTATCTTTGAGCATGACCCATGTGTACTTGAGGGGAATGTATATTCTGCAACTTTGGGGTGAAATGCTCTGTAAATAGCAATTAAATCTATTTGATCTAGTGTGCAATTTAGAGTCACTGTTTCTGGGGTTGACTTTTTTTCTGGAAGATCTATCCAGTGAAGTCAGTGGGGCATTAAAGTCCACAGCTATAACTGTGTTGCCATTAATCTCAACCTTAAAGTCCTTAAGGTTATTGATAGGTTCTAATTTATTGCCATTTTAATACTTTATGCATATATTTCTGTATTTATTATTATTATAGCAGTCTCTTTAACATTTCTTGCAATGCTTTAACTTCTACCTCTAATTAAAGCAGTCCTTTTAATATTTTCTGCAATGCTGTTTTGGTGGTGATAAATTCCTTTAGCCTGTTTTGTTTTGTTTTGTTTTGTTTGTTTTTGTTTTGGTGTAGGAAGCTCTTTAACCTTCTATGTTGAATTATAGCCTTCTTGGATAGCATAGTCTTGATTTCAAATCCTTCTTTTGCAGTACCTTGAATACTTCATGCCATTCCCTTCTGGCCTGTAGAGTTTCTGATGAGAAGTCAGCTGACAGATTTATGAGAACTGTTTTGTAGGTAACAGACTGATTTTCTTTTAGATCTTCTTTTGGTCTTTAATTTTTGACATTTTAATTATGATGTGTCTGGGTATGGGCCTCTTTGGGTTCTTCTTCCCTGGAACTCTCTGTGCCTCCTGAACTTGTGTGACTTTTTCCTTCAGTAGGTTAGGGAAGTTTTCTGCCATTATTTCTTGAAACAGTTTCTCTAATCCTTTCTTACTTTCAACCTCTTCTGGCTCACCTATGATGTGAATATTGTTACATTTCATGTTGTGCCACAGCTCCCTTACACTGTCCTCCTGTTTTTTAATTGTTTTTTTCTTTTTGGATCTCTGATTGAGTGATTTTTTTCTACCTTGTCTTCTAATTCACTGACCCAATCCTCACCTTCTATTAATCTGTGGTTTATTCCTTCCAGTGTATTCTTTACTTCTGCTATGTCATTCTTCACTTCTGACTGGTCGTTTTTAATAGTTTCTTTTCTTTTTTTATGTTGTTGAGCATCATTACAATCACTATTCTGAACGTTATATCTGATAGATTGCTTATCTCTATTTCATTTAACTCTTTTTCTGGACACTTCTTTTGTTCTTTCATTTGATGATATTTTTTATTTGTTTCCCTATTTTGACTGCCTATTTGTGTTTGTTTCTATGTACTATGTAGGCCTGCTAGGACTCTCAGTCTTTTTTAAAGGCCTCTGGTGCAGGCCAATGTCAGATGCTGTTTGTGATTGTTCTTGAGAACCTTGTTTGAAGCTATCAACAACTTACAGTTTGAGGTCCACTGTGTTGGGTCTGGGTGCATTTGGACAAGACCAAGATGCACATCAAAGTCTGATTTTCCAAGGTCCAGGTCCAGAAGCAGGTCAGGCAAACACCCTGAGGTCTGCCTTTGCCTGCAGGCTGATTAATTTGATTCTCTTAATGAACCTCAGGTTGTAGAAATTCCACAGAGTAAAGCATAAGGTTTTCCAGCAGAGTGGGGGCAATTGCCTCCCCCTCAGGCAAAAGCTGCTAGAAAGGTTAATGCCTGACTGTGAAAAATGTCTTCTGCAGAGTGGGAGAATGACTTGGCACAGGAATCCAGAGGGGTGCCCTCTGAAGTCCCACTAGAGCTCACAACCCTAGATTCTCCTCACTCAGCTCCAGTCCACTTCTGCCCTCCCTCTGCTGGAGCCCAAGGTGAGTGTCTGCACATGAAACCTTGTGCATTGGCTCCTTAGGAGGGTACCTGCATTTTGAGCCATCTCTCCCTGGCAGAGAGAAACTTGGCAGCTTTTTACAGCCAGATATTATGTGGGCACCTTTCTCAGTTCTGGTGCTCTTGGCTGGGAAGCTCAGCCTGGGCTTTAGACCCCAGACTCCTTAGTGGGAACACCCCACAGCTGAGATACCCCTCTGAGCCTTCAGATGCTGCCTGTGGGAACCCAGCAAGCCCTCTCATGCCTCTGCACTTCACACCAGCCTCCATGTGGTCTCCATTTTTCCTCCTTGGTTATGAGGGTGCTTTCCAGCTCATCTTCAGTTGAAGTTGATTATTCAGGATGGTTTTTTTAATATGTTAGTTGTATTCCAGTTTGGTCTTAGGAGAGTGTCTGTGTAGCTTTCATTCAGTCCATGGCCATCTTTAATCTCTCCATTGCTTTACAAAGAGAGTGGAAGAGAGAGAGTGAGGGAGACTATATGAGAGAGACACATCAATTGGGTGCCTACCAGACACACCCAAACTGTGACCAGGGATCAAGCCTACAACCAAGGTATATCTCCTTGGCCAAAATCAAACCCAGGTCCCTTCAGCCCATCGGCTGAAGCTCTAACCACTGAGCAAAATCAGCTAGGGCATGTGGCTCCATTTTTAAGACAGAACTTTATTTTCTAAATTAGACTGCTCCTGAAAAGAACAATAGTTGTTTGGGGGTGATATCAAAATCTTGGCTGAAAATGCTGAGCACCTGCACTTATTTAACTTCATGTCTTTATAAGGCTCTTAATTGAATATCAGCCTCTGAAACTAGTAGGACCATCAACTGTGCTACAATATAGGGCCCAGGTCACAGAACACCTTGTACTTCAGCCTGGACCTGTCACAGTGCCCTCTCTTTTTTAGTGCCCCACATTTTAGGGAACACATTTTCAGGTCACTCAATAAATTTGATAGAGTCAAATGCTCCAATTAGGAATATGCAGAGGCAAACTGGGTACTGTGCCTCCATCTTGGTTGCAGGCAGGCCTAGATGCCACAAATTGTTGCTTGGAAACAGTTATATCTCCTGATAAATACCATAGGACTAAAAAATATTTCAGTGAGTGAGAGATATTCTGAATTTTTGTCAGATTTTTCAACTTCTGACTAAAATTGTAACAAGTCTAGAGCAGTACTGTTCCCTCTCACTAGGTCCAGTCAGCATAATATCATCCCTGTAATGAAATGGCAGGACTGCAGCTCATGCTGGGTGGCCTTGGGCAAGGCACTGGCAGAGGCTGACTTTGCACCTCCCCGGAGGCCCCAGATACAGTGCACCTGGTGGTCAGACTTGACCACACTGGATTACAACCCTACCACATCCACAAGTGACACTCAAGGGACACACTTGGTGAACACCAAAGCTCCATTGAAGTAAATTCTGCTCCATAGGGGTGTCTCCAGCACAGCAGCTCTTTGGCTATAGCTGCAGCTAGTCCTCACAGCTGATTGACCTGGGGGTCAGTTCCTCCCAGTGACGCCAACAGCAACCAAGGCTCAACTACAACAGGACAGTGCACACAGCCCACACCTAGAAGGCCCAGCTCAGGTGACTGGGGAGGCTGAGCCACTGAACCCTACAGGACACCTACAAAGCCACTCTACAAATTCCAGAAGACATAGCAGTTCTACCTAGTACATAGAAACAAACACCTGGAGGCAGCCAAAATGTGGAGGCAAAGAAACATGTCACAAAGGAAAGAACAGAATAAATCTCTAGAAGAGGAAACTAAATGAAATATATCCAAGCAAGCTAACAGATACAGAGTTCAGAATTTTGTTTATAAGGATGTTTAAGCAGACTATTAGGGAAATAACTGAGAAAATTGATAACATAATAAAGTACCAATTTGAAATGAAGGCTACACAAACTGAAATGAAGAATAATTTCATTGAGTGAGACATATTCTGAATTTTTGTCAGATTTGACAACTTCTGACTAAAATTGTAACAGTAGAGTAGAGGACACTGAGAATCAAATCAGCAATTTGGAACATGAGGAAACAAAAACCACCCAACCAGAAGAGCAAAAAGAAAAAAGAATCCAGAAATATGAAAATAGTATAAGGAGCCTCTGGGACAACTTCAACAGGCCCAACATTCATATTATTGGGGTGACAGAAGGGGAAGAAAGAGACCAAGAAACTGAAAACCTATTTGAAAAGATAATTACAAAAAACTTCCCCTACCTGGGGAAAGAAATAGACTTACAAGTCCAGGAAGCACAGAGGGTCCCAAACAAGAGGAACCCTAAGAGGCCCACAGCAAGACACATCATAATTAAAATGCCAAAGGTTAAAGACAAAGAGAATCTTAAAAGCAGCAAGAGAAAAGCAGTTAGTTACCTACAAGGGAGCACCCATATGACTGTCAGCTGGTTTCTCAACAGAAAGGGAGTGGCAAGAAATATTCAAAGTGATTAAAAACATGGGACTACAACCAAGATTGCTCTACCCAGCAAAGCTATCATTTAGAATTGAAGGTCAAATAAAGAGCTTCACAGATAAGAAAAAGCTAGAGGAATTCATCACCACCAGACCAGCAGTACAGGAAAAGTTAAAGGTCTTTTTTAAGAAGAAGCTAATGAACAAAAGAATCTGATGAACTAAATAGATCCAGAGACACTGACACATGCAACAGATGATCATATTTCAGAAAAAAAGAGGGAAAGGGGTGGAGGGTGGGAAGAGATTAACCAAAGAAGTTATATGCATAACTTATGGACACAGTTAATAATGGGATGAAGGCCTGGAAGGCGGTGGAAGCGAAGTACAGGGCGCCAATTGGGGGGGGGGGGGGGAATGGAGCACCTGTAATACTGTCAACAATAAAGAGAAATTTAAAAAAAGGAAATGGCAGGAATGATATTTGGGGGATGGAAAGGGCAGTCAAAGCCTCTGCAAACTAGAAGGAGACATAGGGCTATAGAAGTGACTCACTTCAAAGGTAAGATAATGAACCTAAATTCTGGCATTGCCAGCTAAGAAAAGGCATAACTGATTGAACGTTGGTAACATAGTGTCAAACATTTGCAAGAACAGTATGTGCATATGGTTACAAGGTGATGTATAGCTTAACGTTACTCAAGCAAAGTTACAACATTGATTCAGCAGCAACAGTTGGAATTGCCTGAAGTTAAAGTTTGCACTAATTCACTGCCATTTTCTAAGTTGTTTCTAACTGTTCTCATTCACCTCTTTCTTGTCTGCCTCCTCCCACTCAGCTGTCTCCATTTCCTGCTTCTCCACTTCTTCATCTTCCTTTTGTTCTTAATTCCACCCCCTACTTCTCTTTATTCTACTCCTACTCACTGTATTTCCCCCTCCTCTTTATGCTCCCTCTCCCCCCCCATTTCTCCTCCTCCTTTATATTTTTCCTCCTTTTGCATAAGCCAGATCAAAAGTTTAACATGGTTGTGGTCAATGCAGCTTGCCTGCATGTTCCAAATCTTTCACGGTGGAACAAATCTCCAATTCTCAACCATGAATGTGGTATACTTTTTTGATTTACTACTTTCCTATATATTGGAAGTCCTAATTACTTCTATTTAGATATTCCCAATATAGTAGTCCTCATTCTTCAGTAATCCAGTGTAAGGATTCATTTCAATGCTATGGCTATTTCAGTCATCCATTCTAGGATCAGAGGCAACCACAAGCATGTGCAGTGACATTGCACAGATTTCAAAGGGGACCTGAGATAAAACTCCATTTGTCACCTGACCCTCAAAAGCTCGTCCTGCTGCTCAACCTCCTCCTCTCCTTTATCTTCCTTCTTATTTCTCCTCCTCATTGTTCTTTTCTGTCTTCTTCTCATCCTTTTCCTTTTATTTCTCCTCCCTTTCCCCATCCTCTTTCCCCCCCTTCTCCACCCTCTTCTCTTCCATAAGCCAAATAAAGAGTTTCATGTGGATGTGGTAGAGTCTGCCAGCACTCCTACATCTTTCTAATCCTTGATGGTACCACAAATCCCTAATATACATCCAGGTATGAAACATAGCTTTTATTTACTACTTATCTAGGTATAGGCAGTTCTACTGGCTTCTTTTAAGACTTTAACACCATATATCCATCACTCCTCAGAAATAGTGGGGGTTTATTGCTATGCTATGGCTATTTTAATCAGGCATTCTAGATGCAGAGGCAACCTCAAAATGGGTGTAACAACAGATAGAACCACTTCAAATTGGACTTGAGCTAAAACTCCATTGGTCACCTGACCCTCAAAAGATCCTAGTCTTAGGTGAAGACCAGAGTAACATTTTGGTTTTTGAGACAAAATTCTGTTCAGAACCAGTGTCCTGTATTCTATCAATGATCTATACTTTTGCTTTCCCAAAAGAGACAATTACCCTGTTAAAAAAAAAGACTGTTGGTACCTTGTGGGAAGGCATGAAGTAAGTTTAAGTGTACAAAATTTTGTTGTTTATTGAAGATTTTTTCTCAAAACGCTCTGGTCTTTCCTTCATTTAAGAATTCTGGGTGTGTAAACTGGCTCATGTAATGGATTGATTAATGGATTAACTGAGTATTTTTATGATTCCAGTCACACTATTGTTCAGTGCACCTAGAACTTTTCTGCTTCAATAAATTAGGGTAGAATGTAGTGAGCTTGCTGTCTTCATTTCTAGGAACAAAATGATTTATTACCTACACTGTAAGTCAGTGACAGTCAGATTTATTAGATTCTGCTTGGATTTGCTGTTATTGTGATCAGACCTACTGTGAGTTTAGGGATTGGACTAGTTACCATGGCCCCTGCTACCTGTGGATCCAGTGTCTCCCATCAGATTTAGATTTTACAATCAAGAGGCCTCAGTTCACAAAGACTAGCCTTCAGAGAAGTGTCATCACATAGCTCTTCAAATATGCTGTTTCTCCTTTTCAATATATTTCTTAATGCATTGATGAAAGTTATGCTATGATGACACTCTCAGAGTGTGCAATAGCATTCACATGACAAATTCACTCCAACATTCTTGTTTTCTAAACTTTTGAACTGCTTCTTCAATATTAAAACAAGAGATAGTGGCTTTTCCATGTCACACTATTGGTCCATCATTGGATTGTCAGGCAACTATTTCAAGAAACTTTTTGAGTCTTTTCTAATTACTCAAGCTACAAATATAAATGCAGACTGTCTGGTAGGTCTAAGTTAATAAATTTTATCTCATCCAAATTTGTTACTTTTAACATGGTCCCCCACCAATAATTATTTCCACAATAGTCCATATTTTCCTATTTATATAAATCACAGAAATCACATAGTTCTTCAAAAGAGTAGCACACTTCCTCAAGGGGCACATTTTGTTCTTCACTTTTAGTGTTCTGCTGAGATTTGTCTCTACTCAAGGTGGCAATTGCCACAGGAAAGGTAACTAGAAGAGTTTCTTCTTACACATTTTTCCAGTCTATGACAAATCCTGAATTATTTTATTTTCCTCCAAAATTGGTTACAAATCAACCATAAACCAAAACTAATTTTTTTCACATGTGGTTTGGAACCATGCAAAAAAAAAAAAAACCACCCCACACATCTATTCATGTCCTGAAGCTCTTCAGGGTGAATCTGTACTCTTGACTATAAATCAAGGAAATCATCCATGCCTGCTGGTCTGGACAACTCAGATACTTTTAGAATGTGTATGTCATTACCACAGGCATGGAAACTAGAAACCAGGTAACCCATTGGATTTCCACAGCTGCCCTCACTCCTCCATCTAGTGATTCTGCAGTCCAATATTTAGACATTGTCTTGATTGGACACTGAAATTAGAACTGCCCCAAACTCTGTCCAGTGTGAGATTATACTAACCCACTGTCTTTCATGAATATTTATATGTGTTCTGTCTTTCTGCAGCTGTCCACTCTCCAGGTGTTCATTGACATCATTCTAAATTATCTGTAAGCCAGGCTACATATTTCCTTCCTCTGTCAACAAGTTATCACGAGTTTCTCATGAGTGCAAAGAGATAGGCTGCAAGAGGGATCCATTCTATGGCAGTAGTGTCTGAAGGTAATTGAGCCAGTATTTATATAACTGCTTTGTGCCTTCACAATTCTACAGGTTTCATCACGTATGTACCACTTTAAACTGATGTTGTAGTCTTTGTGTACATTTCCAAATTCATGACTCCATAGGTTTCATCACACTCAGGTCATAATGGACTGCTCAGGTTGCATGGCAACTTGGTGACCCATGTTTAGACCTTTCTATTTTAAACTAAGGAAACCCTCTGTGACAAATCTTATTCCATTTTGAGTGGCAACTACAGACCCATCCCCTGAATATTTGTCCCTTCTTACTGGGACTGCTTTGGGTTTAAGAGGTTATGGAAGGCAACTGTGATACACAGATGGACCTCAAGCAGAGATGGATCCCTTGCCCCCACATGTCCCTGGAGAGCCAAGGTCCCTTTGGGGCTTGGCTTCTAGAATTACTTCTTACCCAATGCTCTACAAACAAGTGAACCATAGTGATCCTGTTTGTCAGCATCTAGGTCCAGTAAATAGAATAACATTGTAATATCCCACAGATGATATCAACATCCCATATACTAGGTTCACCTGTGAAAAAGTGAAACATATATGGAATATGTAATCATATACTACATCCTAGTCTAGTACATATAATCAATACATTTGCAAAACTTTCTAGAGGACTCTTTCTAGAACAGTCCAGATTTATTGTTTTAGTGACATATGTATTGGTATAAAACCTGTAGTGAAGTGTTAAAACACAGAATTAATTCATACCAAGCAGGATTTTGGCACATTGTTTTTAGAACAGGCTATAATTAGATAATGCAACTCTTACTATGTATGTTTCAATATGCTACTTCAGTAAATGACATCATTATATTATATTTTACAGAAGATATCAACATTACATAAATAGTTTTGCCTATGTATTAATTAAACAATGAAACATATTTTTTATATGTCATGCATGTACTAACTGATTCTGAGCTTTAAAAATGAAGGAAGCAATATTCCAGCATCCATATTTCCATGGTCTTTTTCATTATATTGCACACCAGGCCCAAACTGGATCTGGTTCCCCAATTAGCCTGACCTGGTCTTTAAGCTCTCAGGACTAATCAGTGCAATTTGTTGGAACCCCACACTGGACAGAGAGTACTGTCCCTTGGCCTTCTTTTGACCCTAGTTTTCAGTTTTAGAATGTAGGTTGCTGGGCATTGTTGGACTTGTGATTACTCATTGAGAATTCAGGGGAGAGGACATGCCCCAAATTGTGAAGGCAAGGATTCTTTCAGGATCTCTGGATTCTCAAGAAAGATGGATTGCCCTTTCTTTATTTCAGGGGATGAAACCTCAAAATCTGGGAACAGGCTTTCAAAAGAAACATGGGGGATGGCCGGGGATGGGACTTGGGAAGTATGGTTTTCCACAAGACTTCAGAGTACTTATCCCCCAGAGTGAGTCTAACCAGTCTTCATTGCCAAGCACAGAATTCCTTAAAATAACCTGTAATTACATCCACACATTTGTGAGGAGGATGGTTGCTAGTCCCTGATTCAGGGTAGTAATGTACCTTCTGTCTTTCTGTGGTCTATTTCACTAATTCAAGAGGAACTTAACCAGTCTTGTAGAGCTACTGTATTCCACAGTAGTGAGTGTGGCACTTCTGAAGTGCCTCTGGAGGTCGCCTACAAAACTTGGTGTTTTGAAGTTTGGGCAGAAAGCTCTGTTCTAAGAGTAAGAAGTGGGATCATCAGCTCAGATCAATAATTTATTTTGCAATGTTGAGATACATTCCCAACTTGACCAGAGAGGACACCCACACTAGGTCAAAAATTAACCAAATGCCCAGCCAGCATGGCTCAGTGTTGAGCATCAACCTAAGATCCAGGAGATCGAGGTTCAGTTCCCAGTCAGGGCACATGCCTGGGTTTCGGACTCAATCCCCATGAGGCGGCATGCAGGAGGCAGTAAATCAATAACTTTCTCATCATTGATGTTTCTATCTCTTTTTTTCTCCTCTCTTTTCCTGTCTCTGAAATCAATAAAGACATATTTTTTTTAAAAAAGTTAACCAAGTAACAGGGTGATTCACAAGTGCATAAATAACCCAGAGTAAGATGGAAGATATTCACCTCAGGACTTGTTTAGTGGGCTGAACATCCCACCTATGTGTTGCTTTATTAAAATAGCATGGGAGACTTCCACAGCTTCCAGTGCTTCATGGCCACAATATTTGTGGCTTAAAGTTGCCAAAGTATGCTATTCTTCTGTAGCAGCTTTCACAGCATTGGATGACTGTGTTCTTGCTCAGCTCACATCAGAACTCAAGGACCTAGCCCTGACAGTCAATCTTGGAAACAAACACAAGCCAATGTTTCAGGAGTGCAGTTCTGTTCAGACTTTTGCTTTTTTGTGCTTTTTTGCTTGGGATTTTCTGAGCTGAGGTGTGTTAAAATTTTGCACTGGTTGCTTGATTGTTGGTAAGTCCAAATTGGAGGGAGTTGGGGCAAGAGGTTTTTTGAGAGAATCTAGATATCTATGGGCAAAATAAAATGAGGGAGACAATCTTTCACATCCTGTAATGCCAAGGGATCTCCGCCCCCCCCCCCATTCAACTACTGACCAGGACTGACCTTTCTAGATTCTATCACTTACCTAGATATTCCAAAACCCCAGAACTCACCTTTAAGCTCAGCAGGACCTAGTGGCTTGCAGTGGGCTTCAGCTACCTCCTGAACACATGGCACTACCCAGTTTCTGTCACTGGACACCAGCTCTTTAGTTTTATCTGAGTGGGGTTATAGCCTCTGTTAGGTGGTTTTTCTCTGTTGAAAATGCAGAGAAAAGAACACCTCACAATTTCAGTGTGCTAAAAGACTTTCAGGATGTCTTAATTGTTTGGAAACTCAGACTTTCCAAGAATTGAATTCCAGACAATTCCATGCAGAGACCAATGCTCCAATGTACTAATTGACACTATTGAGGGCTAAATTGATACTGTAGTCTTCCTGAACATGGCCTCTTTATGACTCTATGAGTGACATCACATTTACATAATAATGGACTGCTCAGGTTCCATGGTAACTTGCTGACCCATGGTTAAGCATTTCTTCTTTGTTACCAAAGAAATCTTTGAGCCAAATCTCAGTCCATTTTTAGGGTGATGACATTCTCTATCCCTGAATATTTGCCCCTCCTATGGAGGACTGCTTAGGGATGAAAGAGGGCACAGAAACCACTCCCAGAAGGACTTCAGCCAGAGACTGTAATTCTTGTCTTTCCACAGTTATCTGTGGAGCCAAGATCCCTATGGAGCTTGGCATCTAGGGTAACTTCTTGCCAAATTTTATCCAACCCAGTGAAATACAATGATCAGCTTTGCCAGCTTTATACCATGAACATTACCCATTCGATTCACATTGGGCTTGAGACCATTGAGAGAAATATCTACTCATATCCTGAAACTCTTCACACTAAATTTGGAGTCTTGGATATAAGCCAAGTGAAAAATCCATGTCTGTGATGTGGTTTACTCAGAAATTTATGAGAATGTCTAAGTCATCACCACAGACATGGAAACTAGAACACAATAAATCCATTGGATTACCACGGCAGTCCTCATTTCTTTACCTAGTGATGCTGTAGCCCAATATTTAGAAATTGTCTTGTTTGGCTAGAGTCTAGAATCAGAAATTGTTTTTTAATTCTTAATGATTGATTTTCTTATTTTCGTAGGTACTATTTGTTATTAACTGTCTGATTGCTAAGACTGTACAGCAGACCATCTACTGCCCAGTCTGAACAAATGATTTACCTGATCTGTAGTGAATAAAAGGTAAGTAAAAATATTTTTACATTTTTCAAAAAAAGAAAAAATTGCCCTTATATTCTTAAAGAAGATGGGGACTGACCAAGTTGATTTGTAAAATTATTTTATTATTAGTTATTGGGGTAAAATATTGTTAATAACCTTATATAAATGTCATTAGTACAATATTATAATTCAACATAGCATACTCCATTATGTGCTCACTACCCAAAGTCTAGTCTCCTTTAAATAATCCCTTAGTCCTCCTTATCATTACTCAATATTTTTCCCCACTGGGTATCACCATGGTTTCATCTGTTTGTAAGTGATATTCTTTGTCTCTTGTTCTGTTTGTAGTTTTTACATTCCATAGATGAGAAAAAATACAGAATGTGCCAAAGTACCCTACTGGTTAATGAAATCTCCACTTTGAGGCTACACTTTAATAAGCATAAGAGACACAAATATATTTGTATTTTTGCCCATTGAGTGAAGACTGTCTACAAACCTTTCCCCAAATTTCAATTTGAAGAATTTTCCAATCATGTTTTTTAAATGTCCCTCACTATTGGTGGAAAATATTCACCAGAGCCATGAATCAGAATATACTGGCAAGCCTCAGGTCTGGAAAATCTCCCGTCTCAAACAATTCTCTTCTTGACCAAATTTTTTACAGAAAAAAATCTCTTGGTTGTCTGCCAAAACTTCAGATTTTGATGTGAAAACCTCTTCATGCTGATACCTCAACATGACAAAAAGATTCTCTCAGACAACAAAGCAGAGACTGCTTTTGTTGCTCTTGAAATTGACAGCATAACTTGAAAACATAAAGAGGCCATGAAGAGTGCTAATGTGTGAAGCTAAGGGTGATAAAGTGCTCACAAAACAACAATCACAGGCAATTGAATAGGCAGACAAGCTGTTGTTGATTTTGATAAACAAAAAGCAGCTAGCCAATGATAGCATATTGGAGGCAGTGATATGTGAAAAATTCATTTAGGTTTGATAAATTTAATAAAAGTGTTTATAGATTCAACAGTGCTATTGGATATGTACTGTATATAAGAAGGGTTAAAACAGGGATTTATTTGTGGGTCTGGAATGGATTAATTCAATTTACATTATTTCTAATGAAAAAAAAATGTTTTGGGCTGGCTGGGCGTGGCTCAGCGGTTGAGCATCCACCTGGGATCCAAACGATCAGGGTTCGACTCCCAGTCATGGCATATGACCGGGTTGTGGCCTCGATCATTGACTCTCTCATCATTGATGTTTCTATCTCTCTCTCTCCCTCTCCTTTCCTCTCTCTGAAATTAATAAAGATATATTTTTTAAAAAATGATTTGGGTTTCAAGCAATTGTTTCTCAGCAGACTTCTCGAATAATTAAGTTCAGGAGCTGAGGTTTCACTGTACTTGCATATCTGATCATTTGTCATCCAAGCAAAATGAGTGATGAGTTGAACTGCCTGAAATCCAGATCATTTTCTTAGCCACTGTTCCTAAAAACTGTCTGATGATTAAAGCCCTAAAGCACACCTGCTACTACACAGTTCCTAACAGATGATTCATCCGACCCCTAGTGAACAAAAGATAAGTAAGCAAAATATGTTCATATATAAGCTATTTTATTTTTTTAAATTTATCTTTATTGTAGAAAGTATTACAAATGTCTCCTTTTGTCCCCCATTGATCCCTTCCAACCCACATCCACCCCATTCGCAGGCCTTCCCCATACCCATGTCTGTGTCTGTAGGTTATGCATAGAAGCATATAAATTCTCTAATTAACCTCTCCCAAGCAACCTCCTCACCCCCACATTCCCTCTGAGATTCCTCAGTCTCAATCTCTTACATGCTCCTGTGTCTCTGGATCTATTTTGTTCATCAGTTTATTTTGTTCATTATATTTCACACATGAGTGAGATTATGTGGTACTTGTCTTTCACTCACTGGCTAATTTTGTTTAGCATAATACTCTGCAGTCCATCCATGATGTCTCAAAGGGTAAAAAATCATTTTTTACAGCTGCATAGTATTCAGTGGTGTAAATGTAACACAGCATTTTTATCCATTCATCTACTGATGGACACTTGGGCTGTATTCAGATCTTATCTATTGTAAATTGCCCTGCAATGAAATAGGAGTACACAAGTTCTTCCTGATTGCTGTTTTGGGCTTCTTGGAATATATTCTTAAAAGAGGGATCACTGGATCAAAAGGCAGCTCCATTTTTAATTTCTTGAGGAAATTCCACACTGTTTTCCATAGTGGCTGCAACACTTTGCATTCCTACCAGCAGTGTATCAGGGTTCCCCTTTCTTCACACCCTCACCAGCACGTCTCATTTGTTAATTTGTAGATGGTAGCCATTATGACTACCATCAGGTGTGAAGTGATACCTCATTGTCGTTCTAATTTGCATCTCACTGATGATTAGCAATATTGAACATATTTTTATATGTCTCTTGGCCATCTGTATGGCCTCTTTGAAGAAGTGTCTATTTAGGTCCTTTGCCCATTTTGTAATTGGATCGTTTGTCTTCATTTTGTTAAGTTGCATGAGTTCCTTACATATTTTGGATATTAACCCCCTATCAGATGTGTCATTGGAAAATATGTTACCCATACTGTGGGCTCCCTTTTTATTTTGTTGATGGTTTCTTTTGTTGTGCAGAAGCATTTCATTTTGATATAGTTCTACTTGTTTACTTTTCCTTTGTTTCTCTTGCCCTAGGAGATAAATCAGCAAACATATTGCTGTGAGAGATGCCTGTGATTTTGCTGCTTCTGTTTTCTTCTAGGACTTTTATAGTTTCATGTCTTATATTTAAGTATTTTATCCATTTTGAGAGTGTGCTTGCATATGATATAAGTTGGTGGTCTAGTTTTTTTTTTTGTTTTTTTGGGTTTTTTTTTTTTTTTTGTATGTACCTCTCCAATTTTCCCAGTATTATTTACTGAAGAGGCTGTCTTTGCTCCATTGTATATTCTTGCCTCTTTTGTCAAATATTAATGGAGTATAATGGCTTGGTCAATTCCTGGGTTCTCTGTTCCATTTCACTGATCTGTATGTCTGTTCTTGTATGAGTACCAAGCTGTTTTCGTTACACTTGCTTTGTAGTATAACTTGATATCTGGTACTGTATGCCTCCAACTTTGTTCTTTTTTCTCAATGTTGTCATAGCTATTCAGGGTGTTTTTTGGTTCCAAATAAATTTTTGAAGTGCTTGTTTTACATCTGTGAAATATGCTGTTTGTAATTTAATAGGGATTGCAATGTATTTATCGATTGCCTTGGGTAGTATGGACTTCTTAATGATGTTAATTCCTCCAGTCCATTAACACTGTATATCCTTCCACTTGTTTATATCTTCCTCTTTATATCTCTTTTTGCAATGTACTGTAGTTTTCTAAATACAGGTCTTTTACCTCCTTGGTTAAGTTTATTTTTAATTATCTTAATTTTTTGTTGCAATGGTAAATGGGATTATTTTTTAGTTTCTCTTCTGAAAGTACATTATTGATGTATAAAAATTCCATTGATTTCTGGGTGTAAATTTTGTATCCTGCTAACTTGCCAAATACATTTATTAAATCTAGTAGTTTTTTGGTGGAGTTTTTGGATTTTCTATGTACAATATCATGTCATTTGCAAATAATGACAGTTTTACTTCCACCTTTCAGCTTGGATGCAATTTATGTTTTCTCTTTTCTGATTACTGTGGCAAGAATATCCAGTACTATGTTGAATAGGAGTGGTGAAAGTGGACACCTCTGTCTTGTTCTTGATCTTAGGGGAAATGATTTTAGTTTTTGTGCATTGAGTATGATGTTGGCTGTAGTTTTGTAATATATGGCCTTTATTATGTTGAGGTGTAATCCCTCTATTCCCACTTTGCTGAGAGATTTTGTCAAAAATGGGTGTTAGATTTTATCAAATGTCTTTTCTGCATCTAGTGATATGATCATGTGATTTTTTGTCTTTCAATTTATTTAAGTGATGTATCACATTTACTGATCTCAGAGTATTGTACCAGTCTTGCATCCCTGTATTAAATCCCATGTGGTCATGGTATATGATCTTTTTAATATATTGCCGGACCTGATTTGTTAATATTTTGTTGAGGATTTTAGCATCAATGTTCATCAGGGATATTGGCCTGTATTCTTTCTTTGTAGCGCTTTTATCTGGTTTTGAAATTAGGTTAATGCTCACCTTATAGAAAAAGATTGTTCCATCCTCCTGGATTTTTTGGAATAATTTAAGGAGGATAGGTGTTAGTTCATCTATGAATGTTTGGTAAAACTCCCTTGTGAAGCGATCTGGACTAGGGTTTTTGTGTTCTTGGAGTTTTTTTTATTACTGCTTCAACTTCTTCAGTAGGTATTTGCCTATTCAGGTTTTCTGACTCCTCCTGATTGAGCTTTGGAAGGTTGTATTTTTCTAAGAATTTATCTATTTCATCCAGATAGTTCAATTTGATGGTGTATAGTATAGTTCATGGTATATTACAATCCTTTATATTTCTCTTGGGTCAGTTGTTACTTCACCTCTTTCATTTCTGATTTTGTTTATTTGGGTCCTCTCTCTTTGTTTCTTGATGAGCCTATCTAAAGGTTTATCAATCTTGTATATCTTTTCAAAGGACTAGCTCTTGGTTTCATCAAAGTGGTTTTTTATTTGTTTGTTTTGTTTTTTAGTTTCTGTGTCATTTATTTCTGCTCTGATCTTTATTATTTTCTTCCTTCTACTTACTCTGGGCTTTTCTTGTTGTTCTCTTTTTAATTGTTTAAGTTGTAGGATTAGAGAGTCTGTTAGAAGTTTTTCTTCTGTTTTGAGGTAGGCCTATAGTGCTATGAAACTTCCCTTTAAGGACTACTTTCACTGTGTCCTATAGATTTTGGGTTGTTGTATGTTCATTTTCATTTATTTCCAGGAAGTTTTGGTTTTTTCCTTGACCTCATTGGTACCCAATTCATTGTCCAAAGCTTGCTATTTAACCTCCATGTGTTTTAATGTTTTTGAGTGTTTTTACTGTTGTTGATTTCTAGTTTCATGCCATTGTAATCCAAGAAGATGCATGATATAATTCCAACCTTCTTGAACTTGTAGAGACATGTTTTGTGTCTCAAAATGTGATCTATCTTTGAGAATGTCCTGTGTGCATTTGAGAAAAATGTATATTCCGAAGCTTTGGGGTGAAATGTTCTGTAAATGTCAATTAAGTCCATCTGATCTAGTGTGTCATTTAGGGTCAGAGTTTCCATGCTGGTTTTTTTCTGGAAGATCTATCCAGTAGTCATCAGGGTATTAAAGTTCCCTACTATGACTGTATTACTGTCAAACTCTCCCTAAGTCCTCCAAAAGTTTTTTTATAAATTTAGGTGCTTCTATATTGGGTGCATATATATTTATCAGGATTATACCCTTTTGTTGGATTGACCCCTTTAGTATTATGTAGTAACCTTTCTTATGTCTCGTTATGGTCTTCATTTTGAAGACTATTATTTAAGATAAGAATATTGCTACTCCAGCTTTTTATTATTATTTCCATTTCCATGTAAATTTTTCCCCCCACACTGTCATCATGTGTGAGTCTTGTTCTGAGGTGGGTCTCTTGTAGAACGCATATATTTGGGTAAGGTTTTCTTATCCAACACATATATTTGGGTAAGGTTTTCTCAGCCACCCTATGCCTTTTATTGCAGAATTTAATCCATTTGCATTTAAGGTTAATATTGGTATATACTTACCTATTGTCATTTTAATTTTTTAAATTTGTTTTTATTATTGAAAGTATTACAGATGTCCCCAACTCCTTCCATTGAACCCTTCCATCCTGCACCCACTCTCCATCCCAGGCCTTCACCACACTATGTTCTGTGTCCATGGGTTATGTATATATGCATATACATTCCTTGGTTAATCTCTCCCCACCCTCCCACTGGCCCCCCCTTTTCTCCAAGATTCATCAGTCTGTTTCATGCTTCTATGTCTCTGGATCTATTTTGTTTATCAATTTATTATGTTCTTTAGATTCTACATATAAGCGAGATCATTTGATGTTTGTCTTTCTGTGCCTGGCTTATTTTGCTTAGAATAATATTCTCCAGGTCCTTCCATACTGTGACAAAGGGTACAAGGTCCTTCTTCTTTATAGCTTCATACTATTCCATGGTGTAAATATAACACAGCTTTTTATCCACTCATCTACTGATGGGCACTTGAGCTGTTTCCAGATCTTAACTATTGTAAATTGTGCTGCTTTGAACATATGGATCCATATATTTTTTCTGATTAGTGTTTCAGGATTCTTAGGAAATATTACTAGAAGTGGGATCACTAGGTAAAATGGCAGTTCCATTTTTAATTTTTTGAGGAAACTCTGTACTGTTTTCCATACTGGCTGCACCAGTCTGAATTTCCACCAGCAGTTTACCAGGGTTCCCTTTTCTCCATAGCCTTGACAGCACATGTCATTTGTTGATTTGTAAATGGTAGCCATTCTGGCAGGTGTGAATTGATACCTAATTGTGGTTTTAATTTGCATTTCTCTGATAACTAGTGGCTGAACATTTTATTCATATGTCTCTTGGTGATCTGTATGTCCTCTTTGGAGAAGTGTCTATTCAGGTCCTTTGCCCATTTTCTAACTGGATTGTTTTCTTCCTCTTGTTGAGTTTTACGGGTTCTTTTTACACTTGAAAATTAGCCTATTATCAGATGTGTCATTGGCAAACATGTTCTCCCAAATATTGGGCTTCCTTTGTATTTTGAGGCTGATTTCTTTTGCTGTGCAAAAGCTTCCTAGTTGGATGTAGTCCCATTTGTATATATGTTTTCTTTTGTTTCTCTTCCCTTAGGATATGTATTGGTGTAAATTCCATTACATGAGATGTCTTTGACTTTACTGCCTATGTTTTCTTCCAGGATTGTTATGTTTTTGCAACTTACATTGAAGTCTTTTATCATTTTGAATTTATTCTTGTGTATGGAGTAAGTTGGTAATCTAGTTTCACTTTTTGCATGTACCTGTCCAATTTTCCCAACACCATTAATTTAAGAGACTGTCTTTTCTCCATGTATGCTCTTGCCTCCTTCATCAAATATTAACTGACCATAATGGTATGGATCTATTTCTGCAGTATCTGTTTTGATTACCAATGGCTTTGTATTATAGTTTGATATTTGGTAAAGTGATCCCTCCAACTCTGTTCTTTCTCTAGGGCTGCAGCTATTCAGGGTCTTTTTTTGGTTCTATATACATTTTTGGAATATGTGTTCTAACTTTGTGAAATATGCTGCTGGTATTTTAATAGGAATTCCATTGACTCTATTTATTGCTTTAGGTAATAAGGGCATTTTAATATTAATTTTTTCAATCCATAAACATGGCATATTCTTCTACTTGTTTCTATCTTCCTCTCTTTCTTTTTTCAGTGACCTGTAGTTTTTTGAGTACAGGTCTTTAATATCCCTAGTTAAGTTTATTGCTAGGTATCTTATTTTTTAGTTGCAGTAATAAATGGCATTTTTTTTAGTTTCTTTTTGTGAGAGTTTATTGTTGGTGTATAAAAATGCCATCAATTTTTGGACTTTAATTTTGTATCCAGATACTTTGCTGAATTCATTTATTAGATCTATTGATGTTTTGGTGGAGTCTTTAGCGTTTTCTCAGTACAATATTGCGTCAACTACAAATAATGACAGTTTTAGTCCTCTTTTCCTATTTGGATACATTTTATGTTTTTCTCCTGTCTGATGCATGTAGCAAGGACTTCCAGTACTATGTTGAATGAGAATGGTGAAAGTGGACATCCCTGTCTTGTTCCTGTTTTTAAGGGAATTTTTTTTAGTTTTTGACCATTAAGTATAATGTTGGCTGTAGGTTTGTCATATATGGCCTTTTTAATGTTGAGATGTGTTCCCTCTATTCCCACTTTGCTAAGAGTTTTTATTAAAAATGGGTGTTGGATGCTTTTTCTACATCTATTGACATGATCATATGATTTCTCCCTTCATTTTGTTTATGTGGTGTATCACATTTATTGACTTGCAAATATTATACCAGCCTTCCATCCCTGGAATAATCCCACTTGGTCGTAGTGTATGATCTTTTAAATGTATCGCTGGATCCAGTTTTTTAGTATTTTGATGAGTATTTTAGCAACTATTTTCATCAGGGACATTGCCCTGCAATTTTCTTTCCTTGTAGTGTCTTTATCTGGTTTTGGGATTAGGAAGATGCTGGCCTCATAGAAAGAGTTTGGGAGTTTTCCCACCTCTTGAATTTTCTAGAATAGTTTGAGGAGAATAAGTGTTAATTCTACTTTGAATGTTAGGTAAATCTCACCTGTAAATCCATTTGGTACTGGACTTTCCTTTGCTTGGATTTTTGTTTGTTTGTTTGTTTGTTACTGCTTTAATTTTATTTGTTGTAATCAGCCTATCAAAGTTTTCTGATTCTTCCTGATTCAGCTTTGGAAGATTGTATGTTTTGAGGAATTTGTCCATTTCACCCATGTTGTCCAGTTTTCTGGCATATAGTTGCTCATAGTATTTTCTTCCAATCATTTGTATTTCTGTTGGGTAAATTATTATATTACTCTTTTCATTTCTGATTTTATTTATTTGGGTCATCTCTCTTTGTTTCTTGTTGAATTTGGCTAATGATTCATCAATCTTGTTTAACTTTTCAAAGAATCACCTCTTGGTTTCATTGATCTTTTGTATTGTTTTTGAGTCTCTATGTCCTTAATTGCTGCTCTGATCTTTATTATTTCCTTCCTTCTACTACCCTGGGCTTTTCCTACTGCTCATTTTCTAATTCTTTTAATTATTTTCTTTGATGATTTATTAGAGCTTTTTCTTGTTTCTTGAGAGTAATGCTATAAATTTCTATCTTAGGATTGCTTTTATTCTTTCCCATAGATTTTGGGATGTTGTCTGTTTATTTTTATTTTTTTCCCAGGAAATTTTTGATTTGTTCCTTGATTTCATTGATAACTGATTAATTGTTTAATTATATGCTATTTAGCCTCTATGTGTTTGAATATTTTTGAGTTTTTTTTATAGTGATTGATTTCTAGTTTCATATCATTTTGATCTGAGAAGATGCTTGATATGATTTCAATCTTCTAGTTTTTTTCCCTATCTTGTCATCTCATTTTGATAGTGTTCCATGTGCACTTGAGAAGAATGTGTATTCTGCTGCTTTGGGATAAAATTATTTTATAAATGTCAATTAAATCCATTAGATCTTGTGTCAACTAAAGTCTCTGTCTGCCAGTTGATTTTTTTTTTTTGTCTTGATGATCTGTTCAACGATGACAGTGGGGTGTTAAAGTCCCCCACAATAATTGTGTTGCTGTCAATCTCCCCCTTAAAGTCCGCCAAGAAATTTTTTTATATTTTGGTTCCCCTATGTTGCCTGAATGTATATTTATAAGGGTAATTTCCTCCTGTTAGACTAACCCCTTCCTTCAGTATTATGTAGTGACCTTTTTTGCCTCTTGTTATGGTCTCTACTTTGAAACTTATTTTGCCAGAAATAAGTTTTGCCACTCCACCCTTTTTTTTTTTTTTTCATGAAATAATTTTTCCCATCCCTTCACTTTCAGGTTGTGTGAATCTTTTACTCTCAGATGGGTCTCTTCTATACAGCATATATATGGGCCATGCTTTCTTATCCATTCAGCTTCCCTATGTCTTTTGATTGGACCATTTAATCCATTTACATTTAAGATTATTATCACTATATGCTTATTTAGTGCTGCTATTTTCATTTATGCTAATGTACGTTTCTCTCACTATGCCTTCTTTTTATTAGAGCAGTCCTTTCAGCATTTCTTGCAATGCTGGTTTGGTGGTACTAAATTTCTTTAGCCTTCTTTTGTCTGGGAAGCTCTTTATTTCACCTTCAATTTTAAATGACAGCCTTGCTGGATTAAGCAATCTTGGTTTCAGGTTCTTGCTTTTCATTACTTTAAGAACTTCATGTCAATCCATTCTGTCCTGAAGTGTCTCTGTTGAGAAATCTGCTGTCAGCCTTATGGGGGTTCCCTTGTAGGTCACTGCTTGTTTCTCTCTTGCAGTCTTTAATATTCTCTCTTTGTTTTTAATTTTTGCCATTTTAATTCTAATGTGTCTTGGAGTGGGCCTCTTTGGGTTTCTCTTGTTAACAACCCTCTGTGATTCCTGAACTTGTGTGCCTTTCTCCTTCACCAGCAAAGGGAAGTTTTCTGTCATTATTTTCTCCACCAAGTTCTCTATCCCTTGCTCTCTTTCCTCCCCTCTGGTATTTTTATGATGTGAATGTTGTTTTGCTTCATGTTGTTTCAATGTCCTCTTAAACTGTCCTCATGCTTTTTAATGTTTTTTTTTCTTTTTGCTGCTCTGATTGAGTGATTTTTTTCTACCTTATCTTCTAATTCACTTATTGTATCTTCTGCTTCATTGAGCCTGCTTTTAATTCCTTCCAGTGTATTCTTGATATCAGATATAGTATTCTTCATTTCTGTCTGGTTCTTATTTATCATATCTAGCTCTTTTTCATGCCTTCATTAAGTTCCTGGACCTTCTTATTGTCTTGCGGTTCTCATCAATTTCCTTGAGCATCTTTATAACCATTACTCTGAACTCTATTTCTGATAACTTGCTCGCCTCCACCTCATCAAGGTCTTTTTCTGGTGATTTTCCCTTTTCTTTAGTTTGGGGGTTGTTTCTTTGTTGCCCCAGTTTAGCTATTCCTATGTGTAAGCTAGAACTACTCTGACACCCAGTGTTTATAGGGTGGACTTATGTAGTAAGTGTCCTATGGGATAGAGTGGTAAAGGCCCTTTGAACTCCTGAGCTTAATGTTTTAGTAATGACCCAGTGTGTTTTATGTGGACCCTGCTGTTGTGATTGGGAGCTGATTGTTATTGGACATTCATGGGTGAAATTGATTTTCACCATACAGAATTAAGCTTAGTAGAATGGAACCAGCTGGAGACGGGAGTGCAAATCCAATCTCCTTGGGATGACATGGGATCTCAAGCCTCAGGAATGGAGCTACCTGTTTGCCTTCTAGCTCAGCAGTACCCTGCCAGAGACCCTGAGAGGAGGGCTCTGAGGGTCCCACTAGATGTCCCAGCTCTTGGATATGTCCCCTTTTCCCTGTGTGGCTTCTCTAGCAGGGATGTGCAGGCTAAGCTCAAGGATGAGAACAAGGCTCCTCTCCCTACTTAGGCTGCCACCTTTCCTTGGTAGGAGAGAAAGAGGGCTGCTCACTTCCTTCTCTCTCAGCAATGCTCTGACAGAGACCTTGTTGGAGTGCTCTGAGTGAGTCAAGTACACTGTCCAGGCTCTTCTTTTCATCCCCTTTCCCCAGTGGATATGAGATTAGCAGGGCATTGCCAGGAGAATCTTGGCATGCTAATCTAATCCACTCTTTGATACAGGTGGCTAGCGTCCTTAGTACTCAAGAGGGAAGGTAGGTACTCTTCTTTAAGCTCCACTCCATAGCTCTGGAAGGGAAGCTCCTAGGGTGATGCACCAGATTTCACAGTTCTAATTTGTGACCATTTGATCCTGTGACCTGCACCTGCAGGACAGTGTATGTAGGGCTTGGAGTAATAGATCAAGTCTGCCCCCTCTGCTTGGGTTAGCACTGGCTTTTGTGGGGCATGGGAGAGAGATTATCACCCCATCTCTCCTTGTAGCTCACTGCAAGAGTTTCTGATGTAGACCTCCAAGGGGGTGGCTAAAGATGCCCAAGTTTTGACCTGCAATTTATCCCCACTTTTAGTCTGCACTTGGCTGGTAGTGAGGATAGGTTTTAGGAATGCAAATCCAGGTGGCTCCTTGTTGGAATTTGTGGAGGTCCTTAGACCTCAAGAAGTGAGCTAGTCACTTGCCCTACAGCTCAGCGACACCCCACCAGGGTTCTTAAAGGGAGGCTCCTAGTGAATCACACCAGATTTCATAGTTCTGATTTGTGACCTTTTTTCCTAGCGAGCCTGCCCCTGCAGGATGGTGCAGGTGGGTTTTAGAGTGATAGCACAAGGTGGCCCTTCTGCTTGTGATTGCTCCGGCTCTTGTCCAGGAATGCCCTTATAAAGGCCTCTGAGGCAGTGTTCCAAAGAACCAGTTCTGGTTTGCACAAAAGGTGTGGGTCTGCACTTGGCTTGAGGTGCAGGCAGGTTTTGGAATACAAATCCAGTTTTTGGCAATGCAAACTCAGATGTCCTCTTGTTAGGGTGGCACAGGAGCTTGGCCCTCAAGAAGGGAGCTTTTCATTTGCCCTGTAGGTAGGGGCACCCCATCAGTGTTCATAGTGGATGCACCTGATTTCACAGTTTTGATTTGTGTCCCCTTTTCCCAGAGTTTGCTCCTGCATGATGGTGCAGGTGGGGTTTGGAGTGATAACACAGTTGCACTGACTCTCATGAGGGGAGTAGAGCACTTGTCTCACACACACACACACACACACACACACACACACACACACACACACCATCCCTGCAGTTCATTGCCAGAGGCCTTCGTGAAGGCCTCTGAGGAGGATGGCTCCAAAGTCCCAGATCTGGTTTGTACTTTGCTCCAGCTGTAGACCTGCACTTGGCTTAAAGTGCAGGCAGGTTTGGGAATGCAAATCCAGGCTTTGGGAATGCAAATTCAGGTGGCTCCTTGTTAGGGGTGGCACAGTACCTTAGCAGGTTAGTTAGCTGCTGACTTTCTAGCTTGGTAGTGCCCTGCCAAAGATCCTGAAGGGAAGTTTTCAAGTTCACACTTCACCCTTATTCCACAGCTGCCTGTAGCATCAGGCCCTGCCCAGGGTGCATTCCCTTGGGGATTGCACTACCTACCTTGTGGAAGAGTAGGAAGATTGGCTCTTATTCCCCAGCCAATCAGTTCAATGTTCATCTAAGTCTATATATAATTTCTCCAGAGGAAAAAGCATTGTTCAGGTCCCTTTTGGGTACAGCCTACAGTTCTTTATCCTCAACTCAAGATTGGTAGGGTGGTGTTAGAAGTATTTGGAGGACAGGATTAGTACACTTTCTCCAGCTGCCACTGTAGGAATAAAAGTGCTGGACCCCGGAAGATGATGTCTGAGGACCATGTGAGATGTTGGGTCAGAACTAGGACCTCAGAAGCCTACCTTCCAAATCTACAGCTCAGTGCCACCCTGATCTTCCCCTTCTGGCTTCCATATACCCTAAGTCTCCTTCCCTCCACCAGGCCTTTATGGAGAATACCCTGGAGGCAGACTCCCTCCCCTTTCCAGTGGGCTAATTCCCTGTTTATTTTTTGCTGCCAAATGTTATACAGGCTCTTCTTTCAGGCCCTGGTGTTCTGGGTTGGGGGTCCTAGAGTGGGATTGAGACCCCTTTTTCCTTTGGGCAGGGCTTTTGCAAGCACACTATGTCTTCAGCTATAGCTACTGTCCCTGGGTGCAGGAACCAGCCCTTTCCATGCCTCTGCCCCACTTATCATTCTCAATGTAGCTTCTGTTTTTTAATCATTGGATATAATACTTCTAATCAGGTGTCTTTCTGCTGTTAAGATTAATTGATCTAAGTTTTAACTGTATCTCTGGCTCGACACTGGGAACAGGTGTATAGTTCTTTCACCTATTCTGCTGCCATCTTCAATGACTGCCATTTTAATTGTTTATGGCTATGTTTCTCTATATATAGTTCTTCTAATTAAAGCAGTCCATTTAACATTTTCTACAATGCTGGTTTGGTGGTGATAAACTCCTTTAGACTTTTTTCATCTGGGAAGCTCTTTATTTCACCATCTATCTTGAATGATAGTCTTGCTGAACAGAGTAGTCTTGGTTTCAGATCCTGATTTTGCATTACCTTGAATACTTCATGCCATTCCCTTCTGACCTGTAGAGTTTCTGATGAGCAGTCAGCTTACAGCCTTCTGAGAGCTGCTTTGTAGGTAACAGATTGCTTTTCTCTTGGTGCCTTTAAGATTCTCTCTTGGTCTTTAATTTTTGGCATTTTAGTTATGATGTGTCTAGGTGTGGGCTTCTTTGGATCCTTCTTGCTTGGAATTCTCTGTGCCTCCTGAACTTGTGTGACTTTTTCCTTCAGCAGATTAGAAAAGTTTTCTGCCATTATTTCTTCAAATAAATCCTCTATACCTTGTTAATTCTCTTCCCTTTCTGGCATTCCTATTATAAGAATATCATTGATTCTTATTGTTCCACAGCTCCCTTAGACTGCTTTTTAATTGTTTTTTCTTTGTGGGTCTCTGATTGAGTGATTTTTTTTCTACCCTGTCTTCTGATTTGCTGATCTGATCCTCATCTTCCTCTATCTGCTCTTTATTCCTTCCAATATATTCTTTATTTCTGCTATGTAACCTTTTATTTCTGACTGGACATTTTTCATAGTTTTCTGTATGTTTTCTCATTTTGTTGAGCATCTTTACAATCAGTATTCTGAACTGTATATCTAACAGATTGCTTATCTCCTTTCACTTAGATCTTTAGCTAAAGAATTTTCTTGTTATTTCATTTGGGGGTTGATTTTTTGTATCCCCATCCTATTTGGCATTTTCTCTAGGTGTTAGGTAGATCTGCTATGACTCTTAGTCTTTTTGGAGAATTTCTGGTGCAGTCCAGTGTCAAACTCTGTTTATGATTTGCCTTGAGAACCCTGTTTGAAGCTATGAACAACCCATGGCTTGAGGTTCCCTGTGTTGGGTCTGGGTGCATTTGGCCAGGTCCAAGATGTACACTAAAGTCTGCTTTTCTAAGGCCCAAGTCCAGAAGCAGGTCAGGCAAAGACCCAAGCACTCTGAGTTCCCCTTTGCCTGCAGGCTGATTTATCTGATTCTCTTAATGAGCATAAGGCTGTAGAAACTCCAGAGGGTGGGGCAAATGATTGATAGTCTCCTAAGGAGTCTCAGCTTATAGAAACTCTAGCTTGTAAGAGAAGAGGTTTTCTAATAGAGTGGGGGTAATTTCTTCCCCCCCCCCCCCAGGTAAAAAATGCTTCTGGACAAAAGTGAGAATGTATGGCCAGGATTCCCTATAAAATCACTTGTTAGAAAAATGTGGCTACCTTTTTGACAAATGAAAGAATGCCTTATCAGCAGTCCCAATAAAATCATTTAGTGGGTAAATGCTGCCATCTGCTATTCGAGTGTCAGAATGCATTGCCAACATCCACAAAACAATCATTTCTGGGGAAAATTTTGCCACCTGTTCAACAAAAGTGAGAATGCATCGCCAGCAACACCAAATGAATCATTTGTGGAAAAAACGCTGTCACCTGAAGGAAAACCATGAGAATGCATTGCCAGAATCCCAGATAAAATCATTCGGTGGGAAAATGTTGCCACTTCTCGTTCTAGCGTGAGAATGATTGCCAGCGACTGTGGAGTATTCAATATTGGGGAAAATGCTTCCAACTCTTGAAAAAATGTGAGAATGCTTTGCCACAACCCTCATAAAATCATTTGGTGGAAAAGGCTGTCACCTGGTAAACAAATGTGCTAATGCATTGCCAGCATCCCTAATAAGTTAATGTGAGATCATGTTGCCATATGGTGAACAAGAGTGAGAATGCATCCCAAATAAAATCATTTGATGTAAGCTTACGAATGCATGGCCATCAATTGGACAAGCATGAGAATAATTTGCCATCATGTCCAAAAACCTTCCATATGTTGGATAAACATAAGAATGCATTTCCAGCATACACAAAAAAGTATTTGGTGGGAAAATGCTGCCACCTCATGTAGAAGCATTAGAATGCTTTGCCACCAATCCCCAGAAAATCATTTGTAAGTATATTCTGTCATTTGGTGGACAAGTGTAAAAATGCATTACCAGCATCTTTAATAAAATCATTTTGGGAAAAATACTTCCACCTGTTTGCCAAACATGAGAATGCATTGACAGCATCCCAAATAAAATCATTTTGGGGGTAAATGCAGTCACAAGGTGGAGTAGCATGAGAGTGCACTCCCAGCATTCCCAGTAAAATTATTTGGCAAAAAGTACTGCCACCTGGTGTTTGAGAGTGAGAATGCATTGACAGCATAACAAAAAAATCATTTTGGGGGGAAATGCTGTAAACTGTGAGAATGTATTGCCAGCATCCCCTATAAATTAATGTGGGTGAGAAATGCTCACAAATGGTTGTCAATTATGAAATTTCCTTGTCAGCATCTCCAGTAAAATCATTTGGTGGAAAAATGCTGCAATTGGTGTTTGAGCATGAGAATGGATTCCAAGCATCTGCAATAAACTCTCTTGTGAGATCTTGCTCTTATCTGTTCGACAAGTGTGAAAACACATTGCAAGAATCTCCAATAAACTCATTGGTGGGAAAGTGTTTCCAAATGGTAGACAAGAGTGAGAGTGCATTTCTTGCATTCCCAATAAAATCACCTCTGAGATCATAATGCCATCTGGTGGACTACTGTGAACTTGCATTGCCAGATCCCCAAAATAATCATTTTGCAGGAAAATGCTTCCACCAAGTGGGCAAACATGAAAATGGACTGATTCCCAAATAAACTCATTTGGTAAGAAAATGATGCCATCTGCTGAACAAGTGTGAGAATGCATTGCCAGCATCCCCAGTAGAATAACTACTGGAAAAATGCTGCCACCTGGTAGACAAACATGAAAATGCATCACTAGCATCCCAAATAAAATCGTTTCGTAATAAAAATACTGCAATGTGGTGGACAAAAATGAGAATGGTTTGCCAGTTCCCCTAATATAATCACTTCATTGCCATCTCTTGGACAAAAGTGAAAATGCAATGCCAACATTCCCAATAAAATCATTTGGTGGGAAAATGCTAGCACCTGGTGGACAAGCATGAGAATGCCTTACCAGCATCCCCGATGAAATTATTTGGTGGATAATCTTCCACCTAATGGACAAGTGTGAGACTGTATATCCAGCATCCTTATGAAAAACATTTGTTAGAAAATGCTGCAATCTGGGGGACAAGCATGAGAATGACTTGCCAGTATTCACAATAAAATCATTTGATGTAAAAATGCTGATACCTGTAGACAAATGTAAGAATACTTTGCCAGCATCCTTAATGAAATCATTTGGTGGGTAACTTCTACCTCCTGGTGGACAAGCTTGAGAATGCATGTCCAGAAACCCCAGTAAAACCATTTGTTTGAAAAATGCTGTCAATATGTGGGGAAATGTGAGAAAACAGGACCAGCATTCCCAATAAACTCATTTGGGAAAAAAAGTCAATCACGTGATAAACAAGCTCCAGAATTTATTGCCAGCATCCCCATTATAATCATTTGTAAGAAAATGCTGCCATCTGGTGGAAATGCGTGAGAATGTCTTGCCAGCATTCACAATGAAATCATTTCGTGAGAAAATACTGCCATCTGGTGTACCAGCCTGAGAATGCATAGCTAAAATGCCCAATAAAGTCACTTAGTGGGAAAATGTTGCCACCTGGTGGACAAATGTGAGAATGCATTGCCAGCATCCCCAGTAAAATCACCTGTGAGTTAATGCTGCCACCTGTTGAACAATCTTGAGAATGCATTGCCAGCATCACATCATTTGCAAGAAAATACTGACATGTGGTCAGAGAGAGAATGCATGAACAGCAGCCCCAATTAAATCATATGGTGGTAACGTGCTAACACCTGGTGAACAAATATTAGAATGCACTGCCAGCATGCCTAATAAATTCATTTGTGTGATCATGCTGCCATCAGGTGAGTAAGTGTGAGAATGCATTGCCAGCATCCCCAATAAAATCATTTGGTGTAAAAATGCTGCCACCTGGTGGACAAGCTTAAGAATGTAAGGCAAGCAACCCAATAAAATTCTTTGAAGGGAAAATGCTGCCACCTCCTGCAAAACCTGAGACCGCGCTGCCAGTAATCCCAAGAAAATCATTTGTAAGAAAATACTGCCGTCTTCCAGACAAGACTGAGAATGCATTGCCAGCATATTCAAGAAAATCGTTTGTCGGAAAAATACTTCCAAATGTTGGACAAACATGAGAATGCATTGCCGACCTCCCCAATAAAATCATTTGATGGAAAAATGCTTCCACCTGTTGAACAAACGTGAGAATTCTTTGCCAGCATCACAAATGAAGCCTTTTGGTGGAAAAATGCTGCCACTTGGGAGACAAGTATGAAAAGGCATTGCCAAGACTCCCAATAAAATAATTTGGTAAGTAAAGGGAGCCACATAGTGGAGAATTTTGAAAATGCATTGCTAGCATTCCCAATACAATCACTTGCTACCATCTTGTGGACAAACGTGAAAATCCACTGCTAGCATTCCCAATAAAGTTTGGGAGAGGAGAAAGAGCTGCCTCCTGGTGGACAAGCATGAAAATGCCTTTCCAGCATCCCCAATAAACTTATTTGGTGGGAAAATGCTGCAAACCTGTTGACTCATGTGACAGTGCAATGCCAGAATCCCTAATAATATCACTTGTGAGATCATGCTGACATTTCATGGAAAACCGTAAGAATGCATTGTAAGCATTCTCAAAAACATCATTTGTAAAAAATACTGCCCTCTATTGGACAAGCCTGAGAATGCATTGCCAGCATCCACAATAACCTTATTTGTGAGATCTGGCTGCCAGCTGTCAGAGAAGCATGAGACTGCATAGCCAGAATGTCCAATAAAATCACTTAGTTGTAAAATTCTGCCACCTGGTGGAGAACCCTGAGAGTGCATTGCTTAGCATCCTCAGGAGAAGCATTTGGTGGGAAAATTCTGCCATGCGTTGGACGAATGTAAAAGGCATGGACAGCATCTACCAAAAAAAAAAAAAAAATCAAGTGGTAGAAACTGTTGCCACCTTGTGGACATACCTGATAATCCTTTGTCAACATCCAAAATAAAATCATTTAAGCAAAAAGTGCTGCCACCAGATAGACAAACATGAGAATGCACTACCAACATCCCCAATAAATATACTTGTGATATAGGGTGCCATCTGGTAGACAAACATAAAAATGTATTTTCATTATCCCTAATAGAATTACTTGTGGTATCATGCTCCCATCTGGTGGAGAAGTGCTGAACCAGTCTCTATTGTTATTCTGACATGAGGAATCTACCACCGTTTGGTATTGGGAATTTTGTAATTGGGAAACTACATAAGGGGAATATATAGTTTTATATAGATTTTCAAAGTACTCAGTATTAAAGAAAATCAATTTTCACTTCACAAATATCTATGTATCATACTATGTAACATAAAAACTTTCTGTTAACCAGTGTTCCAAAATTCAAAGATTTGGTATTTGTTTTTGATAATTAGATGTGTGACTTTTTAGGAAAAGTTTCCTAAATCGGTATTGCAGGATTTGCCCAACTTTAAGGTAAATGACCCTGTTTTTACCACTAAGGTGAACTTGGAAAAAAGTTACCAATTTGTATTTTCCCATATATGTGGATATTCATTTTTTCTTACATATGACAAAACTAGGAAATGGGAACATAAACATTTTTTCTAGTTAAAAAGGTAAAATAATTTTTAATTTTTCAATATGTATATCTGTTTTAAAAATATGCTCCTGTTAATTTCAGATCAAGGAGAGAGAGAAATAAGAACATCAATGATGAGTCATTTATCGGCTGCCTAATGCAGGTAGGTCCCTTTTGGTGATCAAACCAACAACACGGGCAAGTGCTTTGACTGTGAGTCCAAATGTTTCCTCCTGTCTCGTGTGTCAGCGCTCAACAATTGAGCCTCCAAGGCTTTGATGAGCATAGTCTTTTGATTAAAAATTAGGAATATTTTGTTAATTCATTGTAAAATTTGAATGTTAATATTTTTGAGATACCTTTTTCTAATGCATCCTTTAATATTTAAATATTTTAATTTATGACTGTGATGTAAAACATTTATTTATAACATATTATAAAAGCTTTTTTTGACATCAGACTTACTTTGACTATCAGACTTACTGAACTATCATTGACTCTTTTCCTCATATTTTTAAGAATTACTTTTGCATTTAGTTTATCCAAATTTTGTGCACCTTACATATGTTCCTTTCACACCAGCCTAAAATGCTGCTTGAGGTTTTTATAGGTCTAATAAACTGACTTTTACAATAATTCTATGAATTGTACTGAAGTCATATACAGAGACAATATTATCAGTTTGGACTAACAGATGTGCTCATGATCACCATAATGTTTAGTGGATTTATAAGCAATAACCAAAAATTGACCATTTAACAAATGTTGATTCTACTTAAGTAAATGATGTTATTTAAACACAAATAACAGTGAAAATACTCTTAATCTCCACAAAAGCTCCTCCACAGGAGCCCTTCCAGTTAAAAGGGGCCCATCTTCAAGAACTGGGGATCTTCCTCCTAAAAGATATGACCATTCAGCTTCAAGGCAAAGTGATACGAGGATGGGAATTCAAGGAAAATGCTGTGTAAGGCAAAGATGACAGTTTTTTATGCATTAGAATTGGCTATTCTAAAATTAACACTGAACTTTAAATTCAGGAAGCCAAATGGAAAGTGAGCCATATATTGGCATATTTACTGATAGCTATCTTACTTATTGTCTCATGGTTAGGAAATCATTGTTTTGCCTCTAATTAGAGACACAATTAGTAGCTGATGCCACAGTGGGGAAAGAATTCCTTTCAGTCCATGTTGATACAGAATTCCTCTTAAATTTCAAACTTCCTGCTAATGTTCTGTGATTAGTAGACTTCTTTTCCACGTGGTTTGAAGATTAAAATTTGCATGAAAATTCCAATGTCCTGTGAGAGAACATTCTGATCAATTGTACTGTTAGGATATGTATTTTGAAACCTTATCAAATAGGTACCTCATAACTGAAACTTGCCTTATTTATTATTGTTTCTTTATTTGTTTATATCCTGGTGGTGCTTTTCTTAGAATTTTTAAAAGAATATAATTGTTGATGGATACACCCTTAATTTTAACATAAGTTCTCCCCAAGAGTCCTGGCTAATGTTTTCCTAACATAAAATATATTAGATGACTCAGTGTTAAAGAACCTAATAATTTTTAATTTTGGTTGTGTGAAAATTCAGAGAAATATATAAACATATACAAAATATATTCTGTGCTTTCAAGAATCTTACACTTGGGAATGAAATATGTAGAATAAGAAATTACATCTTATTTTTTTTAATACCTTTATTGATTTCAGAGAGGAAGGGGGAGAGAGATATATACATCAATGATGAGTCATTGGTCTGCTGCCTCCTGCAACCCCGGACAAGGGATTGAGCCTGCAACAAAGTCAGTTGCCCTAACTGGGAATCAAACCTGTAATCTCCTGGATCAGGGGTTGATTCTCAACTGCTGAACCATGACAGCGAGGCAAGTAATTACATCTTAATCAATAGAATATAAGTGTTTTGTCATTAGCTGAAAAGTACTCAATGTGGGTGTAGATGGTATTTTAGAATAAAATTGAGGTTTGAGAGGCACACTTGAAGGAGTCAGACATTCTAAGTTGAGCAATCACAGAAGTGCACTTAGTTTTGAAATATAAGGAAGGAGTAAGAGAATCATAGATTGGTACAGAGGTGTTTTAGAGTCTAACATATTGGCCTTGAACTTACATTATTTGGAAAAATTTAAAGTGTTTAAAACATCAGTGAAGCTAAGAACAACATGGCTCTTGAATTGAAAATACACAAGAAGCCTATACATTTCAGTTAGTGGGTTAGCTAGTGAATAAACAAAAATGATGAAAAGCTGATCCATGAGGATTAGGAATAAGAATTAGCACTTAAAGGTAATACTATTTGTGCAAGATGTAATATTTTTAAAAATATTTTGAAAGAGGTACAGTGCTCTTCAGATGAGCCCCTAAGTAGTATAGCTAATGTGCACCATAATCTATATTGCCATCATTACAAAGGCTAAGCTTATATATTTGAATTGTGTAGCATTACAAGATAGCCAGTCACTTGGTGATAAATTATAAAATTAGATATGTAGCCAGTTTGCCATGTACTGCCCCAATGAAAATATTAATATGCTTAGAGGTACTCTTGCCAGTAGTAGCATGTATATACAAGTACAAGACGAGAGCATGGTGTATGTATGCTGTGTCCTAAGTGTAGTTGAAAGTGGAGCATAAAAATTCTAAGGTAAGTGGGAAACTAGATTTTGAAACTTAATTATCCTAACTTGGCTTACTATTGTGATCTTTCAGGAGCAATTGAAAGGTTTTATCCAGGCCTGGCCGGGCATGGCTCATCGGTTGAGCATCGACGTAGGATCCAGGAGATCGAGGTTCGATTCCCGGTCAGGGCACATGCCCGGGCTGCGGACTCGATCCCCAGTGACTCTCTTGTCATTGATGTTTCTGTCTGTCTCTCTCTCTCTCCCTCTCCTTTCCTCTCTCTGAAATCAATAAAGATATATTTTTTTTAAAAAAAAAGAAAGGTTTTATTCAGGATGCTAATAATACAGGACCTGAATATTGAACAGACTTATTAGTTCACAAGGGAGAATACATTAATCAGGAAGTGTAAAGGGAAGATTAATAGGCTTCTAAGTAATCTAGTCAAGAGAGTGATGGGTAAACAATGAAGAATACACGGGGAGAAAAGTTGACAGATAAGAATTAAAACAGCAAACGTAGGCCTTGATTAATTATGTCGGTGGAAGTAATTGTCAAAATTGCTTGTACTTTGTGAGATTTTTGGGAGGTTTTGCATGCTGATGGTATTTTAAATATTAAGCAAAATGTATAGGGAGTGTGAGATATCAGAATATTAAACATTTGAGAATAATATTTTAAAGAGCATACAAAAATGAACATAAATAAAATCTTAGAGTAAATTTTAAAGTTATTTTGGAAAGAAGAAATAAATTGGTGATTTGAATTTTGGTTTTTTTTTGACGCATTAGGCTCAATTTTGATATACTCTCATAAGCATTTTTCAATTAAAAGACCAGTGTCACATGGGGGAGAGAATTATGAAGGTGTTTCAGGCAAAGAGCCAGTCTCTTGCAGGAGACGTTACTACATGTCACCAAGAGATGGTGATTGCACTACTACTTATAGGTAAAGGAAAATAAAATATAATACTTTATTTATAACTGATACCTTTTGCTGTTGAGGTGAAATTCATCGACCATAAAACTAGATAATAAATAAATATATATATTTATACCCAGCTGATGTGGCTTAGCAGATGAGGATCTATTCAATAATCAAGTGGTGTCTGGTTTGATTCCAGGTGTGGACACATAACAGGGTAAGGCAGTGGATCCCCATAGGGGACATGAAGGAGGCAGCCAATCAATGTTTCTCTTTCACCAGTGTTTCTATATCCCTATCCTTCTGCCTTTCCTCTCTTCAAAATAGATAGCAACATATAAAAAAGGAAAGGTATATATTGGTGATGAGCCAGTCTCTTGCAGGAGACATTACTACATGTCATTAGTACATTACTATATAAGTATATACATATATCTTTATATTTGTTGTTGAAAATATTACAGATGTCCCCTTTTATTCTGTTTACCCCTTCCATTCGGCACCCACTCCCTAACCCAGGCCTTCACCATACTATTTTCTGTACCCATGGGTTATAAATATTGCATATAAATTCTTTAGTTAGTCTCTTCCCACCCACCTGCCCACCCCTACCTTCCCTCTCAGTCTGTCCCATGCTCCTATTATCATGAATCTATTTTGTTCACTTTATTGTGTTCTTTAGAGTGCACATATAAATAAAATCATGTGATATTTTTCTATCTCTGCCTAGCTTATTTCACTTAGAAAATGTTCTCCAGGTCCATCGATGCTGTTGCAAAGGATAAGAGATCCTTCTTCTTTATAGCTGCGTAGTATTCCATGGTATAAATGTCCCACAGCTTTTTTATCTATTCATCTACTGATGGGCACTTGGGCTGTTTCCATATCTTAGCTATATTGTAAATTATGTTGCTGTAAACATAAGGGTGCATATATATAAATTAAAAATGGAAACTCCTTTTGACCCCATGATCCCACTTCTAGGAAAAATATATTTACAATATCCTATATTCAGAGTGCTATGCCACCACGACATCTGCCTAGTTACAAAACATTTTTATCACCTCTAAATAAAACGCTCTGCACCTTAAGCTGTCACCACCATTCTCTCCCCTGACCCAGCTTCTACCCAGCAACCTCTAACTCTGTCTGTATTGATGTACCTGTGCTCCATAGATCATACTAGTGGAATGAAACAGTATGTGACCTTTTGTATCTGGCTTGATTCTGTCAGCATAAATGCTTCCAGGGATCATCCATTTGGCAGCAATCAGTGCATTAGTTTGTTTACCAGCTCTGCTTGTGCTTTTTCCACCATAGGGCTGTAGTGAGCATTCATCTACAACTATATGAGCACATGTATCCAATTATTTGGAGTGTATACTTCAGAGTGGAGTTTCTGAGTCATATTGTAATTCACAGTTTAATGCTTTTGAAGGAATTTCTAATATTTCCCACAACAGCTATGTCATTTTGCATTTCTGTTTTCAGTGTACAGGATCCCATTTTCTCCAAATCCACAGCAACCCTTGATATTTTTCTTTTCAAACTTTATAGCCTACTTAGGAGTAAATTAGTATCTCATTTTTGTTTTTATTTGCCTTTCTCTATTATCCATTTATATTGGCCATCTTTTCATGAGCTTGCTGGCTGTTTGTATATCTTCTTTGAAGAAATGCCTGTTAAAGACTTTTGTCCATTTAAATGTTTGCCTTTTTGTTTTTAGATTGTGTATATATTCTGAACCTTAGAGGATACATTAAAAATATTTCTACATTCTTTCCTTAAGTTATTCAAGCAGAGATGATCCACATTCCCAAGACAGCAAATGTTATTGCTCGTCACCCAGAGACTATGCATACTGTGATTATGGCCTCTCAGGTTCTTGGAATGAGCATTCCAATAGAAGCTACTGTTATTATTTTTTTTAATCTCTTTTTATAAAATAGCATATGGCAATTGTTAACTTGGACATAGTTAATACCATATCTTTTAGTGGTCATGGCTATGGCAGAAACTCATGATAGAGATTATTCTGAATATCCAAGTGAAGGCTCTTTCAGAGATTCCTATAAGAGTCATGGTAAGAGTCAGTGTGTAAGTCAGAGAATTAGATTTAATAAACCAGACTGTTTAACTCTAATTTTACTTCCATTCAACATAGGGAAATCTATATACAATATCAAATTTGATTATTTTGGAGGCCATTGAATTATATTCTTAATAGCTCATTTAAAACAATACATTGCTTTCAGGAGTAAGGGGCCAGTCTCACTCTTTTCCTTATATGGAAAATGTTTTTAACATTTTTAAATCATAAAGTGTATTTGACAGTTTAAAGCCTAGGAACAATATGAAAGTCAAGGTTTCAGCCCATTTTCAGAAAATGTCCATGAATATTTATTGAAATTCAAGTATTGAAGCTCTAAAATTAGTCTTAAATTTTATTTTAAATAAATATAAGATTCAAAGGCTCCCTCAGTATAATTGATATCTTCTCAGTACAGGCAGATTATGATTTCTAAATATATAATACTCTGAATGAGCCATATTATAATAATATAAAAAAATCTTTGTAATGTGGTTCAAGTATTGTTATTTGGTTATTGACTTTCCAGGAAGCTCACATGGAGCATCATAAGCAAGAAAGTCCCCTCTGACTTATCGTGGAAAGATTAGCTATGATTATTATTATAGTAGTAGACAAAATGATTATGCTGGAGGGCAAGAAAATTACTCATCAGCTGAAGTGATACTATTTAAGTGGTTATAAGCATGGTGCTAGACCAGGCCAACAGTTTCAGCCTCTTTGGGATAGGATATGAATCATATAGTAGCTCAAGTTATTGGGTTTCTTGAATAAGAGGTCATTGGTGAAGTCATCTGACAGAAGAAGTTGAAACAGATATTAAATGTAATGTTATGTTCTGTACCTATTTTTCTTTGAAAATTTTTTTTCTATTACCAGAGGAAAATGATTCTTTGGAGAAGAGGCAAGAATTAAATTTCTATCTATAAATTTTCTGGATAACATGAAAAATTTGAATTATTCAAAGTTAAAGATGTTATTTTTAATTTAAAAAAAATTAATTTAACTGTTTATATTTAATGTTTGTATTGTTAAAGCCTTCACAATAAAATTTCCACCAAATGCTATTTGATATCTGATTTTACTACAGATTTTATCATTAAAGCAGGTTTTTGGAGGGTGAAATACACTGTGGGCCTAAATTTTTCCTCTGACTCTTGAACATTAATGCATACAGGATTAAGTAATATGTTACTTCTCCATAGCTTGCTGAACTAGTTCCCAGTTAGGTTGGCTAAACAAATTTACATATTCACCTGTAAAAACAAAAATGGGAAAACAATTTGAGAAACATCCAACTAGGCTGCAAAACAAATGTTCACCAATTACCTGTGACATTTTGTATATCTTTATCCTATAAAGGAATAGTATCAGTAGAAAGAAAATTACATATGGAATGATATAAAAGTTTGAAGAAATCTAAAATTAAGCATCCTTTTGTTTATTGAGATAGAATCAGCACATGTCTGAAGGGGGAATAAAGGGATTGAAAGAAATTTCCACTTAAATCAAACTGAACCAGTTAATTTTCCTGCATAGGTATCTCAAAGAAATGAAAGCTGGTGCCCCTACATTGGAAAACGTGTTTAATTTTAGGACTACTCATATGATCTTTCTTCAAATATTTTAAAGTTAATGTGGCTCAAAGAGTTTAATTGTATGCTCTCAGCAATATCAAGTTTTCCTGAAGGATTATGCTTTTATCTGTCCATTTAGGTGAAGATCATGAAGAGGAATGATTTTTAAAAACTCACTTTTTCTTGGAGTACATAAATATTTATAAACAAGTCTCTCAAATTGAGTTTACAAAATCAACACAAAATTTTGTGGTTTCTTAAAAATATTTTTAAAGGAGTGATGTAAGTGAAATTCATGGGAAAATTAGAATACTGGAACATCAAATGTGTAAGGAATTAAAATCTACCATATCAGATTGAAACGTAAATGAGTAAAAATGAAAAGATGAAAGAGCTAGCTAATAAATTTGAGTCCAGAAGGGGATGTAAATCATAGCATTGGAAATACAGCCAGTGTTGTCAAAAGTATGTATGGTGCCAGATGGATATTTGAAACAGAGAATCACTTTCTAAAGTATAAGATTGTCCAACCAGTATGCCAAACACCTGAAACCAATACACAATAATAATGAAGAAAAAGACTAGGATTTATGTGATAAAATAAATATAAAATAAAATAGGGGAAAACAGAACCAATTTTCCAGTGTACATCTTAATGAAATGAGTTGCCGTGTTTGACAGTTTGTGATACTTAAGAATACAGGCTTGTATGGAAAGAGGAAAGGCTACTTCCTCTGAGTTAACATTTAGGCAGCTGAACAATGGTAGTACTTGAAAGTTTTATTAATTTAGCTTCTTTCCCCTGCATTCTGGTCTTTAGAATAATACAGCCAGCACTCATGGTCCTCCCGACATAACTTACCTGTGGCAAGGAATTCTGCACATTTGGAAGAGATATTTACAATACATTTAAATTGTAAAATATCATGTGCCTGTCTGGCACACACTGCCTATCTGATTATACTTTGTTTTTGCTCACTGAAAAGATTCACTGACCTACCACTTTCTCCAGGAAGCTTTCCATGATTATTACAGTTCCACAGATGTGTGTAGTAACCATGGCTCCTGTAGGGTTGAAAAACAATACTGGGAATGATGTGAACATGAATATGAGATGTACACATCAGATTCAACTGGCCTATTTACCAAGGACAAGTAATTCTTCACATGTGGATCACATTATGTCCACATGCCCTCCAGATTGATTATCCACTCTGCTCTGGGTCCATGGAAAGAATAATTAGGCTGCTGTCTTCTTGATCTCCTTTGGGTTGGGTCCAGTTGGAAGCCTAGGCATGAAAGGACGTGGCAGAGGAGCGAGTGGTTGATCTGCATATTCAGCGTCCCTGTCTCCTGCTCCCCTGAGCCACAGTGCCTGGTGGGCAGCCCTTTGCACACAACTCTTTCTCCTGGGTATGTGATACCAAAACCCTCTCTACCCTCAGGCCTGGGGCTGGTTATAACTGCCCAGTGTTGCCATCCCTGGTGCTACACCTTCCCCTAGAAGCTCCCATCACCTCCCCGTACAAACTAACCTGTACACAAATTCCATCATTGCCAGCATTGCAAACAAACTAATTTAGTGAACCTGAGGTTCCATGCTTGAACACTGTTTTATTCCTGGTGCACCTCAAAGGACATCAAGTTTAAGAAGCCAATTATATCTTTATTCTTTCATCCATTCAAAATTTTTACTGGGACTCCATGGGCTTCTATGGCCCACAACACATTGTGACATCCAAGGGATTCCACTGTCCATTTCCCCTGTGTCACCTCCCTGGCTCCTATTGCTTAAATTCCACTGTGACACCCCAGGACTCCCACTTCCCACAACAGACTGACATACCACGTCCACTTCCCACATTCGGCAATGACACCCCAAAGAATTGCCCTTTCCAGACTTCACTGTGGCCCCTGATGACATCCACTGCCCACACTAAACTATTGCACTTTCAAATCTTCCACTCTCCACAATCTACTCACATATTAGGACTTCTGCTTCCCACACTACCATGAAAAACCTTCAGAACTACCATTGGCCACACTCTACAGTGACAGCTGAATGTTCTCACTCCTCAGAACCTACATAGACACTACAGGGCTCACAGTGACACTCCCACTGACAAAACTTCAGGACTCCCACTGGCCACACACTTCTGTGATCTCCAGAGATTCCCACTATTCAGAATGCAGTTTATCATTCCTAGTTGCCCACTGCCAAAGTCCGCTGTGATATCCAAGGTCTCACACAGCCTACACACCATTCTGAACCCAGGGCTCAGTGTGGCCACAGATGATTCTCAATGTCAATGTTTGACTTTGAAAATAGCCTTGGTTCCAACTTTCCACACTCCACTCTTGACACCCAAATGGCCCATAGTATACTACCATACCTCAAGGTTTGCAGCACCATGAATATCAATATGACACCTGGTAGCTCCCAGGGATACCACTGCCCAAGTTGCACTGCAAAATGCTATGGCTTCCACAGCCCATCTTTAATGGTGATACCACAGAGCTCCCAATGTCTACATTCCACTTCCATACACCTGGGCTCCCACTACCCATACTCACTTTGAAATGCTTAGGATACCCACTAACCACCATACAGTTTCACACCCCAGAGTTTCCACTGCCTACATTCCACAATGAAAACACACAGATCCGCAAGCCCACCTGAATGGTGATACCACAGGGCACCCCCTTACACACTTTATTGTGACACCACAGTGCTTCCATTGCCAGCACTATCTTGTCACTCCCTAGAGCTCCTACTACCCATACTCCATGGTGGCATTACAGGCTCCCACAGCCCACAATCCACTGTGACACTTCATGGTTCCCATGGCTCACATACAATTGTGATACATTCCTGCCACCCTGCATCTGCAATCTATTGTGACATCCCCAAAATCCCACTGCCAGCAATCCCATTTGACAGACTTGGGGTCCCATTACCCACACAATTGTGACACAGTAATGCTCCACAGCTGACACTCCACTGTTTTCCAGTTCTCATACTTCTGACACACCATTGTGATATCCTAGAGATTAAACTGCCCACATGTCCTTTTGAATCTCAACACTCCCACTGCTCACATTCCCTGTAACTTCACAGAATTCCCACCGTCCACTTCACTGTGATTTAACAGGGCTCCCATTGACCACACTTCACTCTGATACTGTGACATCACAGGACTCCCACTGACCATGCTTCAGTCTGTCACTCCAGGACAACCACAGCCCACACTTTACTGTGTCAACACTGGTCTCTCACTGCCCACACTTCACTGTGACACCGGGAATTTACAGCCCACAATCCAGTGAAACCTCAGTTTTCCACAGCCCATACATTACAGTGACACCAACAGGGCTCCCAATGCATTCATAATTCTGTGACACCTCCAGGGTTCCATAGATCACACTCCATTGTGACACCTTAGGACTCCCTATATTCACACTCCATTTTCCACTTTGACCCTTCCATTATTTCCACAGCACACACTCTGTCAGCTTATGTACCCCACTGAACACACTCCAACTGATATTCCAGGGCTCCCATTTCACACAGTCCATTGTGAACCTCAGGGTTTGCAAAGCACACACTCTACTGTGTCAGCCAAAGTATTGCACTGCCCACACACTACCATGACACCTCAGGCTTCCCATTGCCCACAATCCACTTTAACACTCCAGAGCTCACTGTGTCAATAATACTCTGTGCCACCACAGGATTTTCACTGCCTAAATTCCACTGTGAAACCCCTGAGTTCCCACTGCCCCACAGTCAATTTTGACATTATATGGCTCTCACTACCCACACACCACTGTGGCAACACAGGGATCCCAAAAACCACACAATATTGTGGGAACCCAGGCATCACAATTTCCTGACTCCAGAGTGATATCTTCTGTTTTTTCATTCCCAACATCCCATTTTGAACTCCTATTTTTTTACTGCCCACCTTCCCCTGTGACACCCAAAGGCCTCTATCCTCACACTTCACTGTGATTTTATAGGTATCTCACTGCACACTTTCACTATGACACCTCCATCATCAGTTCATCCCCAACTCCTGGGCCAAAGCTGTATCCTTGCTGAAGCCCTTCTGGCTTGACTGCTGAGAAAGATGACAGAGAGCCAGTGGAGAAGGGCCTGGGGAAGGGCAAAGGGAAGAGGGCAGAGGAAAGAGCATACCATCACCAGCGACCCAGCCCTGGGCAAATGTGAGGGCCCAGGACAGTCAGTAGGTGCCAGGAGAGAAAGCATAGACACATTGTACCATTCCCACAAATCAGATATCAGAAAGGCACATTTAGGGGCAATCTGTAGATCCAAAGAGATAGAGTTTGTTGTTTGGATTTTCTGTTCTGAAGAGCTCAGTGTGAAAACACAGTGGCTTTATAAGCAGGTTTAAGCTGCATGATTTCCGGTGTCTTCTCTCAGACACATCAGAAACCCATATGAATTTGTGGCAGGCAACAAACTGGGATTCTACCCTCCTTCCACAGGAATAAACACAGGTAATCACAAACAATCACACACATACAAACACACACACACATAAACACACACACACACACACAAATATATGCCTACCCTCTGTTATTGCAACATGTGTATTTGGTGGATTTCCTACCCAGAATGCAACCTTTGTCAAAACCCAGGGATCTCTGGAAGATATGTGCTGATATTGTTTTTAGAGAACACACGTTCCTTCCTCAGGGATCCCAAGGAACAAGGAAAGAGAATAAGCAGACACCTTAAGCACTGAGTTTTCTGCACCAGTGCACACAGAACAGGGAGGGTTAAGAAAAATTTAGGATAAGTATTCTCCCATCATTGAGGCAGGCAGCCTCAGGAGATTATGAGCCCATACACTTGAACATGTGTGAGAAAACATAGGTATATGCTGAGAAAGTTGGAACAGAGGCAATGTTTGCAGTCCACCATGATGGGCCACTGCTATCGCTCCTTTGGTCCCATACTGGCCACGTGGCTTGTAGCTGCCTCTTCCACAGCCTCTGAACGCTCCTAGACTGAAAAGCAGATTGGAAACCACCCCCAAATATCAGCCATCATTAGGGACCAAGATAAAGACATGCTGAACTACTTGATCAATTTGGACCTCAGACTGGGAGAAAGATGTGTAGGCTGGAATTGGGCCTGGGCGATCTGGAGGGAAGGGTCTGAAAAGAAAGAGGAAAAAGAGGGGAAGTGGCTGATTTCTACAAGCAGTCTTACTTTGGAAGAGTTATACAGGAAGAGCTACCTCCAGAGGAGTGTCTCAAGGCATTTAACTCCACCTCTTGGCAGGTGCAGATAGTGGCCACCTTATATACCTCTGCAAATTGATGTTTTTCTTTTGGAGCAACCCCTTCTCCCTCAAAAAAGTGATCATGAAGCAATATCATGTCAGCCTTGCAGGTGAGAGATGGTTCACAGGCGGGCATTTGGAATAGCAGGCAAGTGGTGGGTGGGTGTGAATAGAGTGCTAACGGCAACCCATCCTTCCAACTTTCATCCTCCAGGATATAGGGTCTTTAGTTCCACTCCAGCCCACTGGTTCTGGGATTATGAACATGGATCCCCCAGCCCCAAGAATGACACAACCAGCATTAACTTCAACTGGCTGTCCGAACAAAACTTGCCAGGGTCAGGCAAGGTTTCTGAGGTGATACTGCTCTGTCCCTGGTCAGCAATGTCAATGATGGAGGCCCCAAATGTGTGGAAAGCAGACTGGGCCTGTCCTCCCCTGCCCTTTTTTCTGTCCCATATCAGTGAGGACCTGTGGCCCAATCCCTTTTGGCATTAATTACCCAAGGCATGCAGAAGCCAGAAGAGGGAGCTAGGAGGAGGACTTATTGGTGGGGAGCCCACTTGCTAGGAATTGAAATGTGAGTCCTTGTCCTGAAGAATTTACTTCCAAAAGCAAATGTTGAAAATGATACTAAAGTAAACTGGAAGGTACCCAGGGAGTGGGTGTGAAAGTGTAAAAAGGAAACTGGGAGGCCTTAGTGCCCATAGAGTACAGGCAGGCCAGGGAGCTCTAAGAACCTAAGTTTTCAGGGTGAATGGCCCAAGAGACTTGGCAACAATCACTGTCCTTCACCTGATTTTTGTGATCACATTTTGGTGCCTTGGCTCTTCTACAGGCCTCCTACTACTTCAGTCAAAGTCCTATATTTCATGCACGATTCTGTTTCAGGGGCTCTAATTTAAGTTTCTTTTCAGTGTTAACAAATATCCTTCAGCATCCCTCAGCCAAACCCACATTGCTGGCAATGGCAGTAGGCTCTCTGGATGAAAGTACTAAAGTCTTGGGTAGAAAACATAATCATATCAGGAAAGGAAAAGGTGTACTGACTGTGGACACCATGGGTCAGAGTGGTCCCAACAAACCTCATGTGCATACCAGTGCCTGAGTGTGGGTGTGGGCATGTTTGTTGTGAGTGAGGGCTAGGGAAGACTTCACATTCAGAAGTGGATGGGGCAGGACCTCAAACATGGCCTGGAAGGACAGGACCTAGGCAGAGTGTGCCTATGCAGGAGCAATGACTGATGTATTCTGCCTGGTCCTGTGCACAGGAGGAAAGGATCATCTGTGGAAGATTCATAGAGCATATGCCAAATACCTTCAGTGTCCTGGAAAAAGCAATAAAGAAGCTTGCAAAGGATTTCCATCTCTGAGTTTTTTGAGGCTGAGAAATATAGTAGTATTGAGCAGATGACCTGATAAGGGGCTGTTGAATGAGCATTTCCTGGAATTCTGCCTGCATGGTAAGAGTCAGGCCTAGGGAAGGAGTGACAAGGGTTTAGTGACCAGGTTCTAGGGTTTAGTGACAAAGGTTAAGATTTTGATCCTTTTCTTCAGGGTGTTGTCTGGGAGGAATAGGTGAGAGCTGAGAGACTTCTGCTTAAAAGTCTTGCATTTTTTTCAGGGGACAGAGACTGTGTACAGGGCAGGAGAATTGGAGTCTCATGTTAATTACTGACCCACAGGTTCCACTTAGTTTGGATTGTGTAGTTAATTACATTCCCAATTTCTCAGACATATGCTATTAACATCAAGATATTTTCCGGCTGGCATGACTACTAAGCCAGAACCTGTGGAGAGCTTCATGTGAATATGAAAAGTTATAGGCAAACTTCCCTCTGGGGGGCAAGCTTGTAATGCAGTGTGCATGTGTATTTGTCAGAGGTATGCTCTTACACACCAAGGAGAGTGCTAAGGGCTGGATATATGTAGGCTGGGGCACACTGCAGCACCCTACATCATTCACAGAAAATGACAAAGTCACACTTTTATCAATGGACTAATGCCTGCACAGAGTGTACTACTTAAGCCGATCTTGGTTTTCAAGAATATAGAACACCCCAAAACAACAAAATTTATTTTCATGTCAAGTGATGTTGAAACATGCTCCAAAGGAGACCTGCACATAATCTAATTTTCCCTCTCATAGGTTAGTACTGTCGAGACTAGCATGACTTTCTCTATACCATTTTCCACAGTCTGATTTTTCTGGTCCAAAAAATAGCAGAGATTTTTCAGAAATTTTTCATATGGGAGGATTATGCAAAGATATGACATAGTTTGTACTCTGCCTGTGGTCATCTGGATTGAATGTGAGGGTTAAGCTGGCAAGCATTGGACCTTAGTATGGACAACATCTTGGTACAGTTTCAACAGTGGTGCCTACATCATATGACTAGGTGTATTTTATTTTTAATCTTCTCCTGAGGATATGTATATTCATTTCAGAGACAGAGGATGGAAAAGAGAGAGAGAGAGAAACAGAGAGAGAGAGAGATGAATGGGTAGGGAGAGAGAAATGTGAGAGAAAAACCTCCATCAGTTGCCTCATGTACATGCCCATATAGGAAACTGGAATACTCAGTACATCCTTGACTGGGAATAGAACCTCAATCTTTTGTGGTACAGGACAAAACCTCAACCAACCCCAGGCCTCACACTTTTCTTTCCTCAGTGTGACATGTCATGTTCATGGCTCCTATGGACAAAACTCACTTCTGAAGTTCTTTATTCTCACTGTCCATATTCTTCTTGAATCTCTCCAAGGGATCCACTGCCCACACTCCTCTGTGACAACCAATGGTGCAACCTGTTCACACTCCACAGTGACAAGACCGGCCTTCCAGGGTCCATACTCCAGTCTAACACACCAGCATTCCCATGCCTAAGTCCACTGTGCAGCTCGGGGCTCCTACTGCTTACTCTCTACTGTGACCACAGGGCTCTCATTGCCCACACTACTGTAACATCCCAGAGCTTCCACTTCCCAAATCCAGTCTGTTATTCTAGGTCTCCCACTTCCCACACACCACTGTGACACCCTGGGTCTCACATGCCTTACACTCCACTGTGAATCTACTGGGCTCCCAATACCCACTTTCCACTCTTATACCACACTGGTCCCCACTCCCCAAACACCTCTGTGACGCATATACGACTTTCAGCGTACACATCCCACACTGACACATCAGGGCTGGCACTTCCCACATTACTCCATCACATTAGATTTCCCACTGGCCATATTCCACTCTGCCACTCTAGGGATCCAATTGTAAACCTCTTCTGTGACACCCCAGGCTACCATTACCTACATTGCTCTCTCACACCTTCAGAACACCCAATGTGACAGAGCAGAGCCTGCACAGCTCAAAATCCAGTATGACATTTTAGGGCTCCCACTTCCTACACACCACTGTGACACTTCAAGTCTCCCACAACTCACACTCCATTCATGGCCTGCACAGCCTGACCTTCAAATTGATCATGTATGGGTCTGAATTTTTTTTCATCTTGGTCACTGATCATGGCTGACGGATCTTTGAGAAAGATTACTGATCATGGGTGACAGGTGTTTGAGAAACTGCTTTAGGTCAAGAAGGTGCCCCATGGAAGCTGAACATGAAAGGACCAGAAAATGGAGCAGATCTAAACAACAGCCTGGTATCACTGACCTTTCTATCCCCAAGCCCCACTTCTCCATAACAGGCAAAAAAGGAACACAGTGGCTCTTGAAGACTGCAGATGTCTGCACGCACTCAGGCAGACTCTAATTTCTGACAGACTTTGACCTTCCCAGCAATCTTGCCTGCTAAAGGCTTGACAGGATACCTTTATTTCTGCACATGGGACATTCTGCATATGAGTGAGGATTTGGACATACAGGCCCCCTCTAGTGCAGCATTAATCCAAAAGGAACCTGTCTGACATAGAGGTATGTGAAGTCAACGACCCTTGTCTGGGCATGAGCCTGATTTGAGACTGTGCTTCTGCAACCTCAGAGAGTGTTTCAGTGCCACCTATAAGATAAAAGGGTGTCTCTGATATTTTGGGTCAAACTGCAGTCACTACCCCAAGCTTTACTCCAATGTGTCTATTTTCTTTTTGAACTACCTATCCACACTGATACCTTTCTCCTGCACTAGGGCAGGCACATTATGGCACCACCTGTAGAGTATCAAAGATACAACCTGTGGACCAGAATACAAGGATGCTGATGTGCTGAATATTGGCACTTCTCAGTTCTAAATATGTCTGGAGCCTTTGCCATTTTCTGAGCTAGAGTTGACAGAAGGCCCTTCTGGCTTGCAGGTTCATGGGCTCCATATCTAAATGAAGCACCTGGAGCACTTCTAATGGTGACCAAGTGTACTTTCCACCACGCCCTGACTCTACTGTTCCTGCTCCACTGGCTCTTCTGGATGTTTAGCTTTTGCCTCTGATTCAGGCTCAGCTTAACCCACCACATTCACTACCTTCATGAAATCCTCCCCTCCAGGACAAACTGCTCCTCAGTGATTAATTCCTCCTCAATCAACTCCTCTTCTTCCCACTGTTCCTTTCTGTCTGGCCCTTGTAGAACTTTACCATACTTCATCCACCAGTCCTTCATGCCTCCCCACTTCCAGGTCTGGAAAGACCTCCTCCACTGCCAAATACATGGCACACCCTGCCACTGCATGCACCACATGCATGAGGCTCTCCAGTCACAAGATAAACTGTTCCTGTTCCATAAACTCCACCTACAGGCTCTCCTCCTCCTCCCTGTGCTCTCACTCTCTGCCCATTGCTGCACCTCACTCTGGTGATCCTGCACAAACTGCTCTTCAACCAGTACTTCCTCCTTGCTAGAACTCAAGATGTGGCCAAACCTCATCACTGGCCAAAAATCTCTGATCTCCAGTCACCAACGCAACCACCTGCATGATGTCCTCCATCTCCGTACCCAGTTCTATTCTCAGTAATGCCTCTGCCTTGTGGGCATCCTAATTTTTCTGCACCAATCTGAAGATAAAAGCATCCTGGGCCAACCTACCTGGCCCATCCTGTGTGGTGCACTGGATGGTCAGAAGATCTCTAGCACCTAAATATCCCCTAACACCACTAAGATGACCCAAGAAACCTGAGGAGCCCAGCTGCCTACAAACACAGTCTGACTCCCTTTGGGGTCCTGAGTTACGTGGAATCTAGAAGAAGGTCATGCAAGTATGGGGACTGCAGAGACTTCTGGATCCAAATTTATTAGCTTGCTCTTTCATTTTTTCATTTTTCCTCTTTTATGTTTCCATGTCATATGCTAGATTTTAAATTCCTAACACATTTGATGTTCCAGTATCCAAATTTTCCATGAATTTCACTTACACTGTTCCTTTAAAAACACTTTGAAGAAAACATAAAATCTTGTTTATTTTGTAAACTCAATTTGAAAGACTTCTTTATAAGTATTCATGCACCCAACACACCAAGAAGTGAGTTTTTAAAAAAGTATTCTTCTTCATGATCTTCATGCAAATTCACTGATAAAATCCCTAACCCTTCAAGATAACTTGATATGGCTGAGAGCATACAATTAAACACTCTTAGGTACATTAATTTTAAAATAATTGAAGAAAGCACAGAGTTATTCTAAAATTAAACATATTTTCCAATGTAGAGGCACCAGCTTTCATTTCTTTGAGATATCTATGCAGGAAAATTAAGTAGTTCAGTTTGATTTAAGTGGAAATCTATTTCAATCCTATTATTCTCACTTCAGACATGTGCTTATTCAATTTCAATGAACAAAAATATGCTTAATTTTAGATTTCTTCAAACTTTTCTATCATTCCATATGAAATGTTTCTTCCCACTGACACTATCTCTTTACATACAAAATGTCACAGGAAATTGGTGAACATTTGTTTTCCAGCCTTGCTGAAGGTTTCTCAAATATTATTCATACTTACGTTTTCAAAGGAGAATATGTAAATTTGTTTAGCCTACCTAACTGGGAAACAGGACAGCCAGTTATGGAGATGTAACATATTGCTTAATCCTGTATTCTTTAATGTTTAAAGACCAGGGGGAAATTTTAGGCCCACAGCGTATTGCACCCTCCAAAAAATTGCTTTATTGATAAAGTCTGCAGTAAAATCAGACATGAAAGAGCATTTTTGGAAAATTTTATTCTCAAAATTTTAACAATACAGACAAATATAAACAGTTAAATTCTATTTTTTTTTCCAGTTAAAAATAACACTTATGAACTAAACTTGAGTATTTCAAATTTTTCATATTATCCAGAAAATTCATAAATGGGCATTTAAACCATACCTCTTCTCCAAGCAACCCTTTTTCATTTAGTGATGTTGAAGTAGCAGAAATATTGTCTTTACAAAGAAAATTAGCTACAGGACTTATTATTATTTTAAATATGTTTCAGCTGCCTCTGTGAAATGGGCTTCCCCCATGACCTCCAACAAAAGAAGCCCAACAATTTGAGCTACTATATGATTCACACCCTATCTCACAGATTGTGAAAATGTCAGCCTGCTCTAGCACCATGTTCATGACAACTTAAAGTGGTATCATTTCGGTTGCTCAAGTAATTGTCATGTCTTCCATCATAATAATCTGATCTGCTGCTATAATAATCATCACAGTGACTGTTTCCACCATAAGTCACAGGGACCCTCATGCCAGTGGTGCCCCATGTGAGCCTCCTGGAAAAGCAATGACCAAATAACAAAAGTCAAACCACATTACAAGGATTTTTTTTGTCATTATAACATTATTCCAATACAGTCTTATAGATTTAGAATCATATGCTTTAATCTGCCTGTACTGAGAAGATAATAAATATACTGTGGAAGTTGAGGGATCATATATTTACTTAAAATAATTTTTAAGAGTCACTCTTTAGCTTAAATAATTAAATTTCAATAAATATTCATGCACATTTTTCTGAAAATGGGATGAAATTCTGACTTTTATATTGTTTGTAGGCTTTACATTGTCAAACAAACCTTCTGACTTAAAAATGTTAGGCTGACCCCTTAGCCCTAAAAGCAATGTATTGTTTTAAATGAGCTATTAAGAAAATAATTCAATGACCTCCAAACTAATCAAAAGGCCATACTACACATAGATGTTGAATGGAAGTAAAATTATAGTAAAAAGTCTGAGTTATTAAATCTAATTCTCTGATTGACATACCACAACTGAACACTTACCATAATTCTTATATGAATTTATGTAAGACCCCCACTTGGATATTCAGAATAATCTCTGTCGTGACTTCTTCCATAGCCATCACTATGATCACTAGATTTAAAGACGTGGTATTAACTATGTCCAAGTTAACAATGCCAGATGTTATTTGATAAAAAGAGAAAATTTTTATAATACCTGAAGCTTCTATAGAAATGCTGATCCTGAGAACTTGACAGGCCATAATCATGGTATGCATAGTCTCTAGGTGCTGGGGCATACACTTGCTCTCTCCAGAATATGGATCATTTCTACTTGTGAATAACATAAGGAAAAAATAAAAAAATATTTTTAATGCACCTTCTAAGATTGGAAAATTAAAAAATGCTTATGTGAGTATATAATAATTCAGTCTAATGCTTCAAAGAAAAATTCAAATTACCAATCATTTTCTTTCTTAAACAATTTTTAATAGACTCTGATTTTATTTATGCTCATTTTTCTATACTCTTTAAAATGTTTTTCTCCAATGTTTTATATTCTGACATCTTAGCCTACCCCTACATTTTGCATAATATTTAAAATACCATCAGTTTGCAAAACCTAACAAAGTACAAGTAATTCTGACAGTGACTTCCATATACGTAAATAATCAAGGCCTAATATGGTGTTTTAAATTTTATGTCAGCTTTTCTCCCTGTCTAACCTTCATTGTTTACTCATCAGTCTCTTGACTAGATTACTTAAAATCCTCTTAAATTTCACTTCACACTTCCTGTTTAATGTAATCCCCTTGTGAACTAATAAATCTCTTCAGTATTCAGTACTATTATTACAACCCTGGATAAAACCATTCAATTGCTCCTCAAAAACCACAATAGTAAGCCAAGTGATTATACTTTAGTTTCAAAATCTAATATCCCACTTACCTTTAAATTTTTATACTATATTTTTTTGGTTTTGGGTTTTTTTTTAATTTTTAAAATTTTTGTTTAAAATATTACAGATGTGCCTTTTTATCACCATTGACCCATTTGACAATGCCTCACCCCACTGACCAGTCCCTCACCACACCATTGTCTATGTGTTTGTGTTATGCTTAAATACATATGTTATTTGGTTAACCTCTCAAGCTCCACACATTCCCACTACCCCAATGATATTCATCAGTGTAATCGATGCTACCATGTCATTGAATCATTTCTGTCCACCTCTTAATATGATTTTTAGATTCCACATATAAGCAGACATCATGTGATGTTTGAATTCCTCTCATTGGCTTATTTCACTTAGCATAATAATCTCCAGGTCCATTCATACTGTCCCAAAGGATAAGAGGTCTTTCTTCTTTACAGCTTCATAGTATTCCATGGTGTAAATGTCCCACAGCTTTATTATCCATTCATCTAATGATGAGCACTTGGGCTGTTTGCAGATATTAGCTATTGTAAATAGTGCTGCTATGAAGATAAGGGTTATGTATTCTTTCTGATTAGTGTTTCAGGATTCTTAAAATATATTCCTAGAAATGTGACCACTGCATTAAAAGGTAGTTCCATTTTTAATTTTTTGAAGAACCTCCATACTCTTTTCATAGTGGCTGCACCACTCTTCATTCCCACCAGCAGTGTACCAAGGTTCCCATTTCTCCACGTCCTCACTAGCACATCATTTGTTGATTTGTTGGTGGTAGCTATTCTGACACATGTGAAGTGATGCCTCTTTGTGAGTTTAATTTGCATCTCTCTGATAATTAGTGAAGTTGAGCATTTTCTCATATGGTTCTTAGCCATCTATATATCCTCTTTGGAGAAATGTCTATTCAGGTTCTTTGCCCATTTTTAAATTGGATTATTTGTCTTCTTCTTGTTGAGTTGTATGAGTTCTTTGTACATTTTAAAGATTAGCCCCTTATCAGATACATCCTTGGCAAATACATTCTCCCACACTGTGGGGTTCCTTTGTATTTTGAGGCCATTTTCTTTTGCTTTGCAGAGGCTTTTTATCTTTTATTTTTATTTTTTTAAATATATCTTTATTGATTTCAGAGAGAGGAAAGGAGAGGGAGAGATAGAAACATCAGTGATGCGAGAGTCATTGATTGGCTGCTTTCTGCACTCCCCCAACCAGGGATCGAGCCAGCAGCCGGGGCACATGCCCTGACCAGGAATTGAACCCTGATCACCTAGATCCTAGGTCGATGTTCAACCGCTGAGCCATGTCCAGCTGCGCTGCAGAGGCTTTTTAGTTTGATGTAGTCCCATATGTTTATTTTCTCTTTTGTTTCTCTTGCTCTAGGAGATGTATCAGTAAAAATTCCACTTTGTGAGATGTATATGACTTTACTGCCTACGTTTTCTTTCAGGAATTTTATGGTTTCTCAACATACATTTAAGTCTTTTATCCATTTTGAGTTTATTTTTGTGTATGGTGAAAGTTGGTGGTCTAGTTTCATTTTTTTGTATGTAGCTGTCCAATTTTCCCAGCACCTATTATTGAAGAGACTGTATTTGCTCCATCATATGTTCTGTTTCCATGGTCAAATATTAACTAACTATATTGTGTGGGCCTATTTCTGGGGTCTCTGTTCTGTTCCACTGATATATATATCTGGTGTTGTATCAATATCAGACTGTTTTGATATTACAATGGCTTTGTAGTACAGTTTGTTATCCAAGTAATCCCTCCCACTCTGCTTTTCTTTCTCAAGACGGCTGTTGCTGTTCTATTTTGACTCCATATACATTTTTGGAATATTTGTTCTAGATCTGTGAAATATGCTGTTGGTGTTTTAATAGGAATTGCATTGAATCTATAAATTGCTTTGGGTAATAAGGACATTTTAATAATATTAATTCTTCAAATCCATGAGCACAGTATATTCTTCTATTTCATTATATCTTCCTCTATTTCTTTGTTCAGTGACCTGTATTTTTCTGAGTATAAATCTTTTACATCCTTGGTTAAGTTTATTCCTATGTATCTTATTTTTTGTTTAAATGATAAATGGTATTTTTTTTTAGTTTCTTTTTCTGAGAATTCATTGATGGTGTATAAGAATTCCATCAATTTCTGGAGGTTAACTTCGTATCCAGCTACCTTGCTGAGTTCATTTATCAAATCTAGTAGTACTTTGGTGAGGCCTTTAGGATTTTGTATGTACAATATCATGTCATCTGCAAATAATGACAGTTTTACTTCTTCCTTTCCAATTTGGATACCGTTTATGCTTTTTTCCTATCTGATGGATGAGGCAAAGACTTCCAGTACTACGTGGAATAAGAGTGGTGAAAGTGGACATCCCTGTCTTGTTCCTGTTTCTAAGGGAAATAGATTTAGTTTTTGCCCATTGAGTCTGATGTTGGCTGTTGGCTTGTCATATATGGCTTTTATTATGTAATGGTATGTTCCCTCCATTCCCACTTTGCAGAGAGTTTTTATCAGAAATGGGTGCTAGATTTTGTCAAATGCTTTTGCTGCAGCTATTAATATAATCATGTGATTTTTTTCTTTCATTTTGTTTATGTGATGTATCACATTTATTCATTTGCAGGTATTATACCAGCCATGCATCCTGAAATAAATCCCACATGGTCATAGTGTATGATCTTTTTAATGTCTTGCTGGATCCAGCTTCCTAGTATTTTGTTGAGGATTTTAGCATCTATGCTTATAGGGGATATTGGCCTGTAATTCTTTCTTTGTAGTGTCTTCATCTGGTTTTGGGATTAGGATGCTGCTAGTCTCATAAAAACAGTGTGGGATTTTTCCCTCCTCTTGAATTTTCCGGAATAGTTTGAGAAGGAAAGATATTAATTCTTCTTTGAACATTTGGTAAAAATTGATTATAAATCCATCTGGTCCAAGACTTTTGTTTGCTAGGACTTTTTTTCATTACTACTTCAATTTCATTAGTTCTTATTGGCCTATTCAGGTTTTACATCTCTTCTTTATTAAGCTTTGGAAGATTTTATGCTTCTAGGATTTTGTTCATTTTGCCCATGTTGTCCAGTTTCTTGGCATATAGTTGCTCAAAGTATTTATTTATTTATTTATTTATTTATTTATTTATTTATTTATTTAATTAATTTATTTATTTATTTATTTATTTATTTATTTATTTATTTATGATCTTTTGTATTTCTGTTGGGTCAGTTGTTATATCTCCTCTTTCATTCTGGTTTTATTTACTTGGGTCCTCTCTTTTTATTTCTTCATGAGTCTGGCTAAAAGTGCATCAGTCTTGTTTATCTTTTCAAAAAAACCAGCTCTTAGTTTCATTGATTTTTTGTATTTTTTGTATTTTTTTTAGTTTCTATGTCATTAATTTCTGCTCTGATATTTATTATTTCCTTCATTCTACTTCCTTGGGGCTTTTCTTGCTGCTCTCATTCAAATTCTTTTAGTTGTTGTGTTAAATGGTGTAGTAGAACTTTTTCTTGTTTCTTGAGTTATACCTGTATTGCTATGAACTTTCCATTCAGAACTGCTTTTTCTGTAGCCCATAGATTTTGGGTTATTGTCTGTTCATTTTTGTTTTTTTTCAGAAAGTGCTTGATTTCTTCCATGATTTTATTGGTAACCCATTCAATGTTTAATGACATGTTATTTAGCCACCATGTGTTTGAATGCTTTTGAGTTTTTTTATACTGGTTGATTCCTAGTTTCATGGCATTGTGATACAAGAAGGTGCTTGATATGATTTAAATCTTGAATTTGTAGAGACTTGCTTTTGCCCTAACATGTAGTCTGTTTTTGAGAATGTTCTATTTGCACTTGAGAAGAATGTGTATTCTGCTGCTTTGGGATGAAATGTTCTGTAAATGTCAATTAAATTCATAAGGTCTAGTGTGTCACTTAAGGTCTCTTTTTTCCTGTTGATTTTTTGTCTTGATGATCTGCCCAGTGATGTCAGGGGGTGTTAAAGTTCCCCACTATGATTGTGTTGCTGTAAATCTTCCCCTTAAAGTCCACTAAGAATTTTTTTATATATTTAGGTGCTCTTATATTGGGTACATATATATATATTTAAAAGGATTATATCCTCTGTTAGATTGATCCCTTTAGTATTATGAAGTGACCATCTTTGCCTCTTATTATGGTCTCTATTTTGAAGTCTATTTTGTCAAAAATAAGTATTGCTACTCCAGCTTTTTTTTCATTTCCATTTGCATGGAATATTTTACTCCATTCCTTCACTTTTAGCCTATGTGATTCTTTTGCTCTCAGGTGTGTCACTTGTAGATAGCATATATTTCGGTTCTGTTTTCTTATCCGTTCAGCTACGCTATGCCTTTTTATCTATTTATTCCATTTACATTTAAGGTTACTATTGATGCATACTTATTTAATGCCATTTTACCCCTTTATGCTGATGTACCTTTCTCTCAATATTTCCTCTTTTTCTTAGACTAATCCTTTTAGCATTTCTTGCAATGATGGTTTCATGGCACTGACCTATTTTAGTCATTTTTTTCTGGGAAGCTCTTTATTTCATCTTCAATTTTAAATGATAGCCTTGCTGGATAAATCAATTTTGGTTGCATGTTCTTGCTTTTCATTACTTTAAGAACTTCATGCCACTCTCTTCTGGCCTGAAGAGTTTCTGTTGAGAGATCTGATGTCAGCCTTATGGGGGTTACCTTATAGGTCACTGTTTATCTATTTCTTGTAGCCTTAATATTCTCTCTTTTTCCTTAATGTTTGCCATTTTAATTATTATGTTTCTTGGAGTAGGTCTCTTTGAGTCCCTCTTGTTTGAAACCCTCTGTGCTTCCTGAGCTTGTATAACTTTCTCCCTCACCAGTGTAAGAAAGTTTTCTGTCATTATTTCCTCCACCAAGATTTCTATCTCTTGCTCTCTTTCCTCCCTCTCTGGAACTCTCCTATGATGCGAATGTTGTTTCACTTCATGTTGTCCTAAAGCTTTCTTAGTCCATTCTCATGCTTTTTATGTGTTTTTTATTTTTGCTGTTCTGATTGGTTTTTTTTCTACCTTATCTTCTTAGTCACTTATTCTATCATGTGCTTCATTGAATCTGCTTTTAATTCCTTCCAGTATATTCTTGCTGGAGTGCAGTGAGGACAAAAATGCTTGAGAAAAAAAAACACAAAAAAAATAAAGAGAAAAAAATAAAGAGAGAGAGGAAAAGGGATATTATTGCTAATAGTAACAAAAAATTTTAAAAATAATAAAATAAAATGTAAAAATTAGAGAAGATACTATGAGATAAAAGTGGCAGAGAAAAAAATCTGCAAGAAGAGCCAAGAAAAAATTAAGGGTAGAGTTTAGGAATAGTATAATAGTTTAAACTTAAAAAATAAAAATACAATACAGATAAAAACAGAAACTAACAATCAAAAAAAAAAAAAAGACAGGAAGACAGTAGGGAAAAAAAGAAAGAGAAGAAAGGAAAAAAAGTTATACCAATGGAATAAAAAGAGAGAGAGCAAGGTAAAGCAAGTGCAGGGAGAGCATCTAATAAGACATATGAAGAAAAATATATAGAAAAGCACTAAATTCATTGGTTATAATGATAATATCCCAGCAATTAAGCAGAAAATTTGAAGAATATCTTGAGAGAAAAAAGATAAAATAAAACAAAGCAAAAAGAAAACAAAACAACAAAAACAAAACAAAAAACAAGCAAAACAAAAGAAAATTTTTTAAAAATTAATTAAATTTTTTATATGAAAAAAATTTAAAAATAAAAATTTTTCTTTCTCTTTTTCCTAAGGAAAAAAAGTCAATCAGGTGAGTTTCATCTGGGCAGCTGATGGTGTCTGCAGGCCATGTTTTGTATGCTGATTTCAGTTCTGCTGGGAGGTACTTTTTTATCAGCCAATATCAGGAGCTGTCTAGATTTGACTCTGGTGTCCTTAGGTAATTGGCTGCTCTGAGGCTCTCTGTGGACCACCTCCACCTGTCAGATTTTTCCCTCCCACTTTTGGTTGCCTGGTCTTACTCCAGAGCCTGCTGAAGAGTCTTTAGGGTGCAGGATGGCTAGTGTAGCTCAGGATATCACTCCCCTTACTTAGAGGTTTCACTGTCAAGCACTCACTGTGAGGGAGTTAGTCTCTGCTCCACAGCCAGCTCCCCAGTCTCTACCCTATCATCCAGTTCTTGTTCCCTATGCAACAGCCTGTGGCAGTTTCCCATTGACTTCAGTCTGTTGCATTTTTTTATATGGGTAGTTTCAGCAGCCTGGGCTCAGTGAATAGATTAAAAAACATTTTCTTGAGTAGTATGCCTTCCCAGTTCCCAGCAGGGATTTTAAGCTTTTCCTCCAGTTTCCAAGCAATAGTTCGTGAGTGTGTTATTCTTATAATATCCTCCTGTAAGCTGTTCTCCCTTCTTCCTCAGGACTGTGATCTGCAGGAGATTTATGGGGCTTCAGTGAGCTTAACCAGACCCTTTCTTATTGAGGGTGGTACTACTAACCTACAGGAGATGTAAGTGTGCTCCGCCCCTCCTCTCCCAGATCTGGTTGGCTGGTTGCACAGGGTACACACATTTAAAACTCTCCAAAGTGTAGACATATATCTGAGCTTTCATTGGTCTGTGTCTGCCCAATGCAATCCAGGAATGTGGAAGCCAGTTCAGTGATCAAAAACTCAAAATCACGTAAAGCAACACACAAGCAAGAAATCTGCCCTGCAAGATCCAACCACCCAAGCACCATGGCACCAAGTGGGGTGGGCACAAATTCTGCTGCATGGAGCTCTCCTGCACCACTGATCTCAGTAAAGCTGGGGCAGCTTCTTGCATGCTATCCCAGGGTGGGTCAAAATTCCAAGAATTGGCCCACCAGGAGCTCAGGCAGCTGGAGAAAAACTCCACCCCAACAGGTCATTTCAGTCCATCCCTGTTGGTGGGATAGCTCTCTTCCTCTGCCCCATGCAAGAGAGATGAAATACTTTCTGGGGTTTTACCCAATGCCTTGCAGGAAGGCAGTGTCCTTCTATGTGCCTGCTCAGTGCAGGACCTCTGCTCCCTTTCTATTTGGGGAACACACACTTTTGGACTGCCTTTCCTATAATCAGCACCCTGTGTGTAAAATGCCTGTCAGGGTCACCTTTAGATGCTTTGTTTTTCAAGGAAGGAAATGGTTTAATTCTTGCAGGCACACTGTTCCCCTGGGTCCCTCTGCCCTCAACATGTGGCACTCCTTCCCTTCTCCTATGCTTGGAGTTTGAGATCCCAGCTTTTGGATGCTAGTCCACACTCCCAAGGGGAGGGAGCTTGTAGCCTCTAAGTCTCAGCTTAGGACTGACACAGGCTTCAGGGGGTACTCCCCCTTTCTATGCTACCTCTTTTTTACCAGACTCAATGATGTTTCTTCAGTGCTCCCTATTCAAAATATGTCCACTCAGGTATATTTCTCTAGTCTTTCCAAGCAGGTCACGTAGTGTTTTAGCGGTAAATTGAGTCCTTAGCTGGGACAAGGGCTGTCTGCTTCTTCTCACAGTGGCATATTCCCTCTGTTGCTATAATTTCAACTGCATTTAGGACTCAAGATACATTCACCATGCTCTCTTGTCTTGTACTTATGTATACACTTTAACACTGGCAAGAATTTCTCTAACCATGTAATATTTTTATTGGGTTAGTACATGTCAAATTGATCATATATTATAGTTTATCACCAACTGATTGGCTCTCTCATAATGCTAATTACTTTTCATATATAAGCCTAGCCTTTGTAATGATACAATATAAATTTTAGTGCATATTGGCTATACTTTTTAAGGTTTTATTTGAAGATCACTTTGCCTCTTCCAAGACATAAATAATATTACAGCTCCCACAGGTAATATTATCTTTATGTACTAACTCTTATTACTAATTTCCATAAATCAGCCTTTCACTTATTTTTGTGATTCACTAGCTAACCCACTAAGTGAAATGTATAGGTTTCTTCTGTATTTTCAAGTCAAGAGCCATGTTGTTCTTAGCTTCACTGATGTCTAAAAACCTTAATTTTTTTTGGTAATAATTTCTAATTCAAGGCTATTATGTTACACTTTAAAACACCCCAAAGGTCATCAGTTCTAAAAAGCCAGTGCAACAGGAGCAGGCAGAGTCAGGATACAGTGAGGAGCTCCAGGCCCTTCCGTTAGAGATGGAGCCAGTGAACTTGGAAGTCAGCAGGACCTTCTGTTGGCTCAAGGACAGGACATGTTAGAGGAACCAGCCATATTTAGAAGCACCAACATTCAGAGCATCCCTGGATTCTGGACCAAGACTCTATCCTTGATGCTTGAAAGGCAGGACCACAATGTGACTTCCCTGATGCAGGAGACAGGTATCAGTGGAGATAGGTAGTTCAGCAAGGAAATAGACACATGGCAGTAAATCTCAGAGTAGTGACCACAATCTAATTCAAAATCTTGGAGACACTCTTATTTTACAGATACCACTGAAACATTCCCTGGGGTTCCAGGAGCACTGTCCCAAATCAGACTCATGCCCAGAACAAGGGCTGTTGACTCCACACAGCTCTATATCACACAGGTTCTTCTTGGGGTAATGCTGCACTAGAGGGGGTCTGCCTGTCCAGGTCCTCTGTATGACCAAGTCAGTCAGAGACAGGAATAAGTGATGTCCAGAAATAAAGGTATCCCATTAGGCCCTCAGCAGGGAAGTATGCAGGGGAGGTCAAAGTCTGTCAGGAAATAGAATGTGCCTGAGTGGGTGCAGACACATGCAGGCCTCAGGAGCCATTGTGCTCCTTTTGCATTTTATTGAGGAGGGGGGCTAGGGAATAGAGAGTTCAGGCTAGGCCAGACCAAGGTCTAAATATCCATCTTCTAGCCATTTTATGCCCAGCTTTCAGTGTGTAGGTTCTTTAACTCAAAGCAGTTTGTAATCCACCCAGAATTGTCAGCCATGATGAGTGACCAAGATGAAACTGCTCAGCCACATGATCAACCTGAAGAACATGCTGTACAGACCACTGATGTGGAGTGAAGGTATTGGGAAAATTACCTATCCCTGCAAGAAAGAAAAGGAAGTTGTCTTGAAGGGAGATGTCACCCCCTGTCCCACTGCTTTTATTCTTCAGGTGAAGGAAAAAAGGCATGCCAGAGATGGCTGCAAGATTATGCTGTTTTTACTCAATAACCTCTACTTCATCAATACTGTGAATGTCAAGGAGTATCTCATAAGCTTCACTGGTGAGAGGGTCCTCCCTGCATGGGCTGCAGCTGGAAGGGGATAGATGTTGAAAGGTAATAAGCCGCTGTCGACCTACTCCTCCTGGAACAGAATACAGGGTGTCCCATTCCACTCTCATTCAGTAGTTCCAGCATTAGGAATGCAGCATCTACAGCCTCAGGCACCAGAACAGCAGTTTTCTTCAGCTGGTTTTCTGACCACAACATGGCAGGACCTGGAAGGATTACTGAGGTGGGGCCTCACTAGCAATGATATAAGAGAGCTCAATGTGTTCCCCTAATTCTTGGGTTTGTAATAAGATTCCTGTCCTCTCCTGAGGAGCCCTGTTTGCCCTGTCATCAATAGGGAAGTGTGTCCAAATACCTCCAAATTCTACGTGAGGAGGTTGGCACCGAGAGGGGACATAGAGGAGGACAGGTGAGGAGACGTAGGCTAGGCACTTCCCCCTGGGTTACCAGGTAGCTGGGACATTGTTTTCTCACATGGACACCCTGTGGCTTGGAGGAATAAAGCCTGTGATAACAGCATCAGGGCATCAGGAGGAGACAGGAAGTCTGGAGCACTGCAGTGAGAATCATGTTCAGGCAGGGGAGGCTGAGGAAGGCTGAGGGAATGTGCATGTCCACCACCACTCATAATCAAAGCAGATGCATTGACCCTCTTCTTAACCCACTCTCTAGGCCACCAACCCCACCCCCAGGCTTTCCTACCCTTCCTTAACTGATGTCTCCCATGATGTTCATCCTACAACCCTTCCCACAATATCTTGGGGGCTTCTTCATGCAAGGGCACAGGCTGCTGTGCCACCATTTCCCTCTATTGATTATGACAACTATCATCTATTTCCTTAAGTGTCTCCTTCTTCTGCCTTCTTCTTCCTTCTTCCTACCCTGAGAACACTGCCTATGACAAAGGGGTTGCAGTGGGATCTGTTGAATACAGGAATGGAGGGAGGAAGAAGCTTGTATTGGTAATAAAACAATACAGGAGAGGGAAGATGCATAAAAGCACCCCAGCTCCAAGCCACAGACTTGCCCTGTGTAGCCAGCTTGGAAAAAACAGAGAAACATACCTGAGTGGATGGAGTGTGAGGAGCGAGCACTGAAGAAACATCATAGAGTCCAGTAAGAGAGGGGGGCATAGAAAGAGGGAATCCTCCCTGAAGCCTGTGCTGGGCTCTGAGCCCAGAGGCTTGGAGGCTGCAAAGTTCCCTACCCTTGGAAGTGAGGAATGGCACCCAAAAGTGGAGATCTCACACCCAGAGTGAAGGAGAAGGGAAGGAGCACCCCACACAGAGGGCAGAGGGACACAGGGGAGTGGTGAGCTTGTGAGGAGGGAACAGAGCCTTCCTAGGAAACAAAGCCTCTAATGGCTGATGGTGCCTTCCTAGCAAAACAAAGCTACTAGTGGCGGCCATGACCGGGGTGCCAACCATAAGAAGGGCTGTTCCAAAGTGTGTGGCACCCAAGTGGTAAGAGACCAGAGGACCGTGCTGAGCAGACGCACACAGGGACCTTCTGTCTCCCTGTAAGGCATTGTGTTGAGCCTCAGAAAGCACTGAATCTGCATGTTGCAGGGGAGGGGAGGAGCCCTCCCAACCTGAGCTCCCAGTGTGGAGGCTGGGATCTGTGACCAGGCCTGGGGGGCACCTTGGTGGTGATGAAGCTTCCCCAGCTTTGCTGAGAACAGCAGCGCAGGGAGCTGTGTGGGGCTGACTTTGGGTCCCCTCCTGCTGGGTGCCTTGGTGGGAGGGCTGCGGAACCTTGCAGGGCAGACTCCCTGCCTGTGTGTTGCTTTGAGCATTTTGGATTATGATGATAGAATTGGCTTCCACCTTCCCAGCATGCACTGGGTGGAAAACCAACAGAGGCTGGGATTTGCATCTGCGCAGTAGACTCTCTGAAGGGTGGGCCTGGTGCAACCACCAACCAGAGCTGGGAAGGGAGGGGGAAAGCTTGCCTGCCTCTCCTGCAGCCTGGGATCACCTCTCCCAACAGGAAAAAGACAGGTCATATTCACTGAGGGCCCAGACAGCCCCATAGAGCACAGCCCTGAGGGGAAAAGGAGGGCAGCTCTCAGGAGGACTGTACAAGAATAAGATTTTCATGGACTGTTGTTTTGGAACTGGAGGAAATGCTGAAAACCCCTGCTCTGGATTAGGCAGGCAAAGGGCTTACCAGAATGTTTCTTTAATTGAACCCACTGAGCCCAGGCTGCTGAAATGGTCCATATAGAAAAGGCAACAGGCTGAAAGCAATCTGAAACTGCAGCAGGCCAATGCATGGGGAACTAGAATCAGAGGACAGGGAAGGGACTGAGGAGCTGGCTGTGGAGCTGAGACTAACTCCCACACAGTGAGTGCCTGACAGCAAAACCTCTTAGTAAGAGGAATGATACTCTGAGCTACCTTAGCCATCCTAAAGACTCTACAGAAGACTCTGGAGCAAGAGCAGGCAACTATAAGGTTGAAAAAAGGTTGACAAGAGCAGCTGGTCCATGGAGAGCCTCATGTCAACCATCTACCTAAGGGCACCAGAGCCAAATTTAGATGGCTTCTCACATTGGATGATACACAAGTACCTCCCAGGAGAACTGAAATTAGCACACTAAACAGTGGCCCGCAGACAACATAAGATGCCCAGAAGAAACTCACCTGATTGTCTTTTTTTCTTCTGTTTTGTGTGTGTGTGTGTGTGTGTGTGTGTGTGTGTTTTGGTTTGGTTTGGTTTGGTTTGGGGTTTTTCATTTGTTTATGTGTTTATTTCCTTGTTTGTTTTTCTCTTTTTTCCTTAAGAAAAAGAGAAAGGGAAAATTTTGTTTTTTCTTCCCTTTTAAATTTTATAATAATTTTATAATAATTTTATTTTTATTTTGTTAAAAACATTTTTAACTAAATCTTTTCTTTTTTTATAAAAGAATTTTGTCCTGTTTAGCTTGTTTTTATTTTTGTTTTGTTTATTTGCTTTGTTTTGTTTTATCCTTGCTTCCAATATGAAGACTTTCTTGATATCCCTGCTTAATGACTGGGACTTTATCATTATAACCAAGTTTACTGCTTTTCTGTATAGTTTACACCAGATCTCTTACCAGATTCACTCACTGCCTGGGCTATATCTCTCTCTCCCCTCTCGATCCATTGGCATAACTTTTTTTCCTTTTTGTTTTTTCTTTTGTTCTTTTGTTATCCTCCCTTCTCTCTTCCTGCCTTTTTGTTTGATTGTTAGTCTCTCTTCTCCTCTTTATTGTATTTTTATTTTTATCAGTTTTGACTATTATCTTATTCCTAGTCTCTCCCTTAATTTTTTTGCTGTTCCTTCTTTCAGAATCTTTTCTCTGCCTGTTATCTCCCAGTAGCTTCTCTTTTTTTACATAGTACTTTATTATTATTTTCTAAATTTTTTCCACTATTAACAACAATACACATCTCTCTCTAAGTGGTACTTTTCTATTTTTCTTTTTTTAGCTTTTGTGTGTGTGTGTGTGTGTGTGTGTGTGTGTGTGTGTGTGTATTCTCCCTTCACTCTTCCAGTTCTGTTTTCACATGGGTTGGTTTCATTGTGACTATCAAGACATTTTTTGTAAGATACCACTTGTTTCCTGGAAGTTTCATTGTGTATTGTCCTACTTTGCCAGCACCTGTACAACACCTTACATGATGAGGATGGGGCTGAGACACAGTTAGCCAACCTGAGAGGAAAGTCCTCCCAAGGACTGATCAATGACAATCTAGATCCAACCACAATAGGAGAATATAAAGAAACCACAAAAGGGACACACACAAGAGGGACATGCCTAGAGCAAAGAGCTCAGCAGTATAAGGAAAACACACCTCTCAGCTCCACTGGACCCACAGACAAAAGCCCATCCCACAAGACTGGGAGACAGCAAATATATCTAATATATAGATACAAAAACTAAGACCTACCAAGATGGGGAGACAAAGAAACAACCCCCAAATTTAAAAAAAAAAAAAAAGGAAACATCACCAGAAGAAGTCTTTGATGAGGTGGAATTAGGCAAGTTATCAGAAACGGAGTTCAGAGAATTGATGATGATGTTCAAGGATCTTAAAAAGAAAGACAAGGCAATAGAGGATAAGATCAAGGACTTTAGGGAAAATATGAAAAAGACATATAACAAACAAAAATCAAACAGAAATACAGAATGCTGTATCTGATATCAAGAATACACTGAAAGGAATTAAAAGTAGGCTCAATGAAGCAGAGGATCGAATAAGTGACTTAGAAGAAAAGGTAGAAAAAATCACTCAATCAAAGCGGCAAAGAGAAAAAACACTTAAAAAGCATGAGGACAGTCTAAGGGAGCTTTGGGACAACATGAAGCAAAACAACATTCGCCTTATAGGAGTGCCAGAGGGGGAGGAAAGAGAGCAAGAGATAGAGAACTTGGTGGAGGAAATAATGATAGAAAACTTCCCTAGGCTGGTGAGAGAGAAAACCACACAAGTTCAGGAAGCACAGGGGGTTCCAAACAAGAGGGACTCAAAGAGACCCACTCCAAGACACATCATAATTAAAATGGCAAATGTCAAGGACAGAGAGAAAATATTAAGCCTGCAAGAGAGAGTCAAGCAGTGACCTACAAGGGAACATACCACCACCATAAGGCCAACAACACAACTCTCAAAAGAAACTCTTCATGCCAGAAGGGAGTGGCATGAAGTCCTAAAAGTAATGAAAAGCATGAACATGCAACCAAAATTGCTTTATCCAGCAGAGCTATCATTTAAAATTGAAGGTGAAATAAAGAGTTTTCCAGACCAAAAAAAAAAAAAGGCTAAATGAATTCAGTACCACCAAATCAGCATTGCAAGAAATACTAAAAGGACCACTTTAAGAAAAAGAAGGAATAATGAGAGAAAGGTACATCAGCATAAAGGGGAAAAATAGCACTGAATAAGTTTATATCACTGAATAAATAAATAGCACTGAATAAGTTAAATGTAAGTAAAATAAATGGTCCTATCAAAAGACATAGAGTAGCTGAATGGATAAGAAAACAAGGAGCCAATTATATGCTGTCTACAAGAGACCCACCTGAGAGCAAAGGACTCACACAGGCTAAAAGTGAAGGCATGGGATAAAATATTCCATGCAAATGGAAAGGAAAAGAAAGCTGGAGTACCAATACTTATTTTTGACAAAATAGACTTCAAAATAGAGACCATAATAAGAGGCAAAGATCGTCACTTCATAATACTAAAGGGATCAATCTAACAGAGGATATAACCCTTATAAACATTTATACACCCAATATGGGAGCACCTAACTGGAAAGGAGGAAGTAAAACTGTCATTATTTGCAGATGACATGATATTGTACATAGAAAATCCTAAAGACTCCATCAAAGTACTATTAGATTTGATAAACAAATTCGGCAAGGTAGCTGGGTACAAACTCAACATCTGGAAATCAATGGCATTCTTATACCCCAACAATGAACTTTCAGAGAGAGAAACTAAAAAAGTAATACCATTTACCATTGCAACTAAAAAAATAAGATACCTAGGAATAAACTTAACCAAGGTTGTAAAAGAGCTATACTTGGAAAACAATGTGACACTGAAAAAACAAATAGAGGAAGATTTAAACAAGTGGAAGAACATACCATTCTCATGGATTGGAAGAATTAATATCATTAAAATGTCCATACTACTCAAAGCAATTTATAAATTCAATGCAATTCCTATTAGAATTCCAACTGCATATTTCACAGACCTAGAACAAACATTTCAAAAATTTATATGAAACCAAAAAATACCCTGAATAGATGCAGCCATCTTGAGAAAAAAGAATAGAGTGGGAGGGATCACACTATCAGATTTCAAACTGTAATACAAAACCATTGTAATCAAAATGGCCTGGTATTGGTACAACAGGCGTATAGATCAATGGAACAGAACACAAACCCCAGAAACAGACCCATGCCATTACGGCAAGAGCATCCAATGGAGTAAAGACTGTCTCTTCAATAAGTGGTGCTGGGAAAATTCGACAGATACATGCAAAAAAAATGAAACTAGATCACCAACTTTCACCATACACAAAAATAAACTCAAAATGGATAAAGGACTTAAATGTAAGTCACAAAACCATAAAAATCCTGGAAGAAAACATAAGCAGTAAAGTCACAGACATCCCAAGTAGTGGAATTTTCACTGATACATCTCCTAGGGCAAGAGAAACAAAAGAAAAACTAAACATTTGGGACTACATCAAACTAAAAAGCTTCTGTACAGCAAAAGAAAACACAAAAGAACCCCACGGTCTGGGAAAACATATTTGCCAAGGATGTATCTGATAAGGGGCTAATTTCCAAAGTGTACAAAGAACTCATAGCACTCAGCAAGAGGAAGACAAACAACCCAATTAAGAAATGGGCAAAGGACTTGAATAGACACTTCTCCAAAAAGGGCATACAGATGGCCAAGAGACACATGAGAAAGTGCTCAACATCGCTAATCATCAGAGAGATGCAAATTAAAACCACAATGAGGTGTCACTTCACACCTGTCAGAATGGCTGCCATCAACAAATCAACAAATGACTTGTGCTGGCAAGGATGTGGAGAAATGGGAACCCTGTTACACTGCTGATGGGAATGCAGACTGGTGCAACCACTATGGAAAACAGTATGGAGGTTCCTCAAAAAATTAGAAATGGGGCTGCCGTTTGACTCAGTGATTCCACTCCTAGGGATATATCCTGAGAATCCTGAAACACTAATCAAAAAGAATATATGTGCCTCAATGTTCATAGCAGCACAATTTACAATAGCTAAGATCTGGAAACAGCACAAGTACCCATCAGTAGGTGAGTGAATAAAAGAACAGTGGGACATATACACCATGGAATACTACGCAGCTGTAAAGAAGAAGGATCTCGTACCCTTTGGAACAGTATGGATGGACCTGGAGAATATTATGCTAAGTGAAATAATCCAGGCAGAGAAACAAAAACATTACGTGATTTCGCTTATGTGTGGAATTTAAAGAACTTAACAAGCAGATGAACACAATAGATTCATTGACATGGAAGCATAGATGAGATTGACGAATGTCAGAGGGATGGAGGAGGGCGGGTGGGTGGAGGGGGAGAGAGTAACCAAAGAATTTATATGCATATATGCACAACCCAAGGACACGGACAATGGTGGGGAGATGGACTGGTGAAGGGGATGGGACAGGGTGGAACTGGTCATTGGGAAGAAAAAGGGACATCTGTAATATTTTAAACAAAGATAAAACTTTTTAAAAATCTACAGAATGTAAAATAATAATAGTAATAATAATACAGTCCTTTCAATTTGTTTTTTTAAAGTGCAGCTCTCAAGAATTTCATATTTTAAAAATCACCTGTAAAGGAAGAAAAAAGATAAATGCACTTAATTCAAACACTGACTTTTAACATTCCCATGATAAGTGAATGACCAAAACATCAGGGCAGGTTTATGAACTCCAGGAGATCCTTGCAATAGAGAAAGGTGTCCTATCCATACGGGGCTGTCTGGAGTGTTTTTGGTATAGCAAAAAGAATTCCTGCTTTTCCTCAAGTCCTTCCTCTCGTCTACAAGTTCACTGATGCCTAAAATAAACTCTATAAGTGTCAAAAAAAAAAAAAAAAAAGCATTGCCAGCCTCCTGAAAACATTTATTTGTAGGGAAAATTTTGCCTCCTATTGTCAAAAGTCAGAATACAGTGCAAATTTCCCCAATAAAATCATTTGGTGAAAAAAATGCTGCCATGTGGTGTTCAAGGATGAGAATGTGTTGCTAGCTTCCCAAAAAAATTATTTATGGGGAAAATTTTGCCTCCTATTGGACAAAAGTGAGAATGCAATGCCAACATTTGCATTCAAATAAAATAATTTGATGGAATAATGCAGCCACCTGGTGGACAAAAGTCAGAATGCATTGCCAGCATCTCCAAAGTAATAATTTGGTGGGAAAATCCTGCAACCTCGTGGACAGACTTGAGACTGAATTGTCAAAATATCCAGTAAGATAATTTGTTGGACAAATGCTGCCACCTAGAGTTTGAGAATCAGAATGCATTGCCAGCCTCCTTCCAAAAGTCTCTTATGGAAAAAAATTCTGCCTACTGTAATACATATTAATGCATTGCCATCATCACCAATAAAATTACTTGAAGGAAAAATGCTGCCTCCTGGTGGTAGATGGTGAAAATGTATTGTCAGACACCCAAAATAATTATTTCCTGAAAAAATGCTTCTACCTGTTGGATAAATGTAAAAATGCCTTGCCAGCATCCACAACATAATCACTTGTAAAATCATGCTGTAATTTGGTGGACAGGCATGAAAATACATTGCCAGGATTCTCAATTAAAATCACCTGTTTAAAGATGCTGTTATCTTGTGGATAAGCATGAGAATGCATCACCAGATTTCAGAATAAAATAATTTGGTGGGAAAATGCTGCCACTTGATGTTCGAGCTTGAGGATGCATTGCCAGCATACACAAACAATAATTTGTGTGCAAAATTTTGCTACCTACAGGACAAAAGTGAGAATGCATTGCCAGCTTGCCCAATAAAATCATTTGGTTGAAAAATTCTGCCTCCTGGTGGACAACATGATTTCCCAGCATCCCCAATAAGATCATTTGTAAGAAAATACTGCCAATTATTGGAGAAGCATGAGTATGGGTGGTCAGAATCACCAATAATCTCATTTGTTGACCAAAGGCTGCCCTCTGTTAGACAAATGTGAGAATGCATTGTCAGCATCCCTAATAAAATCACTTCTGAGATTATGATGCCATCTGACTGAAATCTGTGAGAAAGCATTGCCAGAACCCGTAAAAAAATCCTTTGGTGGAAAAATACTTCCACCTCGTGGAAAAATGTGGCAATGTAATGCCAAGATCCCCAATAAAGTGATCACCACAAAAACCATTACAAGAGCAAATGCTGCACCTGGTGGGCAAGAGTGAGAATGCATTTACCACATACTATGTATTCATTTGTGGGAAAACTACTGCCATGTGGTAGAGAAGCATGGGAATGCAATGCCAACATCCTGAAAAAATGCTTCCACTTGTTTGTTAAATTTGAAAATGCATTTCCTGCACTACCAATTAAGTCCTTCGGTAGAAAAATGCTGCTACCTGATGGACAAAAGTAAGAATGTATTGCCAGGATACCCAATAAAATCACTGGTGAGATCATGCTGCCTTCTGGTGGATAAGAGTGAGACTGCACCGCTGTGATTCCCAATTAAATAATTTGGGGGGGAAATGATGCCACCAAATATTCGATAGTGAGAACACATAGCCCACATCTCCCAAAAAATAATTTTAGGAGAAAATTGCTGCCAATATTTGGACAAACATGAGAATGTATTGCCAGAATACTCAAGAAAATTACTTAGTGAAAAATTCAGCCACCAGTTGGACAAACTTAAGAATGCATTTTCAGCATCCCAAATAAAATCACTTGTGCTGTCACAGTGTCATCAGGTGGACAAGCATGAGAAATTATTGTCAGCATCCCCAATAATATTATTTTTGGAAAATTTCAGCCTCCTCGTGGACAGACTCAAGAAAGAATGCATTGTCAGCTTTCCCAATATAATCAGTTGTTGGAAAAATGCTGCCACCTGGTGGACAAGAGTAAGATTGCATTTCCAGCATCCCTAATAAAATCACTTATTAAATCTTGCGGCCATTTGGTGAAGAGTGAGAACACATAGTCAGGGTTCTCAATTACAATCATTTGTGGAAAAATTCCGTTACCTTGTGGAGAAGTGTGAGAATGCATTGCCAGAATCCCCAAGAAAATCATTTGGTGAATAATGCTGTCTCCTTGTGACCTAGTGTGAGGTGCAGTCTCAGCATCCACAATAAAATATTTTGGTGGAAAATACGGCTATCAGTAGGACAAGCATGAGAATGCATTGCCAGCATCGTGGGGGAAAATTTTTATGTAAAAATGCTACCAACCATTGAACAAACGTGACAATATTTTGCCAGCACCCAGAATAAAATCATTTGGTTGAAAAATATTGCCACCTCCTGGACAGAGGTGGGAATGCATTACCAAGACCTCAAAATTATTTGGGGGAAAATGCTGCCTCCTGGATCTCAAGCATGAGAATGCATGCCAGCATGCCTGAAAAAAATCTTTTTTAGAGGAAAAATGCTGCCAACTGTAAGAAAAATGTTAGAATGTATTGCCAGCCTCCCCAACAAAATTACTTGGTGAAAAAATGCTGCCGCCTGATGGACAAGTGTCAAAATGCACTGCAACAATCCCCCCAAAATATCACTTAATGAAAAAATTATGCAACCTTTATGAAACCTTTTGGTCAAATGTGAGAAATCATTCTCTGCATCCCCAAAGAAATCATTTGGTAATAAAATAAAGTCAAATGTGTGAATTATTTGCCAACATCCCCAATAAATTCATTTGTTAGAAAAATGCTGCCACATTGTTGAGAAGCATGGGAATGCAATGCCAACATCCTCAAAAGATCACTTTTGGAATAATGCTGCCACTAGTTGGACAAATGTAATATGCATTGCCATCATCACCAATAAAACCATTTGGTGGAAATACAGTTCCACTTCGTGGACAGACATTACAATGCATTGCCAGCATCCCAAATAAACACATTTGAAGGAAAACACTGACAACAATTATTTGAGCATGAGAATACATTTCCAGCATCCTCAAAATAATCATCTGTAAGGAAATACTGCCAACTAATTGGACAAGCATGAGAACAGATGGTCTGAATCGTCAATAAGCTCATTTGTTGGAAAAATGCTGATACCTGTGAACAGCGTGAGAATGCATTGTCAGCATCCTAATAAATCACTTATGAGGTTACACTGCCATCTGGTGGAAAAACATGACAGTGCATTTCCAACGACCCTAATAAAATCCTTTGGTGAAAAAATGACGCCACCTGTAGGACAAGAGTGAGAATTCATCGCTAGGATTCCATTAAAAAAGCTGTGGTTGAAAAATGCTGCCACCTGGTGGAGAAGAGTGAAAATACCTTTCTTGCATACTCAATAAAATTATTTGGCTGAAAAATGATGACAACTGGAGGACAAGAATGAGAATGCTTTGTCAGCATCCCTAATAAAATTATTTGATGGAAATATGCTTCCACCTGGCAGACAAAAGAGATAATGCATTGCCAGCATCCTCAACAAAATAATTTGTTCCAAATGCTTCCATGTGGTAGAGAATGCAATGCCACATGATCAAAAAATCATTTCTGGAAAAAATGCTGCCATGTGTTCCACAATCGAGAATGTATTGCCAGCACCCCCAAATAAAAGCCTTTGATGGAAAATTTCTGCCATCCGTTGAACAAACGTTGTAATGTATTGCCAGCATCCCCAATAAAATCGCTTGTGAGATCCAGCTTCCATCTGGTGGACAAGCATCAGAATGCATTGCAAGGATTCCCAATAAAATCATTTGGTGGAAAAATGCTCCTACTTCATGTTCGTGCATGAGAATGCATTGTCAGTAACCCCAAAACAATCACTTGTAATAAAAGGTCTGCCACCTTTGGAAACAAGTGTGAATGCAGTGCCAGCATGTCCAATAATATTATTTGTGGATAAAAAGCTGCTACGTGATATTTGAGTGTGAAAATGCATAGCCAACACCCCCAAAAAATTTAATTTAGGGAAACAAGCAACCAACAGTTGGACAAACATAAGAATGTATTGCAGCATCCCCAATAAAGTCACTTGGTGGAAAAATGCTGCCATCTGTGGGACAAATGCATTACCAGCATCCTAAATAAAATCATTAGTTGGAAAATGCTGCCACTTGGTGAACAAATGTCAGAATACACTGTGTGCATCCCTCATATAATTATTTGTTGTAAAATTGCTGATACCTCATGGACAGATGTGAGAATGCATTGCCGGAATCCCCAATAAAATTATTATTTGGAAAAATTCTTCTCCTTTATACTCAAGCATGAGAATGCAATGGCTGAGGCTGCTGTGCCACCACTTCTCTCTATAGATCATCACAACTATCATCTATTTCTTTAACGGTCTCCTTATTTCTACCCAGGCCATCCTGAGAACACTAATCAGGACTGGAGAAAATTAAAGAGATCCCAATTTAGAAAGTGACCCACTTTCCAGGTTAGGGCCCCAAATCATTATTTAATACTCTTTAATAATATTCAAAGAAGAAGATATAAAGTTTGTTGTTTTTAGGGAATTTCCTGCAGTGTGAGATAAATAAGATGGACTGTCCATTATACTTCAAATAAGAGTAATACCTATGAGAAACTTTTTCAGATAAATATGTGTTTTCAAGCAAACATTGCTTTATTGCATAGGATATAGGTGCAGCATGTCCTTCTGGCAAGGCACTGAGGCATGGAGACATCCAGAACATGGAATGAAATGGAAAGTAAAAGCAAGATCATCAAATGTGTTTTTCTGTGTGTTGTTTGTTCCTTGAAAAACATAAATCAAGAGCATCAACATTGTCTGCCTGTGTGTTGTTTGGGCCTTGTTTGGGGCCTTACCAGTCCCTGTGAGGGCTGGGTGTATACAGTTTCAGAAGTGGGTAAGTCATGCTTTGAGATGGTATCAGAAGCCAGAATTTTTCCTGTGTAGCAGAGGCTGGGGAAAAGGAAGCACTAAGAGAAAGTCCATTAAAATAGGTCTTACCAATTTACTGAGGGAGATTTGGTAGTTCAAGGGAAGGGACTTGGGAGCAAGTGCCTACATATTCAGTGCTCAGTTCTAAAGGATGATGGATTTGCAAATATCCTTCCTGTAGGAAATCAGCTCACACATTGACAGGAGGGGACCATGTGGGAGACCTCACAGTTCATGTCACATTTGAACAAAATACTGTCTGTAGAAGTCTGAGCACAGTGTGCTTTGCTGAGAGACTCAGCCTCTTAGGCCCAGGATTCAGAACCACATTTAGCAAGTGGGGGAATAGAGTGCATGCACAGAGTGGAGAAAAGAGCCAAGATGTGTGGGAAGGCATATTACATTCATTCAGGAAGAATTCCTTACAGGAATGGCAAATGAACAAGGGGCCAATGAGAAGCAGAGTTCATGATAGCCTTCACACAAAACAAACACACAAAGACACACAGATGACTCCCCCCCTCCCCCACACAGGTATGTATTTGCATTTGTATTGGGAAATCTCTGGACCATGATGTCCATAGTCAGCACAACTTTCCCTTTAGTCACCCATTTACCTTTCCTCACGTTGAAATGGCTGCCTGTGAACAAGATTGTTTTTTTACTGTGTTCTTGGGAACCAGGTCCTTCTTATATAACCAAATATCCTTAAGCAATATCAAGTCATCATTGCTACTGGTCACTGAAACCCAAGGCGTGGACCAGAGAGAGAGTCAGAATGAGGAAAAGACAGAGAGAACAAGAGTAACTGGAAACAGAAAATGACTGATCTAAATACAGAACGAGCCTGTTTCTTGGCCCTTGTTCTCCTGTGAATTCAATTCTACCAGAACGGAGGCTCCAGTCCCCTCCAGACACAGGCCTTCCCTTTCCCTGTAGCTTCCATCTCAAATATCCCATATCCCTGGATAGCCTCTACTGCCTGGGATGTTTGTCCCTGTGGATTTTACGAGGGGTCACTGTGAATCAGTGGGAACCAAATTCTGAAGGGGGAAGTGTGATTAGACTTGAGAAGGAGCCCACCAGGCAGCAAACCCCAGGAGAGCCAGGGATGTGAGGACAGAAGCTGAGCTTCCTCTGGAATATTTGGCTTCAGGTGCGAGGCCTATACACTAGGGTGCCTAGTGAGGGGGAGGGCTGTATAGGGTGACATCCACTATTATCTCATTGATTGAAATAGATACATCAGGAGCCCACCACTTAAGGGGCATGTGGGGCCTGGCCAGTAACAATTTCCCTACTGCTTACCCAGATCAAAAGCCCATGTGCCTAGGACTAGTGTGATGGCACTTCACACAAGGACCCACATCCATACCTGGCAACTGCCTATGCAGCCCTTACTGAGTCAGCCTGTGCTTGGAAACAGTGGGGCTCATAGGTCATGTGCATCATCTTACAGGGTCTTCAGCTCCTAGGGACCCTCCTGCCACTCAGTGCTCCATTGGGCATTTGCTCCACACAGGACAGGGCAAGTGGTATGGCCCAGGATGCTTTTTTGTTCACATTGGTGTAGGAAGGTGATGATGCCCAGAAGGTAATGGCAGAGGCAGTACTGATAGTAAAGCTGGGGCTGGATATGGAGAATCTATTGCAGGTGGTGATATTTGTGACTGGGGACCAAAGTTTGGCTCCTGATGAAGTGGTTTAGCCACAACTTGAGTTGAAGAGGGAGCACCAGGTGCTGGCTGAAGAGAAGATTGGGCAGTATGACCAGAGTGGGGTGCAGAAGTGAGCAGAGGGTGAAGAAACTGGGAGAACATGGAGAAAGTACAGGAAAGTGAGTTGGTTGGACAGGAGCAGTTTTTCACGCAGGGGGAGAGCCTCATGAAGGGGGTACAGATGGTAGCAAGATATGACATGTGGGCAGTGGAGGAGGTGGGACCTAGATCTAGAGGTGGGAGGCAGCAGGAGGTGGTGGATGAAGAGCTGTTGGTGGAGGAAAAGGAATATGAGTTTCTGCAAGTGCCAGACAGGGAGGAGCAGTGGAAGGGGGTGTATTTGTTTGACTTGGAATTAATTGGCGAGTAGCAGTTTGTCCTGTAGTGGGAGAAGATCAGAAATGTAGTGGTGGTGGTGGGTGAGTCTGACCCTAAGTCAGAGGTAGAAGCAAAACCTCCAGAAAAAGAGCGAGTGGAGCAGGAGCAGGCAGAGTCAGGGCAGGGTGGGAAGTGCACCTGGTCCCCACTGGAGATGCTCCAGGCCCTTCATCTAGAGATCTATCTTGTGAACTTGGAAGCCAGCAAGGCCTTCTGTGGGCTCAAATGCAGGACATGGCAGAGGCGCCAGCCCTATTTAGAACTGAGAAAGCACTAACATTCAGTGCATTCCTGGATTCTCTGCCAAAGCTGTATCCTTGATGCCTTACAGGCGGGAATACAATGTGTCCACTTTAGTGGAGGAGAAAAGTATCAGGAAAGATTGTTAGTTCAGAAACAGAATAGAGGCTTTGGAGTAAAGCCCAGGGTGGTGAACACAGTCTGATCCAAAATCTCAAAAGAAACCCTTTATCTTGTAGGAACCATTTCCACACTCCCTGGGGGCCCAGGAGCACAGTCCTAAATGAACCTCCTTCCCAGAACAATGGCCATTTACTCCACACTGCTCTATGTCACACAGGTTGATCTCAGAGTAGATCTATATGTCAAAGTGCTCAGTCAGAGGTAGGCATTTGTGATGTGAAAAAAAGAAATCAAGGTATCCTGTCAAATACTCAGCAGGCAAGGATGCAGGGGAGATAAAAATTTGTCAGGAAACACTCTGCCTGTGTGTGTTCAGACAACTTCAGGCCTTAGGAGCCACTTTTCTCATTTTTGTCTAGATCTGCTCCATATTTTACCCATTTCATTTTCAGCTTGCTGTGTGCAAGCTCCTTGACCCACAGTAGTTTGTTAACCACACTAATTTGTCAACCATTATCATTGTCCAAGATGAAACCATGTTCAGCCAAATGATCAATATGAAGGTCAGGCTCTGCAGACCACTACTGAGAAGGGACAGTGCTTGGGGGAAAAATTATCCCTGCACACAGGAAAAGGCAGGTGTCCTGGAGTGAGTTCAGCCCTACCCATGATCCCCATTTCTTCTGCAGGTGGAGAAAGTCAGGCATGCCAGGTATGGCTGCAAGATTATTGTTCTTTCTCAGCAACCCCCACTTCCCCATTGTGAAGGAGTATGTCATCACCATCACAGGTGAGAGGAGGCAGCATGGCTGGCAGCAGGAGGTGGGGAGAATTTGAAAGTGATGCTCCCCTGTCCACATACTCCTCATGCTGCAGGATATAGGGCATCCCATTCCACTCACATTCAGTGGTACCAGCATTGTGAATGATGGGCCTACAGTAGTAGGCACCATAACAGCAGCCTTTTCTTCAGTCGGTTCTCTGACCACAACATGGCAGGATCTGACAGGATTGCTGAGGTGAGGACTTGCTGGAAATGCTGTAAGAGAGCTCAACCCGTTCTCTTCCTTTTTGTCTTTGTAATCAGATTCTTACCCTCTACTCGCTAGCTGTGTTCACACTACCAGATCATCAGTAAGGAAATGAGGCCCAATACAATCTACTACTATGTGAGGATGTTGGAACCAGAAGAGGGGACATAGAGGAGGGCAGGTGAGGAAGCGCTGGCTGGGCACTCACCCCTGGGTTGCCACATAGCTGGGACATTGTTTTCTCATGTGGGCACACTGAGGCTGGGAGAAATATAGCCTGTGACATCAGGGCATCGGGGCATCAGGAGGAGACAGGAAGTCCTGAGGACTGCAGTGGGAATCATGTTAAGACAGGGGAGGCTGAGGGAGGATGAAGGAATGTGCATGTCCATCACCACTCAGAATCAAAGCAGATGCACTGTCCCACTCCTCTGAACTTCCATTCCAGGCCAGTAGCCCCACCCTCATGTCTGCCTACCATTCCTTAATTAGAGGCTCCCATGTTGTTCTTCTTACAGCCCTTCCCACAATTGTCTAGGAGTCTTCTTCATGCAAAACTGGAGGCTGTTGTGCCCCCACTTCCCTCTGTTGATCATCACAACCATCATCTGTTTCCTTAAGTGTCTCTTTATTTCTACCCAGGTCATCCTGAAAACACTAATCAGTATAAAGGGTTTTTGGTGAAACATGTTGAACACAGGGTTGGAGGAAATTTTAAAAATTCCAATTTTGGCAGTGATGTGTCTCCCTGGTTAAGGCCTCCAATGATTATTCAATAGTCTTTACTAATGCTGGATATTAATACTAGAGGAGACAAAAGGAGTTATGTTGTGTTCAGGAAACCTCCCACAGTGTGACATAAATTGGAGGGACTGTCCATTTTACTTCAAATCAGAATACTGCACAAGAATCTTTTTCAGATAAGTATGTGTTTTTATTTATACATTGTTTTTCTGCACAGGAAATAGGTACATAATGTCCCTGTGACAAGGTGTTGAGTCAAAGAGACATCCAGAGCATGGTCTGAAATGGAAAGATAAAGCAAGAGTATCACTTGTGTATGCCTGTGTGTTATTTGAGGGTTAGTTTGGGCCTTACAATTGGCTGTCTGTGGTTAGCAGTCCTGTGAGGGCTAGGCCTATACAATTGCAGAAGTGGGTAAATTATGCTTTGGGATGCTATCAAAATCCAGAATTCTTACTATCTGGTGGATGCTGGGGAGGAGGACTAAGAGAAAGTCTGTTAAATTGGGTCTTACCAATTTCTCTAGGAAGAGAGGGTAATTCAAGGAAAGGGTCTTGGGAGCAAAGGCCTAAATGTCCAGACCTAGGTCCTATACAATAATGGATTTGCAAGTATCCTCCCTGTATGGAGTCAGCTCACACATTGATAGCAGGCTACCAGGTGTGAGACTGGATGTTCATTTTGCAGTTGAACCAAATGGCCTCCCTAGAAGTTTGAGCACACTGTATTTTGCTGAATCAGCCTCTTAAGCCCACAATTATAAAACATTTTTTAAATGGGGACTTAAGGTATGGGTTTTGTGCTGTGGTAGCACAGGGAGACAGAGTGCAAGATGACCTGTGGTAGCCCAACTGTTCTAAATTGTGTTTTGCAATGAGACTCTTTATGGTGTTACTGTGAGATGAGGGCAGTCATACCCTGAGGTTTCAAAATAGAATATGTGCCTGATAATTTGTGGTGGTACACTAGGGATTGGAAGTAGAATCCTTGGATATCAAAAAGGATTCTGGACTATGGTAACCATAGGTGTTACATTAGTGTGTCACAGTGGTAGGATGAAATGTATCACAGTGTAATATTGTCTGTGGAATCACTAGGTTCTCCCAGTATAGAGTGAGATTGGAGTTACAGTCAAGAGTGTAATAGAAAACCTTGGCCAGGCTGGGCATGGCTCAGCAGTTGAGCGTCGACCTAGGATCTGGGCGATCAGGGTTCAGGCTCAATCCCCAGTCAGGGGCATGCAGGAGGCAGCCAATCAATGACTCTCTCATCATTGATGTTTCTATCTCTATCTCCCTCTCCTTTCCTGTCCTTTGAAATCAATAAAGATATATTTAAATGAAAAAGAAAACCTGGAGTTGGCACAGTGTAGTGTGAGCAGTGGGAGCCCTGGTTTGTTAGTGTAAAGTGTGGTTACTGGGAGACCCAGCATTGTCACAGTGAAGTGTGGGTAATGAGCAGCCTTCATTTGCACAATGGAATGTGTTCCCTGGAAGTCATGAAGGTATCACAGAATTGTTTGGGTAGTAAACCATGTGGGGTAATACAGTGGAAAGTGGGTATAAAAAACCCAGAGATTCAGAGAGTTGTTTGAGCCCTGGGAGACTAGAGTGTAACAGTGTTATGTGGGAAATGAAATTTCTAAAATGTCATTCTTGATTGAGGGCATTGGAGGCTCTGGCCTGTCAAAGAAGATTGTTGCCTGTGGGAGCTCTGAAGTTGTGAAAAAGTAGTGAGTGTAGTGGGAGCCAGGGGTGTCCCAGTGGTTTGAGAAGAGGGAGAACGTTCCTGTGTGACAGTGGATGGTTGAAAATTGGAGCCCTTGATGACACAGTGGAGTGTGGGCCATGGGAGTCCTTTGGTGGCAGATTGGTGTTTCTGCAGTGAAAGTTCTACTGTGGCACAATGGCATGTGGGCCATGGCAACCCTGGGGTACCACAGTGGACTGTGGGTTTTGCAAGTTGTTTATGGAAGCCAATAGTTGTCAGTGTATGTACTATAGATGGGGGATTTGGTGTTACAGTATTCCATTAATTTAGGAAGTGGAAACCTTAGGGTGATATGATAGATAATGGGTAGGTTTCACTTTTGCATGTTATTATCCAGTGTGCACATTTGGAGGTGTGTGGTAGCACTGTGTGATTTGGGAGTGAGAGCCCTAGTATGTCAAGTGCTATACAAGGGTTCACAATAGATCGTGTGCATGGGAAGATCTGAAAGTCTCAGAGAAGCTTGGGGACATTGGGGATATCATATTAGAGTATGGGCATTAAGATTCAAGGAAGTCACAGTGAAGGGTGGGCAGTATGTGCACTTTGGGTCAAAGGAGATGTCGGCAATGGGATTTCTGGTGTCCCAATAGAGTGTAGGCAGTGGGAGTCAAAAAGCTGTAACTCTGGATAGATGAGGCTGGTAGTCTTGAGGTGTCATGGTAGAGTCTGGTCCTGGGAATTGCTTGCTGTCACAGAGGAAGTTAGGAGTTGGATTACTTGCAGTTGAAACTACATTCTGGACAATGGGAACCCTTGTATGCCACAGTAGAATGTAACCAGTGGGAGTTCTGAGTGTGTCTCCATGGACTGTGCCAAAGTAAGTCCTTGGGTGTCAAAGGGGTTTCTTGGCAATAATAAAAACTACATGTTTTATCCATAGTGTGTGGCTGGTGTGATGTCTGAAGATGTCAGAGTGTACTGTGGGCTTTGGGAACCCAGGTGTGTCCCAGGGAAGTGTGGACAGAAAAAGCCCTGAGGTGTCACAGTGGAGTGTGAGCCATGAAAGCCATGGTTGTCAAAATGTTTGTGGGGCAGTGGAAAACCACAGGTGTTATCCTAAATGTGGCAAGAGTGCAAAGTGGGTTGTAGGAGGCTGTGTATGTCAAAGGAGGCTGGGCAGCAAATGACCAATGACGGGGAGTTTCACAGTGAAGTGTGGGCAATGGAAGTGTTGAAGTTTCCTAGTGGAGTGTGGATAGCAGTTTTGCTGAGTGAAAACTGAAATCGTGGTGTGGGACCATAGCATATCACATAGGAGTGTGTGCAGTCGGAGCCAACTTGTGTCACTGTGGAATATGAACTCTTGTAACCACTGAGTGTCAGACTGCAGTTTTGAGAGTCAGGGGCCTGAGGTATCACAGTGCACTGTGAGTATTGCAACCCCTGTTGACTGAAAGGAGAGGGGCAACAGTGGTAGCTGTAAAGCGACAAGGTATAGTGTGGGCCTTAAGGGCTGTGTATTGTAGCATTACAGGGTTGGTGGCGGCAAGTCCTGTGATGTCCCAGTAGTGTGTGAGCCTAGAGTGTCAGAATGGTTTGTGGGAAATGGGAGACTTAAGTTTTCATGCTGTAATGTGGATATAGGCAAGTCCTTGTGGAGCACAATAAGTTGGGCCTGTGGGAACTCTGAGTGGTGACAGAGCAGTTGAGCATTTGGAGAAATTGTGTGTCAGAGTGGCATATCAGCAAGGGGAACACTGTCTTGGCACAGTGTAGAATTAGCAGTGGCATCCATGAGGTAACACTGTGGTGTATGTGCAGTGGGAGAACTGAAGTGCAAGTGTACTGTTGCCAGTGGAAGAACTGACATATCTTTCAGTGATATACTTCTTTACACATTTAAAAGGGAGTTAAAAGATGAGTGTATCGCTCTATCCCTGTTAAATGAAATCTCCATTTTTCCTTTGTTTAAATTTTAAAGAGGGGATTCTCAACACAGGATTGTTCCTATGAAATGAAATGATAGTGTGAAAAGTATTTTGTTAACTCTAAAATTAAAATAATACTAAGAAAAAAATGAAAAAGAAAAAAAACATTTCACTTTATTGTTTAGAGTATTATAGATGTGTCCCCCATTTTCTCTCTCTACCCCCACCCACCCATCTCTCATCTCACACCAGGTCTCCACCTGTTTATAGTCTGTGTCCAAGAATTATGCATATATGCTTATAAATTCTCTACTTAATCTCTACCTGCCCTCCTTCCTGCCTTCCCTCTGAGACATGTCAAAGGGTTTCATTCCTCCTTGTCTGTGGTCCTCTTTTACAGCAATTTATTTAGTACATTAGATCCCACATATAAATGAGATCAAGTGTTATTTGTCTTTTCCTGACTGATTACTTCGCTTAGCATCATATTATCCATGCTCTCCTAAAGGGTAAGAGATTCTTCTTTTTTACAGCTGTATTGTATCCCATGGTGTAAATGTCCCACAGATTTTATATGCACTCATCTACACATGGGCACTTTGGTGCTATTGTAAATAGTGCTGCTATGAAAATAAGGGTGCATATATTCTTGCTGATTGGTTATTAGGAACTCTTAGTATATATTCCTAGAAGTGGGATCCCTGGATCAAATGGAAGTTTCATTTTCAATGTTTTGAATAAATGCCATACTGATTTTCACAGTAGCTGCAGCAATCTGCATTCCCACAAACAGTTTACTAGGTTTCCCTTTCTCCACATCCTCTACAGCAATTGACACTTGTTGATTTGTTGATGGTAGCCACTCTGACAGCTGTGAAGTGATACCTCATTGTAGTTTCAATTTCTGTCTCTCTGATGATTAGCAATGTTGAGCATTTTTTCATGTTGGTTCACCATCTTTTGATTGGAGTTTGTCTTTCTCTTGCTGAGTTGTATGAGTTCTTTGTACATTTTGGAAATTAACCCCTTATCAGCTGCATTCTTGACAAGTATGTACTCCCATATCATGGGTTCCCTTTGCATTTTGAGAATAGTTTCTTTTGCTGTGCAAAAGCATTTTAGTTTCATGTAATCCCATTTGTTTATTTTTTCCTTTGTTTCTCTTTCCATAGGGGACATATCCACAAAAATTGTGCTATGTAAGGTATCTGTGATATTATTGCCTTTGTCTTCTTTTAGGATTTTTCAGGTCTTGTGATGTACATTTAATTCTTTTATCCATTTTGAATGTATTCTTTGTATGGTGTAAGTCTTTGGTCTAGTTTCATTGAATCTCACCTATTTGTCCAATTTTCCCAATACTATATTTTTTTCTTTTATTTTTTTATTCAAAATATTACAGATGTCCCTTTTTCTCCCCAATAACCCATTCCACACTGTCCAGCCCCCTCCTCAGTCCCTTTCCACACCATTGTCTGCAACCTTGGGTTGTGTATATATGCATGTAAGTTCTTTGGTTAATCTCTCCTCCTCCACCTACCTGCCTTCCTCCATCCCTCTGAGATTCATCAGTCTGGTCCGTGCTTCCATGTCATTGAATCATTTCTGTCTATCAGTTAATTAAGTTCTTCAGATTCCACATATAAGTGAGATCATGTGATGTTTGTCTTTCTCCTCCTGGCTTATTTCACTTAGCATAAAATTCTTCAGGTCCTTCCCCACTGTCCCAAATGGTAAGCATCCTTCTTCTTTGTAGCTGCATAGTATTCCATGGTGTAAATGTCACACAACTTTTTTACTTACTCATCTCCTGATGCACACTTGGGCTGTTTTCAGATCTTAGCTCTTGTAAATTGTGCTGCTAGGAATATAAGGGCGCATATATTCTTTCTCATTAGTGTTTCAGGATTCTTAGGCTATATTCCTAGAAATGGAATCACTGGGTCAAAAGGCAGTTCCATTTTTAATTTTTTGAGGCAACTCCATGCTGTTTTCTATGGTGACTGCACTAGTCTGCATTCCCAACACCAGTGCTCCAGGGTTCCCCTTCCCCACATCCTCGCTAGCACATGTCATTTGTTGATTTGTTGATGGTAGCCATTCTTACAGGTGTGAAATGATACTTCATTGTCGTTTTCATTAGTATCTCCCTGATGATTAGCGACATTGAGCATTTTTTCAAGTGTCCCTTGGCCATCTGTATTTCCTCTTTGGAGAAATGTCTATTCAGGTCCTTTCCCTGTTTTTAAATTGGATTGTTTGTCTTCCTCTTGATGAGTACTATGGGTTCTTGGCACACTTTGGAAATTAGCTCATCAGGCACATCCTTAGCAAATTTGTTTTCCCAGACTATGAGTTTCCTTTGTATTTTGAGGCTGTTTTGTTTTTGTTTTTGTTTTTTGCTGTGCAGGAGCTTTTTAGTTTGATATTGTCCCTGGTGTTTATTTTTTATTTTCTTTCTCTCATACTAAGAGATGTATCAGTGAAAATTCCACTACGTGAGATGTCTGTGACTTTGCTGCCTATGTTTACTTACAGGATTTTTATAGTTTCATGACTTACATTTAAGTCTTTTATCCATTTTGAGTTTATTTTTGTGTAAGGTGAAAACTGGTGGTCTTGTTTGTTTTTGCTTTTGTTTTTGCATGTAGCTGTCCAATTTTCCCAGCACCATTTATTGAAAAGGCTGTCTTTTCTCCACTGTATGCTCTTGAATCCTTTGTCAAATATTAATTAACCATAACAGCATGGGCATATTTCTGGGGTCTCTATTCAGTTCCATTGATCTATATGTCTGGTGTTGTACAAATACCAGGCAATTTTGATTACAATAGCTTTGTATTACAATTTGATATCTGGTAAAGTGATTCCTCCCACTCTATTCTTTTTTCTAAAGATTCCTGCACTATTTGGGGTCCTTTTTGGTTCCATATAAATTTTTGAAGTGTTTGTTATAGATCCATGAAATATGCTGTTGGTATTTTTTAAAAAAATATATATCTTTATTGATTTCAGAGAGAGGAAGGGAGAGGGAGAGACAGAGATAGAAACATCAATGATGAGAGAGTCATTGATCGAGCCCGCAACCCAGGCATGTGCCCTGACTGGGAATTGAACCCCGATCACCTGCATCCTAGGTCGATGCTCAACTGCTGAGCCATGCCCGGCCAGGTGCTGTTGGTATTTTAATGGTATTGCATTGAATCTATAAATTTCTTTCGGGTAATGATATTAATTTTTCCAATCCATGAGCATGATATATTCTTCCACTTGTTTATATCTTCCTCTATTTCTTTTTCCAGTGTCCTGTCCTTTTCTGAGTATAGGACTTTTACATCCTTGGGTTAGTTTATTCCTAGGTATCTTATATTTTTAGTTGCAATGGTAAGTGTTATTGTTTTTTTAGTTTCTCCTCCTGAAAGTTTATTATTGATGTAGAAGAATGCCAAGAATTTCTGGATGTTGATTTTTGTATCCAGCTACGTTGTTGAATTCATTTATCAAATCTCGTAGTTCTTTGATGGAGTCTAGGGTTTTCTATGTACAATATCATGTCATCTGCCAATAATGACAGCTTTACCAATTTGGATATCTTTTATGTTTTTCCTTCTGTTTGATGGCTGTAGGAAGGACTTCCAATACTATGATGAATATGAGTGGTGAAAGTGAGCATCCCTGTCTTTTTCCAGTTTTTAATGGAAATGGTTTCAGTTTTTGCCCATTGAGTATAATGGTGGCTGTAGGTCTGTAATATATGGCCTTTATTATGTTGAAGTCTGATCTCTCTATTCCCACTTTGCTGAGACTTTTTACAGAAATGGGTGCCAGATTTGTCGAATGCTTTTTCAGCATCTATTGATACAATCATATGATTTCTGTCCTTCATTTTGTTTATGTGATGTATCACATTTATTGACTTGTGGATGTTATACATCCCCGGAATAAATCCCTTTTGGTAGTGGTGTATGATCTTTTTAATATATTGCTAGACCTGCTTTTTTAATATATTGCTAGATCTGGTTTTTGCTAATATTTTGTTGACGATTTTAGCATCTATGTTCATCAGGGATATTTGTCCATACTTTTCTTTCTTTGTAGTGTCTTTATCTGGTTTTGGGATTAGGATTATGCTGGCCTCATAAAAAGAGTTTGGGAGTTTTCCCTACTCTTGTATTTTCTGGAATAGTTTGAATAGAATAGATGTTAATTCTTCATTGAATGTTTGGTAACACTCGTCAGTAACTCCATCTGATCCAGCACTGTTTTTTGCTGGCAGTTTTTGATTACTGTTTCCGTTACATTAGTTGTTATCGGCCTATTCAAGTTTTCTGTCTCTTCCGGATTCAGCTTTGGAAGATTGTATGCTTAGAGGAAGTTGTTCATTTCACCCAGTTTGTCCAGTTTGTTGGCACATAGTATTTTCTTACAATCCTTAGTATTTTTGTTGGGGTGGTTGTTATATAGCCTCTTTCATTCCTGAATTTATTTATTTGGGTCCTATCTCTTTGTTTCTTAGTGAGTCTGTCTAAAGGTGCATCAATCTTATTTATGTTTTCAAAGAACCAGCTCTTGGTTTCATTGATTTTTTTGTATTGGCTTTTTAGTCTCATGTCATTAATTATTGCTCTGATCTTTATTATTCCCTTCCTTTCTATTTCCTCAGGGCTTTTCTTGCTATTCTCATTCTTGTTCTTTTAGTTATTGTGTTAGATGGTTCATTAGAGCTTTTTCTTATTTCTTGAGATAGGCCTGTAATGCTATGAGTTTTTCTCTCAGGACTACTTTTGCTGTCTCATAGATTTTGGGTTGTTGTTTGTTCATTTTTGCTTTGTTCCATGAAGTGTTTGGTTTGTTCCTTGATCTCATTTGTAACCCATTTGTTGTTTAATAGCTTGTTACTTAGCCTCCATGTGTTTGAATATTTTTGAGGTTTTTTAATACTGGTTGACTTCTAGTTTCATGGCATTGTGATCCAAGAAGACGCTTGGTATGATTTCAATCTTCTTGAATTTGTAGAGACTTGCCTTGTGTCCTAACATGTAGTCTATAAAAATGTTTCATGTGCACTTGGGAAGAACGTGTATTCTGCTGCTTTGTGGTGAAATGTTCTGTAAATGTCAATTAAATCCACTAGATGTAGTGTGTCATTTAAGGTCTGTGTTTCCCTGTTAATTTTTTGTCTTGATGATCTGTCCATTGCTGACAGTGGGGAGTTAAAGTCCCCCACTATGATTGTGTTGCTGTAACTGCCCCCATAAAGTCCACCAAGAATTTTTTTTACATATTATGTGCTCCTATATTGCATGCACGTATGTTTATAAGGGTTATATCCTCCTGTTGGATTGCTCCCTTTAGTATTATGTAGTGACCATCTTTGTTTCTTGTTATGGTCTTTGTTTTGAAGTCTGTTTTGTCAGAAATAAGTATTGCTGCTCATTTTTTTCCCTTTCCATATGCATGGAATATTTTATCCCATCCCTTCACTTTTAACCTGTGTGAGACTTTTCCTCTCAGGTGGGTCTCTTATAGACAGCATGTATTTGGGTCCTGTTTTCTCATCCATTCAGCTACTTTATGTCTTTTGATTGGACCATTGATTCCATTTACATTTAAGTTTACTATTGGTATATACTTATTTAATGTCATTTCCCCTTTATTCTGATGTACCTTTCTCTCACGATTTCTTATTTTTCTTAGAGCAGTTTTTTTTGTTTTTTTTTTTTCAGCATTTCTTGCAATGCTGGTTTTGTGGTACTGAACTTCTTTAGACTTTTTTTTTTTTTTTTTTTTTTTTTTTTTTTTTTTACTGGGAAGCACTTTATTTCACTTTGAATTTTTAATGATAGCCTTGCTGGATAAAGCAACCTTGGTTGCATGTTCTTGCTTTTCATTACTTTGAGTACTTCATGCCACTCCCTTCTGGCCTGAAGAGCTTCTTTTGAGAGATCAGATGTCAGCTTTATGGGGTTCCTTTTTAGGTCAGTGCCTATCTTTCTCTTGCAGCCATTAATACTGTCTCTTTGTCCTTGACATTTATCATTTTAATTATGATGTGTCTTGGAGTGGATCCCTTTGGGTCCCCTTTGTTTGGAACCCCCTATGCTTCCTGAACTTGGGTGGCTTTCTCCCTCGCCAGCATAAGGAAGTTTTCTGTCATTATTTCCTCCACCAAGTTCTCTATTCCTTGCTCTCTTTCCTTCCTCTCTGGTACTCCCATAATGCGAATGTTGTTTTACTTCATGTTGTCCCAAAGCTCCCCTAGGCTGTTGTCATACTTTTTAAGTGGTTTTTCTTTTTGCTGCTCTGATTGAGTGTTTTTTTATCTCATCTTCTAAGTCACATATTCTATCCTCTGATTCAATGAGCCTGCTCCTAATTCTTTCCAGCATATCCTTGATGTGAGATATAGTATCCTTTATTTCTGCCTGATTCTTATTTATGATATGTATCTCTTTTTTTATGTTTTCCCTAAGTTCCTCAACCTTACCATGAAGTGTCTTGTTGTCATTAATTTCCTTGAGCATCTTTATAACCATTACTCTAAACTCTATCTGATAACTTGCTTAATTCCCTCAATCAGTGTCTTTCTGGTGATATTCCCTTTTCTTTAATTTGGGGGTTGTTTCTTTGTCTCCCCATTTTGGTGGCTCTTAGTGTTTGTATCTATATATTAGATATATTTGCTGTCTTCCAGCCTAATAGGGAGGGATTTTTTGGTGTGAGTCCAGTGGAACCCGGAGGGTTTTTTTTATACTTCTGAGCTCTTTGCTCTAGGCATGTCCCTTATGGGGATGTCCCTTTTGTGGGTTCTTTGGGCTCTCCTGTTGTAATTGGGTCTAATTGTTTTTGACCAGTCTTTGAAAGGAGTCTTCTCTCAGGTTGGCTTACTGTGTGTCTCAGCCCCAATCTTATCATGTGAGTTGTTGTATGGGTGCTGGCAAGGATGGACAATACACAACTGAACTTCCAGGAAACAGGGGATATCTTACAAAATTTCTTTACAATTACAATGAAAACAAGCCATGTGAAAATAGACATGGGAGAGTCAAGGGAGAACACAAATACTAAAGAAAAAAAGTAAAAAAAAGAGAGAAAGTTAAAGCTAGAGACAAGTATATTGCTGTTAATAGTGATGAAAATTACAAAATAATAATAATAAACTAAACTAGAATATAAAAAACAGAGAAGCTACTGGGAAATAAAAAGGGCAGAGAAAATATTCTGAAATGAGTACCAGCAAAAAATTAATGGAGAGGATAAGAATAGGGTAATAGTTGAAAATGAAAATACAATAAAAAAATAACAAAAACTAACAATCAAACAAAAAGGACAGAAGGGAGAATAACAAAAGAAAGAAAAGAAGCAGAAGAAGCAGCAGCAGAAGAAGAAGAAGAAGAAGAAGAAGAAGAAGAAGAAGAAGAAGAAGAAGAAGAAGAAGAAGAAGAAGAAGAAAAGAAGGAGAAGAAAAAGAAGAAGGAGGAGGAGGAGGAGGAGAAGGAGAAGGAGAAGGAGAAGGAGAAGGAGAAGAAGAAGAAGAAGAAGAAGAAGAAGGAGGAGGAGGAGGAGGAGGAGGAGGAGGAAAGTTATGCCAATGGATTGAGAGGAGAGAGAGATGTATAAAGCCAGGGTAGAGAGGGAGTCCAATAAGACATATGAGAAAAAGTATAGAGAAAAGCAGTGAATGTATTGGTTATAATGATAAAGTCGCAGCAATTAAGGAGGAAATATCAAGAAATTTTGATAGTATAAGCCAGTATAAAACAAAACAAAGCAAATAAACAAACACAAAAGCCAAACAAAACAAAAGAGCAAGCTAAGCAGGCCAAAAAAAATTAATTAAAAATTTTTAAATTTTTTTTTTAAAAATTACAAAATTTAAAAAGAAAAAAATATTTTTTCTTTCTCTTTTTCCTTAGGGTGAAAAAAAAATTAAGTCAGTCAGGTGAATTTTTTCTGGGCAGCTTATGTTGTCTGAGGCTCACTACTTTTTATGCTGATTTTAGTTCTCCTGGGAGGTACTTGTGTATCAACCAATGTGAGGAGATTTCTAGATTTGGCTCTGGTTTCCTTAGGTAGTTGGTTAACGTGAGGCTTCCTCTGGAACACCTCCTCTTGTAAGCTATTTTGCAACCTTGTAGTTGCCTGATCTTACTCCAGAGTCCTCTGCAGTCTTTAGGGTGCAGAATGGCTAGTTTGGCTCAGGGTATCTCTCTCTTTGCTTAGAGGTTTTGCTGTAAAGCCCTCACTATGGGAAAGTTAGTCTCTGCTTCAAAGCCAGATCCTCAGTCTCTACTGTATTTTCCAATTCTAGTTCCCTATACACTGGCCTGCTGCATCTTCAGATTGACTTCAGTCTATTGTCTTTTCTGCATGGGCAGTTTCAGCAGTCTGGGCTCAGTGGGTCTGATTAAAAAACATTCTAGTGAGCATTTGGTCTGCCCAGCCCACAGCAGGGGTTTTCAGCTTTTCCTCCTGTTTCCAAACAATAGTCCATTAGAATCTTATTCTTGTAATGTCCTCCTGTGATCTGTTCTCCCTTCCCCTTGAGGACTGTGCCCTGCTGGGGGTATCTGGGGCTTCAGTGAACTGAACCAGCCCATTTCCTATTGGAGATAGTGCTCCTAGGCTATAGGAGAGGTAGGTGTGCTCTGCCCCTCCCTTCCCAGTTTGGCTGGTGGCACCAAGCCTACACCTCAAACACTCTACTATGCGGGCACAAATTCCAGCTTCACTGGTCTGTCTCCCAATGAAAGCCAGGAAGGTGGGTCCTCATTCAGCAAACAAAAACTCAAAAAAACACCCAGCAACACAGAAGCAGAGAACCCAGCCTACAAGGTCCTGCTGTGCCTGAACCAAGGCACCCAGCAAGAGGGGAAACAAAGTCAGCTCCATACTGCTTCCCTGCACCGCTGACCTCAGTAAAGCTGGGGTGGTTCCACACTTGCCACCATGGCACCCCTCAGGGCTGGTCAAAAATACCAGAATCTCCCCACTGGGAGTTTAGAATGGGAGAGCTCTCTTCCCCTTTCCATGCACCATACAGATTAAATGCTTTCAACACAATGTTTTACAAGAAGGGTAGAGGGCACCTGTATGGGGCTGCTCAGTGCAGACCTCTGGTCCCTTACTACTTGGGTGCCACACATTTTGGAACTGCCTTGTCTACAGTCAGCACCCTGAGCATAAGATGCCTGTCATGGTTCGTGGCTGTCATTAGAAGCTCTGTTTCACTAGGAAACAGCAGTCCCTTCTACAAAGGCACACTGTTCCCCTGGTTCCCTCTGTCATACCCATGGGGCACTCCTTCCCTTTCCTCTGTTCTGGGTTTGAGATCCCATTTTTGGATGCCAGTCCACAATCCCAAGGGGAGGGAGCACTGCAGCCTCTAAGCCTTGGGGGCTCTGAGCCCAGCACAGGATTCATGGGGAACTCCCACTTTCTATGCCCCCTCTTTTTCCAGACTCTATGTTGTTTCTTCAGTGCTCCTTACTCGAAATTTGTCCACTCAGGTATATTTCTCTGGTTTTTCCAAGCTGGTTATGTAGTATTTTAGGAGTAAATCAAGTCTGTGGCTGGGAGCAGGGGTGCTCTTCTTCTCACAGTGCTGCTATCTTCCCTCTCTGTCCAGGTGATTTTGAGAGTACATTTATTAAAGATGAGGACATTAAAACAAAGGAAGGGTTTATGGTAGAACTAACAGGAGAGAGCCTCAGCAGGGCTGTTTTGGCTCTCTAGAAAGATTATAGAAAAACAAGTGAGCCAAGGCAGAGCTACTGTTAGTTCACTGGAAAATCAGAGAAAAGGGGAGCTCTGGAGACAGATTCAGGGGGGTAAGCCTGGGATGAGCTCTCACTGCTCACTGCTCCCCTGTTGCAAGTCTTGTGGGGTCCCTTAGAGTTTAGGAGAAAATGAGCAGAGATACAAGGTAAGGGTGTGCTCTAGCAAGGGCATGCTCAAAGTCACTTATGTTTATTAAATCTGGGGACAGTGAAACAAATGAAGGGCTTCAGGTGGAAGGAGCAACAGGACAGAGACTAGGAGGGGCTGCTTTTGGCTCACTGACTGAAGTGAGCCAGGGTGCTGCTGCTGTTATGTCAATGGAAAGACAGAGAAAAAGGGGGCCTTGGAGACAGGTTCAGGTGGTTAGCTCAGGATGAGCTGCTGTTGCCTGCTGCTCCCCTGGTGGCAAGTCTCATGGGGACCATTAGACTTTAAAAGAAAGAGCAGAGATATAAGGCATGGGCATGCTCTAGGGAGAGCACACCCTCTCAACACCATTTTTTGAAGAGTGTATGCTCTTACCTCCTTTGTCAAATATTAATTGACCATAATGGTGTGGGTCAACTTCTGGGGTCCCTGTAATTCTCCATTTATCTACATGTCTGTTCTTGTGCCAGTACCAAGCTATTTTGATTACAATTGGGTTTTTGTATAGCTTGATATGTGGTATAGTGATCCTACTACTGTGTTCTTTCTGAAGATTTCTGTGGTTATACAAAATCTCTTTTGGTTCTCTATAAATTTTTGAAATATTTTTTACAGTTTTGTGGAATATACTGTTGGTATTTTCATGACAATTGTGTTGAATTTATAGATTTTTTTTGGGTAGTATGGACATTTTAATGATGTTAATTCTTTCAATCCATGGACATGGTATATTCTTGCACTTTTTTGTATCTTCTGCTATTTCTTTTTTCAGTGTCCAGTAGTTTTCTGAGTACAGGTCTTTTACATTCTTGGTTAACTTTATTCCAAGTATCTTATTTTTTCAGTTACAATGGTATATGGAATAGTTTTTTTCTGAGAGCTCATTGTTGGTGTAAAAAAAGTGCCCTCAATGTGTTGATGACAATTTTGCATCCTGCTACCTTGACAAATTCATTTATTCAATCTACTAGTACTTGGCGGAGTCTTTAGGGTTTCCTACATGCAATATCAAGTCATCAGCAAATAATAAGTTTTACTTCCTCTTTTCCAGTATGGATGACTTTTATGTTTTCTTATTGCCTGATTGCTGTGGATAGGACTTCCAGTGCTATACTGAGTACTAGTGGTGAAAGGAGGCAACCCTGTCTTATTCCTGTTGTTAGGGGATATTGTTTTAGTTTTTGCCCACTGAGTATGATGTTGGCTGTAGGTTTGTTATATATGGCCTTTATTATGTTGAGATATATTCCCTCTATCCCCACTTTGCTGGGAGTTTTTATGAAAAATGGGCGCTGGGTTAGTCCAAAGCATCTATTGATATGATTATATTATCATTGTCCTTCATTTTGTTTATTTATCACATTGATTTGTGAATACTCTACAAGCCTGGCATTCCCAGAATATATCCCACTTTGTCATGGTGTAGAATCTTTTTTAATGCTTTGCTGGATCTAATTTGCTAATATTTTGTTTCAGGATTTTAGAATCTATGTTCATTGGGAATATTTGTCTGTCATACTCTTTCTTTGTAGTGTCTTCATCGGGTTTGAAATTAGGTTAATGCTGGACTCATAAAAAATCTTGGGAGTCTTCCCTTTTAATTTTCTGAAATATTTTGAAGAGAATGGGTGTTAATTCTTCTTTGAATGTTTATTAAAACTTTCCTGTAAATGTATCTGGTCCCAGACTTTTGTTTGCTGGAAGTTGTTACTGGCCTCTCCAGGTTTTCTGGTTCTTTCTGATTGAGTTTTGGAAGATTGTATGTTTCTAGGAATTTGTCCCTCTTACTCAGGTTGCTCACTTTATTATTGTTCATAGTATTTTCTTAGAATTCTTTCTTTTGCTGTGGTGTCACTTGTTTCATTGCCTCTTTCACTTCTGATTCCCCTTATCTGAGTCCCTCTCCTAGTTTCTTGGTGAGTCTGGCTAAAAGTTCATCAATCTTCTTTCTTTCCAAAGAACCAGTTCTTTGTTTCATTGACATTTTATATTTTTTTTTAGTATGTGTAATTAATTTCTGCTCTGATCTTGATTATTTTCTACCACCTATATCTCCTCAACTTTTCTTTCTTTTCTTTAATCCTCACCCAAGGATATTTTTTTCCATTGCTTTTCAGAGAATGGAAAGCAGAGAGAGAGAGAGAGAGAAACATCGATGTGAGAATGACACATCTATTGCTTGTTTCCCACATGCAACCTGACCAGGAACAGGGATCCAGTTTTCAACTGAGGTACCTGCTCTTGTCTGCAACTGAACCCAAGAACCTTCAGTCCATGGCCCGCATTCTAATCACTGAGAAAAATCTGCCAGTGACTTACTGTTCACTTTCTAGTGTTTTTGGGGGGGTTTTGTTTTGTTTTGTTTTTTGGTCGTAGCGTTAGATAGTTTATTAGGGCTTTGCTTGGTTCTTGATGTAGGCCTGTAATGCCATGAATTTTTCACTCAGGACTGCTTTTGCTGTGTTCCTTAGATTTTGGGTGTTGTGTGTTCATTTTCATTTGTTTCCAGGAAGTTTTTTATTTCCTCCTTGATGTCATTGGTTACCCATTTTTTGTTGAATAACATGCTATTTAGTCTACATGTATTTGAATATTTTTGAGTGTTTGCATAGTGGTTGATTTCCAGTTTCATGCCCCTGTTATCTGAGAAGGTGCTTGATATAATTTCAATTTTCTTGGACTAGCAGACTCTTTTTGTTCTAACATGTGGTCTATCTTTGAGAATGTTCCATGTGTACTTGAGAAGAACGTGTATCTTGCTGTTTTGGGGTGAAAATCTTCTGTGCCAATTAAATCTATTCTATCTAGTGTGTCATTTAAGGCCTATGTTTCCCTGCTGATTTTTTCTGAATGACCTATCCAATAATGACAGTTTGGTGTCAAAGCCCCCTACTATGATTGTATTGCAGTTGATCTCACCCTTAAATTCCACCAGGATATTTTTTATATCTTTAGGTGCTCTTATATTGAGTGAATATACATTTATAAGGGTTATATTCTCTTCTGGGATGGATCCTCTTAGTATTATGTAGTGACTTTCTTTGTCTCTTGCTATGGTCTTTACTTTGAAGTTTATTTTGTTAGAAATTAGTATTGCTACACCAGTTTTGTGGGTTTTTTCCTTTTCGTTCAGTTGGGGGGTTGTTTCTGTGCTTCTCCATTATAGCTATCTCTTTACTTTTGTTCACATATGTAAGATAGAACTACTATGATGCCCAGAGTTTATGTGGTGACCTTATGTAATAAAGGTCCTGTGGGACATGATGGTAAAGTCCCCTTTAACTCATAAGCTGAATGTTCTAGTAGTGTCCTTTGTGGGGGTTATGTGGACCCTCCTATTATAACTTGAAGCTGATTGTTGTAGGCTCATTCATGGGTGGGATTGGCTTTCACCCCAAGGAAGTGAGATTAGCAGTATGGGGCCAGCTAAAAATGGAAGTGCTAATCCAATCCTTGATTTGGTGTGACACAGGCCCTCAGACCTCAAAATGGGATCCTGCTGCTTGCCTCCTACCTCACCAGGGCCAAGTCAGAGAACCTGGGAGGAGTCTCTGAGGGGGTTGCACCATATGACTCAACTCTGTTATGTCACCTTTTCCCTGTGAAGTTGCATCAGGAGGATAGATCAAGCAGCTCTTGAAGAAAGAAAACAAAGCTGCCCCTCAACCCTCAACTTGGAGTGTTGCCTGACCTTGAGAGGAGTGAGAGCAAGCCTCTCACCTTCTTCTATATCTGCAGTGCTCTAACAGAATTCCTGTTAGAGTTCCCTGAGTGAGTCAGGGCTAATCCCAAGTGAAACATTGAGCCCTCTTCCTCCAGTGGATATGAGATTTCAGGGCAGGTCAAACAGAATCTAAGGATGCTAATCTAATCCACCCTTTGATTGATGTGGTGTAGGTTCTTACCTCTTGAGGGGGTTGGTAGGTGCTCTCCTTTAAAATCCACACCAGAGATCTGGAAGGGAGGTTCCAAGGAGGATGCATGAGATTTCAGAGCTCTCAGTTTTGGCCCCCTTCACCCTAGTATATAGCACCTACAGAACAGTGCATGTGGTGCTTGGATTAATAGGTCAATGCTGCCCCCTCTTCCAGCAGTAGCACTGCCTGTTGTGGGGGATGAGATACAGCTTGTCACCTCCTTCTATCCCTCCAGCTCATTGCTAGAGGCCCTGATGTAGAGCTCCAAGGGGATAGCTCCAGATGCTACAGTTCTGACCTGAAATTCCTCCCCACTTTGGGTCTGCACTTGGATGGTGATGTCAGCAGGTATTGGGAATGCAAAACCAGATGGCCCCTGTTCTGGGGTGACCCGTGACAGACAACCACCAGAGTTTGTGTTTGAATTTTGGAGCATTTATTAGCTGGCCAGCAGCTACAGTTGCGGCATCTCACCCATGTAAGAGCCAAACTGCAGCCTTGACCCTCAGTTCTTCTCTTACTTTATGCTCAGTAACCACAAAGGCACTAAAGTAAAGGGGTTTGCAATAATTTGTCAGGCTGTCGGCTATTGGTACTGGAAACAAGGGGAGATCTTTAGCAACACAAAAGGAATGATTTAAAAACAATGTCTTACAATGAGTAATGGGTTTATGCTTGGCCGGAATGTGACTGGTTTGTTCTTTCTATGGGAACTTGGGGGGGGGGGGAGAATGGAATTATTGGGCTAGTTTGTTGGCCTTGTCCTGTACAGTAGGGATCTTGTTCTATCTTTACTGTTAGTTCCTTAGGCATATTCTTCTGGCCATTGTGGCCAGAACAGCCCCTTGGGAGTGGTTGGGGGCGGTGCTTGTTCTCTGCCCTCAGGAAGGGAACTAGTCACTTGACAAACAGCTCAGTCACACTGCACCAGAGCTGTTGAACGTTGTTTCTGAGGGGATCACACCAGATTTCACACTTCAGATTTGTGACCCCTTTTTCCTGCAAGTCTGCGCCTGCAGGACAGTGCAGGTGTGGCTTGGAGTGATAGATCAAGACTGTCACCAATGCTTGAGGTTTCACTGACTCTTGCGGGGGGATTAGAGAGCTTGTCACCTCTCTCTATTCCTGATGGTCATTGTCAGATGCCCTAGTGAAGGCCCATAAGGGGGGGAGGCTCCAAATACCCAGTTATGGTTTGCACTTTGTTCCTGTTGTAGTCTGTGCACTGCTGGTGGTTCTGGCAGGCTTGGGGAAAGCAAACACAGATGGCCTCTTGTTGGGGGTGTTGCAGGATCTTGGCCCTCAAGAGGGAACTAGGCACTTGCCCTACAGTTCAGTGGAGCCCTTCCAGAGCCTGGATGCAGGCATGTTTTGGAAAGCAAATCCAGGCTTTGGGAATGTAAATCAAGACAACTCCTTGCTGGGCATGGTGAAGGTATTCAGCCATCACTAAGTTATCTAGTCACTTGCCCTACAGCTCATTGGCACCATTCTAGAGCTCTTGAAGGGAGGATCCTAGGGGGTCAAACCAGATTTCACTGTTCTGATTTGAGCAACACTTTTTTTTAACATTTTGAAAGGTTGCCATGCTGCTTTCCATAATTGCTCTATCAATTTACAGTTCCACCAGCATTGAATGAGGGCTTCTTTTTCTCCACAACCTCTCTAACCCTTGCTAGGACATGTCATATAGAAAATAGTCATTATAACAGCAGTGAGGTGGTATCTCACTGTAATTATGATTTGCATTTCCCAATGAGCTAGTAAAATTGAGTATATTGTTAGTTACTTGTTGGTTATTTCTTTGCCTCTTTTGAGAGAAGTCTTCATGTCTTCTTTCCTTAATATTGGATTGTTTGTTTTGCTACTTACATAAGACATAAAAATAACTTTATATTTTGAAACCTAATTATGTTTTATTTTAATCCATTGTGTTTTATTTTAAAGCCATTTCAGAAATTAATTAAAATATACAAAATAAAAAAATAAACGTTTTATGCTATACACTTCAGTTGAATAATGTACAACTGTTACAGCATAACAAAAAGCTGGGAAAATTCCAGGACAAGTGGAAAGGGAAACTGAGACAGATTGTTACATAGGAGTTTGAGTAAAACCTATCTTCCCTAAACCAAAGGCGCTGGAGAGTAAATGGTTTGTGTCTGATGAATCAGACACAGGAACTCAGGTACAGAAACTAGGGTACAGAAACTCACCAGGGCAGCAACCCCCAGATGCCTACATGGGGCAAAACTGGGAAAACATGATCTTTGTCCCCAGGGTAATCCATAGCATATCACTGGTCATGCAGTTTAGACCCCCCTAAGTATTCCACCCTAAAGATAACATGTAGGCCTCAGTTGTATTTCAGCACCAGGCCCAGAAAATCATCAAAACCAGATAAGTGGCACTGTGGCTGACTCAGGACCAGATATATTGACTAATGACCCCCTGCCTGGCTCCAACCAATTAGTGGAGAGCATAACCCTGAAAGAGCACACCTGGAATGCTGATGAATATTCTATTGAGAACTTTCCTCAATATTCCCCTAAGGTTTCCCACCTTCAAGAAAGATAAATAGGCTCAGGACAAAGGACGCAGTCTGAGCGAGCTCCCAATGCTGTGAAGCAAGCCAGTGCCATTCTCCTACCTTTTGAGGGGACCCCATGGTACTTTCAACCAGGCTAGCAATGGGCAATGGCAGTTCATCCCAGGCTTGCCCCCTGAAACTGTCTTCAAGATCCCCAAACCTGTTTCCAAGACCTCCTTTTCCCCCTTTTCTCTGACTTTTAGGTGAGCCAAGGGAGCCCACCTAAAATTTGGTCCCTGATCTAAAAGTGATTTCCTCACTTCTACACACAAACTATTGCAAAATTGATGCCAGTAACATAATACTGGCAAATCAACAATTAAAAGATGAGTAAAACAAAAGATTAATAAAGCTCTGTAAATTACAAGTTAAATATGATGGTAAACTTCATACTTAAAAAGGCATAGTGGCCCTGGTCACTGCTATTTCTTCTATGCACCTGCCTTGTTTCACCATCTTAAGTATATTTTTATTGCAGCCAATAAGGTCTTGCTTTCTTTTCTACATTTTGTCTCTTGATTAAAATCTTTCCACCAAGAAGACAACAAACGGGGTCTTCTACTCATCTCTCCTGTAACACAACTATCAGCTCTCTAGTTTTTAAACCTTTATGTCACCATAAAAGAAAGTCCCATCTCATTTAAAGAATACTTCCAATTCTACCCTGGACCATTTCCTCATTTACAGTAATGTCTTTCCTGTCTCTATGGCTATGCCTTTGTTGTTTTTGTTAATCCTCACCAGAGGATATTTTCTCCATTGATTTCCAGAGAGAGAGAGAAACAGAGGGAGAGGGAGAGATAGAAAGAGAAGCACAGAAGTGAGAGGGATAGAGATACATTGGCTGCCTCCCAAATGTGTTCCTCCCCAACTGGGGCTTGGAATGAACCTGCAACCTAAGTACATGCCCTTGACTGGGACTCAAACCTGAGGCCCTTGGGAGTACAAGCCCAAACTCTACCACTGAGCCACACTGACCAGGGCCACTATGCCTTTTTAAGTATAAAGTTTACAGTCATATTTAACTTGTAATTTACAGAGCTTTATTAATCTTTTGTTTTACTCATCTTTCAATTGTTGGTTTGCCAGTATTACATTACTGGCATTGATTTTGCAATAGTTTGTGTGTAGAAGTGAGGAAATCACTTTTAGATCAGGGACAAAATAGGGTGGCATATTCATACTTTATTTATTTAAAAATTCCATAGCAATGAGACTTTACTTTCTCTCTGTGTGACTCTCTCAATTTTGGGTTACCATATAAGTAACCATTCTATAGTTTCTTTTATATGAATAAAATTTATTCAGAAGAAAACACTGTCTGAATGTCATATTTAATTGCTAGGAGACACAGCACCTCAGGATGAGATCCATTGTGGTGGTATATCTGTGTAGATCTTTCAAGACAGCATTTAAAGGTACAGTATTTAATATTATGCAGGTGTGGAAAGAAGATGAAAAAAACTACATAGAAAAAAGTTTACACGAGATTGAATGCTGCTAATAAATTCAAGACAATTCTCCTAAAGATCAATCCAATGATTCAGAAACTGTTAATAGATCTGTGTTGTGTGATCACACAAACCCTGGGGAATAGGACTTAAGATCTATAATGGAGGAAATATTTTAGGGTTTTGTATGAAGAAACCTTGATGGAAAGACCACATTACAGATTTTATGCTTCCGAATTGGATGAAGATAGTGATTTCTGCTCCATGATTTTTCCCAGAAAATTTTGTGAAACAGGTGAAAGCAATCAATTTATATTTGTTTGGTGGAACGAGAATGGCCCTGATATAGTGATCAATGAAGAATTTTTAAAAACAGAAGTGCTGGAAAGAAAGGCTTCCTTCAAAATATTCAAAACTGATGGCATGAAATGTTTGGTTCAACAGCTTAAACTTTATGGATTTAACAAAATGTGGCCAAATTTTTAAAGATTTGAATCTCTAGCTGACTTCCTGGCCGAAGACAAAGAAGTTGTCCCATGGGCAGTATTGCCTAATTGTTAGAGGATTTAACCCAAGGGACCACACTTTTAATTCCCAGTGAAGGATATGCACTTGGGTTTCAGGGTCAATCCACAGCCCCGGTTGGGCTGCACATGGGAGACAACCAATAAATGTGCCTCTCTCTCATCAATTTTCTCTCGCTCCTCCCTTCCCTCCTTCTCACTAAGTCTCTAAAGCAGCAATGAGAAAATTTTCCTGGGTGAGAATTAATGAAGAAGAAGTCACTGTATTTAGCAAGGTATACAGAAATTTTGTTGTAACTCAGATAAGTAATATATATGATTTTATTTTGTGCAGCATTATCTTTATATAAAGAAAATAAAACCAGATTTCTGAAGTATATTAAATATAGTTAAATATTTATTTTTCTAAACCTAGGATACCTTGGCCATAAAATTTCAGGAGCATAAGAAATTTTGCTAGTAACTTTGACCCTTATCAATAAACTTTATCTAAATAAAGCATCTGAATTCATTAGAAGTGGTATTCACAGTTACTGTTAATATACAACATATTTTTTCTTGAGAACCATAATTAAATGTTGTGCCTAATAAGTAAACTTTTAAATATAGTAACAGTGTACATGTATTATTTAACAACAATCTTTATGTGATAAACCTTAAATCATATTTTATAGACTGGATTTGTTACATTCACATATATTGTGTTATAATGTTTATAATAACTTTCTCTTTGGTTTTAGCTACAGATTTTTCATAATGCCCATTTTAAACCAGGCTGTCCCCAACTCCTAGTAAGAGCAGATAGAAGAATTTGAATTAAAAATGCTTCTCTGGCATGTTCATTATTTCAAGACTTAAACAAAAATCATCTTGTTGCAGAGGGTCATGTGGAGTAGCATACATCTGGTTTTGATGTTGAAACAAGTGGAGAAAATGTATTTTGACATACCAAACAATAATATATGTCTCTTAGCAAACCTCCTGTCCCCCAGCTAATTGCTAAAATAACTAACCCACTCAGAAGTGACTTTTCTCCTCCATCATTCACTAGAGTTACACCATCAGAACAAATTGGAATTGATTGATATGCTACTGCAAATCAGTTGACCACATTTCCTGTGCATTCACATAACAGCTACACTCAATCAAATCCCACATGGTGGATTTCATGACAACCACAACTTCTGCCTTTCAGAACCGTATTATTATTCCCTTACATAAAAGGTATTTTGAAAGGATGGTGCAGCCTTCTGCTTTTCAAAAAATATATTGTTATTCATCAGTCATTGGTGATCTTCCTCCTACCCTGCAACCAGCAGGCAACCCAAGCTTCCCTGTGCCAATATTAGCTGATATACCTGCTGCCTTTGTTTCAAGGTCAACACAACACTTTTCTCATACAAACACCCTCCCAATTACAACTGTTGCATCAAAGAACAACCAGATGAAGCAAGATTGCAAAACTTACAGTGCCTGAGGGCAAATATCAGTAAAATTCCTGCAATTCTTTTTCTGAACAATAAACTTAATATTCACCTTTATTGTTACATTAGTTTTATTTTTAAAGCAGTTAAGAATACAATGATGATTTATTTTCATGGCAGTCTATTTATTTTATTATTAACATATATGCTTTTCATAATTACACAGAAACACACAACATTCCTCCCTCCAAGTAAATTATACCAAATTAACTGTTTTAAAAGATAAAATCATGGGCATAACGGAGAAAGAAGAAACTGGACTTAAATAATCCAGGATGAATCAAATGTGGGCATAAATAAAGATGGTGTTAAGTGTTAGAAACAAATAAAATATAGAAAATACAAATACACAGGATTTAATTTAACATTTCCTCAATCACATTGCATTCTTTCAGTTATTATAAAGTTTCTCTACTTGTATTTTAATTGAAAGAGATTGTCTTTGTTAAAATACGCTTCATTCTCTAAAATATTGCATACTAAACGCCCAGCTACCCCACCACCTCCGGGAGCAGAGTACAGGGTGTGCCCTAGTCCAGCCAGCAGCAGAATGCCACGCCCATCCTGTGCTGTAAGCATGAGCAGAGGAGCTTGCCATACCCTCCCCACCCTCCAGCAGTGCGTCATCACCCTGCCCCTCCTGAAGCTCTGGCTCTGGTCTGCCTGCCCCACAACCTTGACACACGGCTGGCGTGAGCACCAGAGCATGCCTCATCTGGCACCCCTGGCTAACTGGCCCCACTGCCTTTATGTGGAGTTCCTTGGCCTGCCATCATGACTCAATGACCTCAGAAGCACACACCACCATCTGTGACCCATTGTGCCTGACCCAGCACCCCTGGACAAATGGCCTCATTGCCTAACAACTGCCAGGTAGCCATAAAATGAAGCACCCTCTGCAGACCTGACTCTGAAACCATGCAAGCCTTACCCATAGCCCCAGGAAGACTAGACCTGCTGCAACCCCACACACCAAGACACAGGGACCTGCCACAGTGTTGCAGCATGCCTTATCTGGATCTACCCACTGCTGCAACTTGGCAGGACCGGAACTTCCCTCATGACCTCACTCACCTCACACAGAAGCCCAGACAATTGGACTGCTTTAACAGGAAGACAACAAAACATCCTCCAAATGAAAGAAAAGGAGGGATCCTCAGACTAAGAACTAAATGAAATGGAGGCAAGCAATTTGTCAGATAAAGAATTCAAAGTAATGGCTATAAAAGTGCTCAAACAGCTTAGTGAGAACTACAAGCAAATTAATGAGAACTATTAGGAGCTTAATACAAACTACACCAGCATGAAAACAGAGATTGAAACAATGAATAAAAATCAATAGGAAATGAAGAGTGATATACCTGTAATCAAGAATACCTTGGAAAAATTCAACAGTAAGTTAGATGAACACCAGGATACAATCAGCAAAAATGAAGACAAAGTAGAAGAAAAAACCACACCTATTTAGACCAGCAACTGGAAAAAAATTATAAAGCAGGAGGAGATTATACGGGAGCTTTGGGAGAACACCAATTGAAACAACTTCCACATCATAGGGGTAACAAAAAGAAAAGAAGCTTAGCAAGGCATGGAGAACCTGTTTGAAGAAATAATGATAGAAAGTTTTCTGGCCTGGTGAATAAAATTTCACACAAGTCCAGAAACACAGAGTCCCAATCAAGAGAAACCACAAAAGGCCCACACCTAAAAACATCATAATTAAAATGGCAAACATTAAAGACAAAGGAGGACTCTTAAAGGCTGCAAGTGACAGACTGAAAGTCCCCTACAAGGGAGCTCCAATTGGACTGTCAAATGATTTCTCAATAGAAACACTTCAGGCCAGAAGTGAGTGGCATGAAATATACAAAGTGATGAAAAGCAAGGTTCTTAACCCAAGACTACTTTATCCAGCTAACGCTACCGTTCAAAATTGAAGGTGAAATCAGGAGCTTTGCTGACGAAAAAGGCTTGAAGAGTTCAGTACCACCTAACCAGCAATGCAAGAAAGGCTATAAAGAATCCTGTAAGAAGAAGAAAGAGAGAGGGAAGAACACAGGAATAAAGTATAATAATAGCAACAAAGAAGATGCCTTCAATAATAACCTCAAATGTACATGGCTTAAATGCTCTAATCAAAATACATAGGATAGCTGAATGGATAGGAAAAACATGACCCCATTTATATGCTGTTTAAAAGAGACCCACCTCAGAAGAAAGGGCACACACAGGTGAAATGATGAAAAAAATATTCCATGCAAATGGAAATGAAAAAAAGGAGTGAATGAGAGAAAGAGTTGGAATGAGGGAATGACAGAAAGAGCAAGAGCAATGGGAAACACAGACAAAATGACTGATCTAAGAAGAGTCATACTGAGTCCGTATCTTGGCTGTTGTTCCCCTGAGCATTCAACTCTGCCTTAATGGAGGCTATGGTCCCCTCCAGACATATTCCTTCCCTTTGTCTATAGCTTCAATCTCATATATCCCATATCCCAGGATACCCTCTACATCCCGGGGCATTTGTCCCTGTGGATATTACCAGGGGTAACTATGCTTCAGTGGCAAAGTGGTAGAGGAAATGAACTCTGAAGTGGGAAATGTCATTAGCCTTGAGCAAGAGCCCAGAAGACAACAAACCCCAGGACAGCCAGAGATGCGAAGACAAAATGTGGGCTTCCTCAGGAATGTTTTTCCCACCAGCTAAGGTGCTCGAGGAAGGTGGCAGTAATGATTTCCTCACCACATGCTCGCATCGCAAGCTTCTGTCTGTAGGCTCATCGTGACCTCACTTAGCACAAAGATCTATATCCAGACCTGGTAACGGTGTGGGTAGTGGGCTTGGCAGGCTCCAGAGTCCAGTGCTTGCACACTCGCTTCTTGACATTACCCAGCCCAGGGCCAGGGCCCAGAGAAAGTCAGGATGTGTTTATAGACAATGGGGCTCCTTAGGCGGCATGTGTGTTCTTAGAGCCGCTAGGGTGCCTTCAGGTCCTGGGGATTGTAAGGCCAACCAATGAAACTCTGGCACTTGGCTCCATGCACACTTGGGCATGTGTTATGGCCCAGGATGCTTTTATGCTCCCATTGGTGCAGGAAGTTGATGGTGCCCAGAAGGTAAAGGCAGAGGTACTGGGAGTAGAGCTGGGTATGGAGAATGTCATGAAGGTGGTGACATTTGTGACTGGGGACCAAATGTTGGGGTCCAACAAGGAGTCTTGACCCAATATTGAGTTGGGGAGGGAGGAGGAGATGATGGCTGAACAGAAGATTTTACAGGATGAGTAGAGTTGGTTACAGTAATGGCCAGAGGGTGAGGAACACCAGGAGAAGGAGGAGGAGGGACTGGAGGGGGAGTTGGCACAGGAGCACTTTGTCCTGCATGGAGAGAGCCTCATGCAGGTGGTGCAGGGAGTGGCAGGGTATGACATGTTTTTGGCAGTGGAGGAGGTCTTCCCAGATCTGGAGTGGGGAGGCAGGAGGAGCTGGTGGATGAAGAGCTGCTGGTGGGGGCAAAGATCAAGAGTTTCTGCAAGGGCTAGACAGGGAGGAGCACTGTGTGAAGGAGCCATTGATTGAGGAAAAAGTAATTAGCCAGGAGCAGCTTTCCCTGTGGGGGTAGGATGTCCTGAAGGTAGGAGAGGTGGTGGGCAAGGCTGAGCCTCAATCAGAGGTAGAAGCAAAACATCCAGAAAGAGAGCCAGTGGTGCAGGAGCAGGCAGAGGAAGGGCACGATGGGAAGTGGACCTGGTTGCCACTGGAGGTGCTCCAGGCCCTTCAGTTAGAAATGAAGCCCATGAATGTGCTAGCCAGCAGGGCCTTCCTTTGGCTCAAGTGCAGGACGTTTCAAAGGTTCCAGCCCTATTTAGAACTGAGCAGCACCATTCTTCAGCACATACCTGGATTCTGGGCCAAAACTGTATCTTTCATGCTTTACAGGCAGAACCATAAGGTGCCTGTCCTAGTGAAGAACAGAGGTATTGATAGATATTGTTATTAGAAAGAAAACAGAAACATTGGAGTAAAGCTCCGAGTAGTCAACACAGTCTGATCTAAAATCTTGGAGACATTCTTATACCTTATAGGTACCACTGAAACACTGCCTGGGGATCTGGGAGCACTTTCCCAAATGAGACTCGTGCACATAACAAGGGCTATTGATTTCACACAGCTCTATGTTGCACAGGTTCTTCTTGGAGTAATTCACTAGGCAGTGTCGGTTAGTCCAAGTTCTCAGTCAGAATCAGGAATGTGTGATGTGCAGAAATCAAGGTACCCTGTCAAGCCTCAGCAGGCAAGGACTGGGGGGAGACCAAAGTCTGTCAGGAAACAGAGTCTCCTGCACAGGTGCAGACATGTCTAAGCTCCAGGAGCCACTGTGATTCTTTTTTCCTTTTATGGAGAAGGTGTGGGGCTAGGGGATAGAAAGCTGTGGCCAAGCTAGTATTGTTTAGATCTCCTCAATTTTCTAGCCCTTTCATGTCCTCATGATCAATTTGAAGGTCAGGTCACACATAATAGTTCTGGAGAGGGAGGGGGCTTGTAAGCAGGAAAAGCTGCGTGTCCAAGAGTGAGATGTTCCAAACCAAACACCGCATCCATACTTCTTCTGCAAGTGGAGGAAATCAGGCATTCTAGGGATGGTGGCAATATTAGCTGTTCTTTTGCAGCAGCCTATACTTATGCATACTGTAATTGTGAAGGAATGTCTCATTACCATCATAGGTGAGAGCAGGCTCCCTACATGGGCAGCGGCAAGAAATGTGTACATCTAAAAGGTGATGCGCCCCTGTCCACTTACTCCTCATGCTGGAGGATACAGTGTGTTCTATTCCACACGTATTCAAAGGTACTATCATTATGAACAACAGGTCTACAGGCAGCCCCAGGCACCAGAACAGCAGCCTTAACTTCAAGTACTTCTCTGTCCACAACACAGCAGGATCTGACAGGATTGCTGACATGGGGCCTTGCTTGCAATGCCCTGAGAGAACTTGGTGTGGTTCCCTGCTTTTTGGATTTTTAATTAGATGCCTACCCTCTCCTGCCGAGCCCTTTTTGTTCTATCAGACAATCAGTAAGGACTAAGTGAGACAGTTGGCTTCAGGGGAGGGTATGTAGAGGCGGACAGGTGAGGAAACACCAGCTGGGCACTCCCCCTGGGTTGTCAGGTAGCTGGGAGATTGTTTTCTCACACGGACACACTGAGGCTTGATGACAAACCTGAGAATGTATTGCCAACACCTCCAGTAGTCACCTGTAAGATCATGCTGCCATCTGTTGGACAAGCGTGAGAATACATCACAAGGATTCTCAATAAAATCATTTTGGAGGAAAATACTGCCACCACTTGGAGAATTGTGAGAATGCACTTCCAGAATCCCTCAAAAAATCACTTAGTGGAAACTGATGACACTGTATTCCATCTTAAGAATGCATTACCAGCATCCCCAAAATATCATTTTTTGGGGAAAATGCTCCCAAATGTTGGAGAAACGTGAGAATGTGCTACCGGCATCCTCAATAAAATTACTTGGTGGAAAGATGCTGCCGCCTGATGGACAATCGTGAAAATGCATTGCCAGAACTTTCCCATAATCATTTGACGGAAGAATAATGCCAACTGGTAAAGAAACGTGAAAGCAATGCAAGCATCTTCAATGAAATCATTTGATAAAATTATGCTGCCGCCTTGTTGGCAATAGTCGTAATTCATTGCCAGCATGTCCAATAAAATCTCTTGGTGAAAAAATGCTGCCACCTGCTGGGAAAACGTGAGAATGCATTTCCAGCATCCCCAATAATATAATTTGTTAGAAAAATGTTGCCACCTGGTAGAAGTACGTGAGTATAGATCGCCAGCATCTCCCAAAATCACTTCTGAAATCATGCTACCATCTTGTGGAAAAGTGTGAGGATGCATTGCCACCATCACCAACTAAATCGGTTGAAAAATGTTGCCACTTGCTGAAGAAACCAGAGAATGCATTTGATGCATCTCCAATAAATTTGGAAGAGATATTTACAACACATTCAAATTTTAAAATATGTGTGTAGCTAGCCCTCACGCTGCTTCTTACTCTTTGTTTCTACTCACTTAAAGATTTATTGAACTGCCTCTTTCTCTAGGAAATTTTTTGTGATAGTTACAGCTCCACAGATGCACGAAGTAACTACTGGTCCTGTAGGGCTAGAAAAGGGGGAAAAATGGGAGTGATGTGAACCTGAATATGGGTTTTGCTCATCATATTCTCCTGAACAGGGACAAAGAATTCTGCACATGGGGGCCAGGTTCTCTCCACATGCCCTCCAGATTGATTCTCTACTCTGCTCTGGGTCCAACGACTAGGCTGCTGTGTTCTAGGTCTCCTTTTTGTTGGGGCCAGTGGGAAGCACAGGCATGACATTAGGTGGCAAAGAGGTGAGTGGTTTCTCTGCATATTCAGTGTCCCGTCCTCCTGCTCCCCTGGGCCCTCTGAGCCACAGTGCCTATTAGGCAGCCCTTTTCACACAGCTCTTTCTCCTTTTGGGTATGTGATACCAAAACCTCCTCTACCTCAGGCCTGGGGTTGATAAGGCCTCCATACTATTGCCATCTCTGGTGCCACCCCTACCCCTGGAAGCTCCTTAAACACTTCCACTCACCCACTAACTGTGCACAAATTCCCATCACAGGCAGCATTGCAAACAGACTTTTAGTGAATGTGAGGTATCCTTCCATGTTTGAACACAGTATCCTTCCAAGTGCACCTTATAGTCCATCAGGTCTAAAAAGTCAAACTTACGTTTATTGTTCTTTCACCCATTCAACATATCTTGATTGTCTCACTGTGTCAGATACCAAGTGAGGACCTGGTGAAGAAAGCAGTAGAGGTTAGGAGGGCTGACATTCTGGTGGGTTTGTAATCAGAGCCAAGAACTTTCTGATGAGCCTTGTTTACCCTACCAGACCATCAGTGAGGACTTCTGGGGCAACCTAATCCAGTATTATGAGGAGGTTGGCAGTAGGAGAGGGGACCTAGAGGACAGGGGAGGAGACTCCTGCCGGGAACTTGCCCCTGGGTTGCCAGATAGGTGGGACATTGTTTTCTCACATGGATGCTCTGAGGCTGGGAGGAATACAACCTGTGACACCAGGGCATCAGTGCCTCAGGATGAGACAGGAAGTCTGGAGCCCTGCAGTGGGAATCATGTTCAGGCTGGGGAGGCTGATGGAGGATGAGGGAAAGTGCATGGCCACCAACACTCAGCATCAAAGCAGATGCACTGACCAACTCCTCTGAACTCACACTCCAGGCCAACAACCCGACCCTCAGGTCTGTCCTTCCTTAACTGTGGGTCAAGGAGCCTGCACGCTGCATGCTGGACATGAAACAACTAGAAAATGGAGCGCATGTACACAAGGCCCTGGTTTAACCGGATCACTCCATCGAATGGCAAACCCACACCTCATTCCCGAAAACATGAAAAAGGAGCATAAAGGCCTTTGACCACCGCAGCAGTTTGTCTGCATTCAGGCTGACTCTGCTTCCTGACACTTTGATCTCCTCTGCATCCTTGCCTGCTGAGGGCTCCACAGGACATCTCTATTTCTGCATATCACACATTCCTGACAATGTCTCAGGACTCGGGCACACAGACCCCCTAAGGTAATATGTGCCATTACTTTGAAAAGGACCGAGGCATCATAGAGCTGTGTGGAGTCAATGGTAGTTCTTCTGGTCATGATTCTGATTTGGGGCTGCGTTCCTGGACCCCCAGGAACGGCTTTGGTGGAACCTCTATGGTCAAACAGTGTCATTAAGAATCTGCATCAGACTGTGGTCACTGCCCCTGCTTTTACTGCCCTGTGTCTATTTCCTTGCTGAACTACCTCTCCCCGCTGGTGGCTCTCTCCTTCACTGGGGCAGGCACACTGTGGTCCCCCGCGTCTACCATCAAGGATACAGCTTTGGCCCAGAATCCGGGGATGCGCTGAATGGTGGTGCTCCTCAGTTCTAAATAGGGACGGCGCCTCTGCCATGTCTTGCACTTGAGCCGATAGAAGGCCCTGCTGGCTTCCAAGTTCAACGGCTCCATCTCTAACTGAAGGGCCCGGAGCACCTCCAGTGGGGACCAGGTGCACTTGCCACCCTGCCCTGACTCTGCCTGCTCCTGCTCCCTGGCTCCTCTGCTGGAGCTTTTGCTTCTGCTTCTCCCTCTAACTCTTGCTCAGCCTCACCCACCACCTCCATTGGCTGCAAGATGTCCTGGCCATCCAGGACATACTGCACAAGGCTACTGATTTCCTGCTCAATCAACCCCTCCTCGGCCTCCTGCTCGGCCTCCTCCTCCCCCTGCTCGGTCTCGTCCTCCACCTCAACCATATCGTCCTCCTCCTCGTCCTCCTCGTCCTCGTTCTCCTCCTCCTCCTCCTCCTCCAGGTGCTGCTCCTCCTCCTCGTCCTCCAACTCCTCCATATCGTCCTCCTCCTCCTCCTCGTCGTGGTCCTCCTCCTCCTGCCACTCTTCCTCCTCCTCCTCCTGCCACTCTTCCTCCTCCTCCTCCTGCCACTCTTCCTCCTCGTCTGGCCCTTGCACAAACTCATGATCCTCTTCCTCCACCAACAGCTCTTCGCTCATCACCTCCTCGTGCCTCCCCACCTCCAGATCTGGGAAGAGCTCATCCACGGCCAGAAACAAGTCATACCCTGCCACCGTCCTCACCGCCTGCACGACGCCCGCCCACTGCACCACGTCCTGCTCCGGTGCCACCAACTCACCCTGCAGGTCCCCCTCCTCCCCTTCCCGGGGCTCCACACCCTCTGCCCACTGCTGCAGGGCACTCTGGTCGTCCCGCACGATCTGCTCCTCAGCCAGCACCCCCTCCTCTCTCCCCAAGTCAGGGTGCGGACAAAGTTCCTGGCCTGCCGCCAACCTCTCGTCCCCACTCACAAACGCCACCACCTGCGTGACGTCCGCCATGGCCGGGACCACCTCCACTCTCAGGACCGCCTCTGCCCTTACCTCCTGGGCGTCATCAGCTTCCTGCACCAAACTGAACATAATAGCGTCCTGGGACGCCCAACCGCCACCGGCCCGAGTCAAGGGCCCCTGCTGCGCCGGGTGGCCTGAGGGTCCCTAGCTCCCGAAGGCCCCCGAGCCGCAGCGAGACCACACAGGCGGTCTCAGGAGCCCGGCTGTCTCCCAACGCAGCCTCACTCCCTTCCGGGCGCTGGCCCTCAGCCCCGTGGTGTGAGGAAGCAGCTGCCGCAAGCCCCGGGACTGCCGAGCCTCAGCACCCCCACCCCTGCCGAGCGCACCACCTTGCCGTGTCCGCCTCGGGGGTCGTTGTCCCGCCAAGCGGCGTCCCAGGGGGCGCCTAACGTCTGCTCACGTGGACGCCGAGAAAGGAAGTCGCCGCTGGACACGCCCCTCGCGCCTCGGGGAGCTGGGCGCGCCGGACGCCCGCCGTCCCATCAGCGAGACCACCCTGGGAGCAACCCTGCGAAGCCCCCGCCTCACGCGCGCCGTGCCATTTGGGCCTCGCACCCGGAGCCAAGCGTTCGTCAGGACGCCCGGCTCCTGTCTTGGCATCCACGGCTGTCCTGGCGATCTCTGCCTGCTGGGCTCCTTCTCAAGTCCAATCACACTTCCCCCTGCAGAATTTGGTTCCCACTGCATCACAGGGAGCCCTCGTAAAAGCCACGGGGACAAACACGGCGGGCAGGAGAGGTTATCCCGGGATATGGGATATCTGAGAGTGAAGCTACAGCCCAAGGGAAGGCCTGTGCCTGGAGGGGACTGGAGCCCCCGTTCTGGTCGCCTTGAGTTCACAGGACCAGCGCGGCCTAGAAACGGGCTCCTTCTGTCACTGGAACGGTCCTTTTGCGTTTCCCATGGCTCTTGCCCTCTCTCTTTCCCTCATTCCCACTCTCTCGCCCATCCACGCCTTGGGTCTCAGCGGCCAGAAAGAAGGGTGACTTGATATTGCTTCAGGATTACTGGGTTGCAGAAGAAGGCCTGCACCCAAAGACGCGGCAAAGCAACCCTCCTGCTTGCAGGAGGCCATTTCCATGTGAGCAAATGTAGAAGGGCCCCCAAATGGGCCACATGTACTGACTGTGGGCATCACGGGCCAGAGACTGCCCAACACAACTTCGTGTCCATGCCTGTGCCTCCGTGTGTGCGCGCCTGTGTCTGTGTGCGCGCGCACGAGTGGCTCAGTGTGCGGGGGCGCTGTGTGTGACACCTAGGGCGCAGGCACTCTGCTTCTCCTCGTCCCCTTGGCCACTCACCCTTCCAGCGTCGGAATCATCCCCAATTGAGCATACTATACTGACCCACTTCCCACATGGCTTGCCTCCCTTGCCCAGAGTCCCTGCATGCACCCTATCCGCCCACTCGCGAAACGTGGATCCCAATCCTACGGCGCACGGGGAGGTCCTCACGGCCAAATACACTGTGCTCAGGCTTCTAGGGAGGGCATTTGGTTCCACTGTGAGCGGAACTGTGAAGCCTCCCACCTGGTTGCCTGCCGTCAAGGTGTGAGCCCCGACTGCCCACAGGGAGGGTGCTAGCTAATCTATCTTCCCGTAGGTCCCAGCACTGGACCTTGAGGCCCTTGCTCCAAAAGCCTTTTCTTTGAAGTACCTTATCTTCCTCGGGAAAACGGGAAGACCCTATGCAGTGGACTTTCTCCCAGTTCTTCCTCCTCCCCAGCCTGCGCCACCAGGGAAGAATTCTGCCCTCTCACGCCGCCACCCACTCACCCACTCACCCCTAGAAACACTTAAACACACTTCCGCAACTGTGCAAGCCCAGGCCGCAGAGGGACTGGACCTTCCCAGGCAGGCAACGGAGAGGCCCAAACCAAGCCACGGACAGCACACAGACACACACAGCTTGATGCTCTTCATTTATCTTGCCCAAGGAACAAATACACACGGACAAACACAGTGGATGAGCTTGCTTTTTCCATCCCTTTCATTCCCCGCTCCGCGTGGCTCTAGGTGTCAATGCCTTCCCGGAGGCTGTTTCTGCACCTGTTTCACGTGCAGGAAAATGGTGTTTGATTGAAAACACATTTGTATCTGCAAAAGCTCCTTCCGTGCACTACCTGGGTTTGGAAATCGAGTGACGGTCCCTCCTAGGTATCTCACACTTTGGGAGGTGCCCTGAACACGCAAACCTCGTACGTATCGCCTCCCCTGAGCACTGCCAGAGTACTGAACAATGGCTCGACGGCCTCCCCCGCCAAGTGGGTCACTGTACCACTGGGATCGCTTCTCCTCAGTTTCCCCCAGCCCCATGTTCAACAAGTCCCACCACAAGCCCTCTGTCACGGACAGCGCTCTCAGGATGCCCCGCGTAGAAAGAAGGAGACACCTGAGGACATACATGACGGCTCTGAGGACCAACAGAGGGACGCGGTGGCAGAGAAGCCTCAGGCTTCGCAAGAAGAATATCTCCCGGCAATTGTGCGAAGGGTTGTAGGAAGAGCACGGTGGGACAGTCCCGTTAAGGAAGGGTGGGGCAGGCCGAGGTTGGGGTTGGTGGCCAGGAGAGCGGGTTCGGAGGAGCGGGACAATGCACCTGCTTTGATTCTGAGTGGTGGTGGACAGGCACACTCCCACACCCTCGCTCAGCCTCCCCGGCCGGAACAGAGTTGGCACTGCAGTGCTCCGGACTTCCTGGATCATCCCGATGCCCGCACGACCGGGCCTCCGGGGCTGTAGTCTTCCCAGCCACAGGGTGTCCATGTGACACAACAACATCCCAGTTACCTGGCGTGTGCCCTGCGCGCGTTGTGCCCAGCGCGCGTCCCCTCACCTGTGCTCCTGTACGTGCCGTCTCCTGGTGCCGACCTCCTCACATAGTACTTCAGGGGGTTGGGCCACACGTCCTCACTGATGATCTATCGGGGGAGTCACGTCTCGGCACGACAGGGCAGGCATCTGGTTACAAAGCCCAGACGCTGGGGAACACACCAAGCTCTCTTACGGCATTAGGCACCGAGTCCTTACCTCAGCGATCCGGCCAGATCCGGCCAGGTTGTGGTCAGAGAACCAGTTGAAGAAGTTAAGGCTGCTGTTCTGGTGCCTGCGTCTGTAGGCCTGTCTTTCATAATGCCGGTGCCAATGAATGGCAGTGGAATGGGACGCCCGGTATCCTGCAGCACGAGGAGTATGGGGACAGGGGCGCACTGCCTGTCAACTTCTAACCGCCTCCTGCTGCCGCCCGTGCGGGGAGCCTCCACTCACCTGTGATGCTGACGACATACTCCTTCACGATCACACTGTTGCGGAAGTAGGGGTTGCTGCGAAAGAACAGCATCATCTTGCAGCCCTCGCTGGCCTGCCTCACGTCCTCCACCTGTATAGAACAAGGGTGGGTGGGGGAAGGGGCGCGGGGGAAGACGTCTCCTGTAGGAGACACCCACCGCCTCCCTGCCAGCAGGGATAGGTCACTTTCCCAAGCCCCCTACCCCCCTAGCCCTGGTCTGTGCAGGCTCACCTTCAAATTGGTCATGTGGCTGAGCATGGCTTCGTCTTGGTCACTCATCATGGCTGACAATTCCGGGTGGTTCGCAAACTGCTGTGGGTCAAGGAGCCTGCACGCTGCAAGCTGGACGACAAACAACTAGCACATGCAGCGCATCTACACAAGCACCTGGCTTGGCCCGATCCCTCTATCCTCTGGCAAGGCCCCCACGTCCATCCCCGCCCGAAGCAGGCCAGAGGAGCACAAAGGCTCTTGAGGCCCGCACGTGTCTGCCCCCACTCTGGCTGACTCCGCTTCCTGACACACTTTGATCTGCCCTGCATCCTTGCCCGCTCAGGGCTCCACAGGACATCTCTATTTCTGCACATCACACATTCCTGACAATGTCTCAGGACTCGGACCCAGAGACGGCCTCGGCCGTGGCAAGACTCTGAGAAGGACCTGCGGGCCCGAGAGCCGCCTGCAGACAACTCTGGCCGTTCTTCTGGGCTTGATTCTGACCTGCGGCTGCGGCCCTGGACCCCCAGGAAGGGTTTCGGTGGGAGCTGCGTGTTCAAAGGGCGTCTCCGAGCTTTTGCATCAGACTGTGGTCACTGCCGCGACACTGACTGCCGTGTGTCTATTTCCTTGCTGAACTACCTCTCCCCGCTGGTGGCTCTCTCCTTCACTGGGGCGGGCACACTGTGGTCCCCCGCGTCTACCATCAAGGATACAGCTTTGGCCCAGAATCCGGGGATGCGCTGAATGGTGGTGCTCCTCAGTTCTAAATAGGGACGGCGCCTCTGCCATGTCTTGCGCTTGAGCCGACAGAAGGCCCTGCTGGCTTCCAAGTTCACCGGCTCCATCTCTAACTGAAGGGCCCGGAGCACCTCCAGTGGGGACCAGGTGCACTTCCCACCCTGCCCTGACTCTGCCTGCTCCTGCTCCCCTGGCTCCTCTGCTGGAGCTTTTGCTTCTGCTTCTCCCTCTAACTCTTGCTCAGCCTCACCCACCACCTCCACTGGCTGCAAGATGTCCTTGCCCTCCAGGACATACTGCTCCAGGCCACTGATTTCCTGCTCAATCAACCCCTCCTCGGCCTCCTCCTCCGCCTCCTCCTCCCCCTGCTCGGTCTCATCCTCAACCTCCTCCATATCGTCCTCCTCCACGTCCTCCTCCTCCTCCTCCAGTTGCTGCTCCTCCTCCTCGTCCTCCAACTCCTCCATATCGTCCTCCTCCTCGTCCTCCTCCTCCTCCTCCTCCAGTTGCTGCTGCTCCTCCTCCTCGTCCTCCTCCTCCTGCCACTCTTCCTCCTCCTCCTCCTGCCACTCTTCCTCCTCCTCCTCCTGCCACTCTTCCTCCTCGTCTGGCCCTTGCACAAACTCATGATCCTCTTCCTCCACCAACAGCTCTTCGCTCATCACCTCCTCGTGCCTCCCCACCTCCAGATCTGGGAAGAGCTCATCCACGGCCAGAAACAAGTCATACCCTGCCACCGTCCTCACCGCCTGCACGACGCCCGCCCACTGCACCACGTCCTGCTCCGGTGCCACCAACTCACCCTGCAGGTCCCCCTCCTCCCCTTCCCGGGGCTCCACACCCTCTGCCCACTGCTGCAGGGCACTCTGGTCGTCCCGCACGATCTGCTCCTCAGCCAGCACCCCCTCCTCTCTCCCCAAGTCAGGGTGCGGACAAAGTTCCTGGCCTGCCGCCAACCTCTCGTCCCCACTCACAAACGCCACCACCTGCGTGACGTCCGCCATGGCCGGGACCACCTCCACTCTCAGGACCGCCTCTGCCCTTACCTCCTGGGCGTCATCAGCTTCCTGCACCAAACTGAACATAATAGCGTCCTGGGACGCCCAACCGCCACCGGCCCGAGTCAAGGGCCCCTGCTGCGCCGGGTGGCCTGAGGGGCCCTAGCTCCCGAAGGCCCCCGAGCCGCAGCGAGACCACACAGGCGGTCTCAGGAGCCCGGCTGTCTCCCAACGCAGCCTCACTCCCTTCCGGGCGCTGGCCCTCAGCCCCGTGGTGTGAGGAAGCAGCTGCCGCAAGCCCCGGGACTGCCGAGCCTCAGCACCCCCACCCCTGCCGAGCGCACCACCTTGCCGTGTCCGCCTCGGGGGTCGTTGTCCCGCCAAGCGGCGTCCCAGGGGGCGCCTGCCTAACCTCCGGTCACGTGGACGCCGAGAAAGGAAGTCGCCGCTGGACACGCCCCTCGCGCCTCGGGGAGCTGGGCGCGCCGGACGCCCGCCGTCTCATCAGCGAGACCACCCTGGGAGCAACCCTGCGAAGCCCCCGGCTCACGCGCGCCGTGCCATTTCGGCCTCGCACCCGGAGCCAAGCGTTCGTCAGGACGCCCGGCTCCTGTCTTGGCGTCCACGGCTGTCCTGGCGATCTCTGCCTGCTGGGCTCCTTCTCAAGTCCAATCACACTTCCCCCTGCAGAATTTGGTTCCCACTGCATCACAGGGAGCCCTCGTAAAAGCCACGGGGACAAACACGGCGGGCAGGAGAGGTTATCCCGGGATATGGGATATCTGAGAGTGAAGCTACAGCCAAAGGGAAGGCCTGTGGCTGGAGGGGACTGGAGCCCCCGTTCTGGTCGCCTTGAGTTCACAGGACCAGCGCGGCCTAGAAACGGGCTCCTTCTGTCACTGGAACGGTCCTTTTGCGTTTCCCATGGCTCTTGCCCTCTCTCTTTCCCTCATTCCCACTCTCTCGCCCATCCACGCCTTGGGTCTCAGCGGCCAGAAAGAAGGGTGACTTGATATTGCTTCAGGATTACTGGGTTGCAGAAGAAGGCCTGCACCCAAAGACGCGGCAAAGCAACCCTCCTGCTTGCAGGAGGCCATTTCCATGTGAGCAAATGTAGAAGGGCCCCCAAATGGGCCACATGTACTGACTGTGGGCATCACGGGCCAGAGACTGCCCAACACAACTTCGTGTCCATGCCTGTGCCTCCGTGTGTGCGCGCCTGTGTCTGTGTGCGCGCGCACGAGTGGCTCAGTGTGCGGGGGCGCTGTGTGTGACACCTAGGGCGCAGGCACTCTGCTTCTCCTCGTCCCCTTGGCCACTCACCCTTCCAGCGTCGGATTCATCCCCAATTGAGCATACTATACTGACCCACTTCCCACATGGCTTGCCTCCCTTGCCCAGAGTCCCTGCATGCACCCTATCCACGCACTCGCGAAACGTGGATCCGAATCCTACGGCGCACGGGGAGGTCCTCACGGCCAAATACACTGTGCTCAGGCTTCTAGGGAGGGCATTTGGTTCCACTGTGAGCGGAACTGTGAAGCCTCCCACCTGGTTGCCTGCCGTCAAGGTGTGAGCCCCGACTGCCCACAGGGAGGGTGCTAGCTAATCTATCTTCCCGTAGGTCCCAGCACTGGACCTTGAGGCCCTTGCTCCAAAAGCCTTTTCTTTGAAGTACCTTATCTTCCTCGGGAAAACGGGAAGACCCTATGCAGTGGACTTTCTCCCAGTTCTTCCTCCTCCCCAGCCTGCGCCACCAGGGAAGAATTCTGCCCTCTCACGCCGCCACCCACTCACCCACTCACCCCTAGAAACACTTAAACACACTTCCGCAACTGTGCAAGCCCAGGCCGCAGAGGGACTGGACATTCCCAGGCAGGCAACGGAGAGGCCCAAACCAAGCCACGGACAGCACACAGACACACACAGCTTGATGCTCTTCATTTATCTTGCCCAAGGAACAAATACACACGGACAAACACAGTGGATGAGCTTGCTTTTTCCATCCCTTTCATTCCCCGCTCCGCGTGGCTCTAGGTGTCAATGCCTTCCCGGAGGCTGTTTCTGCACCTGTTTCACGTGCAGGAAAATGGTGTTTGATTGAAAACACATTTGTATCTGCAAAAGCTCCTTCCGTGCACTACCTGGGTTTGGAAATCGAGTGACGGTCCCTCCTAGGGATCTCACACTTTGGGAGGTGCCCTGAACACGCAAACCTTGTACGTATCGCCTCCTCTGAGCACTGCCAGAGTACTGAACAATGGCTCGACGGCCTCCCCCGCCAAGTTGGTCACTGTACCACTGGGATCGCTTCTCGTCAGTTTCCCCCAGCCCCATGTTCAACAAGTCCCACCACAAGCCCTCTGTCACGGACAGCGCTCTCAGGATGCCCCGCGTAGGAAGAAGGAGACACCTGAGGACATACATGACGGCTCTGAGGACCAACAGAGGGACGTGGTGGCAGAGAAGCCTCAGGCTTCGCAAGAAGAATATCTCCCGGCAATTGTGCGAAGGGATGTAGGAAGACCACGGTGGGACAGTCCCGTTAAGGAAGGGTGGGGCAGGCCGAGGTTGGGGCTGGTGGCCAGGAGAGCGGGTTCGGAGGAGCGGGACAATGCACCTGCTTTGATTCTGAGTGGTGGTGGACAGGCACACTCCCACACCCTCGCTCAGCCTCCCCGGCCGGAACAGAGTTGGCACTGCAGTGCTCCGGACTTCCTGGATCATCCCGATGCCCGCACGACCGGGCCTCCGGGGCTGTAGTCTTCCCAGCCTCAGGGTGTCCATGTGACACAACAACATCCCAGTTACCTGGCGTGTGCCCTGCGCGCGTTGTGCCCAGCGCGCGTCCCCTCACCTGTGCTCCTGTACGTGCCGTCTCCTGGTGCCGACCTCCTCACATAGTACTTCAGGGGGTTGGGCCACACGTCCTCACTGATGATCTATCGGGGGAGTCACGTCTCGGCACGACAGGGCAGGCATCTGGTTACAAAGCCCAGACGCTGGGGAACACACCAAGCTCTCTTACGGCATTAGGCACCGAGTCCTTACCTCAGCGATCCGGCCAGATCCGGCCAGGTTGTGGTCAGAGAACCAGTTGAAGAAGTTAAGGCTGCTGTTCTGGTGCCTGCGTCTGTAGGCCTGTCTTTCATAATGCCGGTGCCAATGAATGGCAGTGGAATGGGACGCCCGGTATCCGGCAGCACGAGGAGCATGGGGACAGGGGCGCACTGCCTGTCAACTTCTAACCGCCTCCTGCTGCCGCCCGTGCGGGGAGCCTCCACTCACCTGTGATGCTGACGACATACTCCTTCACGATCACACTGTTGCGGAAGTAGGGGTTGCTGCGAAAGAACAGCATCATCTTGCAGCCCTCGCTGGCCTGCCTCACGTCCTCCACCTGTATAGAACAAGGGTGGGTGGGGGAAGGGGCGCGGGGGAAGACGTCTCCTGTAGGAGACACCCACCGCCTCCCTGCCAGCAGGGATAGGTCACTTTCCCAAGCCCCCTACCTCCCTAGCCCTGGTCTGTGCAGGCTCACCTTCAAATTGGTCATGTGGCTGAGCATGGCTTCGTCTTGGTCACTCATCATGGCTGACAATTCCGGGTGGTTCGCAAACTGCTGTGGGTCAAGGAGCCTGCACGCTGCAAGCTGGACGACAAACAACTAGCACATGCAGCGCATCTACACAAGCACCTGGCTTGGCCCGATACCTCTATCCTCTGGCAAGGCCCCCACGTCCATCCCCGCCCGAAGCAGGCCAGAGGAGCACAAAGGCTCTTGAGGCCCGCACGTGTCTGCCCCCACTCTGGCTGACTCCGCTTCCTGACACACTTTGATCTGCCCTGCATCCTTGCCCGCTCAGGGCTCCACAGGACATCTCTATTTCTGCACATCACACATTCCTGACAATGTCTCAGGACTCGGACCCAGAGACGGCCTCGGCCGTGGCAAGACTCTGAGAAGGACCTGTGGGCCCGAGAGCCGCCTGCAGACAACTCTGGCCGTTCTTCTGGGCTTGATTCTGACCTGCGGCTGCGGCCCTGGACCCCCAGGAAGGGTTTCGGTGGGAGCTGCGTGTTCAAAGGGCGTCTCCGAGCTTTTGCATCAGACTGTGGTCACTGCCGCGACACTGACTGCCGTGTGTCTATTTACTTGCTGAACTACCTCTCCCCGCTGGTGGTTCTCTCCTTCACTGGGGCGGGCACACTGTGGTCCCCCGCGTCTACCATCAAGGATACAGCTTTGGCCCAGAATCCGGGGATGCGCTGAATGGTGGTGCTCCTCAGTTCTAAATAGGGACGGCGCCTCTGCCATGTCTTGCGCTTGAGCCGACAGAAGGCCCTGCTGGCTTCCAAGTTCACCGGCTCCATCTCTAACTGAAGGGCCCGGAGCACCTCCAGTGGGGACCAGGTGCACTTGCCACCCTGCCCTGACTCTGCCTGCTCCTGCTCCCCTGGCTCCTCTGCTGGAGCTTTTGCTTCTGCTTCTCCCTCTAACTCTTGCTCAGCCTCACCCACCACCTCCACTGGCTGCAAGATGTCCTTGCCCTCCAGGACATACTGCTCCAGGCCACTGATTTCCTGCTCAATCAACCCCTCCTCGGCCTCCTCCTCCGCCTCCTCCTCCCCCTGCTCGGTCTCATCCTCAACCTCCTCCATATCGTCCTCCTCCACGTCCTCCTCCTCCTCCTCCAGTTGCTGCTCCTCCTCCTCGACCTCCAACTCCTCCATATCGTCCTCCTCCTCGTCCTCCTCCTCCTCCTCCAGTTGCTGCTCCTCCTCCTCGTCCTCCTCCTCCTGCCACTCTTCCTCCTCCTCCTCCTGCCACTCTTCCTCCTCCTCCTCCTGCCACTCTTCCTCCTCGTCTGGCCCTTGCACAAACTCATGATCCTCTTCCTCCACCAACAGCTCTTCGCTCATCACCTCCTCGTGCCTCCCCACCTCCAGATCTGGGAAGAGCTCATCCACGGCCAGAAACAAGTCATACCCTGCCACCGTCCTCACCGCCTGCACGACGCCCGCCCACTGCACCACGTCCTGCTCCGGTGCCACCAACTCACCCTGCAGGTCCCCCTCCTCCCCTTCCCGGGGCTCCACACCCTCTGCCCACTGCTGCAGGGCACTCTGGTCGTCCCGCACGATCTGCTCCTCAGCCAGCACCCCCTCCTCTCTCCCCAAGTCAGGGTGCGGACAAAGTTCCTGGCCTGCCGCCAACCTCTCGTCCCCACTCACAAACGCCACCACCTGCGTGACGTCCGCCATGGCCGGGACCACCTCCACTCTCAGGACCGCCTCTGCCCTTACCTCCTGGGCGTCATCAGCTTCCTGCACCAAACTGAACATAATAGCGTCCTGGGACGCCCAACCGCCACCGGCCCGAGTCAAGGGCCCCTGCTGCGCCGGGTGGCCTGAGGGGCCCTAGCTCCCGAAGGCCCCCGAGCCGCAGCGAGACCACACAGGCGGTCTCAGGAGCCCGGCTGTCTCCCAACGCAGCCTCACTCCCTTCCGGGCGCTGGCCCTCAGCCCCGTGGTGTGAGGAAGCAGCTGCCGCAAGCCCCGGGACTGCCGAGCCTCAGCACCCCCACCCCTGCCGAGCGCACCACCTTGCCGTGTCCGCCTCGGGGGTCGTTGTCCCGCCAAGCGGCGTCCCAGGGGGCGCCTGCCTAACCTCCGGTCACGTGGACGCCGAGAAAGGAAGTCGCCGCTGGACACGCCCCTCGCGCCTCGGGGAGCTGGGCGCGCCGGACGCCCGCAGTCCCATCAGCGAGACCACCCTGGGAGCAACCCTGCGAAGCCCCCGCCTCACGCGCGCCGTGCCATTTGGGCCTCGCACCCGGAGCCAAGCGTTCGTCAGGACGCCCGGCTCCTGTCTTGGCATCCACGGCTGTCCTGGCGATCTCTGCCTGCTGGGCTCCTTCTCAAGTCCAATCACACTTCCCCCTGCAGAATTTGGTTCCCACTGCATCACAGGGAGCCCTCGTAAAAGCCACGGGGACAAACACGGCGGGCAGGAGAGGTTATCCCGGGATATGGGATATCTGAGAGTGAAGCTACAGCCAAAGGGAAGGCCTGTGGCTGGAGGGGACTGGAGCCCCCGTTCTGGTCGCCTTGAGTTCACAGGACCAGCGCGGCCTAGAAACGGGCTCCTTCTGTCACTGGAACGGTCCTTTTGCGTTTCCCATGGCTCTTGCCCTCTCTCTTTCCCTCATTCCCACTCTCTCGCCCATCCACGCCTTGGGTCTCAGCGGCCAGAAAGAAGGGTGACTTGATATTGCTTCAGGATTACTGGGTTGCAGAAGAAGGCCTGCACCCAAAGACGCGGCAAAGCAACCCTCCTGCTTGCAGGAGGCCATTTCCATGTGAGCAAATGTAGAAGGGCCCCCAAATGGGCCACATGTACTGACTGTGGGCATCACGGGCCAGAGACTGCCCAACACAACTTCGTGTCCATGCCTGTGCCTCCGTGTGTGCGCGCCTGTGTCTGTGTGCGCGCGCACGAGTGGCTCAGTGTGCGGGGGCACTGTGTGTGACACCTAGGGCGCAGGCACTCTGCTTCTCCTCGTCCCCTTGGCCACTCACCCTTCCAGCGTCGGATTCATCCCCAATTGAGCATACTATACTGACCCACTTCCCACATGGCTTGCCTCCCTTGCCCAGAGTCCCTGCATGCACCCTATCCACGCACTCGCGAAACGTGGATCCGAATCCTACGGCGCACGGGGAGGTCCTCACGGCCAAATACACTGTGCTCAGGCTTCTAGGGAGGGCATTTGGTTCCACTGTGAGCGGAACTGTGAAGCCTCCCACCTGGTTGCCTGCCGTCAAGGTGTGAGCCCCGACTGCCCACAGGGAGGGTGCTAGCTAATCTATCTTCCCGTAGGTCCCAGCACTGGACCTTGAGGCCCTTGCTCCAAAAGCCTTTTCTTTGAAGTACCTTATCTTCCTCGGGAAAACGGGAAGACCCTATGCAGTGGACTTTCTCCCAGTTCTTCCTCCTCCCCAGCCTGCGCCACCAGGGAAGAATTCTGCCCTCTCACGCCGCCACCCACTCACCCACTCACCCCTAGAAACACTTAAACACACTTCCGCAACTGTGCAAGCCCAGGCCGCAGAGGGACTGGACATTCCCAGGCAGGCAACGGAGAGGCCCAAACCAAGCCACGGACAGCACACAGACACACACAGCTTGATGCTCTTCATTTATCTTGCCCAAGGAACAAATACACACGGACAAACACAGTGGATGAGCTTGCTTTTTCCATCCCTTTCATTCCCCGCTCCGCGTGGCTCTAGGTGTCAATGCCTTCCCGGAGGCTGTTTCTGCACCTGTTTCACGTGCAGGAAAATGGTGTTTGATTGAAAACACATTTGTATCTGCAAAAGCTCCTTCCGTGCACTACCTGGGTTTGGAAATCGAGTGACGGTCCCTCCTAGGTATCTCACACTTTGGGAGGTGCCCTGAACACGCAAACCTCGTACGTATCGCCTCCTCTGAGCACTGCCAGAGTACTGAACAATGGCTCGACGGCCTCCCCCGCCAAGTGGGTCACTGTACCACTGGGATCGCTTCTCCTCAGTTTCCCCCAGCCCCGTGTTCAACAAGTCCCACCACAAGCCCTCTGTCACGGACAGCGCTCTCAGGATGCCCCGCGTAGGAAGAAGGAGACACCTGAGGACATACATGACGGCTCTGAGGACCAACGGAGGGACGCGGTGGCAGAGAAGCCTCAGGCTTCGCAAGAAGAATATCTCCCGGCAATTGTGCGAAGGGATGTAGGAAGAGCACGGTGGGACAGTCCCGTTAAGGAAGGGTGGGGCAGGCCGAGGTTGGGGTTGGTGGCCAGGAGAGCGGGTTCGGAGGAGCGGGACAATGCACCTGCTTTGATTCTGAGTGGTGGTGGACAGGCACACTCCCACACCCTCGCTCAGCCTCCCCGGCCGGAACAGAGTTGGCACTGCAGTGCTCCGGACTTCCTGGATCATCCCGATGCCCGCACGACCGGGCCTCCGGGGCTGTAGTCTTCCCAGCCACAGGGTGTCCATGTGACACAACAACATCCCAGTTACCTGGCGTGTGCCCTGCGCGCGTTGTGCCCAGCGCGCGTCCCCTCACCTGTGCTCCTGTACGTGCCGTCTCCTGGTGCCGACCTCCTCACATAGTACTTCAGGGGGTTGGGCCACACGTCCTCACTGATGATCTATCGGGGGAGTCACGTCTCGGCACGACAGGGCAGGCATCTGGTTACAAAGCCCAGACGCTGGGGAACACACCAAGCTCTCTTACGGCATTAGGCACCGAGTCCTTACCTCAGCGATCCGGCCAGATCCGGCCAGGTTGTGGTCAGAGAACCAGTTGAAGAAGTTAAGGCTGCTGTTCTGGTGCCTGCGTCTGTAGGCCTGTCTTTCATAATGCCGGTGCCAATGAATGGCAGTGGAATGGGACGCCCGGTATCCTGCAGCACGAGGAGCATGGGGACAGGGGCGCACTGCCTGTCAACTTCTAACCGCCTCCTGCTGCCGCCCGTGCGGGGAGCCTCCACTCACCTGTGATGCTGACGACATACTCCTTCACGATCACACTGTTGCGGAAATAGGGGTTGCTGCGAAAGAACAGCATCATCTTGCAGCCCTCGCTGGCCTGCCTCACGTCCTCCACCTGTATAGAACAAGGGTGGGTGGGGGAAGGGGCGCGGGGGAAGACGTCTCCTGTAGGAGACACCCACCGCCTCCCTGCCAGCAGGGATAGGTCACTTTCCCAAGCCCCCTACCTCCCTAGCCCTGGTCTGTGCAGGCTCACCTTCAAATTGGTCATGTGGCTGAGCATGGCTTCGTCTTGGTCACTCATCATGGCTGACAATTCCGGGTGGTTCGCAAACTGCTGTGGGTCAAGGAGCCTGCACGCTGCAAGCTGGACGACAAACAACTAGCACATGCAGCGCATCTACACAAGCACCTGGCTTGGCCCGATCCCTCTATCCTCTGGCAAGGCCCCCACGTCCATCCCCGCCCGAAGCAGGCCAGAGGAGCACAAAGGCTCTTGAGGCCCGCACGTGTCTGCCCCCACTCTGGCTGACTCCGCTTCCTGACACACTTTGATCTGCCCTGCATCCTTGCCCGCTCAGGGCTCCACAGGACATCTCTATTTCTGCACATCACACATTCCTGACAATGTCTCAGGACTCGGACCCAGAGACGGCCTCGGCCGTGGCAAGACTCTGAGAAGGACCTGCGGGCCCGAGAGCCGCCTGCAGACAACTCTGGCCGTTCTTCTGGGCTTGATTCTGACCTGCGGCTGCGGCCCTGGACCCCCAGGAAGGGTTTTGGTGGGAGCTGCGTGTTCAAAGGGCGTCTCCGAGCTTTTGCATCAGACTGTGGTCACTGCCGCGACACTGACTGCCGTGTGTCTATTTCCTTGCTGAACTACCTCTCCCCGCTGGTGGCTCTCTCCTTCACTGGGGCGGGCACACTGTGGTCCCCCGCGTCTACCATCAAGGATACAGCTTTGGCCCAGAATCCGGGGATGCGCTGAATGGTGGTGCTCCTCAGTTCTAAATAGGGACGGCGCCTCTGCCATGTCTTGCGCTTGAGCCGACAGAAGGCCCTGCTGGCTTCCAAGTTCACCGGCTCCATCTCTAACTGAAGGGCCCGGAGCACCTCCAGTGGGGACCAGGTGCACTTCCCACCCTGCCCTGACTCTGCCTGCTCCTGCTCCCCTGGCTCCTCTGCTGGAGCTTTTGCTTCTGCTTCTCCCTCTAACTCTTGCTCAGCCTCACCCACCACCTCCACTGGCTGCAAGATGTCCTTGCCCTCCAGGACATACTGCTCCAGGCCACTGATTTCCTGCTCAATCAACCCCTCCTCGGCCTCCTCCTCCGCCTCCTCCTCCCCCTGCTCGGTCTCATCCTCAACCTCCTCCATATCGTCCTCCTCCACGTCCTCCTCCTCCTCCTCCAGTTGCTGCTCCTCCTCCTCGTCCTCCAACTCCTCCATATCGTCCTCCTCCTCGTCCTCCTCCTCCTCCTCCTCCAGTTGCTGCTGCTCCTCCTCCTCGTCCTCCTCCTCCTGCCACTCTTCCTCCTCCTCCTCCTGCCACTCTTCCTCCTCCTCCTCCTGCCACTCTTCCTCCTCGTCTGGCCCTTGCACAAACTCATGATCCTCTTCCTCCACCAACAGCTCTTCGCTCATCACCTCCTCGTGCCTCCCCACCTCCAGATCTGGGAAGAGCTCATCCACGGCCAGAAACAAGTCATACCCTGCTACCGTCCTCACCGCCTGCACGACGCCCGCCCACTGCACCACGTCCTGCTCCGGTGCCACCAACTCACCCTGCAGGTCCCCCTCCTCCCCTTCCCGGGGCTCCACACCCTCTGCCCACTGCTGCAGGGCACTCTGGTCGTCCCGCACGATCTGCTCCTCAGCCAGCACCCCCTCCTCTCTCCCCAAGTCAGGGTGCGGACAAAGTTCCTGGCCTGCCGCCAACCTCTCGTCCCCACTCACAAACGCCACCACCTGCGTGACGTCCGCCATGGCCGGGACCACCTCCACTCTCAGGACCGCCTCTGCCCTTACCTCCTGGGCGTCATCAGCTTCCTGCACCAAACTGAACATAATAGCGTCCTGGGACGCCCAACCGCCACCGGCCCGAGTCAAGGGCCCCTGCTGCGCCGGGTGGCCTGAGGGGCCCTAGCTCCCGAAGGCCCCCGAGCCGCAGCGAGACCACACAGGCGGTCTCAGGAGCCCGGCTGTCTCCCAACGCAGCCTCACTCCCTTCCGGGCGCTGGCCCTCAGCCCCGTGGTGTGAGGAAGCAGCTGCCGCAAGCCCCGGGACTGCCGAGCCTCAGCACCCCCACCCCTGCCGAGCGCACCACCTTGCCGTGTCCGCCTCGGGGGTCGTTGTCCCGCCAAGCGGCGTCCCAGGGGGCGCCTGCCTAACCTCCGGTCACGTGGACGCCGAGAAAGGAAGTCGCCGCTGGACACGCCCCTCGCGCCTCGGGGAGCTGGGCGCGCCGGACGCCCGCCGTCTCATCAGCGAGACCACCCTGGGAGCAACCCTGCGAAGCCCCCGGCTCACGCGCGCCGTGCCATTTCGGCCTCGCACCCGGAGCCAAGCGTTCGTCAGGACGCCCGGCTCCTGTCTTGGCATCCACGGCTGTCCTGGCGATCTCTGCCTGCTGGGCTCCTTCTCAAGTCCAATCACACTTCCCCCTGCAGAATTTGGTTCCCACTGCATCACAGGGAGCCCTCGTAAAAGCCACGGGGACAAACACGGCGGGCAGGAGAGGTTATCCCGGGATATGGGATATCTGAGAGTGAAGCTACAGCCAAAGGGAAGGCCTGTGGCTGGAGGGGACTGGAGCCCCCGTTCTGGTCGCCTTGAGTTCACAGGACCAGCGCGGCCTAGAAACGGGCTCCTTCTGTCACTGGAACGGTCCTTTTGCGTTTCCCATGGCTCTTGCCCTCTCTCTTTCCCTCATTCCCACTCTCTCGCCCATCCACGCCTTGGGTCTCAGCGGCCAGAAAGAAGGGTGACTTGATATTGCTTCAGGATTACTGGGTTGCAGAAGAAGGCCTGCACCCAAAGACGCGGCAAAGCAACCCTCCTGCTTGCAGGAGGCCATTTCCATGTGAGCAAATGTAGAAGGGCCCCCAAATGGGCCACATGTACTGACTGTGGGCATCACGGGCCAGAGACTGCCCAACACAACTTCGTGTCCATGCCTGTGCCTCCGTGTGTGCGCGCCTGTGTCTGTGTGCGCGCGCACGAGTGGCTCAGTGTGCGGGGGCGCTGTGTGTGACACCTAGGGCGCAGGCACTCTGCTTCTCCTCGTCCCCTTGGCCACTCACCCTTCCAGCGTCGGATTCATCCCCAATTGAGCATACTATACTGACCCACTTCCCACATGGCTTGCCTCCCTTGCCCAGAGTCCCTGCATGCACCCTATCCACGCACTCGCGAAACGTGGATCCGAATCCTACGGCGCACGGGGAGGTCCTCACGGCCAAATACACTGTGCTCAGGCTTCTAGGGAGGGCATTTGGTTCCACTGTGAGCGGAACTGTGAAGCCTCCCACCTGGTTGCCTGCCGTCAAGGTGTGAGCCCCGACTGCCCACAGGGAGGGTGCTAGCTAATCTATCTTCCCGTAGGTCCCAGCACTGGACCTTGAGGCCCTTGCTCCAAAAGCCTTTTCTTTGAAGTACCTTATCTTCCTCGGGAAAACGGGAAGACCCTATGCAGTGGACTTTCTCCCAGTTCTTCCTCCTCCCCAGCCTGCGCCACCAGGGAAGAATTCTGCCCTCTCACGCCGCCACCCACTCACCCACTCACCCCTAGAAACACTTAAACACACTTCCGCAACTGTGCAAGCCCAGGCCGCAGAGGGACTGGACATTCCCAGGCAGGCAACGGAGAGGCCCAAACCAAGCCACGGACAGCACACAGACACACACAGCTTGATGCTCTTCATTTATCTTGCCCAAGGAACAAATACACACGGACAAACACAGTTGATGAGCTTGCTTTTTCCATCCCTTTCATTCCCCGCTCCGCGTGGCTCTAGGTGTCAATGCCTTCCCGGAGGCTGTTTCTGCACCTGTTTCACGTGCAGGAAAATGGTGTTTGATTGAAAACACATTTGTATCTGCAAAAGCTCCTTCCGTGCACTACCTGGGTTTGGAAATCGAGTGACGGTCCCTCCTAGGGATCTCACACTTTGGGAGGTGCCCTGAACACGCAAACCTTGTACGTATCGCCTCCTCTGAGCACTGCCAGAGTACTGAACAATGGCTCGACGGCCTCCCCCGCCAAGTTGGTCACTGTACCACTGGGATCGCTTCTCGTCAGTTTCCCCCAGCCCCATGTTCAACAAGTCCCACCACAAGCCCTCTGTCACGGACAGCGCTCTCAGGATGCCCCGCGTAGGAAGAAGGAGACACCTGAGGACATACATGACGGCTCTGAGGACCAACAGAGGGACGTGGTGGCAGAGAAGCCTCAGACTTCGCAAGAAGAATATCTCCCGGCAATTGTGCGAAGGGATGTAGGAAGACCACGGTGGGACAGTCCCGTTAAGGAAGGGTGGGGCAGGCCGAGGTTGGGGCTGGTGGCCAGGAGAGCGGGTTCGGAGGAGCGGGACAATGCACCTGCTTTGATTCTGAGTGGTGGTGGACAGGCACACTCCCACACCCTCGCTCAGCCTCCCCGGCCGGAACAGAGTTGGCACTGCAGTGCTCCGGACTTCCTGGATCATCCCGATGCCCGCACGACCGGGCCTCCGGGGCTGTAGTCTTCCCAGCCTCAGGGTGTCCATGTGACACAACAACATCCCAGTTACCTGGCGTGTGCCCTGCGCGCGTTGTGCCCAGCGCGCGTCCCCTCACCTGTGCTCCTGTACGTGCCGTCTCCTGGTGCCGACCTCCTCACATAGTACTTCAGGGGGTTGGGCCACACGTCCTCACTGATGATCTATCGGGGGAGTCACGTCTCGGCACGACAGGGCAGGCATCTGGTTACAAAGCCCAGACGCTGGGGAACACACCAAGCTCTCTTACGGCATTAGGCACCGAGTCCTTACCTCAGCGATCCGGCCAGATCCGGCCAGGTTGTGGTCAGAGAACCAGTTGAAGAAGTTAAGGCTGCTGTTCTGGTGCCTGCGTCTGTAGGCCTGTCTTTCATAATGCCGGTGCCAATGAATGGCAGTGGAATGGGACGCCCGGTATCCTGCAGCACGAGGAGTATGGGGACAGGGGCGCACTGCCTGTCAACTTCTAACCGCCTCCTGCTGCCGCCCGTGCGGGGAGCCTCCACTCACCTGTGATGCTGACGACATACTCCTTCACGATCACACTGTTGCGGAAGTAGGGGTTGCTGCGAAAGAACAGCATCATCTTGCAGCCCTCGCTGGCCTGCCTCACGTCCTCCACCTGTATAGAACAAGGGTGGGTGGGGGAAGGGGCGCGGGGGAAGACGTCTCCTGTAGGAGACACCCACCGCCTCCCTGCCAGCAGGGATAGGTCACTTTCCCAAGCCCCCTACCTCCCTAGCCCTGGTCTGTGCAGGCTCACCTTCAAATTGGTCATGTGGCTGAGCATGGCTTCGTCTTGGTCACTCATCATGGCTGACAATTCCGGGTGGTTCGCAAACTGCTGTGGGTCAAGGAGCCTGCACGCTGCAAGCTGGACGACAAACAACTAGCACATGCAGCGCATCTACACAAGCACCTGGCTTGGCCCGATACCTCTATCCTCTGGCAAGGCCCCCACGTCCATCCCCGCCCGAAGCAGGCCAGAGGAGCACAAAGGCTCTTGAGGCCCGCACGTGTCTGCCCCCACTCTGGCTGACTCCGCTTCCTGACACACTTTGATCTGCCCTGCATCCTTGCCCGCTCAGGGCTCCACAGGACATCTCTATTTCTGCACATCACACATTCCTGACAATGTCTCAGGACTCGGACCCAGAGACGGCCTCGGCCGTGGCAAGACTCTGAGAAGGACCTGCGGGCCCGAGAGCCGCCTGCAGACAACTCTGGCCGTTCTTCTGGGCTTGATTCTGACCTGCGGCTGCGGCCCTGGACCCCCAGGAAGGGTTTCGGTGGGAGCTGCGTGTTCAAAGGGCGTCTCCGAGCTTTTGCATCAGACTGTGGTCACTGCCGCGACACTGACTGCCGTGTGTCTATTTCCTTGCTGAACTACCTCTCCCCGCTGGTGGCTCTCTCCTTCACTGGGGCGGGCACACTGTGGTCCCCCGCGTCTACCATCAAGGATACAGCTTTGGCCCAGAATCCGGGGATGCGCTGAATGGTGGTGCTCCTCAGTTCTAAATAGGGACGGCGCCTCTGCCATGTCTTGCGCTTGAGCCGACAGAAGGCCCTGCTGGCTTCCAAGTTCACCGGCTCCATCTCTAACTGAAGGGCCCGGAGCACCTCCAGTGGGGACCAGGTGCACTTCCCACCCTGCCCTGACTCTGCCTGCTACTGCTCCCCTGGCTCCTCTGCTGGAGCTTTTGCTTCTGCTTCTCCCTCTAACTCTTGCTCAGCCTCACCCACCACCTCCACTGGCTGCAAGATGTCCTTGCCCTCCAGGACATACTGCTCCAGGCCACTGATTTCCTGCTCAATCAACCCCTCCTCGGCCTCCTCCTCCGCCTCCTCCTCCCCCTGCTCGGTCTCATCCTCAACCTCCTCCATATCGTCCTCCTCCACGTCCTCCTCCTCCTCCTCCAGTTGCTGCTCCTCCTCCTCGTCCTCCAACTCCTCCATATCGTCCTCCTCCTCGTCCTCCTCCTCCTCCTCCTCCAGTTGCTGCTGCTCCTCCTCCTCGTCCTCCTCCTCCTGCCACTCTTTCTCCTCCTCCTCCTGCCACTCTTCCTCCTCCTCCTCCTGCCACTCTTCCTCCTCGTCTGGCCCTTGCACAAACTCATGATCCTCTTCCTCCACCAACAGCTCTTCGCTCATCACCTCCTCGTGCCTCCCCACCTCCAGATCTGGGAAGAGCTCATCCACGGCCAGAAACAAGTCATACCCTGCCACCGTCCTCACCGCCTGCACGACGCCCGCCCACTGCACCACGTCCTGCTCCGGTGCCACCAACTCACCCTGCAGGTCCCCCTCCTCCCCTTCCCGGGGCTCCACACCCTCTGCCCACTGCTGCAGGGCACTCTGGTCGTCCCGCACGATCTGCTCCTCAGCCAGCACCCCCTCCTCTCTCCCCAAGTCAGGGTGCGGACAAAGTTCCTGGCCTGCCGCCAACCTCTCGTCCCCACTCACAAACGCCACCACCTGCGTGACGTCCGCCATGGCCGGGACCACCTCCACTCTCAGGACCGCCTCTGCCCTTACCTCCTGGGCGTCATCAGCTTCCTGCACCAAACTGAACATAATAGCGTCCTGGGACGCCCAACCGCCACCGGCCCGAGTCAAGGGCCCCTGCTGCGCCGGGTGGCCTGAGGGGCCCTAGCTCCCGAAGGCCCCCGAGCCGCAGCGAGACCACACAGGCGGTCTCAGGAGCCCGGCTGTCTCCCAACGCAGCCTCACTCCCTTCCGGGCGCTGGCCCTCAGCCCCGTGGTGTGAGGAAGCAGCTGCCGCAAGCCCCGGGACTGCCGAGCCTCAGCACCCCCACCCCTGCCGAGCGCACCACCTTGCCGTGTCCGCCTCGGGGGTCGTTGTCCCGCCAAGCGGCGTCCCAGGGGGCGCCTGCCTAACCTCCGGTCACGTGGACGCCGAGAAAGGAAGTCGCCGCTGGACACGCCCCTCGCGCCTCGGGGAGCTGGGCGCGCCGGACGCCCGCCGTCCCATCAGCGAGACCACCCTGGGAGCAACCCTGCGAAGCCCCCGGCTCACGCGCGCCGTGCCATTTCGGCCTCGCACCCGGAGCCAAGCGTTCGTCAGGACGCCCGGCTCCTGTCTTGGCATCCACGGCTGTCCTGGCGATCTCTGCCTGCTGGGCTCCTTCTCAAGTCCAATCACACTTCCCCCTGCAGAATTTGGTTCCCACTGCATCACAGGGAGCCCTCGTAAAAGCCACGGGGACAAACACGGCGGGCAGGAGAGGTTATCCCGGGATATGGGATATCTGAGAGTGAAGCTACAGCCAAAGGGAAGGCCTGTGGCTGGAGGGGACTGGAGCCCCCGTTCTGGTCGCCTTGAGTTCACAGGACCAGCGCGGCCTAGAAACGGGCTCCTTCTGTCACTGGAACGGTCCTTTTGCGTTTCCCATGGCTCTTGCCCTCTCTCTTTCCCTCATTCCCACTCTCTCGCCCATCCACGCCTTGGGTCTCAGCGGCCAGAAAGAAGGGTGACTTGATATTGCTTCAGGATTACTGGGTTGCAGAAGAAGGCCTGCACCTAAAGACGCGGCAAAGCAACCCTCCTGCTTGCAGGAGGCCATTTCCATGTGAGCAAATGTAGAAGGGCCCCCAAATGGGCCACATGTACTGACTGTGGGCATCACGGGCCAGAGACTGCCCAACACAACTTCGTGTCCATGCCTGTGCCTCCGTGTGTGCGCGCCTGTGTCTGTGTGCGCGCGCACGAGTGGCTCAGTGTGCGGGGGCGCTGTGTGTGACACCTAGGGCGCAGGCACTCTGCTTCTCCTCGTCCCCTTGGCCACTCACCCTTCCAGCGTCGGATTCATCCCCAATTGAGCATACTATACTGACCCACTTCCCACATGGCTTGCCTCCCTTGCCCAGAGTCCCTGCATGCACCCTATCCACGCACTCGCGAAACGTGGATCCGAATCCTACGGCGCACGGGGAGGTCCTCACGGCCAAATACACTGTGCTCAGGCTTCTAGGGAGGGCATTTGGTTCCACTGTGAGCGGAACTGTGAAGCCTCCCACCTGGTTGCCTGCCGTCAAGGTGTGAGCCCCGACTGCCCACAGGGAGGGTGCTAGCTAATCTATCTTCCCGTAGGTCCCAGCACTGGACCTTGAGGCCCTTGCTCCAAAAGCCTTTTCTTTGAAGTACCTTATCTTCCTCGGGAAAACGGGAAGACCCTATGCAGTGGACTTTCTCCCAGTTCTTCCTCCTCCCCAGCCTGCGCCACCAGGGAAGAATTCTGCCCTCTCACGCCGCCACCCACTCACCCACCCACCCCTAGAAACACTTAAACACACTTCCCCAACTGTGCAAGCCCAGGCCGCAGAGGGACTGGACATTCCCAGGCAGGCAACGGAGAGGCCCAAACCAAGCCACGGACAGCACACAGACACACACAGCTTGATGCTCTTCATTTATCTTGCCCAAGGAACAAATACACACGGACAAACACAGTTGATGAGCTTGCTTTTTCCATCCCTTTCATTCCCCGCTCCGCGTGGCTCTAGGTGTCAATGCCTTCCCGGAGGCTGTTTCTGCACCTGTTTCACGTGCAGGAAAATGGTGTTTGATTGAAAACACATTTGTATCTGCAAAAGCTCCTTCCGTGCACTACCTGGGTTTGGAAATCGAGTGACGGTCCCTCCTAGGTATCTCACACTTTGGGAGGTGCCCTGAACACGCAAACCTCGTACGTATCGCCTCCTCTGAGCACTGCCAGAGTACTGAACAATGGCTCGACGGCCTCCCCCGCCAAGTGGGTCACTGTACCACTGGGATCGCTTCTCCTCAGTTTCCCCCAGCCCCGTGTTCAACAAGTCCCACCACAAGCCCTCTGTCACGGACAGCGCTCTCAGGATGCCCCGCGTAGGAAGAAGGAGACACCTGAGGACATACATGACGGCTCTGAGGACCAACGGAGGGACGCGGTGGCAGAGAAGCCTCAGGCTTCGCAAGAAGAATATCTCCCGGCAATTGTGCGAAGGGATGTAGGAAGACCACGGTGGGACAGTCCCGTTAAGGAAGGGTGGGGCAGGCCGAGGTTGGGGTTGGTGGCCAGGAGAGCGGGTTCGGAGGAGCGGGACAATGCACCTGCTTTGATTCTGAGTGGTGGTGGACAGGCACACTCCCACACCCTCGCTCAGCCTCCCCGGCCGGAACAGAGTTGGCACTGCAGTGCTCCGGACTTCCTGGATCATCCCGATGCCCGCACGACCGGGCCTCCGGGGCTGTAGTCTTCCCAGCCACAGGGTGTCCATGTGACACAACAACATCCCAGTTACCTGGCGTGTGCCCTGCGCGCGTTGTGCCCAGCGCGCGTCCCCTCACCTGTGCTCCTGTACGTGCCGTCTCCTGGTGCCGACCTCCTCACATAGTACTTCAGGGGGTTGGGCCACACGTCCTCACTGATGATCTATCGGGGGAGTCACGTCTCGGCACGACAGGGCAGGCATCTGGTTACAAAGCCCAGACGCTGGGGAACACACCAAGCTCTCTTACGGCATTAGGCACCGAGTCCTTACCTCAGCGATCCGGCCAGATCCGGCCAGGTTGTGGTCAGAGAACCAGTTGAAGAAGTTAAGGCTGCTGTTCTGGTGCCTGCGTCTGTAGGCCTGTCTTTCATAATGCCGGTGCCAATGAATGGCAGTGGAATGGGACGCCCGGTATCCTGCAGCACGAGGAGCATGGGGACAGGGGCGCACTGCCTGTCAACTTCTAACCGCCTCCTGCTGCCGCCCGTGCGGGGAGCCTCCACTCACCTGTGATGCTGACGACATACTCCTTCACGATCACACTGTTGCGGAAATAGGGGTTGCTGCGAAAGAACAGCATCATCTTGCAGCCCTCGCTGGCCTGCCTCACGTCCTCCACCTGTATAGAACAAGGGTGGGTGGGGGAAGGGGCGCGGGGGAAGACGTCTCCTGTAGGAGACACCCACCGCCTCCCTGCCAGCAGGGATAGGTCACTTTCCCAAGCCCCCTACCTCCCTAGCCCTGGTCTGTGCAGGCTCACCTTCAAATTGGTCATGTGGCTGAGCATGGCTTCGTCTTGGTCACTCATCATGGCTGACAATTCCGGGTGGTTCGCAAACTGCTGTGGGTCAAGGAGCCTGCACGCTGCAAGCTGGACGACAAACAACTAGCACATGCAGCGCATCTACACAAGCACCTGGCTTGGCCCGATCCCTCTATCCTCTGGCAAGGCCCCCACGTCCATCCCCGCCCGAAGCAGGCCAGAGGAGCACAAAGGCTCTTGAGGCCCGCACGTGTCTGCCCCCACTCTGGCTGACTCCGCTTCCTGACACACTTTGATCTGCCCTGCATCCTTGCCCGCTCAGGGCTCCACAGGACATCTCTATTTCTGCACATCACACATTCCTGACAATGTCTCAGGACTCGGACCCAGAGACGGCCTCGGCCGTGGCAAGACTCTGAGAAGGACCTGCGGGCCCGAGAGCCGCCTGCAGACAACTCTGGCCGTTCTTCTGGGCTTGATTCTGACCTGCGGCTGCGGCCCTGGACCCCCAGGAAGGGTTTTGGTGGGAGCTGCGTGTTCAAAGGGCGTCTCCGAGCTTTTGCATCAGACTGTGGTCACTGCCGCGACACTGACTGCCGTGTGTCTATTTCCTTGCTGAACTACCTCTCCCCGCTGGTGGCTCTCTCCTTCACTGGGGCGGGCACACTGTGGTCCCCCGCGTCTACCATCAAGGATACAGCTTTGGCCCAGAATCCGGGGATGCGCTGAATGGTGGTGCTCCTCAGTTCTAAATAGGGACGGCGCCTCTGCCATGTCTTGCGCTTGAGCCGACAGAAGGCCCTGCTGGCTTCCAAGTTCACCGGCTCCATCTCTAACTGAAGGGCCCGGAGCACCTCCAGTGGGGACCAGGTGCACTTCCCACCCTGCCCTGACTCTGCCTGCTCCTGCTCCCCTGGCTCCTCTGCTGGAGCTTTTGCTTCTGCTTCTCCCTCTAACTCTTGCTCAGCCTCACCCACCACCTCCACTGGCTGCAAGATGTCCTTGCCCTCCAGGACATACTGCTCCAGGCCACTGATTTCCTGCTCAATCAACCCCTCCTCGGCCTCCTCCTCCGCCTCCTCCTCCCCCTGCTCGGTCTCATCCTCAACCTCCTCCATATCGTCCTCCTCCACGTCCTCCTCCTCCTCCTCCAGTTGCTGCTCCTCCTCCTCGTCCTCCAACTCCTCCATATCGTCCTCCTCCTCGTCCTCCTCCTCCTCCTCCTCCAGTTGCTGCTGCTCCTCCTCCTCGTCCTCCTCCTCCTGCCACTCTTCCTCCTCCTCCTCCTGCCACTCTTCCTCCTCCTCCTCCTGCCACTCTTCCTCCTCGTCTGGCCCTTGCACAAACTCATGATCCTCTTCCTCCACCAACAGCTCTTCGCTCATCACCTCCTCGTGCCTCCCCACCTCCAGATCTGGGAAGAGCTCATCCACGGCCAGAAACAAGTCATACCCTGCTACCGTCCTCACCGCCTGCACGACGCCCGCCCACTGCACCACGTCCTGCTCCGGTGCCACCAACTCACCCTGCAGGTCCCCCTCCTCCCCTTCCCGGGGCTCCACACCCTCTGCCCACTGCTGCAGGGCACTCTGGTCGTCCCGCACGATCTGCTCCTCAGCCAGCACCCCCTCCTCTCTCCCCAAGTCAGGGTGCGGACAAAGTTCCTGGCCTGCCGCCAACCTCTCGTCCCCACTCACAAACGCCACCACCTGCGTGACGTCCGCCATGGCCGGGACCACCTCCACTCTCAGGACCGCCTCTGCCCTTACCTCCTGGGCGTCATCAGCTTCCTGCACCAAACTGAACATAATAGCGTCCTGGGACGCCCAACCGCCACCGGCCCGAGTCAAGGGCCCCTGCTGCGCCGGGTGGCCTGAGGGGCCCTAGCTCCCGAAGGCCCCCGAGCCGCAGCGAGACCACACAGGCGGTCTCAGGAGCCCGGCTGTCTCCCAACGCAGCCTCACTCCCTTCCGGGCGCTGGCCCTCAGCCCCGTGGTGTGAGGAAGCAGCTGCCGCAAGCCCCGGGACTGCCGAGCCTCAGCACCCCCACCCCTGCCGAGCGCACCACCTTGCCGTGTCCGCCTCGGGGGTCGTTGTCCCGCCAAGCGGCGTCCCAGGGGGCGCCTGCCTAACCTCCGGTCACGTGGACGCCGAGAAAGGAAGTCGCCGCTGGACACGCCCCTCGCGCCTCGGGGAGCTGGGCGCGCCGGACGCCCGCCGTCTCATCAGCGAGACCACCCTGGGAGCAACCCTGCGAAGCCCCCGGCTCACGCGCGCCGTGCCATTTCGGCCTCGCACCCGGAGCCAAGCGTTCGTCAGGACGCCCGGCTCCTGTCTTGGCATCCACGGCTGTCCTGGCGATCTCTGCCTGCTGGGCTCCTTCTCAAGTCCAATCACACTTCCCCCTGCAGAATTTGGTTCCCACTGCATCACAGGGAGCCCTCGTAAAAGCCACGGGGACAAACACGGCGGGCAGGAGAGGTTATCCCGGGATATGGGATATCTGAGAGTGAAGCTACAGCCAAAGGGAAGGCCTGTGGCTGGAGGGGACTGGAGCCCCCGTTCTGGTCGCCTTGAGTTCACAGGACCAGCGCGGCCTAGAAACGGGCTCCTTCTGTCACTGGAACGGTCCTTTTGCGTTTCCCATGGCTCTTGCCCTCTCTCTTTCCCTCATTCCCACTCTCTCGCCCATCCACGCCTTGGGTCTCAGCGGCCAGAAAGAAGGGTGACTTGATATTGCTTCAGGATTACTGGGTTGCAGAAGAAGGCCTGCACCCAAAGACGCGGCAAAGCAACCCTCCTGCTTGCAGGAGGCCATTTCCATGTGAGCAAATGTAGAAGGGCCCCCAAATGGGCCACATGTACTGACTGTGGGCATCACGGGCCAGAGACTGCCCAACACAACTTCGTGTCCATGCCTGTGCCTCCGTGTGTGCGCGCCTGTGTCTGTGTGCGCGCGCACGAGTGGCTCAGTGTGCGGGGGCGCTGTGTGTGACACCTAGGGCGCAGGCACTCTGCTTCTCCTCGTCCCCTTGGCCACTCACCCTTCCAGCGTCGGATTCATCCCCAATTGAGCATACTATACTGACCCACTTCCCACATGGCTTGCCTCCCTTGCCCAGAGTCCCTGCATGCACCCTATCCACGCACTCGCGAAACGTGGATCCGAATCCTACGGCGCACGGGGAGGTCCTCACGGCCAAATACACTGTGCTCAGGCTTCTAGGGAGGGCATTTGGTTCCACTGTGAGCGGAACTGTGAAGCCTCCCACCTGGTTGCCTGCCGTCAAGGTGTGAGCCCCGACTGCCCACAGGGAGGGTGCTAGCTAATCTATCTTCCCGTAGGTCCCAGCACTGGACCTTGAGGCCCTTGCTCCAAAAGCCTTTTCTTTGAAGTACCTTATCTTCCTCGGGAAAACGGGAAGACCCTATGCAGTGGACTTTCTCCCAGTTCTTCCTCCTCCCCAGCCTGCGCCACCAGGGAAGAATTCTGCCCTCTCACGCCGCCACCCACTCACCCACTCACCCCTAGAAACACTTAAACACACTTCCGCAACTGTGCAAGCCCAGGCCGCAGAGGGACTGGACATTCCCAGGCAGGCAACGGAGAGGCCCAAACCAAGCCACGGACAGCACACAGACACACACAGCTTGATGCTCTTCATTTATCTTGCCCAAGGAACAAATACACACGGACAAACACAGTTGATGAGCTTGCTTTTTCCATCCCTTTCATTCCCCGCTCCGCGTGGCTCTAGGTGTCAATGCCTTCCCGGAGGCTGTTTCTGCACCTGTTTCACGTGCAGGAAAATGGTGTTTGATTGAAAACACATTTGTATCTGCAAAAGCTCCTTCCGTGCACTACCTGGGTTTGGAAATCGAGTGACGGTCCCTCCTAGGGATCTCACACTTTGGGAGGTGCCCTGAACACGCAAACCTTGTACGTATCGCCTCCTCTGAGCACTGCCAGAGTACTGAACAATGGCTCGACGGCCTCCCCCGCCAAGTTGGTCACTGTACCACTGGGATCGCTTCTCGTCAGTTTCCCCCAGCCCCATGTTCAACAAGTCCCACCACAAGCCCTCTGTCACGGACAGCGCTCTCAGGATGCCCCGCGTAGGAAGAAGGAGACACCTGAGGACATACATGACGGCTCTGAGGACCAACAGAGGGACGTGGTGGCAGAGAAGCCTCAGACTTCGCAAGAAGAATATCTCCCGGCAATTGTGCGAAGGGATGTAGGAAGACCACGGTGGGACAGTCCCGTTAAGGAAGGGTGGGGCAGGCCGAGGTTGGGGCTGGTGGCCAGGAGAGCGGGTTCGGAGGAGCGGGACAATGCACCTGCTTTGATTCTGAGTGGTGGTGGACAGGCACACTCCCACACCCTCGCTCAGCCTCCCCGGCCGGAACAGAGTTGGCACTGCAGTGCTCCGGACTTCCTGGATCATCCCGATGCCCGCACGACCGGGCCTCCGGGGCTGTAGTCTTCCCAGCCTCAGGGTGTCCATGTGACACAACAACATCCCAGTTACCTGGCGTGTGCCCTGCGCGCGTTGTGCCCAGCGCGCGTCCCCTCACCTGTGCTCCTGTACGTGCCGTCTCCTGGTGCCGACCTCCTCACATAGTACTTCAGGGGGTTGGGCCACACGTCCTCACTGATGATCTATCGGGGGAGTCACGTCTCGGCACGACAGGGCAGGCATCTGGTTACAAAGCCCAGACGCTGGGGAACACACCAAGCTCTCTTACGGCATTAGGCACCGAGTCCTTACCTCAGCGATCCGGCCAGATCCGGCCAGGTTGTGGTCAGAGAACCAGTTGAAGAAGTTAAGGCTGCTGTTCTGGTGCCTGCGTCTGTAGGCCTGTCTTTCATAATGCCGGTGCCAATGAATGGCAGTGGAATGGGACGCCCGGTATCCTGCAGCACGAGGAGTATGGGGACAGGGGCGCACTGCCTGTCAACTTCTAACCGCCTCCTGCTGCCGCCCGTGCGGGGAGCCTCCACTCACCTGTGATGCTGACGACATACTCCTTCACGATCACACTGTTGCGGAAGTAGGGGTTGCTGCGAAAGAACAGCATCATCTTGCAGCCCTCGCTGGCCTGCCTCACGTCCTCCACCTGTATAGAACAAGGGTGGGTGGGGGAAGGGGCGCGGGGGAAGACGTCTCCTGTAGGAGACACCCACCGCCTCCCTGCCAGCAGGGATAGGTCACTTTCCCAAGCCCCCTACCTCCCTAGCCCTGGTCTGTGCAGGCTCACCTTCAAATTGGTCATGTGGCTGAGCATGGCTTCGTCTTGGTCACTCATCATGGCTGACAATTCCGGGTGGTTCGCAAACTGCTGTGGGTCAAGGAGCCTGCACGCTGCAAGCTGGACGACAAACAACTAGCACATGCAGCGCATCTACACAAGCACCTGGCTTGGCCCGATACCTCTATCCTCTGGCAAGGCCCCCACGTCCATCCCCGCCCGAAGCAGGCCAGAGGAGCACAAAGGCTCTTGAGGCCCGCACGTGTCTGCCCCCACTCTGGCTGACTCCGCTTCCTGACACACTTTGATCTGCCCTGCATCCTTGCCCGCTCAGGGCTCCACAGGACATCTCTATTTCTGCACATCACACATTCCTGACAATGTCTCAGGACTCGGACCCAGAGACGGCCTCGGCCGTGGCAAGACTCTGAGAAGGACCTGCGGGCCCGAGAGCCGCCTGCAGACAACTCTGGCCGTTCTTCTGGGCTTGATTCTGACCTGCGGCTGCGGCCCTGGACCCCCAGGAAGGGTTTCGGTGGGAGCTGCGTGTTCAAAGGGCGTCTCCGAGCTTTTGCATCAGACTGTGGTCACTGCCGCGACACTGACTGCCGTGTGTCTATTTCCTTGCTGAACTACCTCTCCCCGCTGGTGGCTCTCTCCTTCACTGGGGCGGGCACACTGTGGTCCCCCGCGTCTACCATCAAGGATACAGCTTTGGCCCAGAATCCGGGGATGCGCTGAATGGTGGTGCTCCTCAGTTCTAAATAGGGACGGCGCCTCTGCCATGTCTTGCGCTTGAGCCGACAGAAGGCCCTGCTGGCTTCCAAGTTCACCGGCTCCATCTCTAACTGAAGGGCCCGGAGCACCTCCAGTGGGGACCAGGTGCACTTCCCACCCTGCCCTGACTCTGCCTGCTACTGCTCCCCTGGCTCCTCTGCTGGAGCTTTTGCTTCTGCTTCTCCCTCTAACTCTTGCTCAGCCTCACCCACCACCTCCACTGGCTGCAAGATGTCCTTGCCCTCCAGGACATACTGCTCCAGGCCACTGATTTCCTGCTCAATCAACCCCTCCTCGGCCTCCTCCTCCGCCTCCTCCTCCCCCTGCTCGGTCTCATCCTCAACCTCCTCCATATCGTCCTCCTCCACGTCCTCCTCCTCCTCCTCCAGTTGCTGCTCCTCCTCCTCGTCCTCCAACTCCTCCATATCGTCCTCCTCCTCGTCCTCCTCCTCCTCCTCCTCCAGTTGCTGCTGCTCCTCCTCCTCGTCCTCCTCCTCCTGCCACTCTTTCTCCTCCTCCTCCTGCCACTCTTCCTCCTCCTCCTCCTGCCACTCTTCCTCCTCGTCTGGCCCTTGCACAAACTCATGATCCTCTTCCTCCACCAACAGCTCTTCGCTCATCACCTCCTCGTGCCTCCCCACCTCCAGATCTGGGAAGAGCTCATCCACGGCCAGAAACAAGTCATACCCTGCCACCGTCCTCACCGCCTGCACGACGCCCGCCCACTGCACCACGTCCTGCTCCGGTGCCACCAACTCACCCTGCAGGTCCCCCTCCTCCCCTTCCCGGGGCTCCACACCCTCTGCCCACTGCTGCAGGGCACTCTGGTCGTCCCGCACGATCTGCTCCTCAGCCAGCACCCCCTCCTCTCTCCCCAAGTCAGGGTGCGGACAAAGTTCCTGGCCTGCCGCCAACCTCTCGTCCCCACTCACAAACGCCACCACCTGCGTGACGTCCGCCATGGCCGGGACCACCTCCACTCTCAGGACCGCCTCTGCCCTTACCTCCTGGGCGTCATCAGCTTCCTGCACCAAACTGAACATAATAGCGTCCTGGGACGCCCAACCGCCACCGGCCCGAGTCAAGGGCCCCTGCTGCGCCGGGTGGCCTGAGGGGCCCTAGCTCCCGAAGGCCCCCGAGCCGCAGCGAGACCACACAGGCGGTCTCAGGAGCCCGGCTGTCTCCCAACGCAGCCTCACTCCCTTCCGGGCGCTGGCCCTCAGCCCCGTGGTGTGAGGAAGCAGCTGCCGCAAGCCCCGGGACTGCCGAGCCTCAGCACCCCCACCCCTGCCGAGCGCACCACCTTGCCGTGTCCGCCTCGGGGGTCGTTGTCCCGCCAAGCGGCGTCCCAGGGGGCGCCTGCCTAACCTCCGGTCACGTGGACGCCGAGAAAGGAAGTCGCCGCTGGACACGCCCCTCGCGCCTCGGGGAGCTGGGCGCGCCGGACGCCCGCCGTCCCATCAGCGAGACCACCCTGGGAGCAACCCTGCGAAGCCCCCGGCTCACGCGCGCCGTGCCATTTCGGCCTCGCACCCGGAGCCAAGCGTTCGTCAGGACGCCCGGCTCCTGTCTTGGCATCCACGGCTGTCCTGGCGATCTCTGCCTGCTGGGCTCCTTCTCAAGTCCAATCACACTTCCCCCTGCAGAATTTGGTTCCCACTGCATCACAGGGAGCCCTCGTAAAAGCCACGGGGACAAACACGGCGGGCAGGAGAGGTTATCCCGGGATATGGGATATCTGAGAGTGAAGCTACAGCCAAAGGGAAGGCCTGTGGCTGGAGGGGACTGGAGCCCCCGTTCTGGTCGCCTTGAGTTCACAGGACCAGCGCGGCCTAGAAACGGGCTCCTTCTGTCACTGGAACGGTCCTTTTGCGTTTCCCATGGCTCTTGCCCTCTCTCTTTCCCTCATTCCCACTCTCTCGCCCATCCACGCCTTGGGTCTCAGCGGCCAGAAAGAAGGGTGACTTGATATTGCTTCAGGATTACTGGGTTGCAGAAGAAGGCCTGCACCTAAAGACGCGGCAAAGCAACCCTCCTGCTTGCAGGAGGCCATTTCCATGTGAGCAAATGTAGAAGGGCCCCCAAATGGGCCACATGTACTGACTGTGGGCATCACGGGCCAGAGACTGCCCAACACAACTTCGTGTCCATGCCTGTGCCTCCGTGTGTGCGCGCCTGTGTCTGTGTGCGCGCGCACGAGTGGCTCAGTGTGCGGGGGCGCTGTGTGTGACACCTAGGGCGCAGGCACTCTGCTTCTCCTCGTCCCCTTGGCCACTCACCCTTCCAGCGTCGGATTCATCCCCAATTGAGCATACTATACTGACCCACTTCCCACATGGCTTGCCTCCCTTGCCCAGAGTCCCTGCATGCACCCTATCCACCCACTCGCGAAACGTGGATCCGAATCCTACGGCGCACGGGGAGGTCCTCACGGCCAAATACACTGTGCTCAGGCTTCTAGGGAGGGCATTTGGTTCCACTGTGAGCGGAACTGTGAAGCCTCCCACCTGGTTGCCTGCCGTCAAGGTGTGAGCCCCGACTGCCCACAGGGAGGGTGCTAGCTAATCTATCTTCCCGTAGGTCCCAGCACTGGACCTTGAGGCCCTTGCTCCAAAAGCCTTTTCTTTGAAGTACCTTATCTTCCTCGGGAAAACGGGAAGACCCTATGCAGTGGACTTTCTCCCAGTTCTTCCTCCTCCCCAGCCTGCGCCACCAGGGAAGAATTCTGCCCTCTCACGCCGCCACCCACTCACCCACCCACCCCTAGAAACACTTAAACACACTTCCCCAACTGTGCAAGCCCAGGCCGCAGAGGGACTGGACATTCCCAGGCAGGCAACGGAGAGGCCCAAACCAAGCCACGGACAGCACACAGACACACACAGCTTGATGCTCTTCATTTATCTTGCCCAAGGAACAAATACACACGGACAAACACAGTTGATGAGCTTGCTTTTTCCATCCCTTTCATTCCCCGCTCCGCGTGGCTCTAGGTGTCAATGCCTTCCCGGAGGCTGTTTCTGCACCTGTTTCACGTGCAGGAAAATGGTGTTTGATTGAAAACACATTTGTATCTGCAAAAGCTCCTTCCGTGCACTACCTGGGTTTGGAAATCGAGTGACGGTCCCTCCTAGGGATCTCACACTTTGGGAGGTGCCCTGAACACGCAAACCTTGTACGTATCGCCTCCTCTGAGCACTGCCAGAGTACTGAACAATGGCTCGACGGCCTCCCCCGCCAAGTGGGTCACTGTACCACTGGGATCGCTTCTCGTCAGTTTCCCCCAGCCCCATGTTCAACAAGTCCCACCACAAGCCCTCTGTCACGGACAGCGCTCTCAGGATGCCCCGCGTAGGAAGATGGAGACACCTGAGGACATACATGACGGCTCTGAGGACCAACAGAGGGACGTGGTGGCAGAGAAGCCTCAGGCTTCGCAAGAAGAATATCTCCCGGCAATTGTGCGAAGGGATGTAGGAAGACCACGGTGGGACAGTCCCGTTAAGGAAGGGTGGGGCAGGCCGAGGTTGGGGCTGGTGGCCAGGAGAGCGGGTTCGGAGGAGCGGGACAATGCACCTGCTTTGATTCTGAGTGGTGGTGGACAGGCACACTCCCACACCCTCGCTCAGCCTCCCCGGCCGGAACAGAGTTGGCACTGCAGTGCTCCGGACTTCCTGGATCATCCCGATGCCCTCACGACCGGGCCTCCGGGGCTGTAGTCTTCCCAGCCTCAGGGTGTCCATGTGACACAACAACATCCCAGTTACCTGGCGTGTGCCCTGCGCGCGTTGTGCCCAGCGCGCGTCCCCTCACCTGTGCTCCTGTACGTGCCGTCTCCTGGTGCCGACCTCCTCACATAGTACTTCAGGGGGTTGGGCCACACGTCCTCACTGATGATCTATCGGGGGAGTCACGTCTCGGCAGGACAGGGCAGGCATCTGGTTACAAAGCCCAGACGCTGGGGAACACACCAAGCTCTCTTACGGCATTAGGCACCGAGTCCTTACCTCAGCGATCCGGCCAGATCCGGCCAGGTTGTGGTCAGAGAACCAGTTGAAGAAGTTAAGGCTGCTGTTCTGGTGCCTGCGTCTGTAGGCCTGTCTTTCATAATGCCGGTGCCAATGAATGGCAGTGGAATGGGACGCCCGGTATCCTGCAGCACGAGGAGCATGGGGACAGGGGCGCACTGCCTGTCAACTTCTAACCGCCTCCTGCTGCCGCCCGTGCGGGGAGCCTCCACTCACCTGTGATGCTGACGACATACTCCTTCACGATCACACTGTTGCGGAAGTAGGGGTTGCTGCGAAAGAACAGCATCATCTTGCAGCCCTCGCTGGCCTGCCTCACGTCCTCCACCTGTATAGAACAAGGGTGGGTGGGGGAAGGGGCGCGGGGGAAGACGTCTCCTGTAGGAGACACCCACCGCCTCCCTGCCAGCAGGGATAGGTCACTTTCCCAAGCCCCCTACCTCCCTAGCCCTGGTCTGTGCAGGCTCACCTTCAAATTGGTCATGTGGCTGAGCATGGCTTCGTCTTGGTCACTCATCATGGCTGACAATTCCGGGTGGTTCGCAAACTGCTGTGGGTCCTGGAGCCTGCACGCTGCAAGCTGGACGACAAACAACTAGCACATGCAGCGCATCTACACAAGCACCTGGCTTGGCCCGATCCCTCTATCCTCTGGCAAGGCCCCCACGTCCATCCCCGCCCGAAGCAGGCCAGAGGAGCACAAAGGCTCTTGAGGCCCGCACGTGTCTGCCCCCACTCTGGCTGACTCCGCTTCCTGACACACTTTGATCTGCCCTGCATCCTTGCCCGCTCAGGGCTCCACAGGACATCTCTATTTCTGCACATCACACATTCCTGACAATGTCTCAGGACTCGGACCCAGAGACGGCCTCGGCCGTGGCAAGACTCTGAGAAGGACCTGCGGGCCCGAGAGCCGCCTGCAGACAACTCTGGCCGTTCTTCTGCGCTTGATTCTGACCTGCGGCTGCGGCCCTGGACCCCCAGGAAGGGTTTCGGTGGGAGCTGCGTGTTCAAAGGGCGTCTCCGAGCTTTTGCATCAGACTGTGGTCACTGCCGCGACACTGACTGCCGTGTGTCTATTTCCTTGCTGAACTACCTCTCCCCGCTGGTGGCTCTCTCCTTCACTGGGGCGGGCACACTGTGGTCCCCCGCGTCTACCATCAAGGATACAGCTTTGGCCCAGAATCCGGGGATGCGCTGAATGGTGGTGCTCCTCAGTTCTAAATAGGGACGGCGCCTCTGCCATGTCTTGCGCTTGAGCCGACAGAAGGCCCTGCTGGCTTCCAAGTTCACCGGCTCCATCTCTAACTGAAGGGCCCGGAGCACCTCCAGTGGGGACCAGGTGCACTTGCCACCCTGCCCTGATCTGCCTGCTCCTGCTCCCCTGGCTCCTCTGCTGGAGCTTTTGCTTCTGCTTCTCCCTCTAACTCTTGCTCAGCCTCACCCACCACCTCCACTGGCTGCAAGATGTCCTTGCCCTCCAGGACATACTGCTCCAGGCCACTGATTTCCTGCTCAATCAACCCCTCCTCGGCCTCCTCCTCCGCCTCCTCCTCCCCCTGCTCGGTCTCATCCTCAACCTCCTCCATATCGTCCTCCTCCACGTCCTCCTCCTCCTCCTCCAGTTGCTGCTCCTCCTCCTCGTCCTCCAACTCCTCCATATCGTCCTCCTCCTCGTCCTCCTCCTCCTCCTCCTCCAGTTGCTGCTGCTCCTCCTCCTCGTCCTCCTCCTCCTGCCAATCTTCCTCCTCCTCCTCCTGCCACTCTTCCTCCTCGTCTGGCCCTTGCACAAACTCATGATCCTCTTCCTCCACCAACAGCTCTTCGCTCATCACCTCCTCGTGCCTCCCCACCTCCAGATCTGGGAAGAGCTCATCCACGGCCAGAAACAAGTCATACCCTGCCACCGTCCTCACCGCCTGCACGACGCCCGCCCACTGCACCACGTCCTGCTCCGGTGCCACCAACTCACCCTGCAGGTCCCCCTCCTCCCCTTCCCGGGGCTCCACACCCTCTGCCCACTGCTGCAGGGCACTCTGGTCGTCCCGCACGATCTGCTCCTCAGCCAGCACCCCCTCCTCTCTCCCCAAGTCAGGGTGCGGACAAAGTTCCTGGCCTGCCGCCAACCTCTCGTCCCCACTCACAAACGCCACCACCTGCGTGACGTCCGCCATGGCCGGGACCACCTCCACTCTCAGGACCGCCTCTGCCCTTACGTCCTGGGCGTCATCAGCTTCCTGCACCAAACTGAACATAATAGCGTCCTGGGACGCCCAACCGCCACCGGCCCGAGTCAAGGGCCCCTGCTGCGCCGGGTGGCCTGAGGGGCCCTAGCTCCCGAAGGCCCCCGAGCCGCCGCGAGACCACACAGGCGGTCTCAGGAGCCCGGCTGTCTCCCAACGCAGCCCAACTCCCTTCCGGGCGCTGGCCCTCAGCCCCGTGGTGTGAGGAAGCAGCTGCCGCAAGCCCCGGGACTGCCGAGCCTCAGCACCCCCACCCCTGCCGAGCGCACCACCTTGCCGTGTCCGCCTCGGGGGTCGTTGTCCCGCCAAGCGGCGTCCCAGGGGGCGCCTGCCTAACCTCCGGTCACGTGGACGCCGAGAAAGGAAGTCGCCGCTGGACACGCCCCTCGCGCCTCGGGGGGCTGGGCGCGCCGGACGCCCGCGGTCCCATCAGCGAGACCACCCTGGGAGCAACCCTGCGAAGCCCCCGGCTCACGCGCGCCGTGCCATTTCGGCCTCGCACCCGGAGCCAAGCGTTCGTCAGGACGCCCGGCTCCTGTCTTGGCATCCACGGCTGTCCTGGCGATCTCTGCCTGCTGGGCTCCTTCTCAAGTCCAATCACACTTCCCCCTGCAGAATTTGGTTCCCACTGCATCACAGGGAGCCCTCGTAAAAGCCACGGGGACAAACACGGCGGGCAGGGGAGGTTATCCCGGGATATGGGATATCTGAGAGTGAAGCTACAGCCAAAGGGAAGGCCTGTGGCTGGAGGGGACTGGAGCCCCCGTTCTGGTCGCCTTGAGTTCACAGGACCAGCGCGGCTTAGAAACGGGCTCCTTCTGTCACTGGAACGGTCCTTTTGCGTTTCCCATGGCTCTTGCCCTCTCTCTTTCCCTCATTCCCACTCTCTCGCCCATCCACGCCTTGGGTCTCAGCGGCCAGAAAGAAGGGTGACTTGATATTGCTTCAGGATTACTGGGTTGCAGAAGAAGGCCTGCACCCAAAGACGCGGCAAAGCAACCCTCCTGCTTGCAGGAGGCCATTTCCATGTGAGCAAATGTAGAAGGGCCCCCAAATGGGCCACATGTACTGACTGTGGGCATCACGGGCCAGAGACTGCCCAACACAACTTCGTGTCCATGCCTGTGCCTCCGTGTGTGCGCGCCTGTGTCTGTGTGCGCGCGCACGAGTGGCTCAGTGTGCGGGGGCGCTGTGTGTGACACCTAGGGCGCAGGCACTCTGCTTCTCCTCGTCCCCTTGGCCACTCACCCTTCCAGCGTCGGATTCATCCCCAATTGAGCATTCTATACTGACCCACTTCCCACATGGCTTGCCTCCCTTGCCCAGAGTCCCTGCATGCACCCTATCCACCCACTCGCGAAACGTGGATCCGAATCCTACGGCGCACGGGGAGGTCCTCACGGCCAAATACACTGTGCTCAGGCTTCTAGGGAGGGCATTTGGTTCCACTGTGAGCGGAACTGTGAAGCCTCCCACCTGGTTGCCTGCCGTCAAGGTGTGAGCCCCGACTGCCCACAGGGAGGGTGCTAGCTAATCTATCTTCCCGTAGGTCCCAGCACTGGACCTTGAGGCCCTTGCTCCAAAAGCCTTTTCTTTGAAGTACCTTATCTTCCTCGGGAAAACGGGAAGACCCTATGCAGTGGACTTTCTCCCAGTTCTTCCTCCTCCCCAGCCTGCGCCACCAGGGAAGAATTCTGCCCTCTCACGCCGCCACCCACTCACCCACCCACCCCTAGAAACACTTAAACACACTTCCGCAACTGTGCAAGCCCAGGCCGCAGAGGGACTGGACATTCCCAGGCAGGCAACGGAGAGGCCCAAACCAAGCCACGGACAGCACACAGACACACACAGCTTGATGCTCTTCATTTATCTTGCCCAAGGAACAAATACACACGGACAAACACAGTTGATGAGCTTGCTTTTTCCATCCCTTTCATTCCCCGCTCCGCGTGGCTCTAGGTGTCAATGCCTTCCCGGAGGCTGTTTCTGCACCTGTTTCACGTGCAGGAAAATGGTGTTTGATTGAAAACACATTTGTATCTGCAAAAGCTCCTTCCGTGCACTACCGGGGTTTGGAAATCGAGTGACGGTCCCTCCTAGGTATCTCAGACTTTGGGAGGTGCCCTGAACACGCAAACCTCGTACGTATCGCCTCCTCTGAGCACTGCCAGAGTACTGAACAATGGCTCGACGGCCTCCCCCGCCAAGTGGGTCACTGTACCACTGGGATCGCTTCTCGTCAGTTTCCCCCAGCCCCATGTTCAACAAGTCCCACCACAAGCCCTCTGTCACGGACAGCGCTCTCAGGATGCCCCGCGTAGGAAGAAGGAGACACCTGAGGACATACATGACGGCTCTGAGGACCAACAGAGGGACGTGGTGGCAGAGAAGCCTCAGGCTTCGCAAGAAGAATATCTCCCGGCAATTGTGCGAAGGGATGTAGGAAGACCACGGTGGGACAGTCCCGTTAAGGAAGGGTGGGGCAGGCCGAGGTTGGGGCTGGTGGCCAGGAGAGCGGGTTCGGAGGAGCGGGACAATGCACCTGCTTTGATTCTGAGTGGTGGTGGACAGGCACACTCCCACACCCTCGCTCAGCCTCCCCGGCCGGAACAGAGTTGGCACTGCAGTGCTCCGGACTTCCTGGATCATCCCGATGCCCGCACGACCGGGCCTCCGGGGCTGTAGTCTTCCCAGCCTCAGGGTGTCCATGTGACACAACAACATCCCAGTTACCTGGCGTGTGCCCTGCGCGCGTTGTGCCCAGCGCGCGTCCCCTCACCTGTGCTCCTGTACGTGCCGTCTCCTGGTGCCGACCTCCTCACATAGTACTTCAGGGGGTTGGGCCACACGTCCTCACTGATGATCTATCGGGGGAGTCACGTCTCGTCTCGACAGGGCAGGCATCTGGTTACAAAGCCCAGACGCTGGGGAACACACCAAGCTCTCTTACGGCATTAGGCACCGAGTCCTTACCTCAGCGATCCGGCCAGATCCGGCCAGGTTGTGGTCAAAGAACCAGTTGAAGAAGTTAAGGCTGCTGTTCTGGTGCCTGCGTCTGTAGGCCTGTCTTTCATAATGCCGGTGCCAATGAATGGCAGTGGAATGGGACGCCCGGTATCCTGCAGCACGAGGAGCATGGGGACAGGGGCGCACTGCCTGTCAACTTCTAACCGCCTCCTGCTGCCGCCCGTGCGGGGAGCCTCCACTCACCTGTGATGCTGACGACATACTCCTTCACGATCACACTGTTGCGGAAGTAGGGGTTGCTGCGAAAGAACAGCATCATCTTGCAGCCCTCGCTGGCCTGCCTCACGTCCTCCACCTGTATAGAACAAGGGTGGGTGGGGGAAGGGGCGCGGGGGAAGACGTCTCCTGTAGGAGACACCCACCGCCTCCCTGCCAGCAGGGATAGGTCACTTTCCCAAGCCCCCTACCTCCCTAGCCCTGGTCTGTGCAGGCTCACCTTCAAATTGGTCATGTGGCTGAGCATGGCTTCGTCTTGGTCACTCATCATGGCTGACAATTCCGGGTGGTTCGCAAACTGCTGTGGGTCAAGGAGCCTGCACGCTGCAAGCTGGACGACAAACAACTAGCACATGCAGCGCATCTACACAAGCACCTGGCTTGGCCCGATCCCTCTATCCTCTGGCAAGGCCCCCACGTCCATCCCCGCCCGAAGCAGGCCAGAGGAGCACAAAGGCTCTTGAGGCCCGCACGTGTCTGCCCCCACTCTGGCTGACTCCGCTTCCTGACACACTTTGATCTGCCCTGCATCCTTGCCCGCTCAGGGCTCCACAGGACATCTCTATTTCTGCACATCACACATTCCTGACAATGTCTCAGGACTCGGACCCAGAGACGGCCTCGGCCGTGGCAAGACTCTGAGAAGGACCTGCGGGCCCGAGAGCCGCCTGCAGACAACTCTGGCCGTTCTTCTGGGCTTGATTCTGACCTGCGGCTGCGGCCCTGGACCCCCAGGAAGGGTTTCGGTGGGAGCTGCGTGTTCAAAGGGCGTCTCCGAGCTTTTGCATCAGACTGTGGTCACTGCCGCGACACTGACTGCCGTGTGTCTATTTCCTTGCTGAACTACCTCTCCCCGCTGGTGGCTCTCTCCTTCACTGGGGCGGGCACACTGTGGTCCCCCGCGTCTACCATCAAGGATACAGCTTTGGCCCAGAATCCGGGGATGCGCTGAATGGTGGTGCTCCTCAGTTCTAAATAGGGACGGCGCCTCTGCCATGTCTTGCGCTTGAGCCGACAGAAGGCCCTGCTGGCTTCCAAGTTCACCGGCTCCATCTCTAACTGAAGGGCCCGGAGCACCTCCAGTGGGGACCAGGTGCACTTGCCACCCTGCCCTGACTCTGCCTGCTCCTGCTCCCCTGGCTCCTCTGCTGGAGCTTTTGCTTCTGCTTCTCCCTCTAACTCTTGCTCAGCCTCACCCACCACCTCCACTGGCTGCAAGATGTCCTTGCCCTCCAGGACATACTGCTCCAGGCCACTGATTTCCTGCTCAATCAACCCCTCCTCGGCCTCCTCCTCCGCCTCCTCCTCCCCCTGCTCGGTCTCATCCTCAACCTCCTCCATATCGTCCTCCTCCACGTCCTCCTCCTCCTCCAGTTGCTGCTCCTCCTCCTCGTCCTCCTCCTCGTCCTCCTCCTCCTCCTCCTCCAGTTGCTGCTGCTCCTCCTCCTCGTCCTCCTCCTCCTGCCACTCTTCCTCCTCCTCCTCCTGCCACTCTTCCTCCTCCTCCTCCTGCCACTCTTCCTCCTCGTCTGGCCCTTGCACAAACTCATGATCCTCTTCCTCCACCAACAGCTCTTCGCTCATCACCTCCTCGTGCCTCCCCACCTCCAGATCTGGGAAGAGCTCATCCACGGCCAGAAACAAGTCATACCCTGCCACCGTCCTCACCGCCTGCACGACGCCCGCCCACTGCACCACGTCCTGCTCCGGTGCCACCAACTCACCCTGCAGGTCCCCCTCCTCCCCTTCCCGGGGCTCCACACCCTCTGCCCACTGCTGCAGGGCACTCTGGTCGTCCCGCACGATCTGCTCCTCAGCCAGCACCCCCTCCTCTCTCCCCAAGTCAGGGTGCGGACAAAGTTCCTGGCCTGCCGCCAACCTCTCGTCCCCACTCACAAACGCCACCACCTGCGTGACGTCCGCCATGGCCGGGACCACCTCCACTCTCAGGACCGCCTCTGCCCTTACCTCCTGGGCGTCATCAGCTTCCTGCACCAAACTGAACATAATAGCGTCCTGGGACGCCCAACCGCCACCGGCCCGAGTCAAGGGCCCCTGCTGCGCCGGGTGGCCTGAGGGTCCCTAGCTCCCGAAGGCCCCCGAGCCGCAGCGAGACCACACAGGCGGTCTCAGGAGCCCGGCTGTCTCCCAACGCAGCCTCACTCCCTTCCGGGCGCTGGCCCTCAGCCCCGTGGTGTGAGGAAGCAGCTGCCGCAAGCCCCGGGACTGCCGAGCCTCAGCACCCCCACCCCTGCCGAGCGCACCACCTTGCCGTGTCCGCCTCGGGGGTCGTTGTCCCGCCAAGCGGCGTCCCAGGGGGCGCCTGCCTAACCTCCGGTCACGTGGACGCCGAGAAAGGAAGTCGCCGCTGGACACGCCCCTCGCGCCTCGGGGAGCTGGGCGCGCCGGACGCCCGCCGTCCCATCAGCGAGACCACCCTGGGAGCAACCCTGCGAAGCCCCCGGCTCACGCGCGCCGTGCCATTTCGGCCTCGCACCCGGAGCCAAGCGTTCGTCAGGACGCCCGGCTCCTGTCTTGGCATCCACGGCTGTCCTGGCGATCTCTGCCTGCTGGGCTCCTTCTCAAGTCCAATCACACTTCCCCCTGCAGAATTTGGTTCCCACTGCATCACAGGGAGCCCTCGTAAAAGCCACGGGGACAAACACGGCGGGCAGGAGAGGTTTTCCCGGGATATGGGATATCTGAGAGTGAAGCTACAGCCAAAGGGAAGGCCTGTGGCTGGAGGGGACTGGAGCCCCCGTTCTGGTCGCCTTGAGTTCACAGGACCAGCGCGGCCTAGAAACGGGCTCCTTCTGTCACTGGAACGGTCCTTTTGCGTTTCCCATGGCTCTTGCCCTCTCTCTTTCCCTCATTCCAACTCTCTCGCCCATCCACGCCTTGGGTCTCAGCGGCCAGAAAGAAGGGTGACTTGATATTGCTTCAGGATTACTGGGTTGCAGAAGAAGGCCTGCACCCAAAGACGCGGCAAAGCAACCCTCCTGCTTGCAGGAGGCCATTTCCATGTGAGCAAATGTAGAAGGGCCCCCAAATGGGCCACATGTACTGACTGTGGGCATCACGGGCCAGAGACTGCCCAACACAACTTCGTGTCCATGCCTGTGCCTCCGTGTGTGCGCGCCTGTGTCTGTGTGCGCGCGCACGAGTGGCTCAGTGTGCGGGGGCGCTGTGTGTGACACCTAGGGCGCAGGCACTCTGCTTCTCCTCGTCCCCTTGGCCACTCACCCTTCCAGCGTCGGATTCATCCCCAATTGAGCATACTATACTGACCCACTTCCCACATGGCTTGCCTCCCTTGCCCAGAGTCCCTGCATGCACCCTATCCACGCACTCGCGAAACGTGGATCCGAATCCTACGGCGCACGGGGAGGTCCTCACGGCCAAATACACTGTGCTCAGGCTTCTAGGGAGGGCATTTGGTTCCACTGTGAGCGGAACTGTGAAGCCTCCCACCTGGTTGCCTGCCGTCAAGGTGTGAGCCCCGACTGCCCACAGGGAGGGTGCTAGCTAATCTATCTTCCCGTAGGTCCCAGCACTGGACCTTGAGGCCCTTCCTCCAAAAGCCTTTTCTTTGAAGTACCTTATCTTCCTCGGGAAAACGGGAAGACCCTATGCAGTGGACTTTCTCCCAGTTCTTCCTCCTCCCCAGCCTGCGCCACCAGGGAAGAATTCTGCCCTCTCACGCCGCCACCCACTCACCCACCCACCCCTAGAAACACTTAAACACACTTCCGCAACTGTGCAAGCCCAGGCCGCAGAGGGACTGGACATTCCCAGGCAGGCAACGGAGAGGCCCAAACCAAGCCACGGACAGCACACAGACACACACAGCTTGATGCTCTTCATTTATCTTGCCCAAGGAACAAATACACACGGACAAACACAGTTGATGAGCTTGCTTTTTCCATCCCTTTCATTCCCCGCTCCGCGTGGCTCTAGGTGTCAATGCCTTCCCGGAGGCTGTTTCTGCACCTGTTTCACGTGCAGGAAAATGGTGTTTGATTGAAAACACATTTGTATCTGCAAAAGCTCCTTCCGTGCACTACCTGGGTTTGGAAATCGAGTGACGGTCCCTCCTAGGTATCTCACACTTTGGGAGGTGCCCTGAACACGCAAACCTCGTACGTATCGCCTCCTCTGAGCACTGCCAGAGTACTGAACAATGGCTCGACGGCCTCCCCCGCCAAGTGGGTCACTGTACCACTGGGATCGCTTCTCCTCAGTTTCCCCCAGCCCCGTGTTCAACAAGTCCCACCACAAGCCCTCTGTCACGGACAGCGCTCTCAGGATGCCCCGCGTAGGAAGAAGGAGACACCTGAGGACATACATGACGGCTCTGAGGACTAACGGAGGGACGCGGTGGCAGAGAAGCCTCAGGCTTCGCAAGAAGAATATCTCCCGGCAATTGTGCGAAGGGATGTAGGAAGAACACGGTGGGACAGTCCCGTTAAGGAAGGGTGGGGCAGGCCGAAGTTGGGGTTGGTGGCCAGGAGAGCGGGTTCGGAGGAGCGGGACAATGCACCTGCTTTGATTCTGAGTGGTGGTGGACAGGCACACTCCCACACCCTCGCTCAGCCTCCCCGGCCGGAACAGAGTTGGCACTGCAGTGCTCCGGACTTCCTGGATCATCCCGATGCCCGCACGACCGGGCCTCCGGGGCTGTAGTCTTCCCAGCCACAGGGTGTCCATGTGACACAACAACATCCCAGTTACCTGGCGTGTGCCCTGCGCGCGTTGTGCCCAGCGCGCGTCCCCTCACCTGTGCTCCTGTACGTGCCGTCTCCTGGTGCCGACCTCCTCACATAGTACTTCAGGGGGTTGGGCCACACGTCCTCACTGATGATCTATCGGGGGAGTCACGTCTCGGCACGACAGGGCAGGCATCTGGTTACAAAGCCCAGACGCTGGGGAACACACCAAGCTCTCTTACGGCATTAGGCACCGAGTCCTTACCTCAGCGATCCGGCCAGATCCGGCCAGGTTGTGGTCAGAGAACCAGTTGAAGAAGTTAAGGCTGCTGTTCTGGTGCCTGCGTCTGTAGGCCTGTCTTTCATAATGCCGGTGCCAATGAATGGCAGTGGAATGGGACGCCCGGTATCCTGCAGCACGAGGAGCATGGGGACAGGGGCGCACTGCCTGTCAACTTCTAACCGCCTCCTGCTGCCGCCCGTGCGGGGAGCCTCCACTCACCTGTGATGCTGACGACATACTCCTTCACGATCACACTGTTGCGGAAGTAGGGGTTGCTGCGAAAGAACAGCATCATCTTGCAGCCCTCGCTGGCCTGCCTCACGTCCTCCACCTGTATAGAACAAGGGTGGGTGGGGGAAGGGGCGCGGGGGAAGACGTCTCCTGTAGGAGACACCCACCGCCTCCCTGCCAGCAGGGATAGGTCACTTTCCCAAGCCCCCTACCCCCCTAGCCCTGGTCTGTGCAGGCTCACCTTCAAATTGGTCATGTGGCTGAGCATGGCTTCGTCTTGGTCACTCATCATGGCTGACAATTCCGGGTGGTTCGCAAACTGCTGTGGGTCAAGGAGCCTGCACGCTGCAAGCTGGACGACAAACAACTAGCACATGCAGCGCATCTACACAAGCACCTGGCTTGGCCCGATCCCTCTATCCTCTGGCAAGGCCCCCACGTCCATCCCCGCCCGAAGCAGGCCAGAGGAGCACAAAGGCTCTTGAGGCCCGCACGTGTCTGCCCCCACTCTGGCTGACTCCGCTTCCTGACACACTTTGATCTGCCCTGCATCCTTGCCCGCTCAGGGCTCCACAGGACATCTCTATTTCTGCACATCACACATTCCTGACAATGTCTCAGGACTCGGACCCAGAGACGGCCTCGGCCGTGGCAAGACTCTGAGAAGGACCTGCGGGCCCGAGAGCCGCCTGCAGACAACTCTGGCCGTTCTTCTGGGCTTGATTCTGACCTGCGGCTGCGGCCCTGGACCCCCAGGAAGGGTTTCGGTGGGAGCTGCGTGTTCAAAGGGCGTCTCCGAGCTTTTGCATCAGACTGTGGTCACTGCCGCGACACTGACTGCCGTGTGTCTATTTCCTTGCTGAACTACCTCTCCCCGCTGGTGGCTCTCTCCTTCACTGGGGCGGGCACACTGTGGTCCCCCGCGTCTACCATCAAGGATACAGCTTTGGCCCAGAATCCGGGGATGCGCTGAATGGTGGTGCTCCTCAGTTCTAAATAGGGACGGCGCCTCTGCCATGTCTTGCGCTTGAGCCGACAGAAGGCCCTGCTGGCTTCCAAGTTCACCGGCTCCATCTCTAACTGAAGGGCCCGGAGCACCTCCAGTGGGGACCAGGTGCACTTCCCACCCTGCCCTGACTCTGCCTGCTCCTGCTCCCCTGGCTCCTCTGCTGGAGCTTTTGCTTCTGCTTCTCCCTCTAACTCTTGCTCAGCCTCACCCACCACCTCCACTGGCTGCAAGATGTCCTTGCCCTCCAGGACATACTGCTCCAGGCCACTGATTTCCTGCTCAATCAACCCCTCCTCGGCCTCCTCCTCCGCCTCCTCCTCCCCCTGCTCGGTCTCATCCTCAACCTCCTCCATATCGTCCTCCTCCACGTCCTCCTCCTCCTCCTCCAGTTGCTGCTCCTCCTCCTCGTCCTCCAACTCCTCCATATCGTCCTCCTCCTCGTCCTCCTCCTCCTCCTCCTCCAGTTGCTGCTGCTCCTCCTCCTCGTCCTCCTCCTCCTGCCACTCTTCCTCCTCCTCCTCCTGCCACTCTTCCTCCTCCTCCTCCTGCCACTCTTCCTCCTCGTCTGGCCCTTGCACAAACTCATGATCCTCTTCCTCCACCAACAGCTCTTCGCTCATCACCTCCTCGTGCCTCCCCACCTCCAGATCTGGGAAGAGCTCATCCAGGGCCAGAAACAAGTCATACCCTGCCACCGTCCTCACCGCCTGCACGACGCCCGCCCACTGCACCACGTCCTGCTCCGGTGCCACCAACTCACCCTGCAGGTCCCCCTCCTCCCCTTCCCGGGGCTCCACACCCTCTGCCCACTGCTGCAGGGCACTCTGGTCGTCCCGCACGATCTGCTCCTCAGCCAGCACCCCCTCCTCTCTCCCCAAGTCAGGGTGCGGACAAAGTTCCTGGCCTGCCGCCAACCTCTCGTCCCCACTCACAAACGCCACCACCTGCGTGACGTCCGACATCGCCGGCACCACCTCCACTCTCAGGACCGCCTCTGCCCTTACCTCCTGGGCGTCATCAGCTTCCTGCACCAAACTGAACATAATAGCGTCCTGGGACGCCCAACCGCCACCGGCCCGAGTCAAGGGCCCCTGCTGCGCCGGGTGGCCTGAGGGGCCCTAGCTCCCGAAGGCCCCCGAGCCGCAGCGAGACCACACAGGCGGTCTCAGGAGCCCGGCTGTCTCCCAACGCAGCCTCACTCCCTTCCGGGCGCTGGCCCTCAGCCCCGTGGTGTGAGGAAGCAGCTGCCGCAAGCCCCGGGACTGCCGAGCCTCAGCACCCCCACCCCTGCCGAGCGCACCACCTTGCCGTGTCCGCCTCGGGGGTCGTTGTCCCGCCAAGCGGCGTCCCAGGGGGCGCCTGCCTAACCTCCGGTCACGTGGACGCCGAGAAAGGAAGTCGCCGCTGGACACGCCCCTCGCGCCTCGGGGAGCTGGGCGCGCCGGACGCCCGCCGTCCCATCAGCGAGACCACCCTGGGAGCAACCCTGCGAAGCCCCCGGCTCACGCGCGCCGTGCCATTTCGGCCTCGCACCCGGAGCCAAGCGTTCGTCAGGACGCCCGGCTCCTGTCTTGGCATCCACGGCGATCTCTGCCTGCTGGGCTCCTTCTCAAGTCCAATCACACTTCCCCCTGCAGAATTTGGTTCCCACTGCATCACAGGGAGCCCTCGTAAAAGCCACGGGGACAAACACGGCGGGCAGGAGAGGTTATCCCGGGATATGGGATATCTGAGAGTGAAGCTACAGCCAAAGGGAAGGCCTGTGGCTGGAGGGGACTGGAGCCCCCGTTCTGGTCGCCTTGAGTTCACAGGACCAGCGCGGCCTAGAAACGGGCTCCTTCTGTCACTGGAACGGTCCTTTTGCGTTTCCCATGGCTCTTGCCCTCTCTCTTTCCCTCATTCCAACTCTCTCGCCCATCCACGCCTTGGGTCTCAGCGGCCAGAAAGAAGGGTGACTTGATATTGCTTCAGGATTACTGGGTTGCAGAAGAAGGCCTGCACCCAAAGACGCGGCAAAGCAACCCTCCTGCTTGCAGGAGGCCATTTCCATGTGAGCAAATGTAGAAGGGCCCCCAAATGGGCCACATGTACTGACTGTGGGCATCACGGGCCAGAGACTGCCCAACACAACTTCGTGTCCATGCCTGTGCCTCCGTGTGTGCGCGCCTGTGTCTGTGTGCGCGCGCACGAGTGGCTCAGTGTGCGGGGGCGCTGTGTGTGACACCTAGGGCGCAGGCACTCTGCTTCTCCTCGTCCCCTTGGCCACTCACCCTTCCAGCGTCGGATTCATCCCCAATTGAGCATACTATACTGACCCACTTCCCACATGGCTTGCCTCCCTTGCCCAGAGTCCCTGCATGCACCCTATCCACGCACTCGCGAAACGTGGATCCGAATCCTACGGCGCACGGGGAGGTCCTCACGGCCAAATACACTGTGCTCAGGCTTCTAGGGAGGGCATTTGGTTCCACTGTGAGCGGAACTGTGAAGCCTCCCACCTGGTTGCCTGCCGTCAAGGTGTGAGCCCCGACTGCCCACAGGGAGGGTGCTAGCTAATCTATCTTCCCGTAGGTCCCAGCACTGGACCTTGAGGCCCTTCCTCCAAAAGCCTTTTCTTTGAAGTACCTTATCTTCCTCGGGAAAACGGGAAGACCCTATGCAGTGGACTTTCTCCCAGTTCTTCCTCCTCCCCAGCCTGCGCCACCAGGGAAGAATTCTGCCCTCTCACGCCGCCACCCACTCACCCACTCACCCCTAGAAACACTTAAACACACTTCCGCAACTGTGCAAGCCCAGGCCGCAGAGGGACTGGACATTCCCAGGCAGGCAACGGAGAGGCCCAAACCAAGCCACGGACAGCACACAGACACACACAGCTTGATGCTCTTCATTTATCTTGCCCAAGGAACAAATACACACGGACAAACACAGTTGATGAGCTTGCTTTTTCCATCCCTTTCATTCCCCGCTCCGCGTGGCTCTAGGTGTCAATGCCTTCCCGGAGGCTGTTTCTGCACCTGTTTCACGTGCAGGAAAATGGTGTTTGATTGAAAACACATTTGTATCTGCAAAAGCTCCTTCCGTGCACTACCTGGGTTTGGAAATCGAGTGACGGTCCCTCCTAGGTATCTCACACTTTGGGAGGTGCCCTGAACACGCAAACCTCGTACGTATCGCCTCCTCTGAGCACTGCCAGAGTACTGAACAATGGCTCGACGGCCTCCCCCGCCAAGTGGGTCACTGTACCACTGGGATCGCTTCTCCTCAGTTTCCCCCAGCCCCGTGTTCAACAAGTCCCACCACAAGCCCTCTGTCACGGACAGCGCTCTCAGGATGCCCCGCGTAGGAAGAAGGAGACACCTGAGGACATACATGACGGCTCTGAGGACCAACGGAGGGACGCGGTGGCAGAGAAGCCTCAGGCTTCGCAAGAAGAATATCTCCCGGCAATTGTGCGAAGGGATGTAGGAAGAACACGGTGGGACAGTCCCGTTAAGGAAGGGTGGGGCAGGCCGAGGTTGGGGTTGGTGGCCAGGAGAGCGGGTTCGGAGGAGCGGGACAATGCACCTGCTTTGATTCTGAGTGGTGGTGGACAGGCACACTCCCACACCCTCGCTCAGCCTCCCCGGCCGGAACAGAGTTGGCACTGCAGTGCTCCGGACTTCCTGGATCATCCCGATGCCCGCACGACCGGGCCTCCGGGGCTGTAGTCTTCCCAGCCACAGGGTGTCCATGTGACACAACAACATCCCAGTTACCTGGCGTGTGCCCTGCGCGCGTTGTGCCCAGCGCGCGTCCCCTCACCTGTGCTCCTGTACGTGCCGTCTCCTGGTGCCGACCTCCTCACATAGTACTTCAGGGGGTTGGGCCACACGTCCTCACTGATGATCTATCGGGGGAGTCACGTCTCGGCACGACAGGGCAGGCATCTGGTTACAAAGCCCAGACGCTGGGGAACACACCAAGCTCTCTTACGGCATTAGGCACCGAGTCCTTACCTCAGCGATCCGGCCAGATCCGGCCAGGTTGTGGTCAGAGAACCAGTTGAAGAAGTTAAGGCTGCTGTTCTGGTGCCTGCGTCTGTAGGCCTGTCTTTCATAATGCCGGTGCCAATGAATGGCAGTGGAATGGGACGCCCGGTATCCTGCAGCACGAGGAGCATGGGGACAGGGGCGCACTGCCTGTCAACTTCTAACCGCCTCCTGCTGCCGCCCGTGCGGGGAGCCTCCACTCACCTGTGATGCTGACGACATACTCCTTCACGATCACACTGTTGCGGAAGTAGGGGTTGCTGCGAAAGAACAGCATCATCTTGCAGCCCTCGCTGGCCTGCCTCACGTCCTCCACCTGTATAGAACAAGGGTGGGTGGGGGAAGGGGCGCGGGGGAAGACGTCTCCTGTAGGAGACACCCACCGCCTCCCTGCCAGCAGGGATAGGTCACTTTCCCAAGCCCCCTACCTCCCTAGCCCTGGTCTGTGCAGGCTCACCTTCAAATTGGTCATGTGGCTGAGCATGGCTTCGTCTTGGTCACTCATCATGGCTGACAATTCCGGGTGGTTCGCAAACTGCTGTGGGTCAAGGAGCCTGCACGCTGCAAGCTGGACGACAAACAACTAGCACATGCAGCGCATCTACACAAGCACCTGGCTTGGCCCGATCCCTCTATCCTCTGGCAAGGCCCCCACGTCCATCCCCGCCCGAAGCAGGCCAGAGGAGCACAAAGGCTCTTGAGGCCCGCACGTGTCTGCCCCCACTCTGGCTGACTCCGCTTCCTGACACACTTTGATCTGCCCTGCATCCTTGCCCGCTCAGGGCTCCACAGGACATCTCTATTTCTGCACATCACACATTCCTGACAATGTCTCAGGACTCGGACCCAGAGACGGCCTCGGCCGTGGCAAGACTCTGAGAAGGACCTGCGGGCCCGAGAGCCGCCTGCAGACAACTCTGGCCGTTCTTCTGCGCTTGATTCTGACCTGCGGCTGCGGCCCTGGACCCCCAGGAAGGGTTTCGGTGGGAGCTGCGTGTTCAAAGGGCGTCTCCGAGCTTTTGCATCAGACTGTGGTCACTGCCGCGACACTGACTGCCGTGTGTCTATTTCCTTGCTGAACTACCTCTCCCCGCTGGTGGCTCTCTCCTTCACTGGGGCGGGCACACTGTGGTCCCCCGCGTCTACCATCAAGGATACAGCTTTGGCCCAGAATCCGGGGATGCGCTGAATGGTGGTGCTCCTCAGTTCTAAATAGGGACGGCGCCTCTGCCATGTCTTGCGCTTGAGCCGACAGAAGGCCCTGCTGGCTTCCAAGTTCACCGGCTCCATCTCTAACTGAAGGGCCCGGAGCACCTCCAGTGGGGACCAGGTGCACTTCCCACCCTGCCCTGACTCTGCCTGCTCCTGCTCCCCTGGCTCCTCTGCTGGAGCTTTTGCTTCTGCTTCTCCCTCTAACTCTTGCTCAGCCTCACCCACCACCTCCACTGGCTGCAAGATGTCCTTGCCCTCCAGGACATACTGCTCCAGGCCACTGATTTCCTGCTCAATCAACCCCTCCTCGGCCTCCTCCTCCGCCTCCTCCTCCCCCTGCTCGGTCTCATCCTCAACCTCCTCCATATCGTCCTCCTCCACGTCCTCCTCCTCCTCCTCCAGTTGCTGCTCCTCCTCCTCGTCCTCCAACTCCTCCATATCGTCCTCCTCCTCGTCCTCCTCCTCCTCCTCCTCCAGTTGCTGCTGCTCCTCCTCCTCGTCCTCCTCCTCCTGCCACTCTTCCTCCTCCTCCTCCTGCCACTCTTCCTCCTCCTCCTCCTGCCACTCTTCCTCCTCGTCTGGCCCTTGCACAAACTCATGATCCTCTTCCTCCACCAACAGCTCTTCGCTCATCACCTCCTCGTGCCTCCCCACCTCCAGATCTGGGAAGAGCTCATCCACGGCCAGAAACAAGTCATACCCTGCCACCGTCCTCACCGCCTGCACGACGCCCGCCCACTGCACCACGTCCTGCTCCGGTGCCACCAACTCACCCTGCAGGTCCCCCTCCTCCCCTTCCCGGGGCTCCACACCCTCTGCCCACTGCTGCAGGGCACTCTGGTCGTCCCGCACGATCTGCTCCTCAGCCAGCACCCCCTCCTCTCTCCCCAAGTCAGGGTGCGGACAAAGTTCCTGGCCTGCCGCCAACCTCTCGTCCCCACTCACAAACGCCACCACCTGCGTGACGTCCGCCATGGCCGGGACCACCTCCACTCTCAGGACCGCCTCTGCCCTTACCTCCTGGGCGTCATCAGCTTCCTGCACCAAACTGAACATAATAGCGTCCTGGGACGCCCAACCGCCACCGGCCCGAGTCAAGGGCCCCTGCTGCGCCGGGTGGCCTGAGGGGCCCTAGCTCCCGAAGGCCCCCGAGCCGCAGCGAGACCACACAGGCGGTCTCAGGAGCCCGGCTGTCTCCCAACGCAGCCTCACTCCCTTCCGGGCGCTGGCCCTCAGCCCCGTGGTGTGAGGAAGCAGCTGCCGCAAGCCCCGGGACTGCCGAGCCTCAGCACCCCCACCCCTGCCGAGCGCACCACCTTGCCGTGTCCGCCTCGGGGGTCGTTGTCCCGCCAAGCGGCGTCCCAGGGGGCGCCTGCCTAACCTCCGGTCACGTGGACGCCGAGAAAGGAAGTCGCCGCTGGACACGCCCCTCGCGCCTCGGGGAGCTGGGCGCGCCGGACGCCCGCCGTCCCATCAGCGAGACCACCCTGGGAGCAACCCTGCGAAGCCCCCGGCTCACGCGCGCCGTGCCATTTCGGCCTCGCACCCGGAGCCAAGCGTTCGTCAGGACGCCCGGCTCCTGTCTTGGCATCCACGGCTGTCCTGGCGATCTCTGCCTGCTGGGCTCCTTCTCAAGTCCAATCACACTTCCCCCTGCAGAATTTGGTTCCCACTGCATCACAGGGAGCCCTCGTAAAAGCCACGGGGACAAACACGGCGGGCAGGAGAGGTTATCCCGGGATATGGGATATCTGAGAGTAAAGCTACAGCCAAAGGGAAGGCCTGTGGCTGGAGGGGACTGGAGCCCCCGTTCTGGTCGCCTTGAGTTCACAGGACCAGCGCGGCCTAGAAACGGGCTCCTTCTGTCACTGGAACGGTCCTTTTGCGTTTCCCATGGCTCTTGCCCTCTCTCTTTCCCTCATTCCAACTCTCTCGCCCATCCACGCCTTGGGTCTCAGCGGCCAGAAAGAAGGGTGACTTGATATTGCTTCAGGATTACTGGGTTGCAGAAGAAGGCCTGCACCCAAAGACGCGGCAAAGCAACCCTCCTGCTTGCAGGAGGCCATTTCCATGTGAGCAAATGTAGAAGGGCCCCCAAATGGGCCACATGTACTGACTGTGGGCATCACGGGCCAGAGACTGCCCAACACAACTTCGTGTCCATGCCTGTGCCTCCGTGTGTGCGCGCCTGTGTCTGTGTGCGCGCGCACGAGTGGCTCAGTGTGCGGGGGCGCTGTGTGTGACACCTAGGGCGCAGGCACTCTGCTTCTCCTCGTCCCCTTGGCCACTCACCCTTCCAGCGTCGGATTCATCCCCAATTGAGCATACTATACTGACCCACTTCCCACATGGCTTGCCTCCCTTGCCCAGAGTCCCTGCATGCACCCTATCCACCCACTCGCGAAACGTGGATCCGAATCCTACGGCGCACGGGGAGGTCCTCACGGCCAAATACACTGTGCTCAGGCTTCTAGGGAGGGCATTTGGTTCCACTGTGAGCGGAACTGTGAAGCCTCCCACCTGGTTGCCTGCCGTCAAGGTGTGAGCCCCGACTGCCCACAGGGAGGGTGCTAGCTAATCTATCTTCCCGTAGGTCCCAGCACTGGACCTTGAGGCCCTTGCTCCAAAAGCCTTTTCTTTGAAGTACCTTATCTTCCTCGGGAAAACGGGAAGACCCTATGCAGTGGACTTTCTCCCAGTTCTTCCTCCTCCCCAGCCTGCGCCACCAGGGAAGAATTCTGCCCTCTCACGCCGCCACCCACTCACCCACCCACCCCTAGAAACACTTAAACACACTTCCGCAACTGTGCAAGCCCAGGCCGCAGAGGGACTGGACATTCCCAGGCAGGCAACGGAGAGGCCCAAACCAAGCCACGGACAGCACACAGACACACACAGCTTGATGCTCTTCATTTATCTTGCCCAAGGAACAAATACACACGGACAAACACAGTTGATGAGCTTGCTTTTTCCATCCCTTTCATTCCCCGCTCCGCGTGGCTCTAGGTGTCAATGCCTTCCCGGAGGCTGTTTCTGCACCTGTTTCACGTGCAGGAAAATGGTGTTTGATTGAAAACACATTTGTATCTGCAAAAGCTCCTTCCGTGCACTACCTGGGTTTGGAAATCGAGTGACGGTCCCTCCTAGGTATCTCACACTTTGGGAGGTGCCCTGAACACGCAAACCTCGTACGTATCGCCTCCTCTGAGCACTGCCAGAGTACTGAACAATGGCTCGACGGCCTCCCCCGCCAAGTGGGTCACTGTACCACTGGGATCGCTTCTCCTCAGTTTCCCCCAGCCCCGTGTTCAACAAGTCCCACCACAAGCCCTCTGTCACGGACAGCGCTCTCAGGATGCCCCGCGTAGGAAGAAGGAGACACCTGAGGACATACATGACGGCTCTGAGGACCAACGGAGGGACGCGGTGGCAGAGAAGCCTCAGGCTTCGCAAGAAGAATATCTCCCGGCAATTGTGCGAAGGGATGTAGGAAGAACACGGTGGGACAGTCCCGTTAAGGAAGGGTGGGGCAGGCCGAGGTTGGGGTTGGTGGCCAGGAGAGCGGGTTCGGAGGAGCGGGACAATGCACCTGCTTTGATTCTGAGTGGTGGTGGACAGGCACACTCCCACACCCTCGCTCAGCCTCCCCGGCCGGAACAGAGTTGGCACTGCAGTGCTCCGGACTTCCTGGATCATCCCGATGCCCGCACGACCGGGCCTCCGGGGCTGTAGTCTTCCCAGCCACAGGGTGTCCATGTGACACAACAACATCCCAGTTACCTGGCGTGTGCCCTGCGCGCGTTGTGCCCAGCGCGCGTCCCCTCACCTGTGCTCCTGTACGTGCCGTCTCCTGGTGCCGACCTCCTCACATAGTACTTCAGGGGGTTGGGCCACACGTCCTCACTGATGATCTATCGGGGGAGTCACGTCTCGGCACGACAGGGCAGGCATCTGGTTACAAAGCCCAGACGCTGGGGAACACACCAAGCTCTCTTACGGCATTAGGCACCGAGTCCTTACCTCAGCGATCCGGCCAGATCCGGCCAGGTTGTGGTCAGAGAACCAGTTGAAGAAGTTAAGGCTGCTGTTCTGGTGCCTGCGTCTGTAGGCCTGTCTTTCATAATGCCGGTGCCAATGAATGGCAGTGGAATGGGACGCCCGGTATCCTGCAGCACGAGGAGCATGGGGACAGGGGCGCACTGCCTGTCAACTTCTAACCGCCTCCTGCTGCCGCCCGTGCGGGGAGCCTCCACTCACCTGTGATGCTGACGACATACTCCTTCACGATCACACTGTTGCGGAAGTAGGGGTTGCTGCGAAAGAACAGCATCATCTTGCAGCCCTCGCTGGCCTGCCTCACGTCCTCCACCTGTATAGAACAAGGGTGGGTGGGGGAAGGGGCGCGGGGGAAGACGTCTCCTGTAGGAGACACCCACCGCCTCCCTGCCAGCAGGGATAGGTCACTTTCCCAAGCCCCCTACCTCCCTAGCCCTGGTCTGTGCAGGCTCACCTTCAAATTGGTCATGTGGCTGAGCATGGCTTCGTCTTGGTCACTCATCATGGCTGACAATTCCGGGTGGTTCGCAAACTGCTGTGGGTCAAGGAGCCTGCACGCTGCAAGCTGGACGACAAACAACTAGCACATGCAGCGCATCTACACAAGCACCTGGCTTGGCCCGATCCCTCTATCCTCTGGCAAGGCCCCCACGTCCATCCCCGCCCGAAGCAGGCCAGAGGAGCACAAAGGCTCTTGAGGCCCGCACGTGTCTGCCCCCACTCTGGCTGACTCCGCTTCCTGACACACTTTGATCTGCCCTGCATCCTTGCCCGCTCAGGGCTCCACAGGACATCTCTATTTCTGCACATCACACATTCCTGACAATGTCTCAGGACTCGGACCCAGAGACGGCCTCGGCCGTGGCAAGACTCTGAGAAGGACCTGCGGGCCCGAGAGCCGCCTGCAGACAACTCTGGCCGTTCTTCTGCGCTTGATTCTGACCTGCGGCTGCGGCCCTGGACCCCCAGGAAGGGTTTCGGTGGGAGCTGCGTGTTCAAAGGGCGTCTCCGAGCTTTTGCATCAGACTGTGGTCACTGCCGCGACACTGACTGCCGTGTGTCTATTTCCTTGCTGAACTACCTCTCCCCGCTGGTGGCTCTCTCCTTCACTGGGGCGGGCACACTGTGGTCCCCCGCGTCTACCATCAAGGATACAGCTTTGGCCCAGAATCCGGGGATGCGCTGAATGGTGGTGCTCCTCAGTTCTAAATAGGGACGGCGCCTCTGCCATGTCTTGCGCTTGAGCCGACAGAAGGCCCTGCTGGCTTCCAAGTTCACCGGCTCCATCTCTAACTGAAGGGCCCGGAGCACCTCCAGTGGGGACCAGGTGCACTTCCCACCCTGCCCTGACTCTGCCTGCTCCTGCTCCCCTGGCTCCTCTGCTGGAGCTTTTGCTTCTGCTTCTCCCTCTAACTCTTGCTCAGCCTCACCCACCACCTCCACTGGCTGCAAGATGTCCTTGCCCTCCAGGACATACTGCTCCAGGCCACTGATTTCCTGCTCAATCAACCCCTCCTCGGCCTCCTCCTCCGCCTCCTCCTCCCCCTGCTCGGTCTCATCCTCAACCTCCTCCATATCGTCCTCCTCCACGTCCTCCTCCTCCTCCTCCAGTTGCTGCTCCTCCTCCTCGTCCTCCAACTCCTCCATATCGTCCTCCTCCTCGTCCTCCTCCTCCTCCTCCTCCAGTTGCTGCTGCTCCTCCTCCTCGTCCTCCTCCTCCTGCCACTCTTCCTCCTCCTCCTCCTGCCACTCTTCCTCCTCCTCCTCCTGCCACTCTTCCTCCTCGTCTGGCCCTTGCACAAACTCATGATCCTCTTCCTCCACCAACAGCTCTTCGCTCATCACCTCCTCGTGCCTCCCCACCTCCAGATCTGGGAAGAGCTCATCCACGGCCAGAAACAAGTCATACCCTGCCACCGTCCTCACCGCCTGCACGACGCCCGCCCACTGCACCACGTCCTGCTCCGGTGCCACCAACTCACCCTGCAGGTCCCCCTCCTCCCCTTCCCGGGGCTCCACACCCTCTGCCCACTGCTGCAGGGCACTCTGGTCGTCCCGCACGATCTGCTCCTCAGCCAGCACCCCCTCCTCTCTCCCCAAGTCAGGGTGCGGACAAAGTTCCTGGCCTGCCGCCAACCTCTCGTCCCCACTCACAAACGCCACCACCTGCGTGACGTCCGCCATGGCCGGGACCACCTCCACTCTCAGGACCGCCTCTGCCCTTACCTCCTGGGCGTCATCAGCTTCCTGCACCAAACTGAACATAATAGCGTCCTGGGACGCCCAACCGCCACCGGCCCGAGTCAAGGGCCCCTGCTGCGCCGGGTGGCCTGAGGGGCCCTAGCTCCCGAAGGCCCCCGAGCCGCAGCGAGACCACACAGGCGGTCTCAGGAGCCCGGCTGTCTCCCAACGCAGCCTCACTCCCTTCCGGGCGCTGGCCCTCAGCCCCGTGGTGTGAGGAAGCAGCTGCCGCAAGCCCCGGGACTGCCGAGCCTCAGCACCCCCACCCCTGCCGAGCGCACCACCTTGCCGTGTCCGCCTCGGGGGTCGTTGTCCCGCCAAGCGGCGTCCCAGGGGGCGCCTGCCTAACCTCCGGTCACGTGGACGCCGAGAAAGGAAGTCGCCGCTGGACACGCCCCTCGCGCCTCGGGGAGCTGGGCGCGCCGGACGCCCGCCGTCCCATCAGCGAGACCACCCTGGGAGCAACCCTGCGAAGCCCCCGGCTCACGCGCGCCGTGCCATTTCGGCCTCGCACCCGGAGCCAAGCGTTCGTCAGGACGCCCGGCTCCTGTCTTGGCATCCACGGCTGTCCTGGCGATCTCTGCCTGCTGGGCTCCTTCTCAAGTCCAATCACACTTCCCCCTGCAGAATTTGGTTCCCACTGCATCACAGGGAGCCCTCGTAAAAGCCACGGGGACAAACACGGCGGGCAGGAGAGGTTATCCCGGGATATGGGATATCTGAGAGTAAAGCTACAGCCAAAGGGAAGGCCTGTGGCTGGAGGGGACTGGAGCCCCCGTTCTGGTCGCCTTGAGTTCACAGGACCAGCGCGGCCTAGAAACGGGCTCCTTCTGTCACTGGAACGGTCCTTTTGCGTTTCCCATGGCTCTTGCCCTCTCTCTTTCCCTCATTCCAACTCTCTCGCCCATCCACGCCTTGGGTCTCAGCGGCCAGAAAGAAGGGTGACTTGATATTGCTTCAGGATTACTGGGTTGCAGAAGAAGGCCTGCACCCAAAGACGCGGCAAAGCAACCCTCCTGCTTGCAGGAGGCCATTTCCATGTGAGCAAATGTAGAAGGGCCCCCAAATGGGCCACATGTACTGACTGTGGGCATCACGGGCCAGAGACTGCCCAACACAACTTCGTGTCCATGCCTGTGCCTCCGTGTGTGCGCGCCTGTGTCTGTGTGCGCGCGCACGAGTGGCTCAGTGTGCGGGGGCGCTGTGTGTGACACCTAGGGCGCAGGCACTCTGCTTCTCCTCGTCCCCTTGGCCACTCACCCTTCCAGCGTCGGATTCATCCCCAATTGAGCATACTATACTGACCCACTTCCCACATGGCTTGCCTCCCTTGCCCAGAGTCCCTGCATGCACCCTATCCACCCACTCGCGAAACGTGGATCCGAATCCTACGGCGCACGGGGAGGTCCTCACGGCCAAATACACTGTGCTCAGGCTTCTAGGGAGGGCATTTGGTTCCACTGTGAGCGGAACTGTGAAGCCTCCCACCTGGTTGCCTGCCGTCAAGGTGTGAGCCCCGACTGCCCACAGGGAGGGTGCTAGCTAATCTATCTTCCCGTAGGTCCCAGCACTGGACCTTGAGGCCCTTGCTCCAAAAGCCTTTTCTTTGAAGTACCTTATCTTCCTCGGGAAAACGGGAAGACCCTATGCAGTGGACTTTCTCCCAGTTCTTCCTCCTCCCCAGCCTGCGCCACCAGGGAAGAATTCTGCCCTCTCACGCCGCCACCCACTCACCCACCCACCCCTAGAAACACTTAAACACACTTCCGCAACTGTGCAAGCCCAGGCCGCAGAGGGACTGGACATTCCCAGGCAGGCAACGGAGAGGCCCAAACCAAGCCACGGACAGCACACAGACACACACAGCTTGATGCTCTTCATTTATCTTGCCCAAGGAACAAATACACACGGACAAACACAGTTGATGAGCTTGCTTTTTCCATCCCTTTCATTCCCCGCTCCGCGTGGCTCTAGGTGTCAATGCCTTCCCGGAGGCTGTTTCTGCACCTGTTTCACGTGCAGGAAAATGGTGTTTGATTGAAAACACATTTGTATCTGCAAAAGCTCCTTCCGTGCACTACCTGGGTTTGGAAATCGAGTGACGGTCCCTCCTAGGTATCTCACACTTTGGGAGGTGCCCTGAACACGCAAACCTCGTACGTATCGCCTCCTCTGAGCACTGCCAGAGTACTGAACAATGGCTCGACGGCCTCCCCCGCCAAGTGGGTCACTGTACCACTGGGATCGCTTCTCCTCAGTTTCCCCCAGCCCCGTGTTCAACAAGTCCCACCACAAGCCCTCTGTCACGGACAGCGCTCTCAGGATGCCCCGCGTAGGAAGAAGGAGACACCTGAGGACATACATGACGGCTCTGAGGACCAACAGAGGGACGCGGTGGCAGAGAAGCCTCAGGCTTCGCAAGAAGAATATCTCCCGGCAATTGTGCGAAGGGTTGTAGGAAGAGCACGGTGGGACAGTCCCGTTAAGGAAGGGTGGGGCAGGCCGAGGTTGGGGCTGGTGGCCAGGAGAGCGGGTTCGGAGGAGCGGGACAATGCACCTGCTTTGATTCTGAGTGGTGGTGGACAGGCACACTCCCACACCCTCGCTCAGCCTCCCCGGCCGGAACAGAGTTGGCACTGCAGTGCTCCGGACTTCCTGGATCATCCCGATGCCCGCACGACCGGGCCTCCGGGGCTGTAGTCTTCCCAGCCACAGGGTGTCCATGTGACACAACAACATCCCAGTTACCTGGCGTGTGCCCTGCGCGCGTTGTGCCCAGCGCGCGTCCCCTCACCTGTGCTCCTGTACGTGCCGTCTCCAGGTGCCGACCTCCTCACATAGTACTTCAGGGGGTTGGGCCACACGTCCTCACTGATGATCTATCGGGGGAGTCACGTCTCGGCACGACAGGGCAGGCATCTGGTTACAAAGCCCAGACGCTGGGGAACACACCAAGCTCTCTTACGGCATTAGGCACCGAGTCCTTACCTCAGCGATCCGGCCAGATCCGGCCAGGTTGTGGTCAGAGAACCAGTTGAAGAAGTTAAGGCTGCTGTTCTGGTGCCTGCGTCTGTAGGCCTGTCTTTCATAATGCCGGTGCCAATGAATGGCAGTGGAATGGGACGCCCGGTATCCTGCAGCACGAGGAGTATGGGGACAGGGGCGCACTGCCTGTCAACTTCTAACCGCCTCCTGCTGCCGCCCGTGCGGGGAGCCTCCACTCACCTGTGATGCTGACGACATACTCCTTCACGATCACACTGTTGCGGAAGTAGGGGTTGCTGCGAAAGAACAGCATCATCTTGCAGCCCTCGCTGGCCTGCCTCACGTCCTCCACCTGTATAGAACAAGGGTGGGTGGGGGAAGGGGCGCGGGGGAAGACGTCTCCTGTAGGAGACACCCACCGCCTCCCTGCCAGCAGGGATAGGTCACTTTCCCAAGCCCCCTACCTCCCTAGCCCTGGTCTGTGCAGGCTCACCTTCAAATTGGTCATGTGGCTGAGCATGGCTTCGTCTTGGTCACTCATCATGGCTGACAATTCCGGGTGGTTCGCAAACTGCTGTGGGTCAAGGAGCCTGCACGCTGCAAGCTGGACGACAAACAACTAGCACATGCAGCGCATCTACACAAGCACCTGGCTTGGCCCGATCCCTCTATCCTCTGGCAAGGCCCCCACGTCCATCCGCGCCCGAAGCAGGCCAGAGGAGCACAAAGGCTCTTGAGGCCCGCACGTGTCTGCCCCCACTCTGGCTGACTCCGCTTCCTGACACACTTTGATCTGCCCTGCATCCTTGCCCGCTCAGGGCTCCACAGGACATCTCTATTTCTGCACATCACACATTCCTGACAATGTCTCAGGACTCGGACCCAGAGACGGCCTCGGCCGTGGCAAGACTCTGAGAAGGACCTGCGGGCCCGAGAGCCGCCTGCAGACAACTCTGGCCGTTCTTCTGGGCTTGATTCTGACCTGCGGCTGCGGCCCTGGACCCCCAGGAAGGGTTTCGGTGGGAGCTGCGTGTTCAAAGGGCGTCTCCGAGCTTTTGCATCAGACTGTGGTCACTGCCGCGACACTGACTGCCGTGTGTCTATTTCCTTGCTGAACTACCTCTCCCCGCTGGTGGCTCTCTCCTTCACTGGGGCGGGCACACTGTGGTCCCCCGCGTCTACCATCAAGGATACAGCTTTGGCCCAGAATCCGGGGATGCGCTGAATGGTGGTGCTCCTCAGTTCTAAATAGGGACGGCGCCTCTGCCATGTCTTGCGCTTGAGCCGACAGATGGCCCTGCTGGCTTCCAAGTTCACCGGCTCCATCTCTAACTGAAGGGCCCGGAGCACCTCCAGTGGGGACCAGGTGCACTTGCCACCCTGCCCTGACTCTGCCTGCTCCTGCTCCCCTGGCTCCTCTGCTGGAGCTTTTGCTTCTGCTTCTCCCTCTAACTCTTGCTCAGCCTCACCCACCACCTCCACTGGCTGCAAGATGTCCTTGCCCTCCAGGACATACTGCTCCAGGCCACTGATTTCCTGCTCAATCAACCCCTCCTCGGCCTCCTCCTCCGCCTCCTCCTCCCCCTGCTCGGTCTCATCCTCAACCTCCTCCATATCGTCCTCCTCCACGTCCTCCTCCTCCTCCTCCAGTTGCTGCTCCTCCTCCTCGTCCTCCAACTCCTCCATATCGTCCTCCTCCTCGTCCTCCTCCTCCTCCTCCTCCAGTTGCTGCTGCTCCTCCTCCTCGTCCTCCTCCTCCTGCCACTCTTCCTCCTCCTCCTCCTGCCACTCTTCCTCCTCCTCCTCCTGCCACTCTTCCTCCTCGTCTGGCCCTTGCACAAACTCATGATCCTCTTCCTCCACCAACAGCTCTTCGCTCATCACCTCCTCGTGCCTCCCCACCTCCAGATCTGGGAAGAGCTCATCCAGGGCCAGAAACAAGTCATACCCTGCCACCGTCCTCACCGCCTGCACGACGCCCGCCCACTGCACCACGTCCTGCTCCGGTGCCACCAACTCACCCTGCAGGTCCCCCTCCTCCCCTTCCCGGGGCTCCACACCCTCTGCCCACTGCTGCAGGGCACTCTGGTCGTCCCGCACGATCTGCTCCTCAGCCAGCACCCCCTCCTCTCTCCCCAAGTCAGGGTGCGGACAAAGTTCCTGGCCTGCCGCCAACCTCTCGTCCCCACTCACAAACGCCACCACCTGCGTGACGTCCGCCATGGCCGGGACCACCTCCACTCTCAGGACCGCCTCTGCCCTTACCTCCTGGGCGTCATCAGCTTCCTGCACCAAACTGAACATAATAGCGTCCTGGGACGCCCAACCGCCACCGGCCCGAGTCAAGGGCCCCTGCTGCGCCGGGTGGCCTGAGGGGCCCTAGCTCCCGAAGGCCCCCGAGCCGCAGCGAGACCACACAGGCGGTCTCAGGAGCCCGGCTGTCTCCCAACGCAGCCTCACTCCCTTCCGGGCGCTGGCCCTCAGCCCCGTGGTGTGAGGAAGCATCTGCCGCAAGCCCCGGGACTGCCGAGCCTCAGCACCCCCACCCCTGCCGAGCGCACCACCTTGCCGTGTCCGCCTCGGGGGTCGTTGTCCCGCCAAGCGGCGTCCCAGGGGGCGCCTGCCTAACCTCCGGTCACGTGGACGCCGAGAAAGGAAGTCGCCGCTGGACACGCCCCTCGCGCCTCGGGGGGCTGGGCGCGCCGGACGCCTGCGGTCCCATCAGCGAGACCACCCTGGGAGCAACCCTGCGAAGCCCCCGCCTCACGCGCGCCGTGCCATTTGGGCCTCGCACCCGGAGCCAAGCGTTCGTCAGGACGCCCGGCTCCTGTCTTGGCATCCACGGCTGTCCTGGCGATCTCTGCCTGCTGGGCTCCTTCTCAAGTCCAATCACACTTCCCCCTGCAGAATTTGGTTCCCACTGCATCACAGGGAGCCCTCGTAAAAGCCACGGGGACAAACACGGCGGGCAGGAGAGGTTATCCCGGGATATGGGATATCTGAGATTGAAGCTACAGCCAAAGGGAAGGCCTGTGGCTGGAGGGGACTGGAGCCCCCGTTCTGGTCGACTTGAGTTCACAGGACCAGCGCGGCCTAGAAACGGGCTCCTTCTGTCACTGGAACGGTCCTTTTGCGTTTCCCATGGCTCTTGCCCTCTCTCTTTCCCTCATTCCCACTCTCTCGCCCATCCACGCCTTGGGTCTCAGCGGCCAGAAAGAAGGGTGACTTGATATTGCTTCAGGATTACTGGGTTGCAGAAGAAGGCCTGCACCCAAAGACGCGGCAAAGCAACCCTCCTGCTTGCAGGAGGCCATTTCCATGTGAGCAAATGTAGAAGGGCCCCCAAATGGGCCACATGTACTGACTGTGGGCATCACGGGCCAGAGACTGCCCAACACAACTTCGTGTCCATGCCTGTGCCTCCGTGTGTGCGCGCCTGTGTCTGTGTGCGCGCGCACGAGTGGCTCAGTGTGCGGGGGCGCTGTGTGTGACACCTAGGGCGCAGGCACTCTGCTTCTCCTCGTCCCCTTGGCCACTCACCCTTCCAGCGTCGGATTCATCCCCAATTGAGCATACTATACTGACCCACTTCCCACATGGCTTGCCTCCCTTGCCCAGAGTCCCTGCATGCACCCTATCCACCCACTCGCGAAACGTGGATCCGAATCCTACGGCGCACGGGGAGGTCCTCACGGCCAAATACACTGTGCTCAGGCTTCTAGGGAGGGCATTTGGTTCCTCTGTGAGCGGAACTGTGAAGCCTCCCACCTGGTTGCCTGCCGTCAAGGTGTGAGCCCCGACTGCCCACAGGGAGGGTGCTAGCTAATCTATCTTCCCGTAGGTCCCAGCACTGGACCTTGAGGCCCTTGCTCCAAAAGCCTTTTCTTTGAAGTACCTTATCTTCCTCGGGAAAACGGGAAGACCCTATGCAGTGGACTTTCTCCCAGTTCTTCCTCCTCCCCAGCCTGCGCCACCAGGGAAGAATTCTGCCCTCTCACGCCGCCACCCACTCACCCACCCACCCCTAGAAACACTTAAACACACTTCCGCAACTGTGCAAGCCCAGGCCGCAGAGGGACTGGACATTCCCAGGCAGGCAACGGAGAGGCCCAAACCAAGCCACGGACAGCACACAGACACACACAGCTTGATGCTCTTCATTTATCTTGCCCAAGGAACAAATACACACGGACAAACACAGTTGATGAGCTTGCTTTTTCCATCCCTTTCATTCCCCGCTCCGCGTGGCTCTAGGTGTCAATGCCTTCCCGGAGGCTGTTTCTGCACCTGTTTCACGTGCAGGAAAATGGTGTTTGATTGAAAACACATTTGTATCTGCAAAAGCTCCTTCCGTGCACTACCTGGGTTTGGAAATCGAGTGACGGTCCCTCCTAGGTATCTCACACTTTGGGAGGTGCCCTGAACACGCAAACCTCGTACGTATCGCCTCCTCTGAGCACTGCCAGAGTACTGAACAATGGCTCGACGGCCTCCCCCGCCAAGTGGGTCACTGTACCACTGGGATCGCTTCTCCTCAGTTTCCCCCAGCCCCGTGTTCAACAAGTCCCACCACAAGCCCTCTGTCACGGACAGCGCTCTCAGGATGCCCCGCGTAGGAAGAAGGAGACACCTGAGGACATACATGACGGCTCTGAGGACCAACAGAGGGACGCGGTGGCAGAGAAGCCTCAGGCTTCGCAAGAAGAATATCTCCCGGCAATTGTGCGAAGGGATGTAGGAAGAACACGGTGGGACAGTCCCGTTAAGGAAGGGTGGGGCAGGCCGAGGTTGGGGTTGGTGGCCAGGAGAGCGGGTTCGGAGGAGCGGGACAATGCACCTGCTTTGATTCTGAGTGGTGGTGGACAGGCACACTCCCACACCCTCGCTCAGCCTCCCCGGCCGGAACAGAGTTGGCACTGCAGTGCTCCGGACTTCCTGGATCATCCCGATGCCCGCACGACCGGGCCTCCGGGGCTGTAGTCTTCCCAGCCACAGGGTGTCCATGTGACACAACAACATCCCAGTTACCTGGCGTGTGCCCTGCGCGCGTTGTGCCCAGCGCGCGTCCCCTCACCTGTGCTCCTGTACGTGCCGTCTCCTGGTGCCGACCTCCTCACATAGTACTTCAGGGGGTTGGGCCACACGTCCTCACTGATGATCTATCGGGGGAGTCACGTCTCGGCACGACAGGGCAGGCATCTGGTTACAAAGCCCAGACGCTGGGGAACACACCAAGCTCTCTTACGGCATTAGGCACCGAGTCCTTACCTCAGCGATCCGGCCAGATCCGGCCAGGTTGTGGTCAGAGAACCAGTTGAAGAAGTTAAGGCTGCTGTTCTGGTGCCTGCGTCTGTAGGCCTGTCTTTCATAATGCCGGTGCCAATGAATGGCAGTGGAATGGGACGCCCGGTATCCTGCAGCACGAGGAGTATGGGGACAGGGGCGCACTGCCTGTCAACTTCTAACCGCCTCCTGCTGCCGCCCGTGCGGGGAGCCTCCACTCACCTGTGATGCTGACGACATACTCCTTCACGATCACACTGTTGCGGAAGTAGGGGTTGCTGCGAAAGAACAGCATCATCTTGCAGCCCTCGCTGGCCTGCCTCACGTCCTCCACCTGTATAGAACAAGGGTGGGTGGGGGAAGGGGCGCGGGGGAAGACGTCTCCTGTAGGAGACACCCACCGCCTCCCTGCCAGCAGGGATAGGTCACTTTCCCAAGCCCCCTACCTCCCTAGCCCTGGTCTGTGCAGGCTCACCTTCAAATTGGTCATGTGGCTGAGCATGGCTTCGTCTTGGTCACTCATCATGGCTGACAATTCCGGGTGGTTCGCAAACTGCTGTGGGTCAAGGAGCCTGCACGCTGCAAGCTGGACGACAAACAACTAGCACATGCAGCGCATCTACACAAGCACCTGGCTTGGCCCGATCCCTCTATCCTCTGGCAAGGCCCCCACGTCCATCCCCGCCCGAAGCAGGCCAGAGGAGCACAAAGGCTCTTGAGGCCCGCACGTGTCTGCCCCCACTCTGGCTGACTCCGCTTCCTGACACACTTTGATCTGCCCTGCATCCTTGCCCGCTCAGGGCTCCACAGGACATCTCTATTTCTGCACATCACACATTCCTGACAATGTCTCAGGACTCGGACCCAGAGACGGCCTCGGCCGTGGCAAGACTCTGAGAAGGACCTGCGGGCCCGAGAGCCGCCTGCAGACAACTCTGGCCGTTCTTCTGGGCTTGATTCTGACCTGCGGCTGCGGCCCTGGACCCCCAGGAAGGGTTTCGGTGGGAGCTGCGTGTTCAAAGGGCGTCTCCGAGCTTTTGCATCAGACTGTGGTCACTGCCGCGACACTGACTGCCGTGTGTCTATTTCCTTGCTGAACTACCTCTCCCCGCTGGTGGCTCTCTCCTTCACTGGGGCGGGCACACTGTGGTCCCCCGCGTCTACCATCAAGGATACAGCTTTGGCCCAGAATCCGGGGATGCGCTGAATGGTGGTGCTCCTCAGTTCTAAATAGGGACGGCGCCTCTGCCATGTCTTGCGCTTGAGCCGACAGAAGGCCCTGCTGGCTTCCAAGTTCACCGGCTCCATCTCTAACTGAAGGGCCCGGAGCACCTCCAGTGGGGACCAGGTGCACTTGCCACCCTGCCCTGACTCTGCCTGCTCCTGCTCCCCTGGCTCCTCTGCTGGAGCTTTTGCTTCTGCTTCTCCCTCTAACTCTTGCTCAGCCTCACCCACCACCTCCACTGGCTGCAAGATGTCCTTGCCCTCCAGGACATACTGCTCCAGGCCACTGATTTCCTGCTCAATCAACCCCTCCTCGGCCTCCTCCTCCGCCTCCTCCTCCCCCTGCTCGGTCTCATCCTCAACCTCCTCCATATCGTCCTCCTCCACGTCCTCCTCCTCCTCCTCCAGTTGCTGCTCCTCCTCCTCGTCCTCCAACTCCTCCATATCGTCCTCCTCCTCGTCCTCCTCCTCCTCCTCCTCCAGTTGCTGCTGCTCCTCCTCCTCGTCCTCCTCCTCCTGCCACTCTTCCTCCTCCTCCTCCTGCCACTCTTCCTCCTCCTCCTCCTGCCACTCTTCCTCCTCGTCTGGCCCTTGCACAAACTCATGATCCTCTTCCTCCACCAACAGCTCTTCGCTCATCACCTCCTCGTGCCTCCCCACCTCCAGATCTGGGAAGAGCTCATCCACGGCCAGAAACAAGTCATACCCTGCCACCGTCCTCACCGCCTGCACGACGCCCGCCCACTGCACCACGTCCTGCTCCGGTGCCACCAACTCACCCTGCAGGTCCCCCTCCTCCCCTTCCCGGGGCTCCACACCCTCTGCCCACTGCTGCAGGGCACTCTGGTCGTCCCGCACGATCTGCTCCTCAGCCAGCACCCCCTCCTCTCTCCCCAAGTCAGGGTGCGGACAAAGTTCCTGGCCTGCCGCCAACCTCTCGTCCCCACTCACAAACGCCACCACCTGCGTGACGTCCGACATCGCCGGCACCACCTCCACTCTCAGGACCGCCTCTGCCCTTACCTCCTGGGCGTCATCAGCTTCCTGCACCAAACTGAACATAATAGCGTCCTGGGACGCCCAACCGCCACCGGCCCGAGTCAAGGGCCCCTGCTGCGCCGGGTGGCCTGAGGGGCCCTAGCTCCCGAAGGCCCCCGAGCCGCCGCGAGACCACACAGGCGGTCTCAGGAGCCCGGCTGTCTCCCAACGCAGCCTCACTCCCTTCCGGGCGCTGGCCCTCAGCCCCGTGGTGTGAGGAAGCAGCTGCCGCAAGCCCCGGGACTGCCGAGCCTCAGCACCCCCACCCCTGCCGAGCGCACCACCTTGCCGTGTCCGCCTCGGGGGTCGTTGTCCCGCCAAGCGGCGTCCCAGGGGGCGCCTGCCTAACCTCCGGTCACGTGGACGCCGAGAAAGGAAGTCGCCGCTGGACACGCCCCTCGCGCCTCGGGGAGCTGGGCGCGCCGGACGCCCGCCGTCCCATCAGCGAGACCACCCTGGGAGCAACCCTGCGAAGCCCCCGGCTCACGCGCGCCGTGCCATTTCGGCCTCGCACCCGGAGCCAAGCGTTCGTCAGGACGCCCGGCTCCTGTCTTGGCATCCACGGCTGTCCTGGCGATCTCTGCCTGCTGGGCTCCTTCTCAAGTCCAATCACACTTCCCCCTGCAGAATTTGGTTCCCACTGCATCACAGGGAGCCCTCGTAAAAGCCACGGGGACAAACACGGCGGGCAGGAGAGGTTATCCCGGGATATGGGATATCTGAGAGTGAAGCTACAGCCAAAGGGAAGGCCTGTGGCTGGAGGGGACTGGAGCCCCCGTTCTGGTCGCCTTGAGTTCACAGGACCAGCGCGGCCTAGAAACGGGCTCCTTCTGTCACTGGAACGGTCCTTTTGCGTTTCCCATGGCTCTTGCCCTCTCTCTTTCCCTCATTCCAACTCTCTCGCCCATCCACGCCTTGGGTCTCAGCGGCCAGAAAGAAGGGTGACTTGATATTGCTTCAGGATTACTGGGTTGCAGAAGAAGGCCTGCACCCAAAGACGCGGCAAAGCAACCCTCCTGCTTGCAGGAGGCCATTTCCATGTGAGCAAATGTAGAAGGGCCCCCAAATGGGCCACATGTACTGACTGTGGGCATCACGGGCCAGAGACTGCCCAACACAACTTCGTGTCCATGCCTGTGCCTCCGTGTGTGCGCGCCTGTGTCTGTGTGCGCGCGCACGAGTGGCTCAGTGTGCGGGGGCGCTGTGTGTGACACCTAGGGCGCAGGCACTCTGCTTCTCCTCGTCCCCTTGGCCACTCACCCTTCCAGCGTCGGATTCATCCCCAATTGAGCATACTATACTGACCCACTTCCCACATGGCTTGCCTCCCTTGCCCAGAGTCCCTGCATGCACCCTATCCACGCACTCGCGAAACGTGGATCCGAATCCTACGGCGCACGGGGAGGTCCTCACGGCCAAATACACTGTGCTCAGGCTTCTAGGGAGGGCATTTGGTTCCACTGTGAGCGGAACTGTGAAGCCTCCCACCTGGTTGCCTGCCGTCAAGGTGTGAGCCCCGACTGCCCACAGGGAGGGTGCTAGCTAATCTATCTTCCCGTAGGTCCCAGCACTGGACCTTGAGGCCCTTGCTCCAAAAGCCTTTTCTTTGAAGTACCTTATCTTCCTCGGGAAAACGGGAAGACCCTATGCAGTGGACTTTCTCCCAGTTCTTCCTCCTCCCCAGCCTGCGCCACCAGGGAAGAATTCTGCCCTCTCACGCCGCCACCCACTCACCCACTCACCCCTAGAAACACTTAAACACACTTCCGCAACTGTGCAAGCCCAGGCCGCAGAGGGACTGGACATTCCCAGGCAGGCAACGGAGAGGCCCAAACCAAGCCACGGACAGCACACAGACACACACAGCTTGATGCTCTTCATTTATCTTGCCCAAGGAACAAATACACACGGACAAACACAGTTGATGAGCTTGCTTTTTCCATCCCTTTCATTCCCCGCTCCGCGTGGCTCTAGGTGTCAATGCCTTCCCGGAGGCTGTTTCTGCACCTGTTTCACGTGCAGGAAAATGGTGTTTGATTGAAAACACATTTGTATCTGCAAAAGCTCCTTCCGTGCACTACCTGGGTTTGGAAATCGAGTGACGGTCCCTCCTAGGGATCTCACACTTTGGGAGGTGCCCTGAACACGCAAACCTTGTACGTATCGCCTCCTCTGAGCACTGCCAGAGTACTGAACAATGGCTCGACGGCCTCCCCCGCCAAGTTGGTCACTGTACCACTGGGATCGCTTCTCGTCAGTTTCCCCCAGCCCCATGTTCAACAAGTCCCACCACAAGCCCTCTGTCACGGACAGCGCTCTCAGGATGCCCCGCGTAGGAAGAAGGAGACACCTGAGGACATACATGACGGCTCTGAGGACCAACAGAGGGACGTGGTGGCAGAGAAGCCTCAGACTTCGCAAGAAGAATATCTCCCGGCAATTGTGCGAAGGGATGTAGGAAGACCACGGTGGGACAGTCCCGTTAAGGAAGGGTGGGGCAGGCCGAGGTTGGGGCTGGTGGCCAGGAGAGCGGGTTCGGAGGAGCGGGACAATGCACCTGCTTTGATTCTGAGTGGTGGTGGACAGGCACACTCCCACACCCTCGCTCAGCCTCCCCGGCCGGAACAGAGTTGGCACTGCAGTGCTCCGGACTTCCTGGATCATCCCGATGCCCGCACGACCGGGCCTCCGGGGCTGTAGTCTTCCCAGCCTCAGGGTGTCCATGTGACACAACAACATCCCAGTTACCTGGCGTGTGCCCTGCGCGCGTTGTGCCCAGCGCGCGTCCCCTCACCTGTGCTCCTGTACGTGCCGTCTCCTGGTGCCGACCTCCTCACATAGTACTTCAGGGGGTTGGGCCACACGTCCTCACTGATGATCTATCGGGGGAGTCACGTCTCGGCACGACAGGGCAGGCATCTGGTTACAAAGCCCAGACGCTGGGGAACACACCAAGCTCTCTTACGGCATTAGGCACCGAGTCCTTACCTCAGCGATCCGGCCAGATCCGGCCAGGTTGTGGTCAGAGAACCAGTTGAAGAAGTTAAGGCTGCTGTTCTGGTGCCTGCGTCTGTAGGCCTGTCTTTCATAATGCCGGTGCCAATGAATGGCAGTGGAATGGGACGCCCGGTATCCTGCAGCACGAGGAGTATGGGGACAGGGGCGCACTGCCTGTCAACTTCTAACCGCCTCCTGCTGCCGCCCGTGCGGGGAGCCTCCACTCACCTGTGATGCTGACGACATACTCCTTCACGATCACACTGTTGCGGAAGTAGGGGTTGCTGCGAAAGAACAGCATCATCTTGCAGCCCTCGCTGGCCTGCCTCACGTCCTCCACCTGTATAGAACAAGGGTGGGTGGGGGAAGGGGCGCGGGGGAAGACGTCTCCTGTAGGAGACACCCACCGCCTCCCTGCCAGCAGGGATAGGTCACTTTCCCAAGCCCCCTACCTCCCTAGCCCTGGTCTGTGCAGGCTCACCTTCAAATTGGTCATGTGGCTGAGCATGGCTTCGTCTTGGTCACTCATCATGGCTGACAATTCCGGGTGGTTCGCAAACTGCTGTGGGTCAAGGAGCCTGCACGCTGCAAGCTGGACGACAAACAACTAGCACATGCAGCGCATCTACACAAGCACCTGGCTTGGCCCGATACCTCTATCCTCTGGCAAGGCCCCCACGTCCATCCCCGCCCGAAGCAGGCCAGAGGAGCACAAAGGCTCTTGAGGCCCGCACGTGTCTGCCCCCACTCTGGCTGACTCCGCTTCCTGACACACTTTGATCTGCCCTGCATCCTTGCCCGCTCAGGGCTCCACAGGACATCTCTATTTCTGCACATCACACATTCCTGACAATGTCTCAGGACTCGGACCCAGAGACGGCCTCGGCCGTGGCAAGACTCTGAGAAGGACCTGCGGGCCCGAGAGCCGCCTGCAGACAACTCTGGCCGTTCTTCTGGGCTTGATTCTGACCTGCGGCTGCGGCCCTGGACCCCCAGGAAGGGTTTCGGTGGGAGCTGCGTGTTCAAAGGGCGTCTCCGAGCTTTTGCATCAGACTGTGGTCACTGCCGCGACACTGACTGCCGTGTGTCTATTTCCTTGCTGAACTACCTCTCCCCGCTGGTGGCTCTCTCCTTCACTGGGGCGGGCACACTGTGGTCCCCCGCGTCTACCATCAAGGATACAGCTTTGGCCCAGAATCCGGGGATGCGCTGAATGGTGGTGCTCCTCAGTTCTAAATAGGGACGGCGCCTCTGCCATGTCTTGCGCTTGAGCCGACAGAAGGCCCTGCTGGCTTCCAAGTTCACCGGCTCCATCTCTAACTGAAGGGCCCGGAGCACCTCCAGTGGGGACCAGGTGCACTTCCCACCCTGCCCTGACTCTGCCTGCTACTGCTCCCCTGGCTCCTCTGCTGGAGCTTTTGCTTCTGCTTCTCCCTCTAACTCTTGCTCAGCCTCACCCACCACCTCCACTGGCTGCAAGATGTCCTTGCCCTCCAGGACATACTGCTCCAGGCCACTGATTTCCTGCTCAATCAACCCCTCCTCGGCCTCCTCCTCCGCCTCCTCCTCCCCCTGCTCGGTCTCATCCTCAACCTCCTCCATATCGTCCTCCTCCACGTCCTCCTCCTCCTCCTCCAGTTGCTGCTCCTCCTCCTCGTCCTCCAACTCCTCCATATCGTCCTCCTCCTCGTCCTCCTCCTCCTCCTCCTCCAGTTGCTGCTGCTCCTCCTCCTCGTCCTCCTCCTCCTGCCACTCTTTCTCCTCCTCCTCCTGCCACTCTTCCTCCTCCTCCTCCTGCCACTCTTCCTCCTCGTCTGGCCCTTGCACAAACTCATGATCCTCTTCCTCCACCAACAGCTCTTCGCTCATCACCTCCTCGTGCCTCCCCACCTCCAGATCTGGGAAGAGCTCATCCACGGCCAGAAACAAGTCATACCCTGCCACCGTCCTCACCGCCTGCACGACGCCCGCCCACTGCACCACGTCCTGCTCCGGTGCCACCAACTCACCCTGCAGGTCCCCCTCCTCCCCTTCCCGGGGCTCCACACCCTCTGCCCACTGCTGCAGGGCACTCTGGTCGTCCCGCACGATCTGCTCCTCAGCCAGCACCCCCTCCTCTCTCCCCAAGTCAGGGTGCGGACAAAGTTCCTGGCCTGCCGCCAACCTCTCGTCCCCACTCACAAACGCCACCACCTGCGTGACGTCCGCCATGGCCGGGACCACCTCCACTCTCAGGACCGCCTCTGCCCTTACCTCCTGGGCGTCATCAGCTTCCTGCACCAAACTGAACATAATAGCGTCCTGGGACGCCCAACCGCCACCGGCCCGAGTCAAGGGCCCCTGCTGCGCCGGGTGGCCTGAGGGGCCCTAGCTCCCGAAGGCCCCCGAGCCGCAGCGAGACCACACAGGCGGTCTCAGGAGCCCGGCTGTCTCCCAACGCAGCCTCACTCCCTTCCGGGCGCTGGCCCTCAGCCCCGTGGTGTGAGGAAGCAGCTGCCGCAAGCCCCGGGACTGCCGAGCCTCAGCACCCCCACCCCTGCCGAGCGCACCACCTTGCCGTGTCCGCCTCGGGGGTCGTTGTCCCGCCAAGCGGCGTCCCAGGGGGCGCCTGCCTAACCTCCGGTCACGTGGACGCCGAGAAAGGAAGTCGCCGCTGGACACGCCCCTCGCGCCTCGGGGAGCTGGGCGCGCCGGACGCCCGCCGTCCCATCAGCGAGACCACCCTGGGAGCAACCCTGCGAAGCCCCCGGCTCACGCGCGCCGTGCCATTTCGGCCTCGCACCCGGAGCCAAGCGTTCGTCAGGACGCCCGGCTCCTGTCTTGGCATCCACGGCTGTCCTGGCGATCTCTGCCTGCTGGGCTCCTTCTCAAGTCCAATCACACTTCCCCCTGCAGAATTTGGTTCCCACTGCATCACAGGGAGCCCTCGTAAAAGCCACGGGGACAAACACGGCGGGCAGGAGAGGTTATCCCGGGATATGGGATATCTGAGAGTGAAGCTACAGCCAAAGGGAAGGCCTGTGGCTGGAGGGGACTGGAGCCCCCGTTCTGGTCGCCTTGAGTTCACAGGACCAGCGCGGCCTAGAAACGGGCTCCTTCTGTCACTGGAACGGTCCTTTTGCGTTTCCCATGGCTCTTGCCCTCTCTCTTTCCCTCATTCCCACTCTCTCGCCCATCCACGCCTTGGGTCTCAGCGGCCAGAAAGAAGGGTGACTTGATATTGCTTCAGGATTACTGGGTTGCAGAAGAAGGCCTGCACCTAAAGACGCGGCAAAGCAACCCTCCTGCTTGCAGGAGGCCATTTCCATGTGAGCAAATGTAGAAGGGCCCCCAAATGGGCCACATGTACTGACTGTGGGCATCACGGGCCAGAGACTGCCCAACACAACTTCGTGTCCATGCCTGTGCCTCCGTGTGTGCGCGCCTGTGTCTGTGTGCGCGCGCACGAGTGGCTCAGTGTGCGGGGGCGCTGTGTGTGACACCTAGGGCGCAGGCACTCTGCTTCTCCTCGTCCCCTTGGCCACTCACCCTTCCAGCGTCGGATTCATCCCCAATTGAGCATACTATACTGACCCACTTCCCACATGGCTTGCCTCCCTTGCCCAGAGTCCCTGCATGCACCCTATCCACCCACTCGCGAAACGTGGATCCGAATCCTACGGCGCACGGGGAGGTCCTCACGGCCAAATACACTGTGCTCAGGCTTCTAGGGAGGGCATTTGGTTCCACTGTGAGCGGAACTGTGAAGCCTCCCACCTGGTTGCCTGCCGTCAAGGTGTGAGCCCCGACTGCCCACAGGGAGGGTGCTAGCTAATCTATCTTCCCGTAGGTCCCAGCACTGGACCTTGAGGCCCTTGCTCCAAAAGCCTTTTCTTTGAAGTACCTTATCTTCCTCGGGAAAACGGGAAGACCCTATGCAGTGGACTTTCTCCCAGTTCTTCCTCCTCCCCAGCCTGCGCCACCAGGGAAGAATTCTGCCCTCTCACGCCGCCACCCACTCACCCACCCACCCCTAGAAACACTTAAACACACTTCCCCAACTGTGCAAGCCCAGGCCGCAGAGGGACTGGACATTCCCAGGCAGGCAACGGAGAGGCCCAAACCAAGCCACGGACAGCACACAGACACACACAGCTTGATGCTCTTCATTTATCTTGCCCAAGGAACAAATACACACGGACAAACACAGTTGATGAGCTTGCTTTTTCCATCCCTTTCATTCCCCGCTCCGCGTGGCTCTAGGTGTCAATGCCTTCCCGGAGGCTGTTTCTGCACCTGTTTCACGTGCAGGAAAATGGTGTTTGATTGAAAACACATTTGTATCTGCAAAAGCTCCTTCCGTGCACTACCTGGGTTTGGAAATCGAGTGACGGTCCCTCCTAGGGATCTCACACTTTGGGAGGTGCCCTGAACACGCAAACCTTGTACGTATCGCCTCCTCTGAGCACTGCCAGAGTACTGAACAATGGCTCGACGGCCTCCCCCGCCAAGTGGGTCACTGTACCACTGGGATCGCTTCTCGTCAGTTTCCCCCAGCCCCATGTTCAACAAGTCCCACCACAAGCCCTCTGTCACGGACAGCGCTCTCAGGATGCCCCGCGTAGGAAGATGGAGACACCTGAGGACATACATGACGGCTCTGAGGACCAACAGAGGGACGTGGTGGCAGAGAAGCCTCAGGCTTCGCAAGAAGAATATCTCCCGGCAATTGTGCGAAGGGATGTAGGAAGACCACGGTGGGACAGTCCCGTTAAGGAAGGGTGGGGCAGGCCGAGGTTGGGGCTGGTGGCCAGGAGAGCGGGTTCGGAGGAGCGGGACAATGCACCTGCTTTGATTCTGAGTGGTGGTGGACAGGCACACTCCCACACCCTCGCTCAGCCTCCCCGGCCGGAACAGAGTTGGCACTGCAGTGCTCCGGACTTCCTGGATCATCCCGATGCCCTCACGACCGGGCCTCCGGGGCTGTAGTCTTCCCAGCCTCAGGGTGTCCATGTGACACAACAACATCCCAGTTACCTGGCGTGTGCCCTGCGCGCGTTGTGCCCAGCGCGCGTCCCCTCACCTGTGCTCCTGTACGTGCCGTCTCCTGGTGCCGACCTCCTCACATAGTACTTCAGGGGGTTGGGCCACACGTCCTCACTGATGATCTATCGGGGGAGTCACGTCTCGGCAGGACAGGGCAGGCATCTGGTTACAAAGCCCAGACGCTGGGGAACACACCAAGCTCTCTTACGGCATTAGGCACCGAGTCCTTACCTCAGCGATCCGGCCAGATCCGGCCAGGTTGTGGTCAGAGAACCAGTTGAAGAAGTTAAGGCTGCTGTTCTGGTGCCTGCGTCTGTAGGCCTGTCTTTCATAATGCCGGTGCCAATGAATGGCAGTGGAATGGGACGCCCGGTATCCTGCAGCACGAGGAGCATGGGGACAGGGGCGCACTGCCTGTCAACTTCTAACCGCCTCCTGCTGCCGCCCGTGCGGGGAGCCTCCACTCACCTGTGATGCTGACGACATACTCCTTCACGATCACACTGTTGCGGAAGTAGGGGTTGCTGCGAAAGAACAGCATCATCTTGCAGCCCTCGCTGGCCTGCCTCACGTCCTCCACCTGTATAGAACAAGGGTGGGTGGGGGAAGGGGCGCGGGGGAAGACGTCTCCTGTAGGAGACACCCACCGCCTCCCTGCCAGCAGGGATAGGTCACTTTCCCAAGCCCCCTACCTCCCTAGCCCTGGTCTGTGCAGGCTCACCTTCAAATTGGTCATGTGGCTGAGCATGGCTTCGTCTTGGTCACTCATCATGGCTGACAATTCCGGGTGGTTCGCAAACTGCTGTGGGTCCTGGAGCCTGCACGCTGCAAGCTGGACGACAAACAACTAGCACATGCAGCGCATCTACACAAGCACCTGGCTTGGCCCGATCCCTCTATCCTCTGGCAAGGCCCCCACGTCCATCCCCGCCCGAAGCAGGCCAGAGGAGCACAAAGGCTCTTGAGGCCCGCACGTGTCTGCCCCCACTCTGGCTGACTCCGCTTCCTGACACACTTTGATCTGCCCTGCATCCTTGCCCGCTCAGGGCTCCACAGGACATCTCTATTTCTGCACATCACACATTCCTGACAATGTCTCAGGACTCGGACCCAGAGACGGCCTCGGCCGTGGCAAGACTCTGAGAAGGACCTGCGGGCCCGAGAGCCGCCTGCAGACAACTCTGGCCGTTCTTCTGCGCTTGATTCTGACCTGCGGCTGCGGCCCTGGACCCCCAGGAAGGGTTTCGGTGGGAGCTGCGTGTTCAAAGGGCGTCTCCGAGCTTTTGCATCAGACTGTGGTCACTGCCGCGACACTGACTGCCGTGTGTCTATTTCCTTGCTGAACTACCTCTCCCCGCTGGTGGCTCTCTCCTTCACTGGGGCGGGCACACTGTGGTCCCCCGCGTCTACCATCAAGGATACAGCTTTGGCCCAGAATCCGGGGATGCGCTGAATGGTGGTGCTCCTCAGTTCTAAATAGGGACGGCGCCTCTGCCATGTCTTGCGCTTGAGCCGACAGAAGGCCCTGCTGGCTTCCAAGTTCACCGGCTCCATCTCTAACTGAAGGGCCCGGAGCACCTCCAGTGGGGACCAGGTGCACTTGCCACCCTGCCCTGATCTGCCTGCTCCTGCTCCCCTGGCTCCTCTGCTGGAGCTTTTGCTTCTGCTTCTCCCTCTAACTCTTGCTCAGCCTCACCCACCACCTCCACTGGCTGCAAGATGTCCTTGCCCTCCAGGACATACTGCTCCAGGCCACTGATTTCCTGCTCAATCAACCCCTCCTCGGCCTCCTCCTCCGCCTCCTCCTCCCCCTGCTCGGTCTCATCCTCAACCTCCTCCATATCGTCCTCCTCCACGTCCTCCTCCTCCTCCTCCAGTTGCTGCTCCTCCTCCTCGTCCTCCAACTCCTCCATATCGTCCTCCTCCTCGTCCTCCTCCTCCTCCTCCTCCAGTTGCTGCTGCTCCTCCTCCTCGTCCTCCTCCTCCTGCCAATCTTCCTCCTCCTCCTCCTGCCACTCTTCCTCCTCGTCTGGCCCTTGCACAAACTCATGATCCTCTTCCTCCACCAACAGCTCTTCGCTCATCACCTCCTCGTGCCTCCCCACCTCCAGATCTGGGAAGAGCTCATCCACGGCCAGAAACAAGTCATACCCTGCCACCGTCCTCACCGCCTGCACGACGCCCGCCCACTGCACCACGTCCTGCTCCGGTGCCACCAACTCACCCTGCAGGTCCCCCTCCTCCCCTTCCCGGGGCTCCACACCCTCTGCCCACTGCTGCAGGGCACTCTGGTCGTCCCGCACGATCTGCTCCTCAGCCAGCACCCCCTCCTCTCTCCCCAAGTCAGGGTGCGGACAAAGTTCCTGGCCTGCCGCCAACCTCTCGTCCCCACTCACAAACGCCACCACCTGCGTGACGTCCGCCATGGCCGGGACCACCTCCACTCTCAGGACCGCCTCTGCCCTTACCTCCTGGGCGTCATCAGCTTCCTGCACCAAACTGAACATAATAGCGTCCTGGGACGCCCAACCGCCACCGGCCCGAGTCAAGGGCCCCTGCTGCGCCGGGTGGCCTGAGGGGCCCTAGCTCCCGAAGGCCCCCGAGCCGCCGCGAGACCACACAGGCGGTCTCAGGAGCCCGGCTGTCTCCCAACGCAGCCCAACTCCCTTCCGGGCGCTGGCCCTCAGCCCCGTGGTGTGAGGAAGCAGCTGCCGCAAGCCCCGGGACTGCCGAGCCTCAGCACCCCCACCCCTGCCGAGCGCACCACCTTGCCGTGTCCGCCTCGGGGGTCGTTGTCCCGCCAAGCGGCGTCCCAGGGGGCGCCTGCCTAACCTCCGGTCACGTGGACGCCGAGAAAGGAAGTCGCCGCTGGACACGCCCCTCGCGCCTCGGGGGGCTGGGCGCGCCGGACGCCCGCGGTCCCATCAGCGAGACCACCCTGGGAGCAACCCTGCGAAGCCCCCGGCTCACGCGCGCCGTGCCATTTCGGCCTCGCACCCGGAGCCAAGCGTTCGTCAGGACGCCCGGCTCCTGTCTTGGCATCCACGGCTGTCCTGGCGATCTCTGCCTGCTGGGCTCCTTCTCAAGTCCAATCACACTTCCCCCTGCAGAATTTGGTTCCCACTGCATCACAGGGAGCCCTCGTAAAAGCCACGGGGACAAACACGGCGGGCAGGGGAGGTTATCCCGGGATATGGGATATCTGAGAGTGAAGCTACAGCCAAAGGGAAGGCCTGTGGCTGGAGGGGACTGGAGCCCCCGTTCTGGTCGCCTTGAGTTCACAGGACCAGCGCGGCTTAGAAACGGGCTCCTTCTGTCACTGGAACGGTCCTTTTGCGTTTCCCATGGCTCTTGCCCTCTCTCTTTCCCTCATTCCCACTCTCTCGCCCATCCACGCCTTGGGTCTCAGCGGCCAGAAAGAAGGGTGACTTGATATTGCTTCAGGATTACTGGGTTGCAGAAGAAGGCCTGCACCCAAAGACGCGGCAAAGCAACCCTCCTGCTTGCAGGAGGCCATTTCCATGTGAGCAAATGTAGAAGGGCCCCCAAATGGGCCACATGTACTGACTGTGGGCATCACGGGCCAGAGACTGCCCAACACAACTTCGTGTCCATGCCTGTGCCTCCGTGTGTGCGCGCCTGTGTCTGTGTGCGCGCGCACGAGTGGCTCAGTGTGCGGGGGCGCTGTGTGTGACACCTAGGGCGCAGGCACTCTGCTTCTCCTCGTCCCCTTGGCCACTCACCCTTCCAGCGTCGGATTCATCCCCAATTGAGCATTCTATACTGACCCACTTCCCACATGGCTTGCCTCCCTTGCCCAGAGTCCCTGCATGCACCCTATCCACCCACTCGCGAAACGTGGATCCGAATCCTACGGCGCACGGGGAGGTCCTCACGGCCAAATACACTGTGCTCAGGCTTCTAGGGAGGGCATTTGGTTCCACTGTGAGCGGAACTGTGAAGCCTCCCACCTGGTTGCCTGCCGTCAAGGTGTGAGCCCCGACTGCCCACAGGGAGGGTGCTAGCTAATCTATCTTCCCGTAGGTCCCAGCACTGGACCTTGAGGCCCTTGCTCCAAAAGCCTTTTCTTTGAAGTACCTTATCTTCCTCGGGAAAACGGGAAGACCCTATGCAGTGGACTTTCTCCCAGTTCTTCCTCCTCCCCAGCCTGCGCCACCAGGGAAGAATTCTGCCCTCTCACGCCGCCACCCACTCACCCACCCACCCCTAGAAACACTTAAACACACTTCCGCAACTGTGCAAGCCCAGGCCGCAGAGGGACTGGACATTCCCAGGCAGGCAACGGAGAGGCCCAAACCAAGCCACGGACAGCACACAGACACACACAGCTTGATGCTCTTCATTTATCTTGCCCAAGGAACAAATACACACGGACAAACACAGTTGATGAGCTTGCTTTTTCCATCCCTTTCATTCCCCGCTCCGCGTGGCTCTAGGTGTCAATGCCTTCCCGGAGGCTGTTTCTGCACCTGTTTCACGTGCAGGAAAATGGTGTTTGATTGAAAACACATTTGTATCTGCAAAAGCTCCTTCCCTGCACTACCGGGGTTTGGAAATCGAGTGACGGTCCCTCCTAGGTATCTCAGACTTTGGGAGGTGCCCTGAACACGCAAACCTCGTACGTATCGCCTCCTCTGAGCACTGCCAGAGTACTGAACAATGGCTCGACGGCCTCCCCCGCCAAGTGGGTCACTGTACCACTGGGATCGCTTCTCGTCAGTTTCCCCCAGCCCCATGTTCAACAAGTCCCACCACAAGCCCTCTGTCACGGACAGCGCTCTCAGGATGCCCCGCGTAGGAAGAAGGAGACACCTGAGGACATACATGACGGCTCTGAGGACCAACAGAGGGACGTGGTGGCAGAGAAGCCTCAGGCTTCGCAAGAAGAATATCTCCCGGCAATTGTGCGAAGGGATGTAGGAAGACCACGGTGGGACAGTCCCGTTAAGGAAGGGTGGGGCAGGCCGAGGTTGGGGCTGGTGGCCAGGAGAGCGGGTTCGGAGGAGCGGGACAATGCACCTGCTTTGATTCTGAGTGGTGGTGGACAGGCACACTCCCACACCCTCGCTCAGCCTCCCCGGCCGGAACAGAGTTGGCACTGCAGTGCTCCGGACTTCCTGGATCATCCCGATGCCCGCACGACCGGGCCTCCGGGGCTGTAGTCTTCCCAGCCTCAGGGTGTCCATGTGACACAACAACATCCCAGTTACCTGGCGTGTGCCCTGCGCGCGTTGTGCCCAGCGCGCGTCCCCTCACCTGTGCTCCTGTACGTGCCGTCTCCTGGTGCCGACCTCCTCACATAGTACTTCAGGGGGTTGGGCCACACGTCCTCACTGATGATCTATCGGGGGAGTCACGTCTCGTCTCGACAGGGCAGGCATCTGGTTACAAAGCCCAGACGCTGGGGAACACACCAAGCTCTCTTACGGCATTAGGCACCGAGTCCTTACCTCAGCGATCCGGCCAGATCCGGCCAGGTTGTGGTCAAAGAACCAGTTGAAGAAGTTAAGGCTGCTGTTCTGGTGCCTGCGTCTGTAGGCCTGTCTTTCATAATGCCGGTGCCAATGAATGGCAGTGGAATGGGACGCCCGGTATCCTGCAGCACGAGGAGCATGGGGACAGGGGCGCACTGCCTGTCAACTTCTAACCGCCTCCTGCTGCCGCCCGTGCGGGGAGCCTCCACTCACCTGTGATGCTGACGACATACTCCTTCACGATCACACTGTTGCGGAAGTAGGGGTTGCTGCGAAAGAACAGCATCATCTTGCAGCCCTCGCTGGCCTGCCTCACGTCCTCCACCTGTATAGAACAAGGGTGGGTGGGGGAAGGGGCGCGGGGGAAGACGTCTCCTGTAGGAGACACCCACCGCCTCCCTGCCAGCAGGGATAGGTCACTTTCCCAAGCCCCCTACCTCCCTAGCCCTGGTCTGTGCAGGCTCACCTTCAAATTGGTCATGTGGCTGAGCATGGCTTCGTCTTGGTCACTCATCATGGCTGACAATTCCGGGTGGTTCGCAAACTGCTGTGGGTCAAGGAGCCTGCACGCTGCAAGCTGGACGACAAACAACTAGCACATGCAGCGCATCTACACAAGCACCTGGCTTGGCCCGATCCCTCTATCCTCTGGCAAGGCCCCCACGTCCATCCCCGCCCGAAGCAGGCCAGAGGAGCACAAAGGCTCTTGAGGCCCGCACGTGTCTGCCCCCACTCTGGCTGACTCCGCTTCCTGACACACTTTGATCTGCCCTGCATCCTTGCCCGCTCAGGGCTCCACAGGACATCTCTATTTCTGCACATCACACATTCCTGACAATGTCTCAGGACTCGGACCCAGAGACGGCCTCGGCCGTGGCAAGACTCTGAGAAGGACCTGCGGGCCCGAGAGCCGCCTGCAGACAACTCTGGCCGTTCTTCTGGGCTTGATTCTGACCTGCGGCTGCGGCCCTGGACCCCCAGGAAGGGTTTCGGTGGGAGCTGCGTGTTCAAAGGGCGTCTCCGAGCTTTTGCATCAGACTGTGGTCACTGCCGCGACACTGACTGCCGTGTGTCTATTTCCTTGCTGAACTACCTCTCCCCGCTGGTGGCTCTCTCCTTCACTGGGGCGGGCACACTGTGGTCCCCCGCGTCTACCATCAAGGATACAGCTTTGGCCCAGAATCCGGGGATGCGCTGAATGGTGGTGCTCCTCAGTTCTAAATAGGGACGGCGCCTCTGCCATGTCTTGCGCTTGAGCCGACAGAAGGCCCTGCTGGCTTCCAAGTTCACCGGCTCCATCTCTAACTGAAGGGCCCGGAGCACCTCCAGTGGGGACCAGGTGCACTTGCCACCCTGCCCTGACTCTGCCTGCTCCTGCTCCCCTGGCTCCTCTGCTGGAGCTTTTGCTTCTGCTTCTCCCTCTAACTCTTGCTCAGCCTCACCCACCACCTCCACTGGCTGCAAGATGTCCTTGCCCTCCAGGACATACTGCTCCAGGCCACTGATTTCCTGCTCAATCAACCCCTCCTCGGCCTCCTCCTCCGCCTCCTCCTCCCCCTGCTCGGTCTCATCCTCAACCTCCTCCATATCGTCCTCCTCCACGTCCTCCTCCTCCTCCAGTTGCTGCTCCTCCTCCTCGTCCTCCTCCTCGTCCTCCTCCTCCTCCTCCTCCAGTTGCTGCTGCTCCTCCTCCTCGTCCTCCTCCTCCTGCCACTCTTCCTCCTCCTCCTCCTGCCACTCTTCCTCCTCCTCCTCCTGCCACTCTTCCTCCTCGTCTGGCCCTTGCACAAACTCATGATCCTCTTCCTCCACCAACAGCTCTTCGCTCATCACCTCCTCGTGCCTCCCCACCTCCAGATCTGGGAAGAGCTCATCCACGGCCAGAAACAAGTCATACCCTGCCACCGTCCTCACCGCCTGCACGACGCCCGCCCACTGCACCACGTCCTGCTCCGGTGCCACCAACTCACCCTGCAGGTCCCCCTCCTCCCCTTCCCGGGGCTCCACACCCTCTGCCCACTGCTGCAGGGCACTCTGGTCGTCCCGCACGATCTGCTCCTCAGCCAGCACCCCCTCCTCTCTCCCCAAGTCAGGGTGCGGACAAAGTTCCTGGCCTGCCGCCAACCTCTCGTCCCCACTCACAAACGCCACCACCTGCGTGACGTCCGCCATGGCCGGGACCACCTCCACTCTCAGGACCGCCTCTGCCCTTACCTCCTGGGCGTCATCAGCTTCCTGCACCAAACTGAACATAATAGCGTCCTGGGACGCCCAACCGCCACCGGCCCGAGTCAAGGGCCCCTGCTGCGCCGGGTGGCCTGAGGGTCCCTAGCTCCCGAAGGCCCCCGAGCCGCAGCGAGACCACACAGGCGGTCTCAGGAGCCCGGCTGTCTCCCAACGCAGCCTCACTCCCTTCCGGGCGCTGGCCCTCAGCCCCGTGGTGTGAGGAAGCAGCTGCCGCAAGCCCCGGGACTGCCGAGCCTCAGCACCCCCACCCCTGCCGAGCGCACCACCTTGCCGTGTCCGCCTCGGGGGTCGTTGTCCCGCCAAGCGGCGTCCCAGGGGGCGCCTGCCTAACCTCCGGTCACGTGGACGCCGAGAAAGGAAGTCGCCGCTGGACACGCCCCTCGCGCCTCGGGGAGCTGGGCGCGCCGGACGCCCGCCGTCCCATCAGCGAGACCACCCTGGGAGCAACCCTGCGAAGCCCCCGGCTCACGCGCGCCGTGCCATTTCGGCCTCGCACCCGGAGCCAAGCGTTCGTCAGGACGCCCGGCTCCTGTCTTGGCATCCACGGCTGTCCTGGCGATCTCTGCCTGCTGGGCTCCTTCTCAAGTCCAATCACACTTCCCCCTGCAGAATTTGGTTCCCACTGCATCACAGGGAGCCCTCGTAAAAGCCACGGGGACAAACACGGCGGGCAGGAGAGGTTTTCCCGGGATATGGGATATCTGAGAGTGAAGCTACAGCCAAAGGGAAGGCCTGTGGCTGGAGGGGACTGGAGCCCCCGTTCTGGTCGCCTTGAGTTCACAGGACCAGCGCGGCCTAGAAACGGGCTCCTTCTGTCACTGGAACGGTCCTTTTGCGTTTCCCATGGCTCTTGCCCTCTCTCTTTCCCTCATTCCAACTCTCTCGCCCATCCACGCCTTGGGTCTCAGCGGCCAGAAAGAAGGGTGACTTGATATTGCTTCAGGATTACTGGGTTGCAGAAGAAGGCCTGCACCCAAAGACGCGGCAAAGCAACCCTCCTGCTTGCAGGAGGCCATTTCCATGTGAGCAAATGTAGAAGGGCCCCCAAATGGGCCACATGTACTGACTGTGGGCATCACGGGCCAGAGACTGCCCAACACAACTTCGTGTCCATGCCTGTGCCTCCGTGTGTGCGCGCCTGTGTCTGTGTGCGCGCGCACGAGTGGCTCAGTGTGCGGGGGCGCTGTGTGTGACACCTAGGGCGCAGGCACTCTGCTTCTCCTCGTCCCCTTGGCCACTCACCCTTCCAGCGTCGGATTCATCCCCAATTGAGCATACTATACTGACCCACTTCCCACATGGCTTGCCTCCCTTGCCCAGAGTCCCTGCATGCACCCTATCCACGCACTCGCGAAACGTGGATCCGAATCCTACGGCGCACGGGGAGGTCCTCACGGCCAAATACACTGTGCTCAGGCTTCTAGGGAGGGCATTTGGTTCCACTGTGAGCGGAACTGTGAAGCCTCCCACCTGGTTGCCTGCCGTCAAGGTGTGAGCCCCGACTGCCCACAGGGAGGGTGCTAGCTAATCTATCTTCCCGTAGGTCCCAGCACTGGACCTTGAGGCCCTTCCTCCAAAAGCCTTTTCTTTGAAGTACCTTATCTTCCTCGGGAAAACGGGAAGACCCTATGCAGTGGACTTTCTCCCAGTTCTTCCTCCTCCCCAGCCTGCGCCACCAGGGAAGAATTCTGCCCTCTCACGCCGCCACCCACTCACCCACCCACCCCTAGAAACACTTAAACACACTTCCGCAACTGTGCAAGCCCAGGCCGCAGAGGGACTGGACATTCCCAGGCAGGCAACGGAGAGGCCCAAACCAAGCCACGGACAGCACACAGACACACACAGCTTGATGCTCTTCATTTATCTTGCCCAAGGAACAAATACACACGGACAAACACAGTTGATGAGCTTGCTTTTTCCATCCCTTTCATTCCCCGCTCCGCGTGGCTCTAGGTGTCAATGCCTTCCCGGAGGCTGTTTCTGCACCTGTTTCACGTGCAGGAAAATGGTGTTTGATTGAAAACACATTTGTATCTGCAAAAGCTCCTTCCGTGCACTACCTGGGTTTGGAAATCGAGTGACGGTCCCTCCTAGGTATCTCACACTTTGGGAGGTGCCCTGAACACGCAAACCTCGTACGTATCGCCTCCTCTGAGCACTGCCAGAGTACTGAACAATGGCTCGACGGCCTCCCCCGCCAAGTGGGTCACTGTACCACTGGGATCGCTTCTCCTCAGTTTCCCCCAGCCCCGTGTTCAACAAGTCCCACCACAAGCCCTCTGTCACGGACAGCGCTCTCAGGATGCCCCGCGTAGGAAGAAGGAGACACCTGAGGACATACATGACGGCTCTGAGGACTAACGGAGGGACGCGGTGGCAGAGAAGCCTCAGGCTTCGCAAGAAGAATATCTCCCGGCAATTGTGCGAAGGGATGTAGGAAGAACACGGTGGGACAGTCCCGTTAAGGAAGGGTGGGGCAGGCCGAAGTTGGGGTTGGTGGCCAGGAGAGCGGGTTCGGAGGAGCGGGACAATGCACCTGCTTTGATTCTGAGTGGTGGTGGACAGGCACACTCCCACACCCTCGCTCAGCCTCCCCGGCCGGAACAGAGTTGGCACTGCAGTGCTCCGGACTTCCTGGATCATCCCGATGCCCGCACGACCGGGCCTCCGGGGCTGTAGTCTTCCCAGCCACAGGGTGTCCATGTGACACAACAACATCCCAGTTACCTGGCGTGTGCCCTGCGCGCGTTGTGCCCAGCGCGCGTCCCCTCACCTGTGCTCCTGTACGTGCCGTCTCCTGGTGCCGACCTCCTCACATAGTACTTCAGGGGGTTGGGCCACACGTCCTCACTGATGATCTATCGGGGGAGTCACGTCTCGGCACGACAGGGCAGGCATCTGGTTACAAAGCCCAGACGCTGGGGAACACACCAAGCTCTCTTACGGCATTAGGCACCGAGTCCTTACCTCAGCGATCCGGCCAGATCCGGCCAGGTTGTGGTCAGAGAACCAGTTGAAGAAGTTAAGGCTGCTGTTCTGGTGCCTGCGTCTGTAGGCCTGTCTTTCATAATGCCGGTGCCAATGAATGGCAGTGGAATGGGACGCCCGGTATCCTGCAGCACGAGGAGCATGGGGACAGGGGCGCACTGCCTGTCAACTTCTAACCGCCTCCTGCTGCCGCCCGTGCGGGGAGCCTCCACTCACCTGTGATGCTGACGACATACTCCTTCACGATCACACTGTTGCGGAAGTAGGGGTTGCTGCGAAAGAACAGCATCATCTTGCAGCCCTCGCTGGCCTGCCTCACGTCCTCCACCTGTATAGAACAAGGGTGGGTGGGGGAAGGGGCGCGGGGGAAGACGTCTCCTGTAGGAGACACCCACCGCCTCCCTGCCAGCAGGGATAGGTCACTTTCCCAAGCCCCCTACCCCCCTAGCCCTGGTCTGTGCAGGCTCACCTTCAAATTGGTCATGTGGCTGAGCATGGCTTCGTCTTGGTCACTCATCATGGCTGACAATTCCGGGTGGTTCGCAAACTGCTGTGGGTCAAGGAGCCTGCACGCTGCAAGCTGGACGACAAACAACTAGCACATGCAGCGCATCTACACAAGCACCTGGCTTGGCCCGATCCCTCTATCCTCTGGCAAGGCCCCCACGTCCATCCCCGCCCGAAGCAGGCCAGAGGAGCACAAAGGCTCTTGAGGCCCGCACGTGTCTGCCCCCACTCTGGCTGACTCCGCTTCCTGACACACTTTGATCTGCCCTGCATCCTTGCCCGCTCAGGGCTCCACAGGACATCTCTATTTCTGCACATCACACATTCCTGACAATGTCTCAGGACTCGGACCCAGAGACGGCCTCGGCCGTGGCAAGACTCTGAGAAGGACCTGCGGGCCCGAGAGCCGCCTGCAGACAACTCTGGCCGTTCTTCTGGGCTTGATTCTGACCTGCGGCTGCGGCCCTGGACCCCCAGGAAGGGTTTCGGTGGGAGCTGCGTGTTCAAAGGGCGTCTCCGAGCTTTTGCATCAGACTGTGGTCACTGCCGCGACACTGACTGCCGTGTGTCTATTTCCTTGCTGAACTACCTCTCCCCGCTGGTGGCTCTCTCCTTCACTGGGGCGGGCACACTGTGGTCCCCCGCGTCTACCATCAAGGATACAGCTTTGGCCCAGAATCCGGGGATGCGCTGAATGGTGGTGCTCCTCAGTTCTAAATAGGGACGGCGCCTCTGCCATGTCTTGCGCTTGAGCCGACAGAAGGCCCTGCTGGCTTCCAAGTTCACCGGCTCCATCTCTAACTGAAGGGCCCGGAGCACCTCCAGTGGGGACCAGGTGCACTTCCCACCCTGCCCTGACTCTGCCTGCTCCTGCTCCCCTGGCTCCTCTGCTGGAGCTTTTGCTTCTGCTTCTCCCTCTAACTCTTGCTCAGCCTCACCCACCACCTCCACTGGCTGCAAGATGTCCTTGCCCTCCAGGACATACTGCTCCAGGCCACTGATTTCCTGCTCAATCAACCCCTCCTCGGCCTCCTCCTCCGCCTCCTCCTCCCCCTGCTCGGTCTCATCCTCAACCTCCTCCATATCGTCCTCCTCCACGTCCTCCTCCTCCTCCTCCAGTTGCTGCTCCTCCTCCTCGTCCTCCAACTCCTCCATATCGTCCTCCTCCTCGTCCTCCTCCTCCTCCTCCTCCAGTTGCTGCTGCTCCTCCTCCTCGTCCTCCTCCTCCTGCCACTCTTCCTCCTCCTCCTCCTGCCACTCTTCCTCCTCCTCCTCCTGCCACTCTTCCTCCTCGTCTGGCCCTTGCACAAACTCATGATCCTCTTCCTCCACCAACAGCTCTTCGCTCATCACCTCCTCGTGCCTCCCCACCTCCAGATCTGGGAAGAGCTCATCCAGGGCCAGAAACAAGTCATACCCTGCCACCGTCCTCACCGCCTGCACGACGCCCGCCCACTGCACCACGTCCTGCTCCGGTGCCACCAACTCACCCTGCAGGTCCCCCTCCTCCCCTTCCCGGGGCTCCACACCCTCTGCCCACTGCTGCAGGGCACTCTGGTCGTCCCGCACGATCTGCTCCTCAGCCAGCACCCCCTCCTCTCTCCCCAAGTCAGGGTGCGGACAAAGTTCCTGGCCTGCCGCCAACCTCTCGTCCCCACTCACAAACGCCACCACCTGCGTGACGTCCGACATCGCCGGCACCACCTCCACTCTCAGGACCGCCTCTGCCCTTACCTCCTGGGCGTCATCAGCTTCCTGCACCAAACTGAACATAATAGCGTCCTGGGACGCCCAACCGCCACCGGCCCGAGTCAAGGGCCCCTGCTGCGCCGGGTGGCCTGAGGGGCCCTAGCTCCCGAAGGCCCCCGAGCCGCAGCGAGACCACACAGGCGGTCTCAGGAGCCCGGCTGTCTCCCAACGCAGCCTCACTCCCTTCCGGGCGCTGGCCCTCAGCCCCGTGGTGTGAGGAAGCAGCTGCCGCAAGCCCCGGGACTGCCGAGCCTCAGCACCCCCACCCCTGCCGAGCGCACCACCTTGCCGTGTCCGCCTCGGGGGTCGTTGTCCCGCCAAGCGGCGTCCCAGGGGGCGCCTGCCTAACCTCCGGTCACGTGGACGCCGAGAAAGGAAGTCGCCGCTGGACACGCCCCTCGCGCCTCGGGGAGCTGGGCGCGCCGGACGCCCGCCGTCCCATCAGCGAGACCACCCTGGGAGCAACCCTGCGAAGCCCCCGGCTCACGCGCGCCGTGCCATTTCGGCCTCGCACCCGGAGCCAAGCGTTCGTCAGGACGCCCGGCTCCTGTCTTGGCATCCACGGCGATCTCTGCCTGCTGGGCTCCTTCTCAAGTCCAATCACACTTCCCCCTGCAGAATTTGGTTCCCACTGCATCACAGGGAGCCCTCGTAAAAGCCACGGGGACAAACACGGCGGGCAGGAGAGGTTATCCCGGGATATGGGATATCTGAGAGTGAAGCTACAGCCAAAGGGAAGGCCTGTGGCTGGAGGGGACTGGAGCCCCCGTTCTGGTCGCCTTGAGTTCACAGGACCAGCGCGGCCTAGAAACGGGCTCCTTCTGTCACTGGAACGGTCCTTTTGCGTTTCCCATGGCTCTTGCCCTCTCTCTTTCCCTCATTCCAACTCTCTCGCCCATCCACGCCTTGGGTCTCAGCGGCCAGAAAGAAGGGTGACTTGATATTGCTTCAGGATTACTGGGTTGCAGAAGAAGGCCTGCACCCAAAGACGCGGCAAAGCAACCCTCCTGCTTGCAGGAGGCCATTTCCATGTGAGCAAATGTAGAAGGGCCCCCAAATGGGCCACATGTACTGACTGTGGGCATCACGGGCCAGAGACTGCCCAACACAACTTCGTGTCCATGCCTGTGCCTCCGTGTGTGCGCGCCTGTGTCTGTGTGCGCGCGCACGAGTGGCTCAGTGTGCGGGGGCGCTGTGTGTGACACCTAGGGCGCAGGCACTCTGCTTCTCCTCGTCCCCTTGGCCACTCACCCTTCCAGCGTCGGATTCATCCCCAATTGAGCATACTATACTGACCCACTTCCCACATGGCTTGCCTCCCTTGCCCAGAGTCCCTGCATGCACCCTATCCACGCACTCGCGAAACGTGGATCCGAATCCTACGGCGCACGGGGAGGTCCTCACGGCCAAATACACTGTGCTCAGGCTTCTAGGGAGGGCATTTGGTTCCACTGTGAGCGGAACTGTGAAGCCTCCCACCTGGTTGCCTGCCGTCAAGGTGTGAGCCCCGACTGCCCACAGGGAGGGTGCTAGCTAATCTATCTTCCCGTAGGTCCCAGCACTGGACCTTGAGGCCCTTCCTCCAAAAGCCTTTTCTTTGAAGTACCTTATCTTCCTCGGGAAAACGGGAAGACCCTATGCAGTGGACTTTCTCCCAGTTCTTCCTCCTCCCCAGCCTGCGCCACCAGGGAAGAATTCTGCCCTCTCACGCCGCCACCCACTCACCCACTCACCCCTAGAAACACTTAAACACACTTCCGCAACTGTGCAAGCCCAGGCCGCAGAGGGACTGGACATTCCCAGGCAGGCAACGGAGAGGCCCAAACCAAGCCACGGACAGCACACAGACACACACAGCTTGATGCTCTTCATTTATCTTGCCCAAGGAACAAATACACACGGACAAACACAGTTGATGAGCTTGCTTTTTCCATCCCTTTCATTCCCCGCTCCGCGTGGCTCTAGGTGTCAATGCCTTCCCGGAGGCTGTTTCTGCACCTGTTTCACGTGCAGGAAAATGGTGTTTGATTGAAAACACATTTGTATCTGCAAAAGCTCCTTCCGTGCACTACCTGGGTTTGGAAATCGAGTGACGGTCCCTCCTAGGTATCTCACACTTTGGGAGGTGCCCTGAACACGCAAACCTCGTACGTATCGCCTCCTCTGAGCACTGCCAGAGTACTGAACAATGGCTCGACGGCCTCCCCCGCCAAGTGGGTCACTGTACCACTGGGATCGCTTCTCCTCAGTTTCCCCCAGCCCCGTGTTCAACAAGTCCCACCACAAGCCCTCTGTCACGGACAGCGCTCTCAGGATGCCCCGCGTAGGAAGAAGGAGACACCTGAGGACATACATGACGGCTCTGAGGACCAACGGAGGGACGCGGTGGCAGAGAAGCCTCAGGCTTCGCAAGAAGAATATCTCCCGGCAATTGTGCGAAGGGATGTAGGAAGAACACGGTGGGACAGTCCCGTTAAGGAAGGGTGGGGCAGGCCGAGGTTGGGGTTGGTGGCCAGGAGAGCGGGTTCGGAGGAGCGGGACAATGCACCTGCTTTGATTCTGAGTGGTGGTGGACAGGCACACTCCCACACCCTCGCTCAGCCTCCCCGGCCGGAACAGAGTTGGCACTGCAGTGCTCCGGACTTCCTGGATCATCCCGATGCCCGCACGACCGGGCCTCCGGGGCTGTAGTCTTCCCAGCCACAGGGTGTCCATGTGACACAACAACATCCCAGTTACCTGGCGTGTGCCCTGCGCGCGTTGTGCCCAGCGCGCGTCCCCTCACCTGTGCTCCTGTACGTGCCGTCTCCTGGTGCCGACCTCCTCACATAGTACTTCAGGGGGTTGGGCCACACGTCCTCACTGATGATCTATCGGGGGAGTCACGTCTCGGCACGACAGGGCAGGCATCTGGTTACAAAGCCCAGACGCTGGGGAACACACCAAGCTCTCTTACGGCATTAGGCACCGAGTCCTTACCTCAGCGATCCGGCCAGATCCGGCCAGGTTGTGGTCAGAGAACCAGTTGAAGAAGTTAAGGCTGCTGTTCTGGTGCCTGCGTCTGTAGGCCTGTCTTTCATAATGCCGGTGCCAATGAATGGCAGTGGAATGGGACGCCCGGTATCCTGCAGCACGAGGAGCATGGGGACAGGGGCGCACTGCCTGTCAACTTCTAACCGCCTCCTGCTGCCGCCCGTGCGGGGAGCCTCCACTCACCTGTGATGCTGACGACATACTCCTTCACGATCACACTGTTGCGGAAGTAGGGGTTGCTGCGAAAGAACAGCATCATCTTGCAGCCCTCGCTGGCCTGCCTCACGTCCTCCACCTGTATAGAACAAGGGTGGGTGGGGGAAGGGGCGCGGGGGAAGACGTCTCCTGTAGGAGACACCCACCGCCTCCCTGCCAGCAGGGATAGGTCACTTTCCCAAGCCCCCTACCTCCCTAGCCCTGGTCTGTGCAGGCTCACCTTCAAATTGGTCATGTGGCTGAGCATGGCTTCGTCTTGGTCACTCATCATGGCTGACAATTCCGGGTGGTTCGCAAACTGCTGTGGGTCAAGGAGCCTGCACGCTGCAAGCTGGACGACAAACAACTAGCACATGCAGCGCATCTACACAAGCACCTGGCTTGGCCCGATCCCTCTATCCTCTGGCAAGGCCCCCACGTCCATCCCCGCCCGAAGCAGGCCAGAGGAGCACAAAGGCTCTTGAGGCCCGCACGTGTCTGCCCCCACTCTGGCTGACTCCGCTTCCTGACACACTTTGATCTGCCCTGCATCCTTGCCCGCTCAGGGCTCCACAGGACATCTCTATTTCTGCACATCACACATTCCTGACAATGTCTCAGGACTCGGACCCAGAGACGGCCTCGGCCGTGGCAAGACTCTGAGAAGGACCTGCGGGCCCGAGAGCCGCCTGCAGACAACTCTGGCCGTTCTTCTGCGCTTGATTCTGACCTGCGGCTGCGGCCCTGGACCCCCAGGAAGGGTTTCGGTGGGAGCTGCGTGTTCAAAGGGCGTCTCCGAGCTTTTGCATCAGACTGTGGTCACTGCCGCGACACTGACTGCCGTGTGTCTATTTCCTTGCTGAACTACCTCTCCCCGCTGGTGGCTCTCTCCTTCACTGGGGCGGGCACACTGTGGTCCCCCGCGTCTACCATCAAGGATACAGCTTTGGCCCAGAATCCGGGGATGCGCTGAATGGTGGTGCTCCTCAGTTCTAAATAGGGACGGCGCCTCTGCCATGTCTTGCGCTTGAGCCGACAGAAGGCCCTGCTGGCTTCCAAGTTCACCGGCTCCATCTCTAACTGAAGGGCCCGGAGCACCTCCAGTGGGGACCAGGTGCACTTCCCACCCTGCCCTGACTCTGCCTGCTCCTGCTCCCCTGGCTCCTCTGCTGGAGCTTTTGCTTCTGCTTCTCCCTCTAACTCTTGCTCAGCCTCACCCACCACCTCCACTGGCTGCAAGATGTCCTTGCCCTCCAGGACATACTGCTCCAGGCCACTGATTTCCTGCTCAATCAACCCCTCCTCGGCCTCCTCCTCCGCCTCCTCCTCCCCCTGCTCGGTCTCATCCTCAACCTCCTCCATATCGTCCTCCTCCACGTCCTCCTCCTCCTCCTCCAGTTGCTGCTCCTCCTCCTCGTCCTCCAACTCCTCCATATCGTCCTCCTCCTCGTCCTCCTCCTCCTCCTCCTCCAGTTGCTGCTGCTCCTCCTCCTCGTCCTCCTCCTCCTGCCACTCTTCCTCCTCCTCCTCCTGCCACTCTTCCTCCTCCTCCTCCTGCCACTCTTCCTCCTCGTCTGGCCCTTGCACAAACTCATGATCCTCTTCCTCCACCAACAGCTCTTCGCTCATCACCTCCTCGTGCCTCCCCACCTCCAGATCTGGGAAGAGCTCATCCACGGCCAGAAACAAGTCATACCCTGCCACCGTCCTCACCGCCTGCACGACGCCCGCCCACTGCACCACGTCCTGCTCCGGTGCCACCAACTCACCCTGCAGGTCCCCCTCCTCCCCTTCCCGGGGCTCCACACCCTCTGCCCACTGCTGCAGGGCACTCTGGTCGTCCCGCACGATCTGCTCCTCAGCCAGCACCCCCTCCTCTCTCCCCAAGTCAGGGTGCGGACAAAGTTCCTGGCCTGCCGCCAACCTCTCGTCCCCACTCACAAACGCCACCACCTGCGTGACGTCCGCCATGGCCGGGACCACCTCCACTCTCAGGACCGCCTCTGCCCTTACCTCCTGGGCGTCATCAGCTTCCTGCACCAAACTGAACATAATAGCGTCCTGGGACGCCCAACCGCCACCGGCCCGAGTCAAGGGCCCCTGCTGCGCCGGGTGGCCTGAGGGGCCCTAGCTCCCGAAGGCCCCCGAGCCGCAGCGAGACCACACAGGCGGTCTCAGGAGCCCGGCTGTCTCCCAACGCAGCCTCACTCCCTTCCGGGCGCTGGCCCTCAGCCCCGTGGTGTGAGGAAGCAGCTGCCGCAAGCCCCGGGACTGCCGAGCCTCAGCACCCCCACCCCTGCCGAGCGCACCACCTTGCCGTGTCCGCCTCGGGGGTCGTTGTCCCGCCAAGCGGCGTCCCAGGGGGCGCCTGCCTAACCTCCGGTCACGTGGACGCCGAGAAAGGAAGTCGCCGCTGGACACGCCCCTCGCGCCTCGGGGAGCTGGGCGCGCCGGACGCCCGCCGTCCCATCAGCGAGACCACCCTGGGAGCAACCCTGCGAAGCCCCCGGCTCACGCGCGCCGTGCCATTTCGGCCTCGCACCCGGAGCCAAGCGTTCGTCAGGACGCCCGGCTCCTGTCTTGGCATCCACGGCTGTCCTGGCGATCTCTGCCTGCTGGGCTCCTTCTCAAGTCCAATCACACTTCCCCCTGCAGAATTTGGTTCCCACTGCATCACAGGGAGCCCTCGTAAAAGCCACGGGGACAAACACGGCGGGCAGGAGAGGTTATCCCGGGATATGGGATATCTGAGAGTAAAGCTACAGCCAAAGGGAAGGCCTGTGGCTGGAGGGGACTGGAGCCCCCGTTCTGGTCGCCTTGAGTTCACAGGACCAGCGCGGCCTAGAAACGGGCTCCTTCTGTCACTGGAACGGTCCTTTTGCGTTTCCCATGGCTCTTGCCCTCTCTCTTTCCCTCATTCCAACTCTCTCGCCCATCCACGCCTTGGGTCTCAGCGGCCAGAAAGAAGGGTGACTTGATATTGCTTCAGGATTACTGGGTTGCAGAAGAAGGCCTGCACCCAAAGACGCGGCAAAGCAACCCTCCTGCTTGCAGGAGGCCATTTCCATGTGAGCAAATGTAGAAGGGCCCCCAAATGGGCCACATGTACTGACTGTGGGCATCACGGGCCAGAGACTGCCCAACACAACTTCGTGTCCATGCCTGTGCCTCCGTGTGTGCGCGCCTGTGTCTGTGTGCGCGCGCACGAGTGGCTCAGTGTGCGGGGGCGCTGTGTGTGACACCTAGGGCGCAGGCACTCTGCTTCTCCTCGTCCCCTTGGCCACTCACCCTTCCAGCGTCGGATTCATCCCCAATTGAGCATACTATACTGACCCACTTCCCACATGGCTTGCCTCCCTTGCCCAGAGTCCCTGCATGCACCCTATCCACCCACTCGCGAAACGTGGATCCGAATCCTACGGCGCACGGGGAGGTCCTCACGGCCAAATACACTGTGCTCAGGCTTCTAGGGAGGGCATTTGGTTCCACTGTGAGCGGAACTGTGAAGCCTCCCACCTGGTTGCCTGCCGTCAAGGTGTGAGCCCCGACTGCCCACAGGGAGGGTGCTAGCTAATCTATCTTCCCGTAGGTCCCAGCACTGGACCTTGAGGCCCTTGCTCCAAAAGCCTTTTCTTTGAAGTACCTTATCTTCCTCGGGAAAACGGGAAGACCCTATGCAGTGGACTTTCTCCCAGTTCTTCCTCCTCCCCAGCCTGCGCCACCAGGGAAGAATTCTGCCCTCTCACGCCGCCACCCACTCACCCACCCACCCCTAGAAACACTTAAACACACTTCCGCAACTGTGCAAGCCCAGGCCGCAGAGGGACTGGACATTCCCAGGCAGGCAACGGAGAGGCCCAAACCAAGCCACGGACAGCACACAGACACACACAGCTTGATGCTCTTCATTTATCTTGCCCAAGGAACAAATACACACGGACAAACACAGTTGATGAGCTTGCTTTTTCCATCCCTTTCATTCCCCGCTCCGCGTGGCTCTAGGTGTCAATGCCTTCCCGGAGGCTGTTTCTGCACCTGTTTCACGTGCAGGAAAATGGTGTTTGATTGAAAACACATTTGTATCTGCAAAAGCTCCTTCCGTGCACTACCTGGGTTTGGAAATCGAGTGACGGTCCCTCCTAGGTATCTCACACTTTGGGAGGTGCCCTGAACACGCAAACCTCGTACGTATCGCCTCCTCTGAGCACTGCCAGAGTACTGAACAATGGCTCGACGGCCTCCCCCGCCAAGTGGGTCACTGTACCACTGGGATCGCTTCTCCTCAGTTTCCCCCAGCCCCGTGTTCAACAAGTCCCACCACAAGCCCTCTGTCACGGACAGCGCTCTCAGGATGCCCCGCGTAGGAAGAAGGAGACACCTGAGGACATACATGACGGCTCTGAGGACCAACAGAGGGACGCGGTGGCAGAGAAGCCTCAGGCTTCGCAAGAAGAATATCTCCCGGCAATTGTGCGAAGGGTTGTAGGAAGAGCACGGTGGGACAGTCCCGTTAAGGAAGGGTGGGGCAGGCCGAGGTTGGGGCTGGTGGCCAGGAGAGCGGGTTCGGAGGAGCGGGACAATGCACCTGCTTTGATTCTGAGTGGTGGTGGACAGGCACACTCCCACACCCTCGCTCAGCCTCCCCGGCCGGAACAGAGTTGGCACTGCAGTGCTCCGGACTTCCTGGATCATCCCGATGCCCGCACGACCGGGCCTCCGGGGCTGTAGTCTTCCCAGCCACAGGGTGTCCATGTGACACAACAACATCCCAGTTACCTGGCGTGTGCCCTGCGCGCGTTGTGCCCAGCGCGCGTCCCCTCACCTGTGCTCCTGTACGTGCCGTCTCCAGGTGCCGACCTCCTCACATAGTACTTCAGGGGGTTGGGCCACACGTCCTCACTGATGATCTATCGGGGGAGTCACGTCTCGGCACGACAGGGCAGGCATCTGGTTACAAAGCCCAGACGCTGGGGAACACACCAAGCTCTCTTACGGCATTAGGCACCGAGTCCTTACCTCAGCGATCCGGCCAGATCCGGCCAGGTTGTGGTCAGAGAACCAGTTGAAGAAGTTAAGGCTGCTGTTCTGGTGCCTGCGTCTGTAGGCCTGTCTTTCATAATGCCGGTGCCAATGAATGGCAGTGGAATGGGACGCCCGGTATCCTGCAGCACGAGGAGTATGGGGACAGGGGCGCACTGCCTGTCAACTTCTAACCGCCTCCTGCTGCCGCCCGTGCGGGGAGCCTCCACTCACCTGTGATGCTGACGACATACTCCTTCACGATCACACTGTTGCGGAAGTAGGGGTTGCTGCGAAAGAACAGCATCATCTTGCAGCCCTCGCTGGCCTGCCTCACGTCCTCCACCTGTATAGAACAAGGGTGGGTGGGGGAAGGGGCGCGGGGGAAGACGTCTCCTGTAGGAGACACCCACCGCCTCCCTGCCAGCAGGGATAGGTCACTTTCCCAAGCCCCCTACCTCCCTAGCCCTGGTCTGTGCAGGCTCACCTTCAAATTGGTCATGTGGCTGAGCATGGCTTCGTCTTGGTCACTCATCATGGCTGACAATTCCGGGTGGTTCGCAAACTGCTGTGGGTCAAGGAGCCTGCACGCTGCAAGCTGGACGACAAACAACTAGCACATGCAGCGCATCTACACAAGCACCTGGCTTGGCCCGATCCCTCTATCCTCTGGCAAGGCCCCCACGTCCATCCGCGCCCGAAGCAGGCCAGAGGAGCACAAAGGCTCTTGAGGCCCGCACGTGTCTGCCCCCACTCTGGCTGACTCCGCTTCCTGACACACTTTGATCTGCCCTGCATCCTTGCCCGCTCAGGGCTCCACAGGACATCTCTATTTCTGCACATCACACATTCCTGACAATGTCTCAGGACTCGGACCCAGAGACGGCCTCGGCCGTGGCAAGACTCTGAGAAGGACCTGCGGGCCCGAGAGCCGCCTGCAGACAACTCTGGCCGTTCTTCTGGGCTTGATTCTGACCTGCGGCTGCGGCCCTGGACCCCCAGGAAGGGTTTCGGTGGGAGCTGCGTGTTCAAAGGGCGTCTCCGAGCTTTTGCATCAGACTGTGGTCACTGCCGCGACACTGACTGCCGTGTGTCTATTTCCTTGCTGAACTACCTCTCCCCGCTGGTGGCTCTCTCCTTCACTGGGGCGGGCACACTGTGGTCCCCCGCGTCTACCATCAAGGATACAGCTTTGGCCCAGAATCCGGGGATGCGCTGAATGGTGGTGCTCCTCAGTTCTAAATAGGGACGGCGCCTCTGCCATGTCTTGCGCTTGAGCCGACAGATGGCCCTGCTGGCTTCCAAGTTCACCGGCTCCATCTCTAACTGAAGGGCCCGGAGCACCTCCAGTGGGGACCAGGTGCACTTGCCACCCTGCCCTGACTCTGCCTGCTCCTGCTCCCCTGGCTCCTCTGCTGGAGCTTTTGCTTCTGCTTCTCCCTCTAACTCTTGCTCAGCCTCACCCACCACCTCCACTGGCTGCAAGATGTCCTTGCCCTCCAGGACATACTGCTCCAGGCCACTGATTTCCTGCTCAATCAACCCCTCCTCGGCCTCCTCCTCCGCCTCCTCCTCCCCCTGCTCGGTCTCATCCTCAACCTCCTCCATATCGTCCTCCTCCACGTCCTCCTCCTCCTCCTCCAGTTGCTGCTCCTCCTCCTCGTCCTCCAACTCCTCCATATCGTCCTCCTCCTCGTCCTCCTCCTCCTCCTCCTCCAGTTGCTGCTGCTCCTCCTCCTCGTCCTCCTCCTCCTGCCACTCTTCCTCCTCCTCCTCCTGCCACTCTTCCTCCTCCTCCTCCTGCCACTCTTCCTCCTCGTCTGGCCCTTGCACAAACTCATGATCCTCTTCCTCCACCAACAGCTCTTCGCTCATCACCTCCTCGTGCCTCCCCACCTCCAGATCTGGGAAGAGCTCATCCAGGGCCAGAAACAAGTCATACCCTGCCACCGTCCTCACCGCCTGCACGACGCCCGCCCACTGCACCACGTCCTGCTCCGGTGCCACCAACTCACCCTGCAGGTCCCCCTCCTCCCCTTCCCGGGGCTCCACACCCTCTGCCCACTGCTGCAGGGCACTCTGGTCGTCCCGCACGATCTGCTCCTCAGCCAGCACCCCCTCCTCTCTCCCCAAGTCAGGGTGCGGACAAAGTTCCTGGCCTGCCGCCAACCTCTCGTCCCCACTCACAAACGCCACCACCTGCGTGACGTCCGCCATGGCCGGGACCACCTCCACTCTCAGGACCGCCTCTGCCCTTACCTCCTGGGCGTCATCAGCTTCCTGCACCAAACTGAACATAATAGCGTCCTGGGACGCCCAACCGCCACCGGCCCGAGTCAAGGGCCCCTGCTGCGCCGGGTGGCCTGAGGGGCCCTAGCTCCCGAAGGCCCCCGAGCCGCAGCGAGACCACACAGGCGGTCTCAGGAGCCCGGCTGTCTCCCAACGCAGCCTCACTCCCTTCCGGGCGCTGGCCCTCAGCCCCGTGGTGTGAGGAAGCATCTGCCGCAAGCCCCGGGACTGCCGAGCCTCAGCACCCCCACCCCTGCCGAGCGCACCACCTTGCCGTGTCCGCCTCGGGGGTCGTTGTCCCGCCAAGCGGCGTCCCAGGGGGCGCCTGCCTAACCTCCGGTCACGTGGACGCCGAGAAAGGAAGTCGCCGCTGGACACGCCCCTCGCGCCTCGGGGGGCTGGGCGCGCCGGACGCCTGCGGTCCCATCAGCGAGACCACCCTGGGAGCAACCCTGCGAAGCCCCCGCCTCACGCGCGCCGTGCCATTTGGGCCTCGCACCCGGAGCCAAGCGTTCGTCAGGACGCCCGGCTCCTGTCTTGGCATCCACGGCTGTCCTGGCGATCTCTGCCTGCTGGGCTCCTTCTCAAGTCCAATCACACTTCCCCCTGCAGAATTTGGTTCCCACTGCATCACAGGGAGCCCTCGTAAAAGCCACGGGGACAAACACGGCGGGCAGGAGAGGTTATCCCGGGATATGGGATATCTGAGATTGAAGCTACAGCCAAAGGGAAGGCCTGTGGCTGGAGGGGACTGGAGCCCCCGTTCTGGTCGACTTGAGTTCACAGGACCAGCGCGGCCTAGAAACGGGCTCCTTCTGTCACTGGAACGGTCCTTTTGCGTTTCCCATGGCTCTTGCCCTCTCTCTTTCCCTCATTCCCACTCTCTCGCCCATCCACGCCTTGGGTCTCAGCGGCCAGAAAGAAGGGTGACTTGATATTGCTTCAGGATTACTGGGTTGCAGAAGAAGGCCTGCACCCAAAGACGCGGCAAAGCAACCCTCCTGCTTGCAGGAGGCCATTTCCATGTGAGCAAATGTAGAAGGGCCCCCAAATGGGCCACATGTACTGACTGTGGGCATCACGGGCCAGAGACTGCCCAACACAACTTCGTGTCCATGCCTGTGCCTCCGTGTGTGCGCGCCTGTGTCTGTGTGCGCGCGCACGAGTGGCTCAGTGTGCGGGGGCGCTGTGTGTGACACCTAGGGCGCAGGCACTCTGCTTCTCCTCGTCCCCTTGGCCACTCACCCTTCCAGCGTCGGATTCATCCCCAATTGAGCATACTATACTGACCCACTTCCCACATGGCTTGCCTCCCTTGCCCAGAGTCCCTGCATGCACCCTATCCACCCACTCGCGAAACGTGGATCCGAATCCTACGGCGCACGGGGAGGTCCTCACGGCCAAATACACTGTGCTCAGGCTTCTAGGGAGGGCATTTGGTTCCTCTGTGAGCGGAACTGTGAAGCCTCCCACCTGGTTGCCTGCCGTCAAGGTGTGAGCCCCGACTGCCCACAGGGAGGGTGCTAGCTAATCTATCTTCCCGTAGGTCCCAGCACTGGACCTTGAGGCCCTTGCTCCAAAAGCCTTTTCTTTGAAGTACCTTATCTTCCTCGGGAAAACGGGAAGACCCTATGCAGTGGACTTTCTCCCAGTTCTTCCTCCTCCCCAGCCTGCGCCACCAGGGAAGAATTCTGCCCTCTCACGCCGCCACCCACTCACCCACCCACCCCTAGAAACACTTAAACACACTTCCGCAACTGTGCAAGCCCAGGCCGCAGAGGGACTGGACATTCCCAGGCAGGCAACGGAGAGGCCCAAACCAAGCCACGGACAGCACACAGACACACACAGCTTGATGCTCTTCATTTATCTTGCCCAAGGAACAAATACACACGGACAAACACAGTTGATGAGCTTGCTTTTTCCATCCCTTTCATTCCCCGCTCCGCGTGGCTCTAGGTGTCAATGCCTTCCCGGAGGCTGTTTCTGCACCTGTTTCACGTGCAGGAAAATGGTGTTTGATTGAAAACACATTTGTATCTGCAAAAGCTCCTTCCGTGCACTACCTGGGTTTGGAAATCGAGTGACGGTCCCTCCTAGGTATCTCACACTTTGGGAGGTGCCCTGAACACGCAAACCTCGTACGTATCGCCTCCTCTGAGCACTGCCAGAGTACTGAACAATGGCTCGACGGCCTCCCCCGCCAAGTGGGTCACTGTACCACTGGGATCGCTTCTCCTCAGTTTCCCCCAGCCCCGTGTTCAACAAGTCCCACCACAAGCCCTCTGTCACGGACAGCGCTCTCAGGATGCCCCGCGTAGGAAGAAGGAGACACCTGAGGACATACATGACGGCTCTGAGGACCAACAGAGGGACGCGGTGGCAGAGAAGCCTCAGGCTTCGCAAGAAGAATATCTCCCGGCAATTGTGCGAAGGGATGTAGGAAGAACACGGTGGGACAGTCCCGTTAAGGAAGGGTGGGGCAGGCCGAGGTTGGGGTTGGTGGCCAGGAGAGCGGGTTCGGAGGAGCGGGACAATGCACCTGCTTTGATTCTGAGTGGTGGTGGACAGGCACACTCCCACACCCTCGCTCAGCCTCCCCGGCCGGAACAGAGTTGGCACTGCAGTGCTCCGGACTTCCTGGATCATCCCGATGCCCGCACGACCGGGCCTCCGGGGCTGTAGTCTTCCCAGCCACAGGGTGTCCATGTGACACAACAACATCCCAGTTACCTGGCGTGTGCCCTGCGCGCGTTGTGCCCAGCGCGCGTCCCCTCACCTGTGCTCCTGTACGTGCCGTCTCCTGGTGCCGACCTCCTCACATAGTACTTCAGGGGGTTGGGCCACACGTCCTCACTGATGATCTATCGGGGGAGTCACGTCTCGGCACGACAGGGCAGGCATCTGGTTACAAAGCCCAGACGCTGGGGAACACACCAAGCTCTCTTACGGCATTAGGCACCGAGTCCTTACCTCAGCGATCCGGCCAGATCCGGCCAGGTTGTGGTCAGAGAACCAGTTGAAGAAGTTAAGGCTGCTGTTCTGGTGCCTGCGTCTGTAGGCCTGTCTTTCATAATGCCGGTGCCAATGAATGGCAGTGGAATGGGACGCCCGGTATCCTGCAGCACGAGGAGTATGGGGACAGGGGCGCACTGCCTGTCAACTTCTAACCGCCTCCTGCTGCCGCCCGTGCGGGGAGCCTCCACTCACCTGTGATGCTGACGACATACTCCTTCACGATCACACTGTTGCGGAAGTAGGGGTTGCTGCGAAAGAACAGCATCATCTTGCAGCCCTCGCTGGCCTGCCTCACGTCCTCCACCTGTATAGAACAAGGGTGGGTGGGGGAAGGGGCGCGGGGGAAGACGTCTCCTGTAGGAGACACCCACCGCCTCCCTGCCAGCAGGGATAGGTCACTTTCCCAAGCCCCCTACCTCCCTAGCCCTGGTCTGTGCAGGCTCACCTTCAAATTGGTCATGTGGCTGAGCATGGCTTCGTCTTGGTCACTCATCATGGCTGACAATTCCGGGTGGTTCGCAAACTGCTGTGGGTCAAGGAGCCTGCACGCTGCAAGCTGGACGACAAACAACTAGCACATGCAGCGCATCTACACAAGCACCTGGCTTGGCCCGATCCCTCTATCCTCTGGCAAGGCCCCCACGTCCATCCCCGCCCGAAGCAGGCCAGAGGAGCACAAAGGCTCTTGAGGCCCGCACGTGTCTGCCCCCACTCTGGCTGACTCCGCTTCCTGACACACTTTGATCTGCCCTGCATCCTTGCCCGCTCAGGGCTCCACAGGACATCTCTATTTCTGCACATCACACATTCCTGACAATGTCTCAGGACTCGGACCCAGAGACGGCCTCGGCCGTGGCAAGACTCTGAGAAGGACCTGCGGGCCCGAGAGCCGCCTGCAGACAACTCTGGCCGTTCTTCTGGGCTTGATTCTGACCTGCGGCTGCGGCCCTGGACCCCCAGGAAGGGTTTCGGTGGGAGCTGCGTGTTCAAAGGGCGTCTCCGAGCTTTTGCATCAGACTGTGGTCACTGCCGCGACACTGACTGCCGTGTGTCTATTTCCTTGCTGAACTACCTCTCCCCGCTGGTGGCTCTCTCCTTCACTGGGGCGGGCACACTGTGGTCCCCCGCGTCTACCATCAAGGATACAGCTTTGGCCCAGAATCCGGGGATGCGCTGAATGGTGGTGCTCCTCAGTTCTAAATAGGGACGGCGCCTCTGCCATGTCTTGCGCTTGAGCCGACAGAAGGCCCTGCTGGCTTCCAAGTTCACCGGCTCCATCTCTAACTGAAGGGCCCGGAGCACCTCCAGTGGGGACCAGGTGCACTTGCCACCCTGCCCTGACTCTGCCTGCTCCTGCTCCCCTGGCTCCTCTGCTGGAGCTTTTGCTTCTGCTTCTCCCTCTAACTCTTGCTCAGCCTCACCCACCACCTCCACTGGCTGCAAGATGTCCTTGCCCTCCAGGACATACTGCTCCAGGCCACTGATTTCCTGCTCAATCAACCCCTCCTCGGCCTCCTCCTCCGCCTCCTCCTCCCCCTGCTCGGTCTCATCCTCAACCTCCTCCATATCGTCCTCCTCCACGTCCTCCTCCTCCTCCTCCAGTTGCTGCTCCTCCTCCTCGTCCTCCAACTCCTCCATATCGTCCTCCTCCTCGTCCTCCTCCTCCTCCTCCTCCAGTTGCTGCTGCTCCTCCTCCTCGTCCTCCTCCTCCTGCCACTCTTCCTCCTCCTCCTCCTGCCACTCTTCCTCCTCCTCCTCCTGCCACTCTTCCTCCTCGTCTGGCCCTTGCACAAACTCATGATCCTCTTCCTCCACCAACAGCTCTTCGCTCATCACCTCCTCGTGCCTCCCCACCTCCAGATCTGGGAAGAGCTCATCCACGGCCAGAAACAAGTCATACCCTGCCACCGTCCTCACCGCCTGCACGACGCCCGCCCACTGCACCACGTCCTGCTCCGGTGCCACCAACTCACCCTGCAGGTCCCCCTCCTCCCCTTCCCGGGGCTCCACACCCTCTGCCCACTGCTGCAGGGCACTCTGGTCGTCCCGCACGATCTGCTCCTCAGCCAGCACCCCCTCCTCTCTCCCCAAGTCAGGGTGCGGACAAAGTTCCTGGCCTGCCGCCAACCTCTCGTCCCCACTCACAAACGCCACCACCTGCGTGACGTCCGACATCGCCGGCACCACCTCCACTCTCAGGACCGCCTCTGCCCTTACCTCCTGGGCGTCATCAGCTTCCTGCACCAAACTGAACATAATAGCGTCCTGGGACGCCCAACCGCCACCGGCCCGAGTCAAGGGCCCCTGCTGCGCCGGGTGGCCTGAGGGGCCCTAGCTCCCGAAGGCCCCCGAGCCGCCGCGAGACCACACAGGCGGTCTCAGGAGCCCGGCTGTCTCCCAACGCAGCCTCACTCCCTTCCGGGCGCTGGCCCTCAGCCCCGTGGTGTGAGGAAGCAGCTGCCGCAAGCCCCGGGACTGCCGAGCCTCAGCACCCCCACCCCTGCCGAGCGCACCACCTTGCCGTGTCCGCCTCGGGGGTCGTTGTCCCGCCAAGCGGCGTCCCAGGGGGCGCCTGCCTAACCTCCGGTCACGTGGACGCCGAGAAAGGAAGTCGCCGCTGGACACGCCCCTCGCGCCTCGGGGAGCTGGGCGCGCCGGACGCCCGCCGTCCCATCAGCGAGACCACCCTGGGAGCAACCCTGCGAAGCCCCCGGCTCACGCGCGCCGTGCCATTTCGGCCTCGCACCCGGAGCCAAGCGTTCGTCAGGACGCCCGGCTCCTGTCTTGGCATCCACGGCTGTCCTGGCGATCTCTGCCTGCTGGGCTCCTTCTCAAGTCCAATCACACTTCCCCCTGCAGAATTTGGTTCCCACTGCATCACAGGGAGCCCTCGTAAAAGCCACGGGGACAAACACGGCGGGCAGGAGAGGTTATCCCGGGATATGGGATATCTGAGAGTGAAGCTACAGCCAAAGGGAAGGCCTGTGGCTGGAGGGGACTGGAGCCCCCGTTCTGGTCGCCTTGAGTTCACAGGACCAGCGCGGCCTAGAAACGGGCTCCTTCTGTCACTGGAACGGTCCTTTTGCGTTTCCCATGGCTCTTGCCCTCTCTCTTTCCCTCATTCCAACTCTCTCGCCCATCCACGCCTTGGGTCTCAGCGGCCAGAAAGAAGGGTGACTTGATATTGCTTCAGGATTACTGGGTTGCAGAAGAAGGCCTGCACCCAAAGACGCGGCAAAGCAACCCTCCTGCTTGCAGGAGGCCATTTCCATGTGAGCAAATGTAGAAGGGCCCCCAAATGGGCCACATGTACTGACTGTGGGCATCACGGGCCAGAGACTGCCCAACACAACTTCGTGTCCATGCCTGTGCCTCCGTGTGTGCGCGCCTGTGTCTGTGTGCGCGCGCACGAGTGGCTCAGTGTGCGGGGGCGCTGTGTGTGACACCTAGGGCGCAGGCACTCTGCTTCTCCTCGTCCCCTTGGCCACTCACCCTTCCAGCGTCGGATTCATCCCCAATTGAGCATACTATACTGACCCACTTCCCACATGGCTTGCCTCCCTTGCCCAGAGTCCCTGCATGCACCCTATCCACGCACTCGCGAAACGTGGATCCGAATCCTACGGCGCACGGGGAGGTCCTCACGGCCAAATACACTGTGCTCAGGCTTCTAGGGAGGGCATTTGGTTCCACTGTGAGCGGAACTGTGAAGCCTCCCACCTGGTTGCCTGCCGTCAAGGTGTGAGCCCCGACTGCCCACAGGGAGGGTGCTAGCTAATCTATCTTCCCGTAGGTCCCAGCACTGGACCTTGAGGCCCTTGCTCCAAAAGCCTTTTCTTTGAAGTACCTTATCTTCCTCGGGAAAACGGGAAGACCCTATGCAGTGGACTTTCTCCCAGTTCTTCCTCCTCCCCAGCCTGCGCCACCAGGGAAGAATTCTGCCCTCTCACGCCGCCACCCACTCACCCACTCACCCCTAGAAACACTTAAACACACTTCCGCAACTGTGCAAGCCCAGGCCGCAGAGGGACTGGACATTCCCAGGCAGGCAACGGAGAGGCCCAAACCAAGCCACGGACAGCACACAGACACACACAGCTTGATGCTCTTCATTTATCTTGCCCAAGGAACAAATACACACGGACAAACACAGTTGATGAGCTTGCTTTTTCCATCCCTTTCATTCCCCGCTCCGCGTGGCTCTAGGTGTCAATGCCTTCCCGGAGGCTGTTTCTGCACCTGTTTCACGTGCAGGAAAATGGTGTTTGATTGAAAACACATTTGTATCTGCAAAAGCTCCTTCCGTGCACTACCTGGGTTTGGAAATCGAGTGACGGTCCCTCCTAGGTATCTCACACTTTGGGAGGTGCCCTGAACACGCAAACCTCGTACGTATCGCCTCCTCTGAGCACTGCCAGAGTTCTGAACAATGGCTCGACGGCCTCCCCCGCCAAGTGGGTCACTGTACCACTGGGATCGCTTCTCCTCAGTTTCCCCCAGCCCCGTGTTCAACAAGTCCCACCACAAGCCCTCTGTCACGGACAGCGCTCTCAGGATGCCCCGCGTAGGAAGAAGGAGACACCTGAGGACATACATGACGGCTCTGAGGACCAACGGAGGGACGCGGTGGCAGAGAAGCCTCAGGCTTCGCAAGAAGAATATCTCCCGGCAATTGTGCGAAGGGATGTAGGAAGAACACGGTGGGACAGTCCCGTTAAGGAAGGGTGGGGCAGGCCGAGGTTGGGGTTGGTGGCCAGGAGAGCGGGTTCGGAGGAGCGGGACAATGCACCTGCTTTGATTCTGAGTGGTGGTGGACAGGCACACTCCCACACCCTCGCTCAGCCTCCCCGGCCGGAACAGAGTTGGCACTGCAGTGCTCCGGACTTCCTGGATCATCCCGATGCCCGCACGACCGGGCCTCCGGGGCTGTAGTCTTCCCAGCCACAGGGTGTCCATGTGACACAACAACATCCCAGTTACCTGGCGTGTGCCCTGCGCGCGTTGTGCCCAGCGCGCGTCCCCTCACCTGTGCTCCTGTACGTGCCGTCTCCTGGTGCCGACCTCCTCACATAGTACTTCAGGGGGTTGGGCCACACGTCCTCACTGATGATCTATCGGGGGAGTCACGTCTCGGCACGACAGGGCAGGCATCTGGTTACAAAGCCCAGACGCTGGGGAACACACCAAGCTCTCTTACGGCATTAGGCACCGAGTCCTTACCTCAGCGATCCGGCCAGATCCGGCCAGGTTGTGGTCAGAGAACCAGTTGAAGAAGTTAAGGCTGCTGTTCTGGTGCCTGCGTCTGTAGGCCTGTCTTTCATAATGCCGGTGCCAATGAATGGCAGTGGAATGGGACGCCCGGTATCCTGCAGCACGAGGAGTATGGGGACAGGGGCGCACTGCCTGTCAACTTCTAACCGCCTCCTGCTGCCGCCCGTGCGGGGAGCCTCCACTCACCTGTGATGCTGACGACATACTCCTTCACGATCACACTGTTGCGGAAGTAGGGGTTGCTGCGAAAGAACAGCATCATCTTGCAGCCCTCGCTGGCCTGCCTCACGTCCTCCACCTGTATAGAACAAGGGTGGGTGGGGGAAGGGGCGCGGGGGAAGACGTCTCCTGTAGGAGACACCCACCGCCTCCCTGCCAGCAGGGATAGGTCACTTTCCCAAGCCCCCTACCTCCCTAGCCCTGGTCTGTGCAGGCTCACCTTCAAATTGGTCATGTGGCTGAGCATGGCTTCGTCTTGGTCACTCATCATGGCTGACAATTCCGGGTGGTTCGCAAACTGCTGTGGGTCAAGGAGCCTGCACGCTGCAAGCTGGACGACAAACAACTAGCACATGCAGCGCATCTACACAAGCACCTGGCTTGGCCCGATCCCTCTATCCTCTGGCAAGGCCCCCACGTCCATCCCCGCCCGAAGCAGGCCAGAGGAGCACAAAGGCTCTTGAGGCCCGCACGTGTCTGCCCCCACTCTGGCTGACTCCGCTTCCTGACACACTTTGATCTGCCCTGCATCCTTGCCCGCTCAGGGCTCCACAGGACATCTCTATTTCTGCACATCACACATTCCTGACAATGTCTCAGGACTCGGACCCAGAGACGGCCTCGGCCGTGGCAAGACTCTGAGAAGGACCTGCGGGCCCGAGAGCCGCCTGCAGACAACTCTGGCCGTTCTTCTGCGCTTGATTCTGACCTGCGGCTGCGGCCCTGGACCCCCAGGAAGGGTTTCGGTGGGAGCTGCGTGTTCAAAGGGCGTCTCCGAGCTTTTGCATCAGACTGTGGTCACTGCCGCGACACTGACTGCCGTGTGTCTATTTCCTTGCTGAACTACCTCTCCCCGCTGGTGGCTCTCTCCTTCACTGGGGCGGGCACACTGTGGTCCCCCGCGTCTACCATCAAGGATACAGCTTTGGCCCAGAATCCGGGGATGCGCTGAATGGTGGTGCTCCTCAGTTCTAAATAGGGACGGCGCCTCTGCCATGTCTTGCGCTTGAGCCGACAGAAGGCCCTGCTGGCTTCCAAGTTCACCGGCTCCATCTCTAACTGAAGGGCCCGGAGCACCTCCAGTGGGGACCAGGTGCACTTCCCACCCTGCCCTGACTCTGCCTGCTCCTGCTCCCCTGGCTCCTCTGCTGGAGCTTTTGCTTCTGCTTCTCCCTCTAACTCTTGCTCAGCCTCACCCACCACCTCCACTGGCTGCAAGATGTCCTTGCCCTCCAGGACATACTGCTCCAGGCCACTGATTTCCTGCTCAATCAACCCCTCCTCGGCCTCCTCCTCCGCCTCCTCCTCCCCCTGCTCGGTCTCATCCTCAACCTCCTCCATATCGTCCTCCTCCACGTCCTCCTCCTCCTCCTCCAGTTGCTGCTCCTCCTCCTCGTCCTCCAACTCCTCCATATCGTCCTCCTCCTCGTCCTCCTCCTCCTCCTCCTCCAGTTGCTGCTGCTCCTCCTCCTCGTCCTCCTCCTCCTGCCACTCTTCCTCCTCCTCCTCCTGCCACTCTTCCTCCTCCTCCTCCTGCCACTCTTCCTCCTCGTCTGGCCCTTGCACAAACTCATGATCCTCTTCCTCCACCAACAGCTCTTCGCTCATCACCTCCTCGTGCCTCCCCACCTCCAGATCTGGGAAGAGCTCATCCACGGCCAGAAACAAGTCATACCCTGCTACCGTCCTCACCGCCTGCACGACGCCCGCCCACTGCACCACGTCCTGCTCCGGTGCCACCAACTCACCCTGCAGGTCCCCCTCCTCCCCTTCCCGGGGCTCCACACCCTCTGCCCACTGCTGCAGGGCACTCTGGTCGTCCCGCACGATCTGCTCCTCAGCCAGCACCCCCTCCTCTCTCCCCAAGTCAGGGTGCGGACAAAGTTCCTGGCCTGCCGCCAACCTCTCGTCCCCACTCACAAACGCCACCACCTGCGTGACGTCCGACATCGCCGGCACCACCTCCACTCTCAGGACCGCCTCTGCCCTTACCTCCTGGGCGTCATCAGCTTCCTGCACCAAACTGAACATAATAGCGTCCTGGGACGCCCAACCGCCACCGGCCCGAGTCAAGGGCCCCTGCTGCGCCGGGTGGCCTGAGGGGCCCTAGCTCCCGAAGGCCCCCGAGCCGCAGCGAGACCACACAGGCGGTCTCAGGAGCCCGGCTGTCTCCCAACGCAGCCTCACTCCCTTCCGGGCGCTGGCCCTCAGCCCCGTGGTGTGAGGAAGCAGCTGCCGCAAGCCCCGGGACTGCCGAGCCTCAGCACCCCCACCCCTGCCGAGCGCACCACCTTGCCGTGTCCGCCTCGGGGGTCGTTGTCCCGCCAAGCGGCGTCCCAGGGGGCGCCTGCCTAACCTCCGGTCACGTGGACGCCGAGAAAGGAAGTCGCCGCTGGACACGCCCCTCGCGCCTCGGGGAGCTGGGCGCGCCGGACGCCCGCCGTCCCATCAGCGAGACCACCCTGGGAGCAACCCTGCGAAGCCCCCGGCTCACGCGCGCCGTGCCATTTGGGCCTCGCACCCGGAGCCAAGCGTTCGTCAGGACGCCCGGCTCCTGTCTTGGCATCCACGGCTGTCCTGGCGATCTCTGCCTGCTGGGCTCCTTCTCAAGTCCAATCACACTTCCCCCTGCAGAATTTGGTTCCCACTGCATCACAGGGAGCCCTCGTAAAAGCCACGGGGACAAACACGGCGGGCAGGAGAGGTTATCCCGGGATATGGGATATCTGAGAGTGAAGCTACAGCCAAAGGGAAGGCCTGTGGCTGGAGGGGACTGGAGCCCCCGTTCTGGTCGCCTTGAGTTCACAGGACCAGCGCGGCCTAGAAACGGGCTCCTTCTGTCACTGGAACGGTCCTTTTGCGTTTCCCATGGCTCTTGCCCTCTCTCTTTCCCTCATTCCAACTCTCTCGCCCATCCACGCCTTGGGTCTCAGCGGCCAGAAAGAAGGGTGACTTGATATTGCTTCAGGATTACTGGGTTGCAGAAGAAGGCCTGCACCCAAAGACGCGGCAAAGCAACCCTCCTGCTTGCAGGAGGCCATTTCCATGTGAGCAAATGTAGAAGGGCCCCCAAATGGGCCACATGTACTGACTGTGGGCATCACGGGCCAGAGACTGCCCAACACAACTTCGTGTCCATGCCTGTGCCTCCGTGTGTGCGCGCCTGTGTCTGTGTGCGCGCGCACGAGTGGCTCAGTGTGCGGGGGCGCTGTGTGTGACACCTAGGGCGCAGGCACTCTGCTTCTCCTCGTCCCCTTGGCCACTCACCCTTCCAGCGTCGGATTCATCCCCAATTGAGCATACTATACTGACCCACTTCCCACATGGCTTGCCTCCCTTGCCCAGAGTCCCTGCATGCACCCTATCCACCCACTCGCGAAACGTGGATCCGAATCCTACGGCGCACGGGGAGGTCCTCACGGCCAAATACACTGTGCTCAGGCTTCTAGGGAGGGCATTTGGTTCCACTGTGAGCGGAACTGTGAAGCCTCCCACCTGGTTGCCTGCCGTCAAGGTGTGAGCCCCGACTGCCCACAGGGAGGGTGCTAGCTAATCTATCTTCCCGTAGGTCCCAGCACTGGACCTTGAGGCCCTTGCTCCAAAAGCCTTTTCTTTGAAGTACCTTATCTTCCTCGGGAAAACGGGAAGACCCTATGCAGTGGACTTTCTCCCAGTTCTTCCTCCTCCCCAGCCTGCGCCACCAGGGAAGAATTCTGCCCTCTCACGCTGCCACCCACTCACCCACCCACCCCTAGAAACACTTAAACACACTTCCGCAACTGTGCAAGCCCAGGCCGCAGAGGGACTGGACATTCCCAGGCAGGCAACGGAGAGGCCCAAACCAAGCCACGGACAGCACACAGACACACACAGCTTGATGCTCTTCATTTATCTTGCCCAAGGAACAAATACACACGGACAAACACAGTTGATGAGCTTGCTTTTTCCATCCCTTTCATTCCCCGCTCCGCGTGGCTCTAGGTGTCAATGCCTTCCCGGAGGCTGTTTCTGCACCTGTTTCACGTGCAGGAAAATGGTGTTTGATTGAAAACACATTTGTATCTGCAAAAGCTCCTTCCGTGCACTACCTGGGTTTGGAAATCGAGTGACGGTCCCTCCTAGGTATCTCACACTTTGGGAGGTGCCCTGAACACGCAAACCTCGTACGTATCGCCTCCTCTGAGCACTGCCAGAGTACTGAACAATGGCTCGACGGCCTCCCCCGCCAAGTGGGTCACTGTACCACTGGGATCGCTTCTCCTCAGTTTCCCCCAGCCCCGTGTTCAACAAGTCCCACCACAAGCCCTCTGTCACGGACAGCGCTCTCAGGATGCCCCGCGTAGGAAGAAGGAGACACCTGAGGACATACATGACGGCTCTGAGGACCAACAGAGGGACGCGGTGGCAGAGAAGCCTCAGGCTTCGCAAGAAGAATATCTCCCGGCAATTGTGCGAAGGGTTGTAGGAAGAGCACGGTGGGACAGTCCCGTTAAGGAAGGGTGGGGCAGGCCGAGGTTGGGGCTGGTGGCCAGGAGAGCGGGTTCGGAGGAGCGGGACAATGCACCTGCTTTGATTCTGAGTGGTGGTGGACAGGCACACTCCCACACCCTCGCTCAGCCTCCCCGGCCGGAACAGAGTTGGCACTGCAGTGCTCCGGACTTCCTGGATCATCCCGATGCCCGCACGACCGGGCCTCCGGGGCTGTAGTCTTCCCAGCCACAGGGTGTCCATGTGACACAACAACATCCCAGTTACCTGGCGTGTGCCCTGCGCGCGTTGTGCCCAGCGCGCGTCCCCTCACCTGTGCTCCTGTACGTGCCGTCTCCAGGTGCCGACCTCCTCACATAGTACTTCAGGGGGTTGGGCCACACGTCCTCACTGATGATCTATCGGGGGAGTCACGTCTCGGCACGACAGGGCAGGCATCTGGTTACAAAGCCCAGACGCTGGGGAACACACCAAGCTCTCTTACGGCATTAGGCACCGAGTCCTTACCTCAGCGATCCGGCCAGATCCGGCCAGGTTGTGGTCAGAGAACCAGTTGAAGAAGTTAAGGCTGCTGTTCTGGTGCCTGCGTCTGTAGGCCTGTCTTTCATAATGCCGGTGCCAATGAATGGCAGTGGAATGGGACGCCCGGTATCCTGCAGCACGAGGAGTATGGGGACAGGGGCGCACTGCCTGTCAACTTCTAACCGCCTCCTGCTGCCGCCCGTGCGGGGAGCCTCCACTCACCTGTGATGCTGACGACATACTCCTTCACGATCACACTGTTGCGGAAGTAGGGGTTGCTGCGAAAGAACAGCATCATCTTGCAGCCCTCGCTGGCCTGCCTCACGTCCTCCACCTGTATAGAACAAGGGTGGGTGGGGGAAGGGGCGCGGGGGAAGACGTCTCCTGTAGGAGACACCCACCGCCTCCCTGCCAGCAGGGATAGGTCACTTTCCCAAGCCCCCTACCTCCCTAGCCCTGGTCTGTGCAGGCTCACCTTCAAATTGGTCATGTGGCTGAGCATGGCTTCGTCTTGGTCACTCATCATGGCTGACAATTCCGGGTGGTTCGCAAACTGCTGTGGGTCAAGGAGCCTGCACGCTGCAAGCTGGACGACAAACAACTAGCACATGCAGCGCATCTACACAAGCACCTGGCTTGGCCCGATCCCTCTATCCTCTGGCAAGGCCCCCACGTCCATCCCCGCCCGAAGCAGGCCAGAGGAGCACAAAGGCTCTTGAGGCCCGCACGTGTCTGCCCCCACTCTGGCTGACTCCGCTTCCTGACACACTTTGATCTGCCCTGCATCCTTGCCCGCTCAGGGCTCCACAGGACATCTCTATTTCTGCACATCACACATTCCTGACAATGTCTCAGGACTCGGACCCAGAGACGGCCTCGGCCGTGGCAAGACTCTGAGAAGGACCTGCGGGCCCGAGAGCCGCCTGCAGACAACTCTGGCCGTTCTTCTGGGCTTGATTCTGACCTGCGGCTGCGGCCCTGGACCCCCAGGAAGGGTTTCGGTGGGAGCTGCGTGTTCAAAGGGCGTCTCCGAGCTTTTGCATCAGACTGTGGTCACTGCCGCGACACTGACTGCCGTGTGTCTATTTCCTTGCTGAACTACCTCTCCCCGCTGGTGGCTCTCTCCTTCACTGGGGCGGGCACACTGTGGTCCCCCGCGTCTACCATCAAGGATACAGCTTTGGCCCAGAATCCGGGGATGCGCTGAATGGTGGTGCTCCTCAGTTCTAAATAGGGACGGCGCCTCTGCCATGTCTTGCGCTTGAGCCGACAGAAGGCCCTGCTGGCTTCCAAGTTCACCGGCTCCATCTCTAACTGAAGGGCCCGGAGCACCTCCAGTGGGGACCAGGTGCACTTGCCACCCTGCCCTGACTCTGCCTGCTCCTGCTCCCCTGGCTCCTCTGCTGGAGCTTTTGCTTCTGCTTCTCCCTCTAACTCTTGCTCAGCCTCACCCACCACCTCCACTGGCTGCAAGATGTCCTTGCCCTCCAGGACATACTGCTCCAGGCCACTGATTTCCTGCTCAATCAACCCCTCCTTGGCCTCCTCCTCCGCCTCCTCCTCCCCCTGCTCGGTCTCATCCTCAACCTCCTCCATATCGTCCTCCTCCACGTCCTCCTCCTCCTCCTCCAGTTGCTGCTCCTCCTCCTCGTCCTCCAACTCCTCCATATCGTCCTCCTCCTCGTCCTCCTCCTCCTCCTCCTCCAGTTGCTGCTGCTCCTCCTCCTCGTCCTCCTCCTCCTGCCACTCTTCCTCCTCCTCCTCCTGCCACTCTTCCTCCTCCTCCTCCTGCCACTCTTCCTCCTCGTCTGGCCCTTGCACAAACTCATGATCCTCTTCCTCCACCAACAGCTCTTCGCTCATCACCTCCTCGTGCCTCCCCACCTCCAGATCTGGGAAGAGCTCATCCACGGCCAGAAACAAGTCATACCCTGCCACCGTCCTCACCGCCTGCACGACGCCCGCCCACTGCACCACGTCCTGCTCCGGTGCCACCAACTCACCCTGCAGGTCCCCCTCCTCCCCTTCCCGGGGCTCCACACCCTCTGCCCACTGCTGCAGGGCACTCTGGTCGTCCCGCACGATCTGCTCCTCAGCCAGCACCCCCTCCTCTCTCCCCAAGTCAGGGTGCGGACAAAGTTCCTGGCCTGCCGCCAACCTCTCGTCCCCACTCACAAACGCCACCACCTGCGTGACGTCCGCCATGGCCGGGACCACCTCCACTCTCAGGACCGCCTCTGCCCTTACCTCCTGGGCGTCATCAGCTTCCTGCACCAAACTGAACATAATAGCGTCCTGGGACGCCCAACCGCCACCGGCCCGAGTCAAGGGCCCCTGCTGCGCCGGGTGGCCTGAGGGGCCCTAGCTCCCGAAGGCCCCCGAGCCGCAGCGAGACCACACAGGCGGTCTCAGGAGCCCGGCTGTCTCCCAACGCAGCCTCACTCCCTTCCGGGCGCTGGCCCTCAGCCCCGTGGTGTGAGGAAGCAGCTGCCGCAAGCCCCGGGACTGCCGAGCCTCAGCACCCCCACCCCTGCCGAGCGCACCACCTTGCCGTGTCCGCCTCGGGGGTCGTTGTCCCGCCAAGCGGCGTCCCAGGGGGCGCCTGCCTAACCTCCGGTCACGTGGACGCCGAGAAAGGAAGTCGCCGCTGGACACGCCCCTCGCGCCTCGGGGGGCTGGGCGCGCCGGACGCCTGCGGTCCCATCAGCGAGACCACCCTGGGAGCAACCCTGCGAAGCCCCCGCCTCACGCGCGCCGTGCCATTTGGGCCTCGCACCCGGAGCCAAGCGTTCGTCAGGACGCCCGGCTCCTGTCTTGGCATCCACGGCTGTCCTGGCGATCTCTGCCTGCTGGGCTCCTTCTCAAGTCCAATCACACTTCCCCCTGCAGAATTTGGTTCCCACTGCATCACAGGGAGCCCTCGTAAAAGCCACGGGGACAAACACGGCGGGCAGGAGAGGTTATCCCGGGATATGGGATATCTGAGATTGAAGCTACAGCCAAAGGGAAGGCCTGTGGCTGGAGGGGACTGGAGCCCCCGTTCTGGTCGACTTGAGTTCACAGGACCAGCGCGGCCTAGAAACGGGCTCCTTCTGTCACTGGAACGGTCCTTTTGCGTTTCCCATGGCTCTTGCCCTCTCTCTTTCCCTCATTCCCACTCTCTCGCCCATCCACGCCTTGGGTCTCAGCGGCCAGAAAGAAGGGTGACTTGATATTGCTTCAGGATTACTGGGTTGCAGAAGAAGGCCTGCACCCAAAGACGCGGCAAAGCAACCCTCCTGCTTGCAGGAGGCCATTTCCATGTGAGCAAATGTAGAAGGGCCCCCAAATGGGCCACATGTACTGACTGTGGGCATCACGGGCCAGAGACTGCCCAACACAACTTCGTGTCCATGCCTGTGCCTCCGTGTGTGCGCGCCTGTGTCTGTGTGCGCGCGCACGAGTGGCTCAGTGTGCGGGGGCGCTGTGTGTGACACCTAGGGCGCAGGCACTCTGCTTCTCCTCGTCCCCTTGGCCACTCACCCTTCCAGCGTCGGATTCATCCCCAATTGAGCATACTATACTGACCCACTTCCCACATGGCTTGCCTCCCTTGCCCAGAGTCCCTGCATGCACCCTATCCACCCACTCGCGAAACGTGGATCCGAATCCTACGGCGCACGGGGAGGTCCTCACGGCCAAATACACTGTGCTCAGGCTTCTAGGGAGGGCATTTGGTTCCTCTGTGAGCGGAACTGTGAAGCCTCCCACCTGGTTGCCTGCCGTCAAGGTGTGAGCCCCGACTGCCCACAGGGAGGGTGCTAGCTAATCTATCTTCCCGTAGGTCCCAGCACTGGACCTTGAGGCCCTTGCTCCAAAAGCCTTTTCTTTGAAGTACCTTATCTTCCTCGGGAAAACGGGAAGACCCTATGCAGTGGACTTTCTCCCAGTTCTTCCTCCTCCCCAGCCTGCGCCACCAGGGAAGAATTCTGCCCTCTCACGCCGCCACCCACTCACCCACCCACCCCTAGAAACACTTAAACACACTTCCCCAACTGTGCAAGCCCAGGCCGCAGAGGGACTGGACATTCCCAGGCAGGCAACGGAGAGGCCCAAACCAAGCCACGGACAGCACACAGACACACACAGCTTGATGCTCTTCATTTATCTTGCCCAAGGAACAAATACACACGGACAAACACAGTTGATGAGCTTGCTTTTTCCATCCCTTTCATTCCCCGCTCCGCGTGGCTCTAGGTGTCAATGCCTTCCCGGAGGCTGTTTCTGCACCTGTTTCACGTGCAGGAAAATGGTGTTTGATTGAAAACACATTTGTATCTGCAAAAGCTCCTTCCGTGCACTACCTGGGTTTGGAAATCGAGTGACGGTCCCTCCTAGGTATCTCACACTTTGGGAGGTGCCCTGAACACGCAAACCTCGTACGTATCGCCTCCTCTGAGCACTGCCAGAGTACTGAACAATGGCTCGACGGCCTCCCCCGCCAAGTGGGTCACTGTACCACTGGGATCGCTTCTCCTCAGTTTCCCCCAGCCCCGTGTTCAACAAGTCCCACCACAAGCCCTCTGTCACGGACAGCGCTCTCAGGATGCCCCGCGTAGGAAGAAGGAGACACCTGAGGACATACATGACGGCTCTGAGGACCAACAGAGGGACGCGGTGGCAGAGAAGCCTCAGGCTTCGCAAGAAGAATATCTCCCGGCAATTGTGCGAAGGGATGTAGGAAGAACACGGTGGGACAGTCCCGTTAAGGAAGGGTGGGGCAGGCCGAGGTTGGGGTTGGTGGCCAGGAGAGCGGGTTCGGAGGAGCGGGACAATGCACCTGCTTTGATTCTGAGTGGTGGTGGACAGGCACACTCCCACACCCTCGCTCAGCCTCCCCGGCCGGAACAGAGTTGGCACTGCAGTGCTCCGGACTTCCTGGATCATCCCGATGCCCGCACGACCGGGCCTCCGGGGCTGTAGTCTTCCCAGCCACAGGGTGTCCATGTGACACAACAACATCCCAGTTACCTGGCGTGTGCCCTGCGCGCGTTGTGCCCAGCGCGCGTCCCCTCACCTGTGCTCCTGTACGTGCCGTCTCCTGGTGCCGACCTCCTCACATAGTACTTCAGGGGGTTGGGCCACACGTCCTCACTGATGATCTATCGGGGGAGTCACGTCTCGGCACGACAGGGCAGGCATCTGGTTACAAAGCCCAGACGCTGGGGAACACACCAAGCTCTCTTACGGCATTAGGCACCGAGTCCTTACCTCAGCGATCCGGCCAGATCCGGCCAGGTTGTGGTCAGAGAACCAGTTGAAGAAGTTAAGGCTGCTGTTCTGGTGCCTGCGTCTGTAGGCCTGTCTTTCATAATGCCGGTGCCAATGAATGGCAGTGGAATGGGACGCCCGGTATCCTGCAGCACGAGGAGTATGGGGACAGGGGCGCACTGCCTGTCAACTTCTAACCGCCTCCTGCTGCCGCCCGTGCGGGGAGCCTCCACTCACCTGTGATGCTGACGACATACTCCTTCACGATCACACTGTTGCGGAAGTAGGGGTTGCTGCGAAAGAACAGCATCATCTTGCAGCCCTCGCTGGCCTGCCTCACGTCCTCCACCTGTATAGAACAAGGGTGGGTGGGGGAAGGGGCGCGGGGGAAGACGTCTCCTGTAGGAGACACCCACCGCCTCCCTGCCAGCAGGGATAGGTCACTTTCCCAAGCCCCCTACCTCCCTAGCCCTGGTCTGTGCAGGCTCACCTTCAAATTGGTCATGTGGCTGAGCATGGCTTCGTCTTGGTCACTCATCATGGCTGACAATTCCGGGTGGTTCGCAAACTGCTGTGGGTCAAGGAGCCTGCACGCTGCAAGCTGGACGACAAACAACTAGCACATGCAGCGCATCTACACAAGCACCTGGCTTGGCCCGATCCCTCTATCCTCTGGCAAGGCCCCCACGTCCATCCCCGCCCGAAGCAGGCCAGAGGAGCACAAAGGCTCTTGAGGCCCGCACGTGTCTGCCCCCACTCTGGCTGACTCCGCTTCCTGACACACTTTGATCTGCCCTGCATCCTTGCCCGCTCAGGGCTCCACAGGACATCTCTATTTCTGCACATCACACATTCCTGACAATGTCTCAGGACTCGGACCCAGAGACGGCCTCGGCCGTGGCAAGACTCTGAGAAGGACCTGCGGGCCCGAGAGCCGCCTGCAGACAACTCTGGCCGTTCTTCTGGGCTTGATTCTGACCTGCGGCTGCGGCCCTGGACCCCCAGGAAGGGTTTCGGTGGGAGCTGCGTGTTCAAAGGGCGTCTCCGAGCTTTTGCATCAGACTGTGGTCACTGCCGCGACACTGACTGCCGTGTGTCTATTTCCTTGCTGAACTACCTCTCCCCGCTGGTGGCTCTCTCCTTCACTGGGGCGGGCACATTGTGGTCCCCCGCGTCTACCATCAAGGATACAGCTTTGGCCCAGAATCCGGGGATGCGCTGAATGGTGGTGCTCCTCAGTTCTAAATAGGGACGGCGCCTCTGCCATGTCTTGCGCTTGAGCCGACAGAAGGCCCTGCTGGCTTCCAAGTTCACCGGCTCCATCTCTAACTGAAGGGCCCGGAGCACCTCCAGTGGGGACCAGGTGCACTTGCCACCCTGCCCTGACTCTGCCTGCTCCTGCTCCCCTGGCTCCTCTGCTGGAGCTTTTGCTTCTGCTTCTCCCTCTAACTCTTGCTCAGCCTCACCCACCACCTCCACTGGCTGCAAGATGTCCTTGCCCTCCAGGACATACTGCTCCAGGCCACTGATTTCCTGCTCAATCAACCCCTCCTCGGCCTCCTCCTCCGCCTCCTCCTCCCCCTGCTCGGTCTCATCCTCAACCTCCTCCATATCGTCCTCCTCCACGTCCTCCTCCTCCTCCTCCAGTTGCTGCTCCTCCTCCTCGTCCTCCAACTCCTCCATATCGTCCTCCTCCTCGTCCTCCTCCTCCTCCTCCTCCAGTTGCTGCTGCTCCTCCTCCTCGTCCTCCTCCTCCTGCCACTCTTCCTCCTCCTCCTCCTGCCACTCTTCCTCCTCCTCCTCCTGCCACTCTTCCTCCTCGTCTGGCCCTTGCACAAACTCATGATCCTCTTCCTCCACCAACAGCTCTTCGCTCATCACCTCCTCGTGCCTCCCCACCTCCAGATCTGGGAAGAGCTCATCCACGGCCAGAAACAAGTCATACCCTGCCACCGTCCTCACTGCCTGCACGACGCCCGCCCACTGCACCACGTCCTGCTCCGGTGCCACCAACTCACCCTGCAGGTCCCCCTCCTCCCCTTCCCGGGGCTCCACACCCTCTGCCCACTGCTGCAGGGCACTCTGGTCGTCCCGCACGATCTGCTCCTCAGCCAGCACCCCCTCCTCTCTCCCCAAGTCAGGGTGCGGACAAAGTTCCTGGCCTGCCGCCAACCTCTCGTCCCCACTCACAAACGCCACCACCTGCGTGACGTCCGCCATGGCCGGGACCACCTCCACTCTCAGGACCGCCTCTGCCCTTACCTCCTGGGCGTCATCAGCTTCCTGCACCAAACTGAACATAATAGCGTCCTGGGACGCCCAACCGCCACCGGCCCGAGTCAAGGGCCCCTGCTGCGCCGGGTGGCCTGAGGGTCCCTAGCTCCCGAAGGCCCCCGAGCCGCAGCGAGACCACACAGGCGGTCTCAGGAGCCCGGCTGTCTCCCAACGCAGCCTCACTCCCTTCCGGGCGCTGGCCCTCAGCCCCGTGGTGTGAGGAAGCAGCTGCCGCAAGCCCCGGGACTGCCGAGCCTCAGCACCCCCACCCCTGCCGAGCGCACCACCTTGCCGTGTCCGCCTCGGGGGTCGTTGTCCCGCCAAGCGGCGTCCCAGGGGGCGCCTGCCTAACCTCCGGTCACGTGGACGCCGAGAAAGGAAGTCGCCGCTGGACACGCCCCTCGCGCCTCGGGGAGCTGGGCGCGCCGGACGCCCGCCGTCCCATCAGCGAGACCACCCTGGGAGCAACCCTGCGAAGCCCCCGGCTCACGCGCGCCGTGCCATTTCGGCCTCGCACCCGGAGCCAAGCGTTCGTCAGGACGCCCGGCTCCTGTCTTGGCATCCACGGCTGTCCTGGCGATCTCTGCCTGCTGGGCTCCTTCTCAAGTCCAATCACACTTCCCCCTGCAGAATTTGGTTCCCACTGCATCACAGGGAGCCCTCGTAAAAGCCACGGGGACAAACACGGCGGGCAGGAGAGGTTATCCCGGGATATGGGATATCTGAGATTGAAGCTACAGCCAAAGGGAAGGCCTGTGGCTGGAGGGGACTGGAGCCCCCGTTCTGGTCGCCTTGAGTTCACAGGACCAGCGCGGCCTAGAAACGGGCTCCTTCTGTCACTGGAACGGTCCTTTTGCGTTTCCCATGGCTCTTGCCCTCTCTCTTTCCCTCATTCCAACTCTCTCGCCCATCCACGCCTTGGGTCTCAGCGGCCAGAAAGAAGGGTGACTTGATATTGCTTCAGGATTACTGGGTTGCAGAAGAAGGCCTGCACCCAAAGACGCGGCAAAGCAACCCTCCTGCTTGCAGGAGGCCATTTCCATGTGAGCAAATGTAGAAGGGCCCCCAAATGGGCCACATGTACTGACTGTGGGCATCACGGGCCAGAGACTGCCCAACACAACTTCGTGTCCATGCCTGTGCCTCCGTGTGTGCGCGCCTGTGTCTGTGTGCGCGCGCACGAGTGGCTCAGTGTGCGGGGGCGCTGTGTGTGACACCTAGGGCGCAGGCACTCTGCTTCTCCTCGTCCCCTTGGCCACTCACCCTTCCAGCGTCGGATTCATCCCCAATTGAGCATACTATACTGACCCACTTCCCACATGGCTTGCCTCCCTTGCCCAGAGTCCCTGCATGCACCCTATCCACCCACTCGTGAAACGTGGATCCGAATCCTACGGCGCACGGGGAGGTCCTCACGGCCAAATACACTGTGCTCAGGCTTCTAGGGAGGGCATTTGGTTCCACTGTGAGCGGAACTGTGAAGCCTCCCACCTGGTTGCCTGCCGTCAAGGTGTGAGCCCCGACTGCCCACAGGGAGGGTGCTAGCTAATCTATCTTCCCGTAGGTCCCAGCACTGGACCTTGAGGCCCTTGCTCCAAAAGCCTTTTCTTTGAAGTACCTTATCTTCCTCGGGAAAACGGGAAGACCCTATGCAGTGGACTTTCTCCCAGTTCTTCCTCCTCCCCAGCCTGCGCCACCAGGGAAGAATTCTGCCCTCTCACGCCGCCACCCACTCACCCACCCACCCCTAGAAACACTTAAACACACTTCCGCAACTGTGCAAGCCCAGGCCGCAGAGGGACTGGACATTCCCAGGCAGGCAACGGAGAGGCCCAAACCAAGCCACGGACAGCACACAGACACACACAGCTTGATGCTCTTCATTTATCTTGCCCAAGGAACAAATACACACGGACAAACACAGTTGATGAGCTTGCTTTTTCCATCCCTTTCATTCCCCGCTCCGCGTGGCTCTAGGTGTCAATGCCTTCCCGGAGGCTGTTTCTGCACCTGTTTCACGTGCAGGAAAATGGTGTTTGATTGAAAACACATTTGTATCTGCAAAAGCTCCTTCCGTGCACTACCTGGGTTTGGAAATCGAGTGACGGTCCCTCCTAGGTATCTCACACTTTGGGAGGTGCCCTGAACACGCAAACCTCGTACGTATCGCCTCCTCTGAGCACTGCCAGAGTACTGAACAATGGCTCGACGGCCTCCCCCGCCAAGTGGGTCACTGTACCACTGGGATCGCTTCTCCTCAGTTTCCCCCAGCCCCGTGTTCAACAAGTCCCACCACAAGCCCTCTGTCACGGACAGCGCTCTCAGGATGCCCCGCGTAGGAAGAAGGAGACACTTGAGGACATACATGACGGCTCTGAGGACCAACAGAGGGACGCGGTGGCAGAGAAGCCTCAGGCTTCGCAAGAAGAATATCTCCCGGCAATTGTGCGAAGGGTTGTAGGAAGAGCACGGTGGGACAGTCCCGTTAAGGAAGGGTGGGGCAGGCCGAGGTTGGGGCTGGTGGCCAGGAGAGCGGGTTCGGAGGAGCGGGACAATGCACCTGCTTTGATTCTGAGTGGTGGTGGACAGGCACACTCCCACACCCTCGCTCAGCCTCCCCGGCCGGAACAGAGTTGGCACTGCAGTGCTCCGGACTTCCTGGATCATCCCGATGCCCGCACGACCGGGCCTCCGGGGCTGTAGTCTTCCCAGCCACAGGGTGTCCATGTGACACAACAACATCCCAGTTACCTGGCGTGTGCCCTGCGCGCGTTGTGCCCAGCGCGCGTCCCCTCACCTGTGCTCCTGTACGTGCCGTCTCCAGGTGCCGACCTCCTCACATAGTACTTCAGGGGGTTGGGCCACACGTCCTCACTGATGATCTATCGGGGGAGTCACGTCTCGGCACGACAGGGCAGGCATCTGGTTACAAAGCCCAGACGCTGGGGAACACACCAAGCTCTCTTACGGCATTAGGCACCGAGTCCTTACCTCAGCGATCCGGCCAGATCCGGCCAGGTTGTGGTCAGAGAACCAGTTGAAGAAGTTAAGGCTGCTGTTCTGGTGCCTGCGTCTGTAGGCCTGTCTTTCATAATGCCGGTGCCAATGAATGGCAGTGGAATGGGACGCCCGGTATCCTGCAGCACGAGGAGTATGGGGACAGGGGCGCACTGCCTGTCAACTTCTAACCGCCTCCTGCTGCCGCCCGTGCGGGGAGCCTCCACTCACCTGTGATGCTGACGACATACTCCTTCACGATCACACTGTTGCGGAAGTAGGGGTTGCTGCGAAAGAACAGCATCATCTTGCAGCCCTCGCTGGCCTGCCTCACGTCCTCCACCTGTATAGAACAAGGGTGGGTGGGGGAAGGGGCGCGGGGGAAGACGTCTCCTGTAGGAGACACCCACCGCCTCCCTGCCAGCAGGGATAGGTCACTTTCCCAAGCCCCCTACCTCCCTAGCCCTGGTCTGTGCAGGCTCACCTTCAAATTGGTCATGTGGCTGAGCATGGCTTCGTCTTGGTCACTCATCATGGCTGACAATTCCGGGTGGTTCGCAAACTGCTGTGGGTCAAGGAGCCTGCACGCTGCAAGCTGGACGACAAACAACTAGCACATGCAGCGCATCTACACAAGCACCTGGCTTGGCCCGATCCCTCTATCCTCTGGCAAGGCCCCCACGTCCATCCCCGCCCGAAGCAGGCCAGAGGAGCACAAAGGCTCTTGAGGCCCGCACGTGTCTGCCCCCACTCTGGCTGACTCCGCTTCCTGACACACTTTGATCTGCCCTGCATCCTTGCCCGCTCAGGGCTCCACAGGACATCTCTATTTCTGCACATCACACATTCCTGACAATGTCTCAGGACTCGGACCCAGAGACGGCCTCGGCCGTGGCAAGACTCTGAGAAGGACCTGCGGGCCCGAGAGCCGCCTGCAGACAACTCTGGCCGTTCTTCTGGGCTTGATTCTGACCTGCGGCTGCGGCCCTGGACCCCCAGGAAGGGTTTCGGTGGGAGCTGCGTGTTCAAAGGGCGTCTCCGAGCTTTTGCATCAGACTGTGGTCACTGCCGCGACACTGACTGCCGTGTGTCTATTTCCTTGCTGAACTACCTCTCCCCGCTGGTGGCTCTCTCCTTCACTGGGGCGGGCACACTGTGGTCCCCCGCGTCTACCATCAAGGATACAGCTTTGGCCCAGAATCCGGGGATGCGCTGAATGGTGGTGCTCCTCAGTTCTAAATAGGGACGGCGCCTCTGCCATGTCTTGCGCTTGAGCCGACAGAAGGCCCTGCTGGCTTCCAAGTTCACCGGCTCCATCACTAACTGAAGGGCCCGGAGCACCTCCAGTGGGGACCAGGTGCACTTGCCACCCTGCCCTGACTCTGCCTGCTCCTGCTCCCCTGGCTCCTCTGCTGGAGCTTTTGCTTCTGCTTCTCCCTCTAACTCTTGCTCAGCCTCACCCACCACCTCCACTGGCTGCAAGATGTCCTTGCCCTCCAGGACATACTGCTCCAGGCCACTGATTTCCTGCTCAATCAACCCCTCCTCGGCCTCCTCCTCCGCCTCCTCCTCCCCCTGCTCGGTCTCATCCTCAACCTCCTCCATATCGTCCTCCTCCACGTCCTCCTCCTCCTCCTCCAGTTGCTGCTCCTCCTCCTCGTCCTCCAACTCCTCCATATCGTCCTCCTCCTCGTCCTCCTCCTCCTCCTCCTCCAGTTGCTGCTGCTCCTCCTCCTCGTCCTCCTCCTCCTGCCACTCTTCCTCCTCCTCCTCCTGCCACTCTTCCTCCTCCTCCTCCTGCCACTCTTCCTCCTCGTCTGGCCCTTGCACAAACTCATGATCCTCTTCCTCCACCAACAGCTCTTCGCTCATCACCTCCTCGTGCCTCCCCACCTCCAGATCTGGGAAGAGCTCATCCACGGCCAGAAACAAGTCATACCCTGCCACCGTCCTCACCGCCTGCACGACGCCCGCCCACTGCACCACGTCCTGCTCCGGTGCCACCAACTCACCCTGCAGGTCCCCCTCCTCCCCTTCCCGGGGCTCCACACCCTCTGCCCACTGCTGCAGGGCACTCTGGTCGTCCCGCACGATCTGCTCCTCAGCCAGCACCCCCTCCTCTCTCCCCAAGTCAGGGTGCGGACAAAGTTCCTGGCCTGCCGCCAACCTCTCGTCCCCACTCACAAACGCCACCACCTGCGTGACGTCCGCCATGGCCGGGACCACCTCCACTCTCAGGACCGCCTCTGCCCTTACCTCCTGGGCGTCATCAGCTTCCTGCACCAAACTGAACATAATAGCGTCCTGGGACGCCCAACCGCCACCGGCCCGAGTCAAGGGCCCCTGCTGCGCCGGGTGGCCTGAGGGGCCCTAGCTCCCGAAGGCCCCCGAGCCGCAGCGAGACCACACAGGCGGTCTCAGGAGCCCGGCTGTCTCCCAACGCAGCCTCACTCCCTTCCGGGCGCTGGCCCTCAGCCCCGTGGTGTGAGGAAGCAGCTGCCGCAAGCCCCGGGACTGCCGAGCCTCAGCACCCCCACCCCTGCCGAGCGCACCACCTTGCCGTGTCCGCCTCGGGGGTCGTTGTCCCGCCAAGCGGCGTCCCAGGGGGCGCCTGCCTAACCTCCGGTCACGTGGACGCCGAGAAAGGAAGTCGCCGCTGGACACGCCCCTCGCGCCTCGGGGGGCTGGGCGCGCCGGACGCCTGCGGTCCCATCAGCGAGACCACCCTGGGAGCAACCCTGCGAAGCCCCCGCCTCACGCGCGCCGTGCCATTTGGGCCTCGCACCCGGAGCCAAGCGTTCGTCAGGACGCCCGGCTCCTGTCTTGGCATCCACGGCTGTCCTGGCGATCTCTGCCTGCTGGGCTCCTTCTCAAGTCCAATCACACTTCCCCCTGCAGAATTTGGTTCCCACTGCATCACAGGGAGCCCTCGTAAAAGCCACGGGGACAAACACGGCGGGCAGGAGAGGTTATCCCGGGATATGGGATATCTGAGATTGAAGCTACAGCCAAAGGGAAGGCCTGTGGCTGGAGGGGACTGGAGCCCCCGTTCTGGTCGACTTGAGTTCACAGGACCAGCGCGGCCTAGAAACGGGCTCCTTCTGTCACTGGAACGGTCCTTTTGCGTTTCCCATGGCTCTTGCCCTCTCTCTTTCCCTCATTCCCACTCTCTCGCCCATCCACGCCTTGGGTCTCAGCGGCCAGAAAGAAGGGTGACTTGATATTGCTTCAGGATTACTGGGTTGCAGAAGAAGGCCTGCACCCAAAGACGCGGCAAAGCAACCCTCCTGCTTGCAGGAGGCCATTTCCATGTGAGCAAATGTAGAAGGGCCCCCAAATGGGCCACATGTACTGACTGTGGGCATCACGGGCCAGAGACTGCCCAACACAACTTCGTGTCCATGCCTGTGCCTCCGTGTGTGCGCGCCTGTGTCTGTGTGCGCGCGCACGAGTGGCTCAGTGTGCGGGGGCGCTGTGTGTGACACCTAGGGCGCAGGCACTCTGCTTCTCCTCGTCCCCTTGGCCACTCACCCTTCCAGCGTCGGATTCATCCCCAATTGAGCATACTATACTGACCCACTTCCCACATGGCTTGCCTCCCTTGCCCAGAGTCCCTGCATGCACCCTATCCACCCACTCGCGAAACGTGGATCCGAATCCTACGGCGCACGGGGAGGTCCTCACGGCCAAATACACTGTGCTCAGGCTTCTAGGGAGGGCATTTGGTTCCTCTGTGAGCGGAACTGTGAAGCCTCCCACCTGGTTGCCTGCCGTCAAGGTGTGAGCCCCGACTGCCCACAGGGAGGGTGCTAGCTAATCTATCTTCCCGTAGGTCCCAGCACTGGACCTTGAGGCCCTTGCTCCAAAAGCCTTTTCTTTGAAGTACCTTATCTTCCTCGGGAAAACGGGAAGACCCTATGCAGTGGACTTTCTCCCAGTTCTTCCTCCTCCCCAGCCTGCGCCACCAGGGAAGAATTCTGCCCTCTCACGCCGCCACCCACTCACCCACCCACCCCTAGAAACACTTAAACACACTTCCGCAACTGTGCAAGCCCAGGCCGCAGAGGGACTGGACATTCCCAGGCAGGCAACGGAGAGGCCCAAACCAAGCCACGGACAGCACACAGACACACACAGCTTGATGCTCTTCATTTATCTTGCCCAAGGAACAAATACACACGGACAAACACAGTTGATGAGCTTGCTTTTTCCATCCCTTTCATTCCCCGCTCCGCGTGGCTCTAGGTGTCAATGCCTTCCCGGAGGCTGTTTCTGCACCTGTTTCACGTGCAGGAAAATGGTGTTTGATTGAAAACACATTTGTATCTGCAAAAGCTCCTTCCGTGCACTACCTGGGTTTGGAAATCGAGTGACGGTCCCTCCTAGGTATCTCACACTTTGGGAGGTGCCCTGAACACGCAAACCTCGTACGTATCGCCTCCTCTGAGCACTGCCAGAGTACTGAACAATGGCTCGACGGCCTCCCCCGCCAAGTGGGTCACTGTACCACTGGGATCGCTTCTCCTCAGTTTCCCCCAGCCCCGTGTTCAACAAGTCCCACCACAAGCCCTCTGTCACGGACAGCGCTCTCAGGATGCCCCGCGTAGGAAGAAGGAGACACCTGAGGACATACATGACGGCTCTGAGGACCAACAGAGGGACGCGGTGGCAGAGAAGCCTCAGGCTTCGCAAGAAGAATATCTCCCGGCAATTGTGCGAAGGGATGTAGGAAGAACACGGTGGGACAGTCCCGTTAAGGTAGGGTGGGGCAGGCCGAGGTTGGGGTTGGTGGCCAGGAGAGCGGGTTCGGAGGAGCGGGACAATGCACCTGCTTTGATTCTGAGTGGTGGTGGACAGGCACACTCCCACACCCTCGCTCAGCCTCCCCGGCCGGAACAGAGTTGGCACTGCAGTGCTCCGGACTTCCTGGATCATCCCGATGCCCGCACGACCGGGCCTCCGGGGCTGTAGTCTTCCCAGCCACAGGGTGTCCATGTGACACAACAACATCCCAGTTACCTGGCGTGTGCCCTGCGCGCGTTGTGCCCAGCGCGCGTCCCCTCACCTGTGCTCCTGTACGTGCCGTCTCCTGGTGCCGACCTCCTCACATAGTACTTCAGGGGGTTGGGCCACACGTCCTCACTGATGATCTATCGGGGGAGTCACGTCTCGGCACGACAGGGCAGGCATCTGGTTACAAAGCCCAGACGCTGGGGAACACACCAAGCTCTCTTACGGCATTAGGCACCGAGTCCTTACCTCAGCGATCCGGCCAGATCCGGCCAGGTTGTGGTCAGAGAACCAGTTGAAGAAGTTAAGGCTGCTGTTCTGGTGCCTGCGTCTGTAGGCCTGTCTTTCATAATGCCGGTGCCAATGAATGGCAGTGGAATGGGACGCCCGGTATCCTGCAGCACGAGGAGTATGGGGACAGGGGCGCACTGCCTGTCAACTTCTAACCGCCTCCTGCTGCCGCCCGTGCGGGGAGCCTCCACTCACCTGTGATGCTGACGACATACTCCTTCACGATCACACTGTTGCGGAAGTAGGGGTTGCTGCGAAAGAACAGCATCATCTTGCAGCCCTCGCTGGCCTGCCTCACGTCCTCCACCTGTATAGAACAAGGGTGGGTGGGGGAAGGGGCGCGGGGGAAGACGTCTCCTGTAGGAGACACCCACCGCCTCCCTGCCAGCAGGGATAGGTCACTTTCCCAAGCCCCCTACCTCCCTAGCCCTGGTCTGTGCAGGCTCACCTTCAAATTGGTCATGTGGCTGAGCATGGCTTCGTCTTGGTCACTCATCATGGCTGACAATTCCGGGTGGTTCGCAAACTGCTGTGGGTCAAGGAGCCTGCACGCTGCAAGCTGGACGACAAACAACTAGCACATGCAGCGCATCTACACAAGCACCTGGCTTGGCCCGATCCCTCTATCCTCTGGCAAGGCCCCCACGTCCATCCCCGCCCGAAGCAGGCCAGAGGAGCACAAAGGCTCTTGAGGCCCGCACGTGTCTGCCCCCACTCTGGCTGACTCCGCTTCCTGACACACTTTGATCTGCCCTGCATCCTTGCCCGCTCAGGGCTCCACAGGACATCTCTATTTCTGCACATCACACATTCCTGACAATGTCTCAGGACTCGGACCCAGAGACGGCCTCGGCCGTGGCAAGACTCTGAGAAGGACCTGCGGGCCCGAGAGCCGCCTGCAGACAACTCTGGCCGTTCTTCTGGGCTTGATTCTGACCTGCGGCTGCGGCCCTGGACCCCCAGGAAGGGTTTCGGTGGGAGCTGCGTGTTCAAAGGGCGTCTCCGAGCTTTTGCATCAGACTGTGGTCACTGCCGCGACACTGACTGCCGTGTGTCTATTTCCTTGCTGAACTACCTCTCCCCGCTGGTGGCTCTCTCCTTCACTGGGGCGGGCACATTGTGGTCCCCCGCGTCTACCATCAAGGATACAGCTTTGGCCCAGAATCCGGGGATGCGCTGAATGGTGGTGCTCCTCAGTTCTAAATAGGGACGGCGCCTCTGCCATGTCTTGCGCTTGAGCCGACAGAAGGCCCTGCTGGCTTCCAAGTTCACCGGCTCCATCTCTAACTGAAGGGCCCGGAGCACCTCCAGTGGGGACCAGGTGCACTTGCCACCCTGCCCTGACTCTGCCTGCTCCTGCTCCCCTGGCTCCTCTGCTGGAGCTTTTGCTTCTGCTTCTCCCTCTAACTCTTGCTCAGCCTCACCCACCACCTCCACTGGCTGCAAGATGTCCTTGCCCTCCAGGACATACTGCTCCAGGCCACTGATTTCCTGCTCAATCAACCCCTCCTCGGCCTCCTCCTCCGCCTCCTCCTCCCCCTGCTCGGTCTCATCCTCAACCTCCTCCATATCGTCCTCCTCCACGTCCTCCTCCTCCTCCTCCAGTTGCTGCTCCTCCTCCTCGTCCTCCAACTCCTCCATATCGTCCTCCTCCTCGTCCTCCTCCTCCTCCTCCTCCAGTTGCTGCTGCTCCTCCTCCTCGTCCTCCTCCTCCTGCCACTCTTCCTCCTCCTCCTCCTGCCACTCTTCCTCCTCCTCCTCCTGCCACTCTTCCTCCTCGTCTGGCCCTTGCACAAACTCATGATCCTCTTCCTCCACCAACAGCTCTTCGCTCATCACCTCCTCGTGCCTCCCCACCTCCAGATCTGGGAAGAGCTCATCCACGGCCAGAAACAAGTCATACCCTGCCACCGTCCTCACCGCCTGCACGACGCCCGCCCACTGCACCACGTCCTGCTCCGGTGCCACCAACTCACCCTGCAGGTCCCCCTCCTCCCCTTCCCGGGGCTCCACACCCTCTGCCCACTGCTGCAGGGCACTCTGGTCGTCCCGCACGATCTGCTCCTCAGCCAGCACCCCCTCCTCTCTCCCCAAGTCAGGGTGCGGACAAAGTTCCTGGCCTGCCGCCAACCTCTCGTCCCCACTCACAAACGCCACCACCTGCGTGACGTCCGACATCGCCGGCACCACCTCCACTCTCAGGACCGCCTCTGCCCTTACCTCCTGGGCGTCATCAGCTTCCTGCACCAAACTGAACATAATAGCGTCCTGGGACGCCCAACCGCCACCGGCCCGAGTCAAGGGCCCCTGCTGCGCCGGGTGGCCTGAGGGGCCCTAGCTCCCGAAGGCCCCCGAGCCGCAGCGAGACCACACAGGCGGTCTCAGGAGCCCGGCTGTCTCCCAACGCAGCCTCACTCCCTTCCGGGCGCTGGCCCTCAGCCCCGTGGTGTGAGGAAGCAGCTGCCGCAAGCCCCGGGACTGCCGAGCCTCAGCACCCCCACCCCTGCCGAGCGCACCACCTTGCCGTGTCCGCCTCGGGGGTCGTTGTCCCGCCAAGCGGCGTCCCAGGGGGCGCCTGCCTAACCTCCGGTCACGTGGACGCCGAGAAAGGAAGTCGCCGCTGGACACGCCCCTCGCGCCTCGGGGAGCTGGGCGCGCCGGACGCCCGCCGTCCCATCAGCGAGACCACCCTGGGAGCAACCCTGCGAAGCCCCCGGCTCACGCGCGCCGTGCCATTTCGGCCTCGCACCCGGAGCCAAGCGTTCGTCAGGACGCCCGGCTCCTGTCTTGGCATCCACGGCTGTCCTGGCGATCTCTGCCTGCTGGGCTCCTTCTCAAGTCCAATCACACTTCCCCCTGCAGAATTTGGTTCCCACTGCATCACAGGGAGCCCTCGTAAAAGCCACGGGGACAAACACGGCGGGCAGGAGAGGTTATCCCGGGATATGGGATATCTGAGAGTGAAGCTACAGCCAAAGGGAAGGCCTGTGGCTGGAGGGGACTGGAGCCCCCGTTCTGGTCGCCTTGAGTTCACAGGACCAGCGCGGCCTAGAAACGGGCTCCTTCTGTCACTGGAACGGTCCTTTTGCGTTTCCCATGGCTCTTGCCCTCTCTCTTTCCCTCATTCCAACTCTCTCGCCCATCCACGCCTTGGGTCTCAGCGGCCAGAAAGAAGGGTGACTTGATATTGCTTCAGGATTACTGGGTTGCAGAAGAAGGCCTGCACCCAAAGACGCGGCAAAGCAACCCTCCTGCTTGCAGGAGGCCATTTCCATGTGAGCAAATGTAGAAGGGCCCCCAAATGGGCCACATGTACTGACTGTGGGCATCACGGGCCAGAGACTGCCCAACACAACTTCGTGTCCATGCCTGTGCCTCCGTGTGTGCGCGCCTGTGTCTGTGTGCGCGCGCACGAGTGGCTCAGTGTGCGGGGGCGCTGTGTGTGACACCTAGGGCGCAGGCACTCTGCTTCTCCTCGTCCCCTTGGCCACTCACCCTTCCAGCGTCGGATTCATCCCCAATTGAGCATACTATACTGACCCACTTCCCACATGGCTTGCCTCCCTTGCCCAGAGTCCCTGCATGCACCCTATCCACGCACTCGCGAAACGTGGATCCGAATCCTACGGCGCACGGGGAGGTCCTCACGGCCAAATACACTGTGCTCAGGCTTCTAGGGAGGGCATTTGGTTCCACTGTGAGCGGAACTGTGAAGCCTCCCACCTGGTTGCCTGCCGTCAAGGTGTGAGCCCCGACTGCCCACAGGGAGGGTGCTAGCTAATCTATCTTCCCGTAGGTCCCAGCACTGGACCTTGAGGCCCTTGCTCCAAAAGCCTTTTCTTTGAAGTACCTTATCTTCCTCGGGAAAACGGGAAGACCCTATGCAGTGGACTTTCTCCCAGTTCTTCCTCCTCCCCAGCCTGCGCCACCAGGGAAGAATTCTGCCCTCTCACGCCGCCACCCACTCACCCACTCACCCCTAGAAACACTTAAACACACTTCCGCAACTGTGCAAGCCCAGGCCGCAGAGGGACTGGACATTCCCAGGCAGGCAACGGAGAGGCCCAAACCAAGCCACGGACAGCACACAGACACACACAGCTTGATGCTCTTCATTTATCTTGCCCAAGGAACAAATACACACGGACAAACACAGTTGATGAGCTTGCTTTTTCCATCCCTTTCATTCCCCGCTCCGCGTGGCTCTAGGTGTCAATGCCTTCCCGGAGGCTGTTTCTGCACCTGTTTCACGTGCAGGAAAATGGTGTTTGATTGAAAACACATTTGTATCTGCAAAAGCTCCTTCCGTGCACTACCTGGGTTTGGAAATCGAGTGACGGTCCCTCCTAGGTATCTCACACTTTGGGAGGTGCCCTGAACACGCAAACCTCGTACGTATCGCCTCCTCTGAGCACTGCCAGAGTACTGAACAATGGCTCGACGGCCTCCCCCGCCAAGTGGGTCACTGTACCACTGGGATCGCTTCTCCTCAGTTTCCCCCAGCCCCGTGTTCAACAAGTCCCACCACAAGCCCTCTGTCACGGACAGCGCTCTCAGGATGCCCCGCGTAGGAAGAAGGAGACACCTGAGGACATACATGACGGCTCTGAGGACCAACAGAGGGACGCGGTGGCAGAGAAGCCTCAGGCTTCGCAAGAAGAATATCTCCCGGCAATTGTGCGAAGGGATGTAGGAAGAACACGGTGGGACAGTCCCGTTAAGGAAGGGTGGGGCAGGCCGAGGTTGGGGTTGGTGGCCAGGAGAGCGGGTTCGGAGGAGCGGGACAATGCACCTGCTTTGATTCTGAGTGGTGGTGGACAGGCACACTCCCACACCCTCGCTCAGCCTCCCCGGCCGGAACAGAGTTGGCACTGCAGTGCTCCGGACTTCCTGGATCATCCCGATGCCCGCACGACCGGGCCTCCGGGGCTGTAGTCTTCCCAGCCACAGGGTGTCCATGTGACACAACAACATCCCAGTTACCTGGCGTGTGCCCTGCGCGCGTTGTGCCCAGCGCGCGTCCCCTCACCTGTGCTCCTGTACGTGCCGTCTCCTGGTGCCGACCTCCTCACATAGTACTTCAGGGGGTTGGGCCACACGTCCTCACTGATGATCTATCGGGGGAGTCACGTCTCGGCACGACAGGGCAGGCATCTGGTTACAAAGCCCAGACGCTGGGGAACACACCAAGCTCTCTTACGGCATTAGGCACCGAGTCCTTACCTCAGCGATCCGGCCAGATCCGGCCAGGTTGTGGTCAGAGAACCAGTTGAAGAAGTTAAGGCTGCTGTTCTGGTGCCTGCGTCTGTAGGCCTGTCTTTCATAATGCCGGTGCCAATGAATGGCAGTGGAATGGGACGCCCGGTATCCTGCAGCACGAGGAGTATGGGGACAGGGGCGCACTGCCTGTCAACTTCTAACCGCCTCCTGCTGCCGCCCGTGCGGGGAGCCTCCACTCACCTGTGATGCTGACGACATACTCCTTCACGATCACACTGTTGCGGAAGTAGGGGTTGCTGCGAAAGAACAGCATCATCTTGCAGCCCTCGCTGGCCTGCCTCACGTCCTCCACCTGTATAGAACAAGGGTGGGTGGGGGAAGGGGCGCGGGGGAAGACGTCTCCTGTAGGAGACACCCACCGCCTCCCTGCCAGCAGGGATAGGTCACTTTCCCAAGCCCCCTACCTCCCTAGCCCTGGTCTGTGCAGGCTCACCTTCAAATTGGTCATGTGGCTGAGCATGGCTTCGTCTTGGTCACTCATCATGGCTGACAATTCCGGGTGGTTCGCAAACTGCTGTGGGTCAAGGAGCCTGCACGCTGCAAGCTGGACGACAAACAACTAGCACATGCAGCGCATCTACACAAGCACCTGGCTTGGCCCGATCCCTCTATCCTCTGGCAAGGCCCCCACGTCCATCCCCGCCCGAAGCAGGCCAGAGGAGCACAAAGGCTCTTGAGGCCCGCACGTGTCTGCCCCCACTCTGGCTGACTCCGCTTCCTGACACACTTTGATCTGCCCTGCATCCTTGCCCGCTCAGGGCTCCACAGGACATCTCTATTTCTGCACATCACACATTCCTGACAATGTCTCAGGACTCGGACCCAGAGAGGGCCTCGGCCGTGGCAAGACTCTGAGAAGGACCTGCGGGCCCGAGAGCCGCCTGCAGACAACTCTGGCCGTTCTTCTGGGCTTGATTCTGACCTGCGGCTGCGGCCCTGGACCCCCAGGAAGGGTTTCGGTGGGAGCTGCGTGTTCAAAGGGCGTCTCCGAGCTTTTGCATCAGACTGTGGTCACTGCCGCGACACTGACTGCCGTGTGTCTATTTCCTTGCTGAACTACCTCTCCCCGCTGGTGGCTCTCTCCTTCACTGGGGCGGGCACATTGTGGTCCCCCGCGTCTACCATCAAGGATACAGCTTTGGCCCAGAATCCGGGGATGCGCTGAATGGTGGTGCTCCTCAGTTCTAAATAGGGACGGCGCCTCTGCCATGTCTTGCGCTTGAGCCGACAGAAGGCCCTGCTGGCTTCCAAGTTCACCGGCTCCATCTCTAACTGAAGGGCCCGGAGCACCTCCAGTGGGGACCAGGTGCACTTGCCACCCTGCCCTGACTCTGCCTGCTCCTGCTCCCCTGGCTCCTCTGCTGGAGCTTTTGCTTCTGCTTCTCCCTCTAACTCTTGCTCAGCCTCACCCACCACCTCCACTGGCTGCAAGATGTCCTTGCCCTCCAGGACATACTGCTCCAGGCCACTGATTTCCTGCTCAATCAACCCCTCCTCGGCCTCCTCCTCCGCCTCCTCCTCCCCCTGCTCGGTCTCATCCTCAACCTCCTCCATATCGTCCTCCTCCACGTCCTCCTCCTCCTCCTCCAGTTGCTGCTCCTCCTCCTCGTCCTCCAACTCCTCCATATCGTCCTCCTCCTCGTCCTCCTCCTCCTCCTCCTCCAGTTGCTGCTGCTCCTCCTCCTCGTCCTCCTCCTCCTGCCACTCTTCCTCCTCCTCCTCCTGCCACTCTTCCTCCTCCTCCTCCTGCCACTCTTCCTCCTCGTCTGGCCCTTGCACAAACTCATGATCCTCTTCCTCCACCAACAGCTCTTCGCTCATCACCTCCTCGTGCCTCCCCACCTCCAGATCTGGGAAGAGCTCATCCACGGCCAGAAACAAGTCATACCCTGCCACCGTCCTCACCGCCTGCACGACGCCCGCCCACTGCACCACGTCCTGCTCCGGTGCCACCAACTCACCCTGCAGGTCCCCCTCCTCCCCTTCCCGGGGCTCCACACCCTCTGCCCACTGCTGCAGGGCACTCTGGTCGTCCCGCACGATCTGCTCCTCAGCCAGCACCCCCTCCTCTCTCCCCAAGTCAGGGTGCGGACAAAGTTCCTGGCCTGCCGCCAACCTCTCGTCCCCACTCACAAACGCCACCACCTGCGTGACGTCCGACATCGCCGGCACCACCTCCACTCTCAGGACCGCCTCTGCCCTTACCTCCTGGGCGTCATCAGCTTCCTGCACCAAACTGAACATAATAGCGTCCTGGGACGCCCAACCGCCACCGGCCCGAGTCAAGGGCCCCTGCTGCGCCGGGTGGCCTGAGGGTCCCTAGCTCCCGAAGGCCCCCGAGCCGCAGCGAGACCACACAGGCGGTCTCAGGAGCCCGGCTGTCTCCCAACGCAGCCTCACTCCCTTCCGGGCGCTGGCCCTCAGCCCCGTGGTGTGAGGAAGCAGCTGCCGCAAGCCCCGGGACTGCCGAGCCTCAGCACCCCCACCCCTGCCGAGCGCACCACCTTGCCGTGTCCGCCTCGGGGGTCGTTGTCCCGCCAAGCGGCGTCCCAGGGGGCGCCTGCCTAACCTCCGGTCACGTGGACGCCGAGAAAGGAAGTCGCCGCTGGACACGCCCCTCGCGCCTCGGGGAGCTGGGCGCGCCGGACGCCCGCCGTCCCATCAGCGAGACCACCCTGGGAGCAACCCTGCGAAGCCCCCGGCTCACGCGCGCCGTGCCATTTCGGCCTCGCACCCGGAGCCAAGCGTTCGTCAGGACGCCCGGCTCCTGTCTTGGCATCCACGGCTGTCCTGGCGATCTCTGCCTGCTGGGCTCCTTCTCAAGTCCAATCACACTTCCCCCTGCAGAATTTGGTTCCCACTGCATCACAGGGAGCCCTCGTAAAAGCCACGGGGACAAACACGGCGGGCAGGAGAGGTTATCCCGGGATATGGGATATCTGAGAGTGAAGCTACAGCCAAAGGGAAGGCCTGTGGCTGGAGGGGACTGGAGCCCCCGTTCTGGTCGCCTTGAGTTCACAGGACCAGCGCGGCCTAGAAACGGGCTCCTTCTGTCACTGGAACGGTCCTTTTGCGTTTCCCATGGCTCTTGCCCTCTCTCTTTCCCTCATTCCAACTCTCTCGCCCATCCACGCCTTGGGTCTCAGCGGCCAGAAAGAAGGGTGACTTGATATTGCTTCAGGATTACTGGGTTGCAGAAGAAGGCCTGCACCCAAAGACGCGGCAAAGCAACCCTCCTGCTTGCAGGAGGCCATTTCCATGTGAGCAAATGTAGAAGGGCCCCCAAATGGGCCACATGTACTGACTGTGGGCATCACGGGCCAGAGACTGCCCAACACAACTTCGTGTCCATGCCTGTGCCTCCGTGTGTGCGCGCCTGTGTCTGTGTGCGCGCGCACGAGTGGCTCAGTGTGCGGGGGCGCTGTGTGTGACACCTAGGGCGCAGGCACTCTGCTTCTCCTCGTCCCCTTGGCCACTCACCCTTCCAGCGTCGGATTCATCCCCAATTGAGCATACTATACTGACCCACTTCCCACATGGCTTGCCTCCCTTGCCCAGAGTCCCTGCATGCACCCTATCCACGCACTCGCGAAACGTGGATCCGAATCCTACGGCGCACGGGGAGGTCCTCACGGCCAAATACACTGTGCTCAGGCTTCTAGGGAGGGCATTTGGTTCCACTGTGAGCGGAACTGTGAAGCCTCCCACCTGGTTGCCTGCCGTCAAGGTGTGAGCCCCGACTGCCCACAGGGAGGGTGCTAGCTAATCTATCTTCCCGTAGGTCCCAGCACTGGACCTTGAGGCCCTTGCTCCAAAAGCCTTTTCTTTGAAGTACCTTATCTTCCTCGGGAAAACGGGAAGACCCTATGCAGTGGACTTTCTCCCAGTTCTTCCTCCTCCCCAGCCTGCGCCACCAGGGAAGAATTCTGCCCTCTCACGCCGCCACCCACTCACCCACCCAACCCTAGAAACACTTAAACACACTTCCGCAACTGTGCAAGCCCAGGCCGCAGAGGGACTGGACATTCCCAGGCAGGCAACGGAGAGGCCCAAACCAAGCCACGGACAGCACACAGACACACACAGCTTGATGCTCTTCATTTATCTTGCCCAAGGAACAAATACACACGGACAAACACAGTTGATGAGCTTGCTTTTTCCATCCCTTTCATTCCCCGCTCCGCGTGGCTCTAGGTGTCAATGCCTTCCCGGAGGCTGTTTCTGCACCTGTTTCACGTGCAGGAAAATGGTGTTTGATTGAAAACACATTTGTATCTGCAAAAGCTCCTTCCGTGCACTACCTGGGTTTGGAAATCGAGTGACGGTCCCTCCTAGGTATCTCACACTTTGGGAGGTGCCCTGAACACGCAAACCTCGTACGTATCGCCTCCTCTGAGCACTGCCAGAGTACTGAACAATGGCTCGACGGCCTCCCCCGCCAAGTGGGTCACTGTACCACTGGGATCGCTTCTCCTCAGTTTCCCCCAGCCCCGTGTTCAACAAGTCCCACCACAAGCCCTCTGTCACGGACAGCGCTCTCAGGATGCCCCGCGTAGGAAGAAGGAGACACCTGAGGACATACATGACGGCTCTGAGGACCAACAGAGGGACGCGGTGGCAGAGAAGCCTCAGGCTTCGCAAGAAGAATATCTCCCGGCAATTGTGCGAAGGGTTGTAGGAAGAGCACGGTGGGACAGTCCCGTTAAGGAAGGGTGGGGCAGGCCGAGGTTGGGGCTGGTGGCCAGGAGAGCGGGTTCGGAGGAGCGGGACAATGCACCTGCTTTGATTCTGAGTGGTGGTGGACAGGCACACTCCCACACCCTCGCTCAGCCTCCCCGGCCGGAACAGAGTTGGCACTGCAGTGCTCCGGACTTCCTGGATCATCCCGATGCCCGCACGACCGGGCCTCCGGGGCTGTAGTCTTCCCAGCCACAGGGTGTCCATGTGACACAACAACATCCCAGTTACCTGGCGTGTGCCCTGCGCGCGTTGTGCCCAGCGCGCGTCCCCTCACCTGTGCTCCTGTACGTGCCGTCTCCAGGTGCCGACCTCCTCACATAGTACTTCAGGGGGTTGGGCCACACGTCCTCACTGATGATCTATCGGGGGAGTCACGTCTCGGCACGACAGGGCAGGCATCTGGTTACAAAGCCCAGACGCTGGGGAACACACCAAGCTCTCTTACGGCATTAGGCACCGAGTCCTTACCTCAGCGATCCGGCCAGATCCGGCCAGGTTGTGGTCAGAGAACCAGTTGAAGAAGTTAAGGCTGCTGTTCTGGTGCCTGCGTCTGTAGGCCTGTCTTTCATAATGCCGGTGCCAATGAATGGCAGTGGAATGGGACGCCCGGTATCCTGCAGCACGAGGAGTATGGGGACAGGGGCGCACTGCCTGTCAACTTCTAACCGCCTCCTGCTGCCGCCCGTGCGGGGAGCCTCCACTCACCTGTGATGCTGACGACATACTCCTTCACGATCACACTGTTGCGGAAGTAGGGGTTGCTGCGAAAGAACAGCATCATCTTGCAGCCCTCGCTGGCCTGCCTCACGTCCTCCACCTGTATAGAACAAGGGTGGGTGGGGGAAGGGGCGCGGGGGAAGACGTCTCCTGTAGGAGACACCCACCGCCTCCCTGCCAGCAGGGATAGGTCACTTTCCCAAGCCCCCTACCTCCCTAGCCCTGGTCTGTGCAGGCTCACCTTCAAATTGGTCATGTGGCTGAGCATGGCTTCGTCTTGGTCACTCATCATGGCTGACAATTCCGGGTGGTTCGCAAACTGCTGTGGGTCAAGGAGCCTGCACGCTGCAAGCTGGACGACAAACAACTAGCACATGCAGCGCATCTACACAAGCACCTGGCTTGGCCCGATCCCTCTATCCTCTGGCAAGGCCCCCACGTCCATCCCCGCCCGAAGCAGGCCAGAGGGGCACAAAGGCTCTTGAGGCCCGCACGTGTCTGCCCCCACTCTGGCTGACTCCGCTTCCTGACACACTTTGATCTGCCCTGCATCCTTGCCCGCTCAGGGCTCCACAGGACATCTCTATTTCTGCACATCACACATTCCTGACAATGTCTCAGGACTCGGACCCAGAGACGGCCTCGGCCGTGGCAAGACTCTGAGAAGGACCTGCGGGCCCGAGAGCCGCCTGCAGACAACTCTGGCCGTTCTTCTGGGCTTGATTCTGACCTGCGGCTGCGGCCCTGGACCCCCAGGAAGGGTTTCGGTGGGAGCTGCGTGTTCAAAGGGCGTCTCCGAGCTTTTGCATCAGACTGTGGTCACTGCCGCGACACTGACTGCCGTGTGTCTATTTCCTTGCTGAACTACCTCTCCCCGCTGGTGGCTCTCTCCTTCACTGGGGCGGGCACACTGTGGTCCCCCGCGTCTACCATCAAGGATACAGCTTTGGCCCAGAATCCGGGGATGCGCTGAATGGTGGTGCTCCTCAGTTCTAAATAGGGACGGCGCCTCTGCCATGTCTTGCGCTTGAGCCGACAGAAGGCCCTGCTGGCTTCCAAGTTCACCGGCTCCATCTCTAACTGAAGGGCCCGGAGCACCTCCAGTGGGGACCAGGTGCACTTCCCACCCTGCCCTGACTCTGCCTGCTCCTGCTCCCCTGGCTCCTCTGCTGGAGCTTTTGCTTCTGCTTCTCCCTCTAACTCTTGCTCAGCCTCACCCACCACCTCCACTGGCTGCAAGATGTCCTTGCCCTCCAGGACATACTGCTCCAGGCCACTGATTTCCTGCTCAATCAACCCCTCCTCGGCCTCCTCCTCCGCCTCCTCCTCCCCCTGCTCGGTCTCATCCTCAACCTCCTCCATATCGTCCTCCTCCACGTCCTCCTCCTCCTCCTCCAGTTGCTGCTCCTCCTCCTCGACCTCCAACTCCTCCATATCGTCCTCCTCCTCGTCCTCCTCCTCCTCCTCCTCCAGTTGCTGCTGCTCCTCCTCCTCGTCCTCCTCCTCCTGCCACTCTTCCTCCTCCTCCTCCTGCCACTCTTCCTCCTCCTCCTCCTGCCACTCTTCCTCCTCGTCTGGCCCTTGCACAAACTCATGATCCTCTTCCTCCACCAACAGCTCTTCGCTCATCACCTCCTCGTGCCTCCCCACCTCCAGATCTGGGAAGAGCTCATCCACGGCCAGAAACAAGTCATACCCTGCCACCGTCCTCACCGCCTGCACGACGCCCGCCCACTGCACCACGTCCTGCTCCGGTGCCACCAACTCACCCTGCAGGTCCCCCTCCTCCCCTTCCCGGGGCTCCACACCCTCTGCCCACTGCTGCAGGGCACTCTGGTCGTCCCGCACGATCTGCTCCTCAGCCAGCACCCCCTCCTCTCTCCCCAAGTCAGGGTGCGGACAAAGTTCCTGGCCTGCCGCCAACCTCTCGTCCCCACTCACAAACGCCACCACCTGCGTGACGTCCGCCATGGCCGGGACCACCTCCACTCTCAGGACCGCCTCTGCCCTTACCTCCTGGGCGTCATCAGCTTCCTGCACCAAACTGAACATAATAGCGTCCTGGGACGCCCAACCGCCACCGGCCCGAGTCAAGGGCCCCTGCTGCGCCGGGTGGCCTGAGGGGCCCTAGCTCCTGAAGGCCCCCGAGCCGCAGCGAGACCACACAGGCGGTCTCAGGAGCCCGGCTGTCTCCCAACGCAGCCTCACTCCCTTCCGGGCGCTGGCCTTCAGCCCCGTGGTGTGAGGAAGCAGCTGCCGCAAGCCCCGGGACTGCCGAGCCTCAGCACCCCCACCCCTGCCGAGCGCACCACCTTGCCGTGTCCGCCTCCGGGGTCGTTGTCCGGCCAAGCGGCGTCCCAGGGGGCGCCTGCCTAACCTCCGGTCACGTGGACGCCGAGAAAGGAAGTCGCCGCTGGCCACGCCCCTCGCGCCTCGGGGGGCTGGGCGCGCCGGACGCCTGCGGTCCCATCAGCGAGACCACCCTGGGAGCAACCCTGCGAAGCCCCCGCCTCACGCGCGCCGTGCCATTTGGGCCTCGCACCCGGAGCCAAGCGTTCGTCAGGACGCCCGGCTCCTGTCTTGGCATCCACGGCTGTCCTGGCGATCTCTGCCTGCTGGGCTCCTTCTCAAGTCCAATCACACTTCCCCCTGCAGAATTTGGTTCCCACTGCATCACAGGGAGCCCTCGTAAAAGCCACGGGGACAAACACGGCGGGCAGGAGAGGTTATCCCGGGATATGGGATATCTGAGATTGAAGCTACAGCCAAAGGGAAGGCCTGTGGCTGGAGGGGACTGGAGCCCCCGTTCTGGTCGACTTGAGTTCACAGGACCAGCGCGGCCTAGAAACGGGCTCCTTCTGTCACTGGAACGGTCCTTTTGCGTTTCCCATGGCTCTTGCCCTCTCTCTTTCCCTCATTCCCACTCTCTCGCCCATCCACGCCTTGGGTCTCAGCGGCCAGAAAGAAGGGTGACTTGATATTGCTTCAGGATTACTGGGTTGCAGAAGAAGGCCTGCACCCAAAGACGCGGCAAAGCAACCCTCCTGCTTGCAGGAGGCCATTTCCATGTGAGCAAATGTAGAAGGGCCCCCAAATGGGCCACATGTACTGACTGTGGGCATCACGGGCCAGAGACTGCCCAACACAACTTCGTGTCCATGCCTGTGCCTCCGTGTGTGCGCGCCTGTGTCTGTGTGCGCGCGCACGAGTGGCTCAGTGTGCGGGGGCGCTGTGTGTGACACCTAGGGCGCAGGCACTCTGCTTCTCCTCGTCCCCTTGGCCACTCACCCTTCCAGCGTCGGATTCATCCCCAATTGAGCATACTATACTGACCCACTTCCCACATGGCTTGCCTCCCTTGCCCAGAGTCCCTGCATGCACCCTATCCACCCACTCGCGAAACGTGGATCCGAATCCTACGGCGCACGGGGAGGTCCTCACGGCCAAATACACTGTGCTCAGGCTTCTAGGGAGGGCATTTGGTTCCTCTGTGAGCGGAACTGTGAAGCCTCCCACCTGGTTGCCTGCCGTCAAGGTGTGAGCCCCGACTGCCCACAGGGAGGGTGCTAGCTAATCTATCTTCCCGTAGGTCCCAGCACTGGACCTTGAGGCCCTTGCTCCAAAAGCCTTTTCTTTGAAGTACCTTATCTTCCTCGGGAAAACGGGAAGACCCTATGCAGTGGACTTTCTCCCAGTTCTTCCTCCTCCCCAGCCTGCGCCACCAGGGAAGAATTCTGCCCTCTCACGCCGCCACCCACTCACCCACCCACCCCTAGAAACACTTAAACACACTTCCGCAACTGTGCAAGCCCAGGCCGCAGAGGGACTGGACATTCCCAGGCAGGCAACGGAGAGGCCCAAACCAAGCCACGGACAGCACACAGACACACACAGCTTGATGCTCTTCATTTATCTTGCCCAAGGAACAAATACACACGGACAAACACAGTTGATGAGCTTGCTTTTTCCATCCCTTTCATTCCCCGCTCCGCGTGGCTCTAGGTGTCAATGCCTTCCCGGAGGCTGTTTCTGCACCTGTTTCACGTGCAGGAAAATGGTGTTTGATTGAAAACACATTTGTATCTGCAAAAGCTCCTTCCGTGCACTACCTGGGTTTGGAAATCGAGTGACGGTCCCTCCTAGGTATCTCACACTTTGGGAGGTGCCCTGAACACGCAAACCTCGTACGTATCGCCTCCTCTGAGCACTGCCAGAGTACTGAACAATGGCTCGACGGCCTCCCCCGCCAAGTGGGTCACTGTACCACTGGGATCGCTTCTCCTCAGTTTCCCCCAGCCCCGTGTTCAACAAGTCCCACCACAAGCCCTCTGTCACGGACAGCGCTCTCAGGATGCCCCGCGTAGGAAGAAGGAGACACCTGAGGACATACATGACGGCTCTGAGGACCAACAGAGGGACGCGGTGGCAGAGAAGCCTCAGGCTTCGCAAGAAGAATATCTCCCGGCAATTGTGCGAAGGGTTGTAGGAAGAGCACGGTGGGACAGTCCCGTTAAGGAAGGGTGGGGCAGGCCGAGGTTGGGGCTGGTGGCCAGGAGAGCGGGTTCGGAGGAGCGGGACAATGCACCTGCTTTGATTCTGAGTGGTGGTGGACAGGCACACTCCCACACCCTCGCTCAGCCTCCCCGGCCGGAACAGAGTTGGCACTGCAGTGCTCCGGACTTCCTGGATCATCCCGATGCCCGCACGACCGGGCCTCCGGGGCTGTAGTCTTCCCAGCCACAGGGTGTCCATGTGACACAACAACATCCCAGTTACCTGGCGTGTGCCCTGCGCGCGTTGTGCCCAGCGCGCGTCCCCTCACCTGTGCTCCTGTACGTGCCGTCTCCAGGTGCCGACCTCCTCACATAGTACTTCAGGGGGTTGGGCCACACGTCCTCACTGATGATCTATCGGGGGAGTCACGTCTCGGCACGACAGGGCAGGCATCTGGTTACAAAGCCCAGACGCTGGGGAACACACCAAGCTCTCTTACGGCATTAGGCACCGAGTCCTTACCTCAGCGATCCGGCCAGATCCGGCCAGGTTGTGGTCAGAGAACCAGTTGAAGAAGTTAAGGCTGCTGTTCTGGTGCCTGCGTCTGTAGGCCTGTCTTTCATAATGCCGGTGCCAATGAATGGCAGTGGAATGGGACGCCCGGTATCCTGCAGCACGAGGAGCATGGGGACAGGGGCGCACTGCCTGTCAACTTCTAACCGCCTCCTGCTGCCGCCCGTGCGGGGAGCCTCCACTCACCTGTGATGCTGACGACATACTCCTTCACGATCACACTGTTGCGGAAGTAGGGGTTGCTGCGAAAGAACAGCATCATCTTGCAGCCCTCGCTGGCCTGCCTCACGTCCTCCACCTGTATAGAACAAGGGTGGGTGGGGGAAGGGGCGCGGGGGAAGACGTCTCCTGTAGGAGACACCCACCGCCTCCCTGCCAGCAGGGATAGGTCACTTTCCCAAGCCCCCTACCTCCCTAGCCCTGGTCTGTGCAGGCTCACCTTCAAATTGGTCATGTGGCTGAGCATGGCTTCGTCTTGGTCACTCATCATGGCTGACAATTCCGGGTGGTTCGCAAACTGCTGTGGGTCAAGGAGCCTGCACGCTGCAAGCTGGACGACAAACAACTAGCACATGCAGCGCATCTACACAAGCACCTGGCTTGGCCCGATCCCTCTATCCTCTGGCAAGGCCCCCACGTCCATCCGCGCCCGAAGCAGGCCAGAGGAGCACAAAGGCTCTTGAGGCCCGCACGTGTCTGCCCCCACTCTGGCTGACTCCGCTTCCTGACACACTTTGATCTGCCCTGCATCCTTGCCCGCTCAGGGCTCCACAGGACATCTCTATTTCTGCACATCACACATTCCTGACAATGTCTCAGGACTCGGACCCAGAGACGGCCTCGGCCGTGGCAAGACTCTGAGAAGGACCTGCGGGCCCGAGAGCCGCCTGCAGACAACTCTGGCCGTTCTTCTGGGCTTGATTCTGACCTGCGGCTGCGGCCCTGGACCCCCAGGAAGGGTTTCGGTGGGAGCTGCGTGTTCAAAGGGCGTCTCCGAGCTTTTGCATCAGACTGTGGTCACTGCCGCGACACTGACTGCCGTGTGTCTATTTCCTTGCTGAACTACCTCTCCCCGCTGGTGGCTCTCTCCTTCACTGGGGCGGGCACACTGTGGTCCCCCGCGTCTACCATCAAGGATACAGCTTTGGCCCAGAATCCGGGGATGCGCTGAATGGTGGTGCTCCTCAGTTCTAAATAGGGACGGCGCCTCTGCCATGTCTTGCGCTTGAGCCGACAGAAGGCCCTGCTGGCTTCCAAGTTCACCGGCTCCATCTCTAACTGAAGGGCCCGGAGCACCTCCAGTGGGGACCAGGTGCACTTGCCACCCTGCCCTGACTCTGCCTGCTCCTGCTCCCCTGGCTCCTCTGCTGGAGCTTTTGCTTCTGCTTCTCCCTCTAACTCTTGCTCAGCCTCACCCACCACCTCCACTGGCTGCAAGATGTCCTTGCCCTCCAGGACATACTGCTCCAGGCCACTGATTTCCTGCTCAATCAACCCCTCCTCGGCCTCCTCCTCCGCCTCCTCCTCCCCCTGCTCGGTCTCATCCTCAACCTCCTCCATATCGTCCTCCTCCACGTCCTCCTCCTCCTCCTCCAGTTGCTGCTCCTCCTCCTCGTCCTCCAACTCCTCCATATCGTCCTCCTCCTCGTCCTCCTCCTCCTCCTCCTCCAGTTGCTGCTGCTCCTCCTCCTCGTCCTCCTCCTCCTGCCACTCTTCCTCCTCCTCCTCCTGCCACTCTTCCTCCTCCTCCTCCTGCCACTCTTCCTCCTCGTCTGGCCCTTGCACAAACTCATGATCCTCTTCCTCCACCAACAGCTCTTCGCTCATCACCTCCTCGTGCCTCCCCACCTCCAGATCTGGGAAGAGCTCATCCACGGCCAGAAACAAGTCATACCCTGCCACCGTCCTCACCGCCTGCACGACGCCCGCCCACTGCACCACGTCCTGCTCCGGTGCCACCAACTCACCCTGCAGGTCCCCCTCCTCCCCTTCCCGGGGCTCCACACCCTCTGCCCACTGCTGCAGGGCACTCTGGTCGTCCCGCACGATCTGCTCCTCAGCCAGCACCCCCTCCTCTCTCCCCAAGTCAGGGTGCGGACAAAGTTCCTGGCCTGCCGCCAACCTCTCGTCCCCACTCACAAACGCCACCACCTCCGTGACGTCCGACATCGCCGGCACCACCTCCACTCTCAGGACCGCCTCTGCCCTTACCTCCTGGGCGTCATCAGCTTCCTGCACCAAACTGAACATAATAGCGTCCTGGGACGCCCAACCGCCACCGGCCCGAGTCAAGGGCCCCTGCTGCGCCGGGTGGCCTGAGGGTCCCTAGCTCCCGAAGGCCCCCGAGCCGCAGCGAGACCACACAGGCGGTCTCAGGAGCCCGGCTGTCTCCCAACGCAGCCTCACTCCCTTCCGGGCGCTGGCCCTCAGCCCCGTGGTGTGAGGAAGCAGCTGCCGCAAGCCCCGGGACTGCCGAGCCTCAGCACCCCCACCCCTGCCGAGCGCACCACCTTGCCGTGTCCGCCTCGGGGGTCGTTGTCCCGCCAAGCGGCGTCCCAGGGGGCGCCTGCCTAACCTCCGGTCACGTGGACGCCGAGAAAGGAAGTCGCCGCTGGACACGCCCCTCGCGCCTCGGGGAGCTGGGCGCGCCGGACGCCCGCCGTCCCATCAGCGAGACCACCCTGGGAGCAACCCTGCGAAGCCCCCGGCTCACGCGCGCCGTGCCATTTCGGCCTCGCACCCGGAGCCAAGCGTTCGTCAGGACGCCCGGCTCCTGTCTTGGCATCCACGGCTGTCCTGGCGATCTCTGCCTGCTGGGCTCCTTCTCAAGTCCAATCACACTTCCCCCTGCAGAATTTGGTTCCCACTGCATCACAGGGAGCCCTCGTAAAAGCCACGGGGACAAACACGGCGGGCAGGAGAGGTTATCCCGGGATATGGGATATCTGAGAGTGAAGCTACAGCCAAAGGGAAGGCCTGTGGCTGGAGGGGACTGGAGCCCCCGTTCTGGTCGCCTTGAGTTCACAGGACCAGCGCGGCCTAGAAACGGGCTCCTTCTGTCACTGGAACGGTCCTTTTGCGTTTCCCATGGCTCTTGCCCTCTCTCTTTCCCTCATTCCAACTCTCTCGCCCATCCACGCCTTGGGTCTCAGCGGCCAGAAAGAAGGGTGACTTGATATTGCTTCAGGATTACTGGGTTGCAGAAGAAGGCCTGCACCCAAAGACGCGGCAAAGCAACCCTCCTGCTTGCAGGAGGCCATTTCCATGTGAGCAAATGTAGAAGGGCCCCCAAATGGGCCACATGTACTGACTGTGGGCATCACGGGCCAGAGACTGCCCAACACAACTTCGTGTCCATGCCTGTGCCTCCGTGTGTGCGCGCCTGTGTCTGTGTGCGCGCGCACGAGTGGCTCAGTGTGCGGGGGCGCTGTGTGTGACACCTAGGGCGCAGGCACTCTGCTTCTCCTCGTCCCCTTGGCCACTCACCCTTCCAGCGTCGGATTCATCCCCAATTGAGCATACTATACTGACCCACTTCCCACATGGCTTGCCTCCCTTGCCCAGAGTCCCTGCATGCACCCTATCCACGCACTCGCGAAACGTGGATCCGAATCCTACGGCGCACGGGGAGGTCCTCACGGCCAAATACACTGTGCTCAGGCTTCTAGGGAGGGCATTTGGTTCCACTGTGAGCGGAACTGTGAAGCCTCCCACCTGGTTGCCTGCCGTCAAGGTGTGAGCCCCGACTGCCCACAGGGAGGGTGCTAGCTAATCTATCTTCCCGTAGGTCCCAGCACTGGACCTTGAGGCCCTTGCTCCAAAAGCCTTTTCTTTGAAGTACCTTATCTTCCTCGGGAAAACGGGAAGACCCTATGCAGTGGACTTTCTCCCAGTTCTTCCTCCTCCCCAGCCTGCGCCACCAGGGAAGAATTCTGCCCTCTCACGCCGCCACCCACTCACCCACCCAACCCTAGAAACACTTAAACACACTTCCGCAACTGTGCAAGCCCAGGCCGCAGAGGGACTGGACATTCCCAGGCAGGCAACGGAGAGGCCCAAACCAAGCCACGGACAGCACACAGACACACACAGCTTGATGCTCTTCATTTATCTTGCCCAAGGAACAAATACACACGGACAAACACAGTTGATGAGCTTGCTTTTTCCATCCCTTTCATTCCCCGCTCCGCGTGGCTCTAGGTGTCAATGCCTTCCCGGAGGCTGTTTCTGCACCTGTTTCACGTGCAGGAAAATGGTGTTTGATTGAAAACACATTTGTATCTGCAAAAGCTCCTTCCGTGCACTACCTGGGTTTGGAAATCGAGTGACGGTCCCTCCTAGGTATCTCACACTTTGGGAGGTGCCCTGAACACGCAAACCTCGTACGTATCGCCTCCTCTGAGCACTGCCAGAGTACTGAACAATGGCTCGACGGCCTCCCCCGCCAAGTGGGTCACTGTACCACTGGGATCGCTTCTCCTCAGTTTCCCCCAGCCCCGTGTTCAACAAGTCCCACCACAAGCCCTCTGTCACGGACAGCGCTCTCAGGATGCCCCGCGTAGGAAGAAGGAGACACCTGAGGACATACATGACGGCTCTGAGGACCAACAGAGGGACGCGGTGGCAGAGAAGCCTCAGGCTTCGCAAGAAGAATATCTCCCGGCAATTGTGCGAAGGGTTGTAGGAAGAGCACGGTGGGACAGTCCCGTTAAGGAAGGGTGGGGCAGGCCGAGGTTGGGGCTGGTGGCCAGGAGAGCGGGTTCGGAGGAGCGGGACAATGCACCTGCTTTGATTCTGAGTGGTGGTGGACAGGCACACTCCCACACCCTCGCTCAGCCTCCCCGGCCGGAACAGAGTTGGCACTGCAGTGCTCCGGACTTCCTGGATCATCCCGATGCCCGCACGACCGGGCCTCCGGGGCTGTAGTCTTCCCAGCCACAGGGTGTCCATGTGACACAACAACATCCCAGTTACCTGGCGTGTGCCCTGCGCGCGTTGTGCCCAGCGCGCGTCCCCTCACCTGTGCTCCTGTACGTGCCGTCTCCAGGTGCCGACCTCCTCACATAGTACTTCAGGGGGTTGGGCCACACGTCCTCACTGATGATCTATCGGGGGAGTCACGTCTCGGCACGACAGGGCAGGCATCTGGTTACAAAGCCCAGACGCTGGGGAACACACCAAGCTCTCTTACGGCATTAGGCACCGAGTCCTTACCTCAGCGATCCGGCCAGATCCGGCCAGGTTGTGGTCAGAGAACCAGTTGAAGAAGTTAAGGCTGCTGTTCTGGTGCCTGCGTCTGTAGGCCTGTCTTTCATAATGCCGGTGCCAATGAATGGCAGTGGAATGGGACGCCCGGTATCCTGCAGCACGAGGAGTATGGGGACAGGGGCGCACTGCCTGTCAACTTCTAACCGCCTCCTGCTGCCGCCCGTGCGGGGAGCCTCCACTCACCTGTGATGCTGACGACATACTCCTTCACGATCACACTGTTGCGGAAGTAGGGGTTGCTGCGAAAGAACAGCATCATCTTGCAGCCCTCGCTGGCCTGCCTCACGTCCTCCACCTGTATAGAACAAGGGTGGGTGGGGGAAGGGGCGCGGGGGAAGACGTCTCCTGTAGGAGACACCCACCGCCTCCCTGCCAGCAGGGATAGGTCACTTTCCCAAGCCCCCTACCTCCCTAGCCCTGGTCTGTGCAGGCTCACCTTCAAATTGGTCATGTGGCTGAGCATGGCTTCGTCTTGGTCACTCATCATGGCTGACAATTCCGGGTGGTTCGCAAACTGCTGTGGGTCAAGGAGCCTGCACGCTGCAAGCTGGACGACAAACAACTAGCACATGCAGCGCATCTACACAAGCACCTGGCTTGGCCCGATCCCTCTATCCTCTGGCAAGGCCCCCACGTCCATCCGCGCCCGAAGCAGGCCAGAGGAGCACAAAGGCTCTTGAGGCCCGCACGTGTCTGCCCCCACTCTGGCTGACTCCGCTTCCTGACACACTTTGATCTGCCCTGCATCCTTGCCCGCTCAGGGCTCCACAGGACATCTCTATTTCTGCACATCACACATTCCTGACAATGTCTCAGGACTCGGACCCAGAGACGGCCTCGGCCGTGGCAAGACTCTGAGAAGGACCTGCGGGCCCGAGAGCCGCCTGCAGACAACTCTGGCCGTTCTTCTGCGCTTGATTCTGACCTGCGGCTGCGGCCCTGGACCCCCAGGAAGGGTTTCGGTGGGAGCTGCGTGTTCAAAGGGCGTCTCCGAGCTTTTGCATCAGACTGTGGTCACTGCCGCGACACTGACTGCCGTGTGTCTATTTCCTTGCTGAACTACCTCTCCCCGCTGGTGGCTCTCTCCTTCACTGGGGCGGGCACACTGTGGTCCCCCGCGTCTACCATCAAGGATACAGCTTTGGCCCAGAATCCGGGGATGCGCTGAATGGTGGTGCTCCTCAGTTCTAAATAGGGACGGCGCCTCTGCCATGTCTTGCGCTTGAGCCGACAGAAGGCCCTGCTGGCTTCCAAGTTCACCGGCTCCATCTCTAACTGAAGGGCCCGGAGCACCTCCAGTGGGGACCAGGTGCACTTCCCACCCTGCCCTGACTCTGCCTGCTCCTGCTCCCCTGGCTCCTCTGCTGGAGCTTTTGCTTCTGCTTCTCCCTCTAACTCTTGCTCAGCCTCACCCACCACCTCCACTGGCTGCAAGATGTCCTTGCCCTCCAGGACATACTGCTCCAGGCCACTGATTTCCTGCTCAATCAACCCCTCCTCGGCCTCCTCCTCCGCCTCCTCCTCCCCCTGCTCGGTCTCATCCTCAACCTCCTCCATATCGTCCTCCTCCACGTCCTCCTCCTCCTCCTCCAGTTGCTGCTCCTCCTCCTCGTCCTCCAACTCCTCCATATCGTCCTCCTCCTCGTCCTCCTCCTCCTCCTCCTCCAGTTGCTGCTGCTCCTCCTCCTCGTCCTCCTCCTCCTGCCACTCTTCCTCCTCCTCCTCCTGCCACTCTTCCTCCTCCTCCTCCTGCCACTCTTCCTCCTCGTCTGGCCCTTGCACAAACTCATGATCCTCTTCCTCCACCAACAGCTCTTCGCTCATCACCTCCTCGTGCCTCCCCACCTCCAGATCTGGGAAGAGCTCATCCACGGCCAGAAACAAGTCATACCCTGCCACCGTCCTCACCGCCTGCACGACGCCCGCCCACTGCACCACGTCCTGCTCCGGTGCCACCAACTCACCCTGCAGGTCCCCCTCCTCCCCTTCCCGGGGCTCCACACCCTCTGCCCACTGCTGCAGGGCACTCTGGTCGTCCCGCACGATCTGCTCCTCAGCCAGCACCCCCTCCTCTCTCCCCAAGTCAGGGTGCGGACAAAGTTCCTGGCCTGCCGCCAACCTCTCGTCCCCACTCACAAACGCCACCACCTGCGTGACGTCCGCCATGGCCGGGACCACCTCCACTCTCAGGACCGCCTCTGCCCTTACCTCCTGGGCGTCATCAGCTTCCTGCACCAAACTGAACATAATAGCGTCCTGGGACGCCCAACCGCCACCGGCCCGAGTCAAGGGCCCCTGCTGCGCCGGGTGGCCTGAGGGTCCCTAGCTCCCGAAGGCCCCCGAGCCGCAGCGAGACCACACAGGCGGTCTCAGGAGCCCGGCTGTCTCCCAACGCAGCCTCACTCCCTTCCGGGCGCTGGCCCTCAGCCCCGTGGTGTGAGGAAGCAGCTGCCGCAAGCCCCGGGACTGCCGAGCCTCAGCACCCCCACCCCTGCCGAGCGCACCACCTTGCCGTGTCCGCCTCGGGGGTCGTTGTCCCGCCAAGCGGCGTCCCAGGGGGCGCCTGCCTAACCTCCGGTCACGTGGACGCCGAGAAAGGAAGTCGCCGCTGGACACGCCCCTCGCGCCTCGGGGGGCTGGGCGCGCCGGACGCCCGCGGTCCCATCAGCGAGACCACCCTGGGAGCAACCCTGCGAAGCCCCCGGCTCACGCGCGCCGTGCCATTTCGGCCTCGCACCCGGAGCCAAGCGTTCGTCAGGACGCCCGGCTCCTGTCTTGGCATCCACGGCTGTCCTGGCGATCTCTGCCTGCTGGGCTCCTTCTCAAGTCCAATCACACTTCCCCCTGCAGAATTTGGTTCCCACTGCATCACAGGGAGCCCTCGTAAAAGCCACGGGGACAAACACGGCGGGCAGGAGAGGTTATCCCGGGATATGGGATATCTGAGATTGAAGCTACAGCCAAAGGGAAGGCCTGTGGCTGGAGGGGACTGGAGCCCCCGTTCTGGTCGACTTGAGTTCACAGGACCAGCGCGGCCTAGAAACGGGCTCCTTCTGTCACTGGAACGGTCCTTTTGCGTTTCCCATGGCTCTTGCCCTCTCTCTTTCCCTCATTCCCACTCTCTCGCCCATCCACGCCTTGGGTCTCAGCGGCCAGAAAGAAGGGTGACTTGATATTGCTTCAGGATTACTGGGTTGCAGAAGAAGGCCTGCACACAAAGACGCGGCAAAGCAACCCTCCTGCTTGCAGGAGGCCATTTCCATGTGAGCAAATGTAGAAGGGCCCCCAAATGGGCCACATGTACTGACTGTGGGCATCACGGGCCAGAGACTGCCCAACACAACTTCGTGTCCATGCCTGTGCCTCCGTGTGTGCGCGCCTGTGTCTGTGTGCGCGCGCACGAGTGGCTCAGTGTGCGGGGGCGCTGTGTGTGACACCTAGGGCGCAGGCACTCTGCTTCTCCTCGTCCCCTTGGCCACTCACCCTTCCAGCGTCGGATTCATCCCCAATTGAGCATACTATACTGACCCACTTCCCACATGGCTTGCCTCCCTTGCCCAGAGTCCCTGCATGCACCCTATCCACCCACTCGCGAAACGTGGATCCGAATCCTACGGCGCACGGGGAGGTCCTCACGGCCAAATACACTGTGCTCAGGCTTCTAGGGAGGGCATTTGGTTCCTCTGTGAGCGGAACTGTGAAGCCTCCCACCTGGTTGCCTGCCGTCAAGGTGTGAGCCCCGACTGCCCACAGGGAGGGTGCTAGCTAATCTATCTTCCCGTAGGTCCCAGCACTGGACCTTGAGGCCCTTGCTCCAAAAGCCTTTTCTTTGAAGTACCTTATCTTCCTCGGGAAAACGGGAAGACCCTATGCAGTGGACTTTCTCCCAGTTCTTCCTCCTCCCCAGCCTGCGCCACCAGGGAAGAATTCTGCCCTCTCACGCCGCCACCCACTCACCCACCCACCCCTAGAAACACTTAAACACACTTCCGCAACTGTGCAAGCCCAGGCCGCAGAGGGACTGGACATTCCCAGGCAGGCAACGGAGAGGCCCAAACCAAGCCACGGACAGCACACAGACACACACAGCTTGATGCTCTTCATTTATCTTGCCCAAGGAACAAATACACACGGACAAACACAGTTGATGAGCTTGCTTTTTCCATCCCTTTCATTCCCCGCTCCGCGTGGCTCTAGGTGTCAATGCCTTCCCGGAGGCTGTTTCTGCACCTGTTTCACGTGCAGGAAAATGGTGTTTGATTGAAAACACATTTGTATCTGCAAAAGCTCCTTCCGTGCACTACCTGGGTTTGGAAATCGAGTGACGGTCCCTCCTAGGTATCTCACACTTTGGGAGGTGCCCTGAACACGCAAACCTCGTACGTATCGCCTCCTCTGAGCACTGCCAGAGTACTGAACAATGGCTCGACGGCCTCCCCCGCCAAGTGGGTCACTGTACCACTGGGATCGCTTCTCCTCAGTTTCCCCCAGCCCCGTGTTCAACAAGTCCCACCACAAGCCCTCTGTCACGGACAGCGCTCTCAGGATGTCCCGCGTAGGAAGAAGGAGACACCTGAGGACATACATGACGGCTCTGAGGACCAACGGAGGGACGCGGTGGCAGAGAAGCCTCAGGCTTCGCAAGAAGAATATCTCCCGGCAATTGTGCGAAGGGATGTAGGAAGAACACGGTGGGACAGTCCCGTTAAGGAAGGGTGGGGCAGGCCGAGGTTGGGGTTGGTGGCCAGGAGAGCGGGTTCGGAGGAGCGGGACAATGCACCTGCTTTGATTCTGAGTGGTGGTGGACAGGCACACTCCCACACCCTCGCTCAGCCTCCCCGGCCGGAACAGAGTTGGCACTGCAGTGCTCCGGACTTCCTGGATCATCCCGATGCCCGCACGACCGGGCCTCCGGGGCTGTAGTCTTCCCAGCCACAGGGTGTCCATGTGACACAACAACATCCCAGTTACCTGGCGTGTGCCCTGCGCGCGTTGTGCCCAGCGCGCGTCCCCTCACCTGTGCTCCTGTACGTGCCGTCTCCTGGTGCCGACCTCCTCACATAGTACTTCAGGGGGTTGGGCCACACGTCCTCACTGATGATCTATCGGGGGAGTCACGTCTCGGCACGACAGGGCAGGCATCTGGTTACAAAGCCCAGACGCTGGGGAACACACCAAGCTCTCTTACGGCATTAGGCACCGAGTCCTTACCTCAGCGATCCGGCCAGATCCGGCCAGGTTGTGGTCAGAGAACCAGTTGAAGAAGTTAAGGCTGCTGTTCTGGTGCCTGCGTCTGTAGGCCTGTCTTTCATAATGCCGGTGCCAATGAATGGCAGTGGAATGGGACGCCCGGTATCCTGCAGCACGAGGAGCATGGGGACAGGGGCGCACTGCCTGTCAACTTCTAACCGCCTCCTGCTGCCGCCCGTGCGGGGAGCCTCCACTCACCTGTGATGCTGACGACATACTCCTTCACGATCACACTGTTGCGGAAGTAGGGGTTGCTGCGAAAGAACAGCATCATCTTGCAGCCCTCGCTGGCCTGCCTCACGTCCTCCACCTGTATAGAACAAGGGTGGGTGGGGGAAGGGGCGCGGGGGAAGACGTCTCCTGTAGGAGACACCCACCGCCTCCCTGCCAGCAGGGATAGGTCACTTTCCCAAGCCCCCTACCTCCCTAGCCCTGGTCTGTGCAGGCTCACCTTCAAATTGGTCATGTGGCTGAGCATGGCTTCGTCTTGGTCACTCATCATGGCTGACAATTCCGGGTGGTTCGCAAACTGCTGTGGGTCAAGGAGCCTGCACGCTGCAAGCTGGACGACAAACAACTAGCACATGCAGCGCATCTACACAAGCACCTGGCTTGGCCCGATCCCTCTATCCTCTGGCAAGGCCCCCACGTCCATCCGCGCCCGAAGCAGGCCAGAGGAGCACAAAGGCTCTTGAGGCCCGCACGTGTCTGCCCCCACTCTGGCTGACTCCGCTTCCTGACACACTTTGATCTGCCCTGCATCCTTGCCCGCTCAGGGCTCCACAGGACATCTCTATTTCTGCACATCACACATTCCTGACAATGTCTCAGGACTCGGACCCAGAGACGGCCTCGGCCGTGGCAAGACTCTGAGAAGGACCTGCGGGCACGAGAGCCGCCTGCAGACAACTCTGGCCGTTCTTCTGGGCTTGATTCTGACCTGCGGCTGCGGCCCTGGACCCCCAGGAAGGGTTTCGGTGGGAGCTGCGTGTTCAAAGGGCGTCTCCGAGCTTTTGCATCAGACTGTGGTCCCTGCGCGACACTGACTGCCGTGTGTCTATTTCCTTGCTGAACTACCTCTCCCCGCTGGTGGCTCTCTCCTTCACTGGGGCGGGCACACTGTGGTCCCCCGCGTCTACCATCAAGGATACAGCTTTGGCCCAGAATCCGGGGATGCGCTGAATGGTGGTGCTCCTCAGTTCTAAATAGGGACGGCGCCTCTGCCATGTCTTGCGCTTGAGCCGACAGAAGGCCCTGCTGGCTTCCAAGTTCACCGGCTCCATCTCTAACTGAAGGGCCCGGAGCACCTCCAGTGGGGACCAGGTGCACTTGCCACCCTGCCCTGACTCTGCCTGCTCCTGCTCCCCTGGCTCCTCTGCTGGAGCTTTTGCTTCTGCTTCTCCCTCTAACTCTTGCTCAGCCTCACCCACCACCTCCACTGGCTGCAAGATGTCCTTGCCCTCCAGGACATACTGCTCCAGGCCACTGATTTCCTGCTCAATCAACCCCTCCTCGGCCTCCTCCTCCGCCTCCTCCTCCCCCTGCTCGGTCTCATCCTCAACCTCCTCCATATCGTCCTCCTCCACGTCCTCCTCCTCCTCCTCCAGTTGCTGCTCCTCCTCCTCGTCCTCCAACTCCTCCATATCGTCCTCCTCCTCGTCCTCCTCCTCCTCCTCCTCCAGTTGCTGCTGCTCCTCCTCCTCGTCCTCCTCCTCCTGCCACTCTTCCTCCTCCTCCTCCTGCCACTCTTCCTCCTCCTCCTCCTGCCACTCTTCCTCCTCGTCTGGCCCTTGCACAAACTCATGATCCTCTTCCTCCACCAACAGCTCTTCGCTCATCACCTCCTCGTGCCTCCCCACCTCCAGATCTGGGAAGAGCTCATCCACGGCCAGAAACAAGTCATACCCTGCCACCGTCCTCACCGCCTGCACGACGCCCGCCCACTGCACCACGTCCTGCTCCGGTGCCACCAACTCACCCTGCAGGTCCCCCTCCTCCCCTTCCCGGGGCTCCACACCCTCTGCCCACTGCTGCAGGGCACTCTGGTCGTCCCGCACGATCTGCTCCTCAGCCAGCACCCCCTCCTCTCTCCCCAAGTCAGGGTGCGGACAAAGTTCCTGGCCTGCCGCCAACCTCTCGTCCCCACTCACAAACGCCACCACCTCCGTGACGTCCGACATCGCCGGCACCACCTCCACTCTCAGGACCGCCTCTGCCCTTACCTCCTGGGCGTCATCAGCTTCCTGCACCAAACTGAACATAATAGCGTCCTGGGACGCCCAACCGCCACCGGCCCGAGTCAAGGGCCCCTGCTGCGCCGGGTGGCCTGAGGGTCCCTAGCTCCCGAAGGCCCCCGAGCCGCAGCGAGACCACACAGGCGGTCTCAGGAGCCCGGCTGTCTCCCAACGCAGCCTCACTCCCTTCCGGGCGCTGGCCCTCAGCCCCGTGGTGTGAGGAAGCAGCTGCCGCAAGCCCCGGGACTGCCGAGCCTCAGCACCCCCACCCCTGCCGAGCGCACCACCTTGCCGTGTCCGCCTCGGGGGTCGTTGTCCCGCCAAGCGGCGTCCCAGGGGGCGCCTGCCTAACCTCCGGTCACGTGGACGCCGAGAAAGGAAGTCGCCGCTGGACACGCCCCTCGCGCCTCGGGGAGCTGGGCGCGCCGGACGCCCGCCGTCCCATCAGCGAGACCACCCTGGGAGCAACCCTGCGAAGCCCCCGGCTCACGCGCGCCGTGCCATTTCGGCCTCGCACCCGGAGCCAAGCGTTCGTCAGGACGCCCGGCTCCTGTCTTGGCATCCACGGCTGTCCTGGCGATCTCTGCCTGCTGGGCTCCTTCTCAAGTCCAATCACACTTCCCCCTGCAGAATTTGGTTCCCACTGCATCACAGGGAGCCCTCGTAAAAGCCACGGGGACAAACACGGCGGGCAGGAGAGGTTATCCCGGGATATGGGATATCTGAGAGTGAAGCTACAGCCAAAGGGAAGGCCTGTGGCTGGAGGGGACTGGAGCCCCCGTTCTGGTCGCCTTGAGTTCACAGGACCAGCGCGGCCTAGAAACGGGCTCCTTCTGTCACTGGAACGGTCCTTTTGCGTTTCCCATGGCTCTTGCCCTCTCTCTTTCCCTCATTCCAACTCTCTCGCCCATCCACGCCTTGGGTCTCAGCGGCCAGAAAGAAGGGTGACTTGATATTGCTTCAGGATTACTGGGTTGCAGAAGAAGGCCTGCACCCAAAGACGCGGCAAAGCAACCCTCCTGCTTGCAGGAGGCCATTTCCATGTGAGCAAATGTAGAAGGGCCCCCAAATGGGCCACATGTACTGACTGTGGGCATCACGGGCCAGAGACTGCCCAACACAACTTCGTGTCCATGCCTGTGCCTCCGTGTGTGCGCGCCTGTGTCTGTGTGCGCGCGCACGAGTGGCTCAGTGTGCGGGGGCGCTGTGTGTGACACCTAGGGCGCAGGCACTCTGCTTCTCCTCGTCCCCTTGGCCACTCACCCTTCCAGCGTCGGATTCATCCCCAATTGAGCATACTATACTGACCCACTTCCCACATGGCTTGCCTCCCTTGCCCAGAGTCCCTGCATGCACCCTATCCACGCACTCGCGAAACGTGGATCCGAATCCTACGGCGCACGGGGAGGTCCTCACGGCCAAATACACTGTGCTCAGGCTTCTAGGGAGGGCATTTGGTTCCACTGTGAGCGGAACTGTGAAGCCTCCCACCTGGTTGCCTGCCGTCAAGGTGTGAGCCCCGACTGCCCACAGGGAGGGTGCTAGCTAATCTATCTTCCCGTAGGTCCCAGCACTGGACCTTGAGGCCCTTGCTCCAAAAGCCTTTTCTTTGAAGTACCTTATCTTCCTCGGGAAAACGGGAAGACCCTATGCAGTGGACTTTCTCCCAGTTCTTCCTCCTCCCCAGCCTGCGCCACCAGGGAAGAATTCTGCCCTCTCACGCCGCCACCCACTCACCCACCCAACCCTAGAAACACTTAAACACACTTCCGCAACTGTGCAAGCCCAGGCCGCAGAGGGACTGGACATTCCCAGGCAGGCAACGGAGAGGCCCAAACCAAGCCACGGACAGCACACAGACACACACAGCTTGATGCTCTTCATTTATCTTGCCCAAGGAACAAATACACACGGACAAACACAGTTGATGAGCTTGCTTTTTCCATCCCTTTCATTCCCCGCTCCGCGTGGCTCTAGGTGTCAATGCCTTCCCGGAGGCTGTTTCTGCACCTGTTTCACGTGCAGGAAAATGGTGTTTGATTGAAAACACATTTGTATCTGCAAAAGCTCCTTCCGTGCACTACCTGGGTTTGGAAATCGAGTGACGGTCCCTCCTAGGTATCTCACACTTTGGGAGGTGCCCTGAACACGCAAACCTCGTACGTATCGCCTCCTCTGAGCACTGCCAGAGTACTGAACAATGGCTCGACGGCCTCCCCCGCCAAGTGGGTCACTGTACCACTGGGATCGCTTCTCCTCAGTTTCCCCCAGCCCCGTGTTCAACAAGTCCCACCACAAGCCCTCTGTCACGGACAGCGCTCTCAGGATGCCCCGCGTAGGAAGAAGGAGACACCTGAGGACATACATGACGGCTCTGAGGACCAACAGAGGGACGCGGTGGCAGAGAAGCCTCAGGCTTCGCAAGAAGAATATCTCCCGGCAATTGTGCGAAGGGTTGTAGGAAGAGCACGGTGGGACAGTCCCGTTAAGGAAGGGTGGGGCAGGCCGAGGTTGGGGCTGGTGGCCAGGAGAGCGGGTTCGGAGGAGCGGGACAATGCACCTGCTTTGATTCTGAGTGGTGGTGGACAGGCACACTCCCACACCCTCGCTCAGCCTCCCCGGCCGGAACAGAGTTGGCACTGCAGTGCTCCGGACTTCCTGGATCATCCCGATGCCCGCACGACCGGGCCTCCGGGGCTGTAGTCTTCCCAGCCACAGGGTGTCCATGTGACACAACAACATCCCAGTTACCTGGCGTGTGCCCTGCGCGCGTTGTGCCCAGCGCGCGTCCCCTCACCTGTGCTCCTGTACGTGCCGTCTCCTGGTGCCGACCTCCTCACATAGTACTTCAGGGGGTTGGGCCACACGTCCTCACTGATGATCTATCGGGGGAGTCACGTCTCGGCACGACAGGGCAGGCATCTGGTTACAAAGCCCAGACGCTGGGGAACACACCAAGCTCTCTTACGGCATTAGGCACCGAGTCCTTACCTCAGCGATCCGGCCAGATCCGGCCAGGTTGTGGTCAGAGAACCAGTTGAAGAAGTTAAGGCTGCTGTTCTGGTGCCTGCGTCTGTAGGCCTGTCTTTCATAATGCCGGTGCCAATGAATGGCAGTGGAATGGGACGCCCGGTATCCCGCAGCACGAGGAGCATGGGGACAGGGGCGCACTGCCTGTCAACTTCTAACCGCCTCCTGCTGCCGCCCGTGCGGGGAGCCTCCACTCACCTGTGATGCTGACGACATACTCCTTCACGATCACACTGTTGCGGAAGTAGGGGTTGCTGCGAAAGAACAGCATCATCTTGCAGCCCTCGCTGGCCTGCCTCACGTCCTCCACCTGTATAGAACAAGGGTGGGTGGGGGAAGGGGCGCGGGGGAAGACGTCTCCTGTAGGAGACACCCACCGCCTCCCTGCCAGCAGGGATAGGTCACTTTCCCAAGCCCCCTACCTCCCTAGCCCTGGTCTGTGCAGGCTCACCTTCAAATTGGTCATGTGGCTGAGCATGGCTTCGTCTTGGTCACTCATCATGGCTGACAATTCCGGGTGGTTCGCAAACTGCTGTGGGTCAAGGAGCCTGCACGCTGCAAGCTGGACGACAAACAACTAGCACATGCAGCGCATCTACACAAGCACCTGGCTTGGCCCGATCCCTCTATCCTCTGGCAAGGCCCCCACGTCCATCCGCGCCCGAAGCAGGCCAGAGGAGCACAAAGGCTCTTGAGGCCCGCACGTGTCTGCCCCCACTCTGGCTGACTCCGCTTCCTGACACACTTTGATCTGCCCTGCATCCTTGCCCGCTCAGGGCTCCACAGGACATCTCTATTTCTGCACATCACACATTCCTGACAATGTCTCAGGACTCGGACCCAGAGACGGCCTCGGCCGTGGCAAGACTCTGAGAAGGACCTGCGGGCCCGAGAGCCGCCTGCAGACAACTCTGGCCGTTCTTCTGCGCTTGATTCTGACCTGCGGCTGCGGCCCTGGACCCCCAGGAAGGGTTTCGGTGGGAGCTGCGTGTTCAAAGGGCGTCTCCGAGCTTTTGCATCAGACTGTGGTCACTGCCGCGACACTGACTGCCGTGTGTCTATTTCCTTGCTGAACTACCTCTCCCCGCTGGTGGCTCTCTCCTTCACTGGGGCGGGCACACTGTGGTCCCCCGCGTCTACCATCAAGGATACAGCTTTGGCCCAGAATCCGGGGATGCGCTGAATGGTGGTGCTCCTCAGTTCTAAATAGGGACGGCGCCTCTGCCATGTCTTGCGCTTGAGCCGACAGAAGGCCCTGCTGGCTTCCAAGTTCACCGGCTCCATCTCTAACTGAAGGGCCCGGAGCACCTCCAGTGGGGACCAGGTGCACTTCCCACCCTGCCCTGACTCTGCCTGCTCCTGCTCCCCTGGCTCCTCTGCTGGAGCTTTTGCTTCTGCTTCTCCCTCTAACTCTTGCTCAGCCTCACCCACCACCTCCACTGGCTGCAAGATGTCCTTGCCCTCCAGGACATACTGCTCCAGGCCACTGATTTCCTGCTCAATCAACCCCTCCTCGGCCTCCTCCTCCGCCTCCTCCTCCCCCTGCTCGGTCTCATCCTCAACCTCCTCCATATCGTCCTCCTCCACGTCCTCCTCCTCCTCCTCCAGTTGCTGCTCCTCCTCCTCGTCCTCCAACTCCTCCATATCGTCCTCCTCCTCGTCCTCCTCCTCCTCCTCCTCCAGTTGCTGCTGCTCCTCCTCCTCGTCCTCCTCCTCCTGCCACTCTTCCTCCTCCTCCTCCTGCCACTCTTCCTCCTCCTCCTCCTGCCACTCTTCCTCCTCGTCTGGCCCTTGCACAAACTCATGATCCTCTTCCTCCACCAACAGCTCTTCGCTCATCACCTCCTCGTGCCTCCCCACCTCCAGATCTGGGAAGAGCTCATCCACGGCCAGAAACAAGTCATACCCTGCCACCGTCCTCACCGCCTGCACGACGCCCGCCCACTGCACCACGTCCTGCTCCGGTGCCACCAACTCACCCTGCAGGTCCCCCTCCTCCCCTTCCCGGGGCTCCACACCCTCTGCCCACTGCTGCAGGGCACTCTGGTCGTCCCGCACGATCTGCTCCTCAGCCAGCACCCCCTCCTCTCTCCCCAAGTCAGGGTGCGGACAAAGTTCCTGGCCTGCCGCCAACCTCTCGTCCCCACTCACAAACGCCACCACCTGCGTGACGTCCGCCATGGCCGGGACCACCTCCACTCTCAGGACCGCCTCTGCCCTTACCTCCTGGGCGTCATCAGCTTCCTGCACCAAACTGAACATAATAGCGTCCTGGGACGCCCAACCGCCACCGGCCCGAGTCAAGGGCCCCTGCTGCGCCAGGTGGCCTGAGGGTCCCTAGCTCCCGAAGGCCCCCGAGCCGCAGCGAGACCACACAGGCGGTCTCAGGAGCCCGGCTGTCTCCCAACGCAGCCTCACTCCCTTCCGGGCGCTGGCCCTCAGCCCCGTGGTGTGAGGAAGCAGCTGCCGCAAGCCCCGGGACTGCCGAGCCTCAGCACCCCCACCCCTGCCGAGCGCACCACCTTGCCGTGTCCGCCTCGGGGGTCGTTGTCCCGCCAAGCGGCGTCCCAGGGGGCGCCTGCCTAACCTCCGGTCACGTGGACGCCGAGAAAGGAAGTCGCCGCTGGACACGCCCCTCGCGCCTCGGGGGGCTGGGCGCGCCGGACGCCCGCGGTCCCATCAGCGAGACCACCCTGGGAGCAACCCTGCGAAGCCCCCGGCTCACGCGCGCCGTGCCATTTCGGCCTCGCACCCGGAGCCAAGCGTTCGTCAGGACGCCCGGCTCCTGTCTTGGCATCCACGGCTGTCCTGGCGATCTCTGCCTGCTGGGCTCCTTCTCAAGTCCAATCACACTTCCCCCTGCAGAATTTGGTTCCCACTGCATCACAGGGAGCCCTCGTAAAAGCCACGGGGACAAACACGGCGGGCAGGAGAGGTTATCCCGGGATATGGGATATCTGAGATTGAAGCTACAGCCAAAGGGAAGGCCTGTGGCTGGAGGGGACTGGAGCCCCCGTTCTGGTCGACTTGAGTTCACAGGACCAGCGCGGCCTAGAAACGGGCTCCTTCTGTCACTGGAACGGTCCTTTTGCGTTTCCCATGGCTCTTGCCCTCTCTCTTTCCCTCATTCCCACTCTCTCGCCCATCCACGCCTTGGGTCTCAGCGGCCAGAAAGAAGGGTGACTTGATATTGCTTCAGGATTACTGGGTTGCAGAAGAAGGCCTGCACACAAAGACGCGGCAAAGCAACCCTCCTGCTTGCAGGAGGCCATTTCCATGTGAGCAAATGTAGAAGGGCCCCCAAATGGGCCACATGTACTGACTGTGGGCATCACGGGCCAGAGACTGCCCAACACAACTTCGTGTCCATGCCTGTGCCTCCGTGTGTGCGCGCCTGTGTCTGTGTGCGCGCGCACGAGTGGCTCAGTGTGCGGGGGCGCTGTGTGTGACACCTAGGGCGCAGGCACTCTGCTTCTCCTCGTCCCCTTGGCCACTCACCCTTCCAGCGTCGGATTCATCCCCAATTGAGCATACTATACTGACCCACTTCCCACATGGCTTGCCTCCCTTGCCCAGAGTCCCTGCATGCACCCTATCCACCCACTCGCGAAACGTGGATCCGAATCCTACGGCGCACGGGGAGGTCCTCACGGCCAAATACACTGTGCTCAGGCTTCTAGGGAGGGCATTTGGTTCCTCTGTGAGCGGAACTGTGAAGCCTCCCACCTGGTTGCCTGCCGTCAAGGTGTGAGCCCCGACTGCCCACAGGGAGGGTGCTAGCTAATCTATCTTCCCGTAGGTCCCAGCACTGGACCTTGAGGCCCTTGCTCCAAAAGCCTTTTCTTTGAAGTACCTTATCTTCCTCGGGAAAACGGGAAGACCCTATGCAGTGGACTTTCTCCCAGTTCTTCCTCCTCCCCAGCCTGCGCCACCAGGGAAGAATTCTGCCCTCTCACGCCGCCACCCACTCACCCACCCACCCCTAGAAACACTTAAACACACTTCCGCAACTGTGCAAGCCCAGGCCGCAGAGGGACTGGACATTCCCAGGCAGGCAACGGAGAGGCCCAAACCAAGCCACGGACAGCACACAGACACACACAGCTTGATGCTCTTCATTTATCTTGCCCAAGGAACAAATACACACGGACAAACACAGTTGATGAGCTTGCTTTTTCCATCCCTTTCATTCCCCGCTCCGCGTGGCTCTAGGTGTCAATGCCTTCCCGGAGGCTGTTTCTGCACCTGTTTCACGTGCAGGAAAATGGTGTTTGATTGAAAACACATTTGTATCTGCAAAAGCTCCTTCCGTGCACTACCTGGGTTTGGAAATCGAGTGACGGTCCCTCCTAGGTATCTCACACTTTGGGAGGTGCCCTGAACATGCAAACCTCGTACGTATCGCCTCCTCTGAGCACTGCCAGAGTACTGAACAATGGCTCGACGGCCTCCCCCGCCAAGTGGGTCACTGTACCACTGGGATCGCTTCTCCTCAGTTTCCCCCAGCCCCGTGTTCAACAAGTCCCACCACAAGCCCTCTGTCACGGACAGCGCTCTCAGGATGCCCCGCGTAGGAAGAAGGAGACACCTGAGGACATACATGACGGCTCTGAGGACCAACGGAGGGACGCGGTGGCAGAGAAGCCTCAGGCTTCGCAAGAAGAATATCTCCCGGCAATTGTGCGAAGGGATGTAGGAAGAACACGGTGGGACAGTCCCGTTAAGGAAGGGTGGGGCAGGCCGAGGTTGGGGTTGGTGGCCAGGAGAGCGGGTTCGGAGGAGCGGGACAATGCACCTGCTTTGATTCTGAGTGGTGGTGGACAGGCACACTCCCACACCCTCGCTCAGCCTCCCCGGCCGGAACAGAGTTGGCACTGCAGTGCTCCGGACTTCCTGGATCATCCCGATGCCCGCACGACCGGGCCTCCGGGGCTGTAGTCTTCCCAGCCACAGGGTGTCCATGTGACACAACAACATCCCAGTTACCTGGCGTGTGCCCTGCGCGCGTTGTGCCCAGCGCGCGTCCCCTCACCTGTGCTCCTGTACGTGCCGTCTCCTGGTGCCGACCTCCTCACATAGTACTTCAGGGGGTTGGGCCACACGTCCTCACTGATGATCTATCGGGGGAGTCACGTCTCGGCACGACAGGGCAGGCATCTGGTTACAAAGCCCAGACGCTGGGGAACACACCAAGCTCTCTTACGGCATTAGGCACCGAGTCCTTACCTCAGCGATCCGGCCAGATCCGGCCAGGTTGTGGTCAGAGAACCAGTTGAAGAAGTTAAGGCTGCTGTTCTGGTGCCTGCGTCTGTAGGCCTGTCTTTCATAATGCCGGTGCCAATGAATGGCAGTGGAATGGGACGCCCGGTATCCTGCAGCACGAGGAGCATGGGGACAGGGGCGCACTGCCTGTCAACTTCTAACCGCCTCCTGCTGCCGCCCGTGCGGGGAGCCTCCACTCACCTGTGATGCTGATGACATACTCCTTCACGATCACACTGTTGCGGAAGTAGGGGTTGCTGCGAAAGAACAGCATCATCTTGCAGCCCTCGCTGGCCTGCCTCACGTCCTCCACCTGTATAGAACAAGGGTGGGTGGGGGAAGGGGCGCGGGGGAAGACGTCTCCTGTAGGAGACACCCACCGCCTCCCTGCCAGCAGGGATAGGTCACTTTCCCAAGCCCCCTACCTCCCTAGCCCTGGTCTGTGCAGGCTCACCTTCAAATTGGTCATGTGGCTGAGCATGGCTTCGTCTTGGTCACTCATCATGGCTGACAATTCCGGGTGGTTCGCAAACTGCTGTGGGTCAAGGAGCCTGCACGCTGCAAGCTGGACGACAAACAACTAGCACATGCAGCGCATCTACACAAGCACCTGGCTTGGCCCGATCCCTCTATCCTCTGGCAAGGCCCCCACGTCCATCCGCGCCCGAAGCAGGCCAGAGGAGCACAAAGGCTCTTGAGGCCCGCACGTGTCTGCCCCCACTCTGGCTGACTCCGCTTCCTGACACACTTTGATCTGCCCTGCATCCTTGCCCGCTCAGGGCTCCACAGGACATCTCTATTTCTGCACATCACACATTCCTGACAATGTCTCAGGACTCGGACCCAGAGACGGCCTCGGCCGTGGCAAGACTCTGAGAAGGACCTGCGGGCACGAGAGCCGCCTGCAGACAACTCTGGCCGTTCTTCTGGGCTTGATTCTGACCTGCGGCTGCGGCCCTGGACCCCCAGGAAGGGTTTCGGTGGGAGCTGCGTGTTCAAAGGGCGTCTCCGAGCTTTTGCATCAGACTGTGGTCCCTGCGCGACACTGACTGCCGTGTGTCTATTTCCTTGCTGAACTACCTCTCCCCGCTGGTGGCTCTCTCCTTCACTGGGGCGGGCACACTGTGGTCCCCCGCGTCTACCATCAAGGATACAGCTTTGGCCCAGAATCCGGGGATGCGCTGAATGGTGGTGCTCCTCAGTTCTAAATAGGGACGGCGCCTCTGCCATGTCTTGCGCTTGAGCCGACAGAAGGCCCTGCTGGCTTCCAAGTTCACCGGCTCCATCTCTAACTGAAGGGCCCGGAGCACCTCCAGTGGGGACCAGGTGCACTTGCCACCCTGCCCTGACTCTGCCTGCTCCTGCTCCCCTGGCTCCTCTGCTGGAGCTTTTGCTTCTGCTTCTCCCTCTAACTCTTGCTCAGCCTCACCCACCACCTCCACTGGCTGCAAGATGTCCTTGCCCTCCAGGACATACTGCTCCAGGCCACTGATTTCCTGCTCAATCAACCCCTCCTCGGCCTCCTCCTCCGCCTCCTCCTCCCCCTGCTCGGTCTCATCCTCAACCTCCTCCATATCGTCCTCCTCCACGTCCTCCTCCTCCTCCTCCAGTTGCTGCTCCTCCTCCTCGTCCTCCAACTCCTCCATATCGTCCTCCTCCTCGTCCTCCTCCTCCTCCTCCTCCAGTTGCTGCTGCTCCTCCTCCTCGTCCTCCTCCTCCTGCCACTCTTCCTCCTCCTCCTCCTGCCACTCTTCCTCCTCCTCCTCCTGCCACTCTTCCTCCTCGTCTGGCCCTTGCACAAACTCATGATCCTCTTCCTCCACCAACAGCTCTTCGCTCATCACCTCCTCGTGCCTCCCCACCTCCAGATCTGGGAAGAGCTCATCCACGGCCAGAAACAAGTCATACCCTGCCACCGTCCTCACCGCCTGCACGACGCCCGCCCACTGCACCACGTCCTGCTCCGGTGCCACCAACTCACCCTGCAGGTCCCCCTCCTCCCCTTCCCGGGGCTCCACACCCTCTGCCCACTGCTGCAGGGCACTCTGGTCGTCCCGCACGATCTGCTCCTCAGCCAGCACCCCCTCCTCTCTCCCCAAGTCAGGGTGCGGACAAAGTTCCTGGCCTGCCGCCAACCTCTCGTCCCCACTCACAAACGCCACCACCTCCGTGACGTCCGACATCGCCGGCACCACCTCCACTCTCAGGACCGCCTCTGCCCTTACCTCCTGGGCGTCATCAGCTTCCTGCACCAAACTGAACATAATAGCGTCCTGGGACGCCCAACCGCCACCGGCCCGAGTCAAGGGCCCCTGCTGCGCCGGGTGGCCTGAGGGTCCCTAGCTCCCGAAGGCCCCCGAGCCGCAGCGAGACCACACAGGCGGTCTCAGGAGCCCGGCTGTCTCCCAACGCAGCCTCACTCCCTTCCGGGCGCTGGCCCTCAGCCCCGTGGTGTGAGGAAGCAGCTGCCGCAAGCCCCGGGACTGCCGAGCCTCAGCACCCCCACCCCTGCCGAGCGCACCACCTTGCCGTGTCCGCCTCGGGGGTCGTTGTCCCGCCAAGCGGCGTCCCAGGGGGCGCCTGCCTAACCTCCGGTCACGTGGACGCCGAGAAAGGAAGTCGCCGCTGGCCACGCCCCTCGCGCCTCGGGGAGCTGGGCGCGCCGGACGCCCGCCGTCCCATCAGCGAGACCACCCTGGGAGCAACCCTGCGAAGCCCCCGGCTCACGCGCGCCGTGCCATTTCGGCCTCGCACCCGGAGCCAAGCGTTCGTCAGGACGCCCGGCTCCTGTCTTGGCATCCACGGCTGTCCTGGCGATCTCTGCCTGCTGGGCTCCTTCTCAAGTCCAATCACACTTCCCCCTGCAGAATTTGGTTCCCACTGCATCACAGGGAGCCCTCGTAAAAGCCACGGGGACAAACACGGCGGGCAGGAGAGGTTATCCCGGGATATGGGATATCTGAGAGTGAAGCTACAGCCAAAGGGAAGGCCTGTGGCTGGAGGGGACTGGAGCCCCCGTTCTGGTCGCCTTGAGTTCACAGGACCAGCGCGGCCTAGAAACGGGCTCCTTCTGTCACTGGAACGGTCCTTTTGCGTTTCCCATGGCTCTTGCCCTCTCTCTTTCCCTCATTCCAACTCTCTCGCCCATCCACGCCTTGGGTCTCAGCGGCCAGAAAGAAGGGTGACTTGATATTGCTTCAGGATTACTGGGTTGCAGAAGAAGGCCTGCACCCAAAGACGCGGCAAAGCAACCCTCCTGCTTGCAGGAGGCCATTTCCATGTGAGCAAATGTAGAAGGGCCCCCAAATGGGCCACATGTACTGACTGTGGGCATCACGGGCCAGAGACTGCCCAACACAACTTCGTGTCCATGCCTGTGCCTCCGTGTGTGCGCGCCTGTGTCTGTGTGCGCGCGCACGAGTGGCTCAGTGTGCGGGGGCGCTGTGTGTGACACCTAGGGCGCAGGCACTCTGCTTCTCCTCGTCCCCTTGGCCACTCACCCTTCCAGCGTCGGATTCATCCCCAATTGAGCATACTATACTGACCCACTTCCCACATGGCTTGCCTCCCTTGCCCAGAGTCCCTGCATGCACCCTATCCACGCACTCGCGAAACGTGGATCCGAATCCTACGGCGCACGGGGAGGTCCTCACGGCCAAATACACTGTGCTCAGGCTTCTAGGGAGGGCATTTGGTTCCACTGTGAGCGGAACTGTGAAGCCTCCCACCTGGTTGCCTGCCGTCAAGGTGTGAGCCCCGACTGCCCACAGGGAGGGTGCTAGCTAATCTATCTTCCCGTAGGTCCCAGCACTGGATCTTGAGGCCCTTGCTCCAAAAGCCTTTTCTTTGAAGTACCTTATCTTCCTCGGGAAAACGGGAAGACCCTATGCAGTGGACTTTCTCCCAGTTCTTCCTCCTCCCCAGCCTGCGCCACCAGGGAAGAATTCTGCCCTCTCACGCCGCCACCCACTCACCCACCCAACCCTAGAAACACTTAAACACACTTCCGCAACTGTGCAAGCCCAGGCCGCAGAGGGACTGGACATTCCCAGGCAGGCAACGGAGAGGCCCAAACCAAGCCACGGACAGCACACAGACACACACAGCTTGATGCTCTTCATTTATCTTGCCCAAGGAACAAATACACACGGACAAACACAGTTGATGAGCTTGCTTTTTCCATCCCTTTCATTCCCCGCTCCGCGTGGCTCTAGGTGTCAATGCCTTCCCGGAGGCTGTTTCTGCACCTGTTTCACGTGCAGGAAAATGGTGTTTGATTGAAAACACATTTGTATCTGCAAAAGCTCCTTCCGTGCACTACCTGGGTTTGGAAATCGAGTGACGGTCCCTCCTAGGTATCTCACACTTTGGGAGGTGCCCTGAACACGCAAACCTCGTACGTATCGCCTCCTCTGAGCACTGCCAGAGTACTGAACAATGGCTCGACGGCCTCCCCCGCCAAGTGGGTCACTGTACCACTGGGATCGCTTCTCCTCAGTTTCCCCCAGCCCCGTGTTCAACAAGTCCCACCACAAGCCCTCTGTCACGGACAGCGCTCTCAGGATGCCCCGCGTAGGAAGAAGGAGACACCTGAGGACATACATGACGGCTCTGAGGACCAACAGAGGGACGCGGTGGCAGAGAAGCCTCAGGCTTCGCAAGAAGAATATCTCCCGGCAATTGTGCGAAGGGTTGTAGGAAGAGCACGGTGGGACAGTCCCGTTAAGGAAGGGTGGGGCAGGCCGAGGTTGGGGCTGGTGGCCAGGAGAGCGGGTTCGGAGGAGCGGGACAATGCACCTGCTTTGATTCTGAGTGGTGGTGGACAGGCACACTCCCACACCCTCGCTCAGCCTCCCCGGCCGGAACAGAGTTGGCACTGCAGTGCTCCGGACTTCCTGGATCATCACGATGCCCGCACGACCGGGCCTCCGGGGCTGTAGTCTTCCCAGCCACAGGGTGTCCATGTGACACAACAACATCCCAGTTACCTGGCGTGTGCCCTGCGCGCGTTGTGCCCAGCGCGCGTCCCCTCACCTGTGCTCCTGTACGTGCCGTCTCCTGGTGCCGACCTCCTCACATAGTACTTCAGGGGGTTGGGCCACACGTCCTCACTGATGATCTATCGGGGGAGTCACGTCTCGGCACGACAGGGCAGGCATCTGGTTACAAAGCCCAGACGCTGGGGAACACACCAAGCTCTCTTACGGCATTAGGCACCGAGTCCTTACCTCAGCGATCCGGCCAGATCCGGCCAGGTTGTGGTCAGAGAACCAGTTGAAGAAGTTAAGGCTGCTGTTCTGGTGCCTGCGTCTGTAGGCCTGTCTTTCATAATGCCGGTGCCAATGAATGGCAGTGGAATGGGACGCCCGGTATCCTGCAGCACGAGGAGCATGGGGACAGGGGCGCACTGCCTGTCAACTTCTAACCGCCTCCTGCTGCCGCCCGTGCGGGGAGCCTCCACTCACCTGTGATGCTGACGACATACTCCTTCACGATCACACTGTTGCGGAAGTAGGGGTTGCTGCGAAAGAACAGCATCATCTTGCAGCCCTCGCTGGCCTGCCTCACGTCCTCCACCTGTATAGAACAAGGGTGGGTGGGGGAAGGGGCGCGGGGGAAGACGTCTCCTGTAGGAGACACCCACCGCCTCCCTGCCAGCAGGGATAGGTCACTTTCCCAAGCCCCCTACCTCCCTAGCCCTGGTCTGTGCAGGCTCACCTTCAAATTGGTCATGTGGCTGAGCATGGCTTCGTCTTGGTCACTCATCATGGCTGACAATTCCGGGTGGTTCGCAAACTGCTGTGGGTCAAGGAGCCTGCACGCTGCAAGCTGGACGACAAACAACTAGCACATGCAGCGCATCTACACAAGCACCTGGCTTGGCCCGATCCCTCTATCCTCTGGCAAGGCCCCCACGTCCATCCCCGCCCGAAGCAGGCCAGAGGAGCACAAAGGCTCTTGAGGCCCGCACGTGTCTGCCCCCACTCTGGCTGACTCCGCTTCCTGACACACTTTGATCTGCCCTGCATCCTTGCCCGCTCAGGGCTCCACAGGACATCTCTATTTCTGCACATCACACATTCCTGACAATGTCTCAGGACTCGGACCCAGAGACGGCCTCGGCCGTGGCAAGACTCTGAGAAGGACCTGCGGGCCCGAGAGCCGCCTGCAGACAACTCTGGCCGTTCTTCTGGGCTTGATTCTGACCTGCGGCTGCGGCCCTGGACCCCCAGGAAGGGTTTCGGTGGGAGCTGCGTGTTCAAAGGGCGTCTCCGAGCTTTTGCATCAGACTGTGGTCACTGCCGCGACACTGACTGCCGTGTGTCTATTTCCTTGCTGAACTACCTCTCCCCGCTGGTGGCTCTCTCCTTCACTGGGGCGGGCACACTGTGGTCCCCCGCGTCTACCATCAAGGATACAGCTTTGGCCCAGAATCCGGGGATGCGCTGAATGGTGGTGCTCCTCAGTTCTAAATAGGGACGGCGCCTCTGCCATGTCTTGCGCTTGAGCCGACAGAAGGCCCTGCTGGCTTCCAAGTTCACCGGCTCCATCTCTAACTGAAGGGCCCGGAGCACCTCCAGTGGGGACCAGGTGCACTTCCCACCCTGCCCTGACTCTGCCTGCTCCTGCTCCCCTGGCTCCTCTGCTGGAGCTTTTGCTTCTGCTTCTCCCTCTAACTCTTGCTCAGCCTCACCCACCACCTCCACTGGCTGCAAGATGTCCTTGCCCTCCAGGACATACTGCTCCAGGCCACTGATTTCCTGCTCAATCAACCCCTCCTCGGCCTCCTCCTCCGCCTCCTCCTCCCCCTGCTCGGTCTCATCCTCAACCTCCTCCATATCGTCCTCCTCCACGTCCTCCTCCTCCTCCTCCAGTTGCTGCTCCTCCTCCTCGTCCTCCAACTCCTCCATATCGTCCTCCTCCTCGTCCTCCTCCTCCTCCTCCTCCAGTTGCTGCTGCTCCTCCTCCTCGTCCTCCTCCTCCTGCCACTCTTCCTCCTCCTCCTCCTGCCACTCTTCCTCCTCCTCCTCCTGCCACTCTTCCTCCTCGTCTGGCCCTTGCACAAACTCATGATCCTCTTCCTCCACCAACAGCTCTTCGCTCATCACCTCCTCGTGCCTCCCCACCTCCAGATCTGGGAAGAGCTCATCCACGGCCAGAAACAAGTCATACCCTGCCACCGTCCTCACCGCCTGCACGACGCCCGCCCACTGCACCACGTCCTGCTCCGGTGCCACCAACTCACCCTGCAGGTCCCCCTCCTCCCCTTCCCGGGGCTCCACACCCTCTGCCCACTGCTGCAGGGCACTCTGGTCGTCCCGCACGATCTGCTCCTCAGCCAGCACCCCCTCCTCTCTCCCCAAGTCAGGGTGCGGACAAAGTTCCTGGCCTGCCGCCAACCTCTCGTCCCCACTCACAAACGCCACCACCTCCGTGACGTCCGACATCGCCGGCACCACCTCCACTCTCAGGACCGCCTCTGCCCTTACCTCCTGGGCGTCATCAGCTTCCTGCACCAAACTGAACATAATAGCGTCCTGGGACGCCCAACCGCCACCGGCCCGAGTCAAGGGCCCCTGCTGCGCCGGGTGGCCTGAGGGTCCCTAGCTCCCGAAGGCCCCCGAGCCGCAGCGAGACCACACAGGCGGTCTCAGGAGCCCGGCTGTCTCCCAACGCAGCCTCACTCCCTTCCGGGCGCTGGCCCTCAGCCCCGTGGTGTGAGGAAGCAGCTGCCGCAAGCCCCGGGACTGCCGAGCCTCAGCACCCCCACCCCTGCCGAGCGCACCACCTTGCGGTGTCCGCCTCGGGGGTCGTTGTCCCGCCAAGCGGCGTCCCAGGGGGCGCCTGCCTAACCTCCGGTCACGTGGACGCCGAGAAAGGAAGTCGCCGCTGGCCACGCCCCTCGCGCCTCGGGGAGCTGGGCGCGCCGGACGCCCGCCGTCCCATCAGCGAGACCACCCTGGGAGCAACCCTGCGAAGCCCCCGGCTCACGCGCGCCGTGCCATTTCGGCCTCGCACCCGGAGCCAAGCGTTCGTCAGGACGCCCGGCTCCTGTCTTGGCATCCACGGCTGTCCTGGCGATCTCTGCCTGCTGGGCTCCTTCTCAAGTCCAATCACACTTCCCCCTGCAGAATTTGGTTCCCACTGCATCACAGGGAGCCCTCGTAAAAGCCACGGGGACAAACACGGCGGGCAGGAGAGGTTATCCCGGGATATGGGATATCTGAGAGTGAAGCTACAGCCAAAGGGAAGGCCTGTGGCTGGAGGGGACTGGAGCCCCCGTTCTGGTCGCCTTGAGTTCACAGGACCAGCGCGGCCTAGAAACGGGCTCCTTCTGTCACTGGAACGGTCCTTTTGCGTTTCCCATGGCTCTTGCCCTCTCTCTTTCCCTCATTCCAACTCTCTCGCCCATCCACGCCTTGGGTCTCAGCGGCCAGAAAGAAGGGTGACTTGATATTGCTTCAGGATTACTGGGTTGCAGAAGAAGGCCTGCACCCAAAGACGCGGCAAAGCAACCCTCCTGCTTGCAGGAGGCCATTTCCATGTGAGCAAATGTAGAAGGGCCCCCAAATGGGCCACATGTACTGACTGTGGGCATCACGGGCCAGAGACTGCCCAACACAACTTCGTGTCCATGCCTGTGCCTCCGTGTGTGCGCGCCTGTGTCTGTGTGCGCGCGCACGAGTGGCTCAGTGTGCGGGGGCGCTGTGTGTGACACCTAGGGCGCAGGCACTCTGCTTCTCCTCGTCCCCTTGGCCACTCACCCTTCCAGCGTCGGATTCATCCCCAATTGAGCATACTATACTGACCCACTTCCCACATGGCTTGCCTCCCTTGCCCAGAGTCCCTGCATGCACCCTATCCACGCACTCGCGAAACGTGGATCCGAATCCTACGGCGCACGGGGAGGTCCTCACGGCCAAATACACTGTGCTCAGGCTTCTAGGGAGGGCATTTGGTTCCACTGTGAGCGGAACTGTGAAGCCTCCCACCTGGTTGCCTGCCGTCAAGGTGTGAGCCCCGACTGCCCACAGGGAGGGTGCTAGCTAATCTATCTTCCCGTAGGTCCCAGCACTGGACCTTGAGGCCCTTGCTCCAAAAGCCTTTTCTTTGAAGTACCTTATCTTCCTCGGGAAAACGGGAAGACCCTATGCAGTGGACTTTCTCCCAGTTCTTCCTCCTCCCCAGCCTGCGCCACCAGGGAAGAATTCTGCCCTCTCACGCCGCCACCCACTCACCCACCCAACCCTAGAAACACTTAAACACACTTCCGCAACTGTGCAAGCCCAGGCCGCAGAGGGACTGGACATTCCCAGGCAGGCAACGGAGAGGCCCAAACCAAGCCACGGACAGCACACAGACACACACAGCTTGATGCTCTTCATTTATCTTGCCCAAGGAACAAATACACACGGACAAACACAGTTGATGAGCTTGCTTTTTCCATCCCTTTCATTCCCCGCTCCGCGTGGCTCTAGGTGTCAATGCCTTCCCGGAGGCTGTTTCTGCACCTGTTTCACGTGCAGGAAAATGGTGTTTGATTGAAAACACATTTGTATCTGCAAAAGCTCCTTCCGTGCACTACCTGGGTTTGGAAATCGAGTGACGGTCCCTCCTAGGTATCTCACACTTTGGGAGGTGCCCTGAACACGCAAACCTCGTACGTATCGCCTCCTCTGAGCACTGCCAGAGTACTGAACAATGGCTCGACGGCCTCCCCCGCCAAGTGGGTCACTGTACCACTGGGATCGCTTCTCCTCAGTTTCCCCCAGCCCCGTGTTCAACAAGTCCCACCACAAGCCCTCTGTCACGGACAGCGCTCTCAGGATGCCCCGCGTAGGAAGAAGGAGACACCTGAGGACATACATGACGGCTCTGAGGACCAACAGAGGGACGCGGTGGCAGAGAAGCCTCAGGCTTCGCAAGAAGAATATCTCCCGGCAATTGTGCGAAGGGTTGTAGGAAGAGCACGGTGGGACAGTCCCGTTAAGGAAGGGTGGGGCAGGCCGAGGTTGGGGCTGGTGGCCAGGAGAGCGGGTTCGGAGGAGCGGGACAATGCACCTGCTTTGATTCTGAGTGGTGGTGGACAGGCACACTCCCACACCCTCGCTCAGCCTCCCCGGCCGGAACAGAGTTGGCACTGCAGTGCTCCGGACTTCCTGGATCATCCCGATGCCCGCACGACCGGGCCTCCGGGGCTGTAGTCTTCCCAGCCACAGGGTGTCCATGTGACACAACAACATCCCAGTTACCTGGCGTGTGCCCTGCGCGCGTTGTGCCCAGCGCGCGTCCCCTCACCTGTGCTCCTGTACGTGCCGTCTCCAGGTGCCGACCTCCTCACATAGTACTTCAGGGGGTTGGGCCACACGTCCTCACTGATGATCTATCGGGGGAGTCACGTCTCGGCACGACAGGGCAGGCATCTGGTTACAAAGCCCAGACGCTGGGGAACACACCAAGCTCTCTTACGGCATTAGGCACCGAGTCCTTACCTCAGCGATCCGGCCAGATCCGGCCAGGTTGTGGTCAGAGAACCAGTTGAAGAAGTTAAGGCTGCTGTTCTGGTGCCTGCGTCTGTAGGCCTGTCTTTCATAATGCCGGTGCCAATGAATGGCAGTGGAATGGGACGCCCGGTATCCTGCAGCACGAGGAGTATGGGGACAGGGGCGCACTGCCTGTCAACTTCTAACCGCCTCCTGCTGCCGCCCGTGCGGGGAGCCTCCACTCACCTGTGATGCTGACGACATACTCCTTCACGATCACACTGTTGCGGAAGTAGGGGTTGCTGCGAAAGAACAGCATCATCTTGCAGCCCTCGCTGGCCTGCCTCACGTCCTCCACCTGTATAGAACAAGGGTGGGTGGGGGAAGGGGCGCGGGGGAAGACGTCTCCTGTAGGAGACACCCACCGCCTCCCTGCCAGCAGGGATAGGTCACTTTCCCAAGCCCCCTACCTCCCTAGCCCTGGTCTGTGCAGGCTCACCTTCAAATTGGTCATGTGGCTGAGCATGGCTTCGTCTTGGTCACTCATCATGGCTGACAATTCCGGGTGGTTCGCAAACTGCTGTGGGTCAAGGAGCCTGCACGCTGCAAGCTGGACGACAAACAACTAGCACATGCAGCGCATCTACACAAGCACCTGGCTTGGCCCGATCCCTCTATCCTCTGGCAAGGCCCCCACGTCCATCCGCGCCCGAAGCAGGCCAGAGGAGCACAAAGGCTCTTGAGGCCCGCACGTGTCTGCCCCCACTCTGGCTGACTCCGCTTCCTGACACACTTTGATCTGCCCTGCATCCTTGCCCGCTCAGGGCTCCACAGGACATCTCTATTTCTGCACATCACACATTCCTGACAATGTCTCAGGACTCGGACCCAGAGACGGCCTCGGCCGTGGCAAGACTCTGAGAAGGACCTGCGGGCCCGAGAGCCGCCTGCAGACAACTCTGGCCGTTCTTCTGCGCTTGATTCTGACCTGCGGCTGCGGCCCTGGACCCCCAGGAAGGGTTTCGGTGGGAGCTGCGTGTTCAAAGGGCGTCTCCGAGCTTTTGCATCAGACTGTGGTCACTGCCGCGACACTGACTGCCGTGTGTCTATTTCCTTGCTGAACTACCTCTCCCCGCTGGTGGCTCTCTCCTTCACTGGGGCGGGCACACTGTGGTCCCCCGCGTCTACCATCAAGGATACAGCTTTGGCCCAGAATCCGGGGATGCGCTGAATGGTGGTGCTCCTCAGTTCTAAATAGGGACGGCGCCTCTGCCATGTCTTGCGCTTGAGCCGACAGAAGGCCCTGCTGGCTTCCAAGTTCACTGGCTCCATCTCTAACTGAAGGGCCCGGAGCACCTCCAGTGGGGACCAGGTGCACTTCCCACCCTGCCCTGACTCTGCCTGCTCCTGCTCCCCTGGCTCCTCTGCTGGAGCTTTTGCTTCTGCTTCTCCCTCTAACTCTTGCTCAGCCTCACCCACCACCTCCACTGGCTGCAAGATGTCCTTGCCCTCCAGGACATACTGCTCCAGGCCACTGATTTCCTGCTCAATCAACCCCTCCTCGGCCTCCTCCTCCGCCTCCTCCTCCCCCTGCTCGGTCTCATCCTCAACCTCCTCCATATCGTCCTCCTCCACGTCCTCCTCCTCCTCCTCCAGTTGCTGCTCCTCCTCCTCGTCCTCCAACTCCTCCATATCGTCCTCCTCCTCGTCCTCCTCCTCCTCCTCCTCCAGTTGCTGCTGCTCCTCCTCCTCGTCCTCCTCCTCCTGCCACTCTTCCTCCTCCTCCTCCTGCCACTCTTCCTCCTCCTCCTCCTGCCACTCTTCCTCCTCGTCTGGCCCTTGCACAAACTCATGATCCTCTTCCTCCACCAACAGCTCTTCGCTCATCACCTCCTCGTGCCTCCCCACCTCCAGATCTGGGAAGAGCTCATCCACGGCCAGAAACAAGTCATACCCTGCCACCGTCCTCACCGCCTGCACGACGCCCGCCCACTGCACCACGTCCTGCTCCGGTGCCACCAACTCACCCTGCAGGTCCCCCTCCTCCCCTTCCCGGGGCTCCACACCCTCTGCCCACTGCTGCAGGGCACTCTGGTCGTCCCGCACGATCTGCTCCTCAGCCAGCACCCCCTCCTCTCTCCCCAAGTCAGGGTGCGGACAAAGTTCCTGGCCTGCCGCCAACCTCTCGTCCCCACTCACAAACGCCACCACCTGCGTGACGTCCGCCATGGCCGGGACCACCTCCACTCTCAGGACCGCCTCTGCCCTTACCTCCTGGGCGTCATCAGCTTCCTGCACCAAACTGAACATAATAGCGTCCTGGGACGCCCAACCGCCACCGGCCCGAGTCAAGGGCCCCTGCTGCGCCGGGTGGCCTGAGGGTCCCTAGCTCCCGAAGGCCCCCGAGCCGCAGCGAGACCACACAGGCGGTCTCAGGAGCCCGGCTGTCTCCCAACGCAGCCTCACTCCCTTCCGGGCGCTGGCCCTCAGCCCCGTGGTGTGAGGAAGCAGCTGCCGCAAGCCCCGGGACTGCCGAGCCTCAGCACCCCCACCCCTGCCGAGCGCACCACCTTGCCGTGTCCGCCTCGGGGGTCGTTGTCCCGCCAAGCGGCGTCCCAGGGGGCGCCTGCCTAACCTCCGGTCACGTGGACGCCGAGAAAGGAAGTCGCCGCTGGCCACGCCCCTCGCGCCTCGGGGAGCTGGGCGCGCCGGACGCCCGCCGTCCCATCAGCGAGACCACCCTGGGAGCAACCCTGCGAAGCCCCCGGCTCACGCGCGCCGTGCCATTTCGGCCTCGCACCCGGAGCCAAGCGTTCGTCAGGACGCCCGGCTCCTGTCTTGGCATCCACGGCTGTCCTGGCGATCTCTGCCTGCTGGGCTCCTTCTCAAGTCCAATCACACTTCCCCCTGCAGAATTTGGTTCCCACTGCATCACAGGGAGCCCTCGTAAAAGCCACGGGGACAAACACGGCGGGCAGGAGAGGTTATCCCGGGATATGGGATATCTGAGAGTGAAGCTACAGCCAAAGGGAAGGCCTGTGGCTGGAGGGGACTGGAGCCCCCGTTCTGGTCGCCTTGAGTTCACAGGACCAGCGCGGCCTAGAAACGGGCTCCTTCTGTCACTGGAACGGTCCTTTTGCGTTTCCCATGGCTCTTGCCCTCTCTCTTTCCCTCATTCCAACTCTCTCGCCCATCCACGCCTTGGGTCTCAGCGGCCAGAAAGAAGGGTGACTTGATATTGCTTCAGGATTACTGGGTTGCAGAAGAAGGCCTGCACCCAAAGACGCGGCAAAGCAACCCTCCTGCTTGCAGGAGGCCATTTCCATGTGAGCAAATGTAGAAGGGCCCCCAAATGGGCCACATGTACTGACTGTGGGCATCACGGGCCAGAGACTGCCCAACACAACTTCGTGTCCATGCCTGTGCCTCCGTGTGTGCGCGCCTGTGTCTGTGTGCGCGCGCACGAGTGGCTCAGTGTGCGGGGGCGCTGTGTGTGACACCTAGGGCGCAGGCACTCTGCTTCTCCTCGTCCCCTTGGCCACTCACCCTTCCAGCGTCGGATTCATCCCCAATTGAGCATACTATACTGACCCACTTCCCACATGGCTTGCCTCCCTTGCCCAGAGTCCCTGCATGCACCCTATCCACGCACTCGCGAAACGTGGATCCGAATCCTACGGCGCACGGGGAGGTCCTCACGGCCAAATACACTGTGCTCAGGCTTCTAGGGAGGGCATTTGGTTCCACTGTGAGCGGAACTGTGAAGCCTCCCACCTGGTTGCCTGCCGTCAAGGTGTGAGCCCCGACTGCCCACAGGGAGGGTGCTAGCTAATCTATCTTCCCGTAGGTCCCAGCACTGGATCTTGAGGCCCTTGCTCCAAAAGCCTTTTCTTTGAAGTACCTTATCTTCCTCGGGAAAACGGGAAGACCCTATGCAGTGGACTTTCTCCCAGTTCTTCCTCCTCCCCAGCCTGCGCCACCAGGGAAGAATTCTGCCCTCTCACGCCGCCACCCACTCACCCACCCAACCCTAGAAACACTTAAACACACTTCCGCAACTGTGCAAGCCCAGGCCGCAGAGGGACTGGACATTCCCAGGCAGGCAACGGAGAGGCCCAAACCAAGCCACGGACAGCACACAGACACACACAGCTTGATGCTCTTCATTTATCTTGCCCAAGGAACAAATACACACGGACAAACACAGTTGATGAGCTTGCTTTTTCCATCCCTTTCATTCCCCGCTCCGCGTGGCTCTAGGTGTCAATGCCTTCCCGGAGGCTGTTTCTGCACCTGTTTCACGTGCAGGAAAATGGTGTTTGATTGAAAACACATTTGTATCTGCAAAAGCTCCTTCCGTGCACTACCTGGGTTTGGAAATCGAGTGACGGTCCCTCCTAGGTATCTCACACTTTGGGAGGTGCCCTGAACACGCAAACCTCGTACGTATCGCCTCCTCTGAGCACTGCCAGAGTACTGAACAATGGCTCGACGGCCTCCCCCGCCAAGTGGGTCACTGTACCACTGGGATCGCTTCTCCTCAGTTTCCCCCAGCCCCGTGTTCAACAAGTCCCACCACAAGCCCTCTGTCACGGACAGCGCTCTCAGGATGCCCCGCGTAGGAAGAAGGAGACACCTGAGGACATACATGACGGCTCTGAGGACCAACAGAGGGACGCGGTGGCAGAGAAGCCTCAGGCTTCGCAAGAAGAATATCTCCCGGCAATTGTGCGAAGGGTTGTAGGAAGAGCACGGTGGGACAGTCCCGTTAAGGAAGGGTGGGGCAGGCCGAGGTTGGGGCTGGTGGCCAGGAGAGCGGGTTCGGAGGAGCGGGACAATGCACCTGCTTTGATTCTGAGTGGTGGTGGACAGGCACACTCCCACACCCTCGCTCAGCCTCCCCGGCCGGAACAGAGTTGGCACTGCAGTGCTCCGGACTTCCTGGATCATCCCGATGCCCGCACGACCGGGCCTCCGGGGCTGTAGTCTTCCCAGCCACAGGGTGTCCATGTGACACAACAACATCCCAGTTACCTGGCGTGTGCCCTGCGCGCGTTGTGCCCAGCGCGCGTCCCCTCACCTGTGCTCCTGTACGTGCCGTCTCCTGGTGCCGACCTCCTCACATAGTACTTCAGGGGGTTGGGCCACACGTCCTCACTGATGATCTATCGGGGGAGTCACGTCTCGGCACGACAGGGCAGGCATCTGGTTACAAAGCCCAGACGCTGGGGAACACACCAAGCTCTCTTACGGCATTAGGCACCGAGTCCTTACCTCAGCGATCCGGCCAGATCCGGCCAGGTTGTGGTCAGAGAACCAGTTGAAGAAGTTAAGGCTGCTGTTCTGGTGCCTGCGTCTGTAGGCCTGTCTTTCATAATGCCGGTGCCAATGAATGGCAGTGGAATGGGACGCCCGGTATCCTGCAGCACGAGGAGCATGGGGACAGGGGCGCACTGCCTGTCAACTTCTAACCGCCTCCTGCTGCCGCCCGTGCGGGGAGCCTCCACTCACCTGTGATGCTGACGACATACTCCTTCACGATCACACTGTTGCGGAAGTAGGGGTTGCTGCGAAAGAACAGCATCATCTTGCAGCCCTCGCTGGCCTGCCTCACGTCCTCCACCTGTATAGAACAAGGGTGGGTGGGGGAAGGGGCGCGGGGGAAGACGTCTCCTGTAGGAGACACCCACCGCCTCCCTGCCAGCAGGGATAGGTCACTTTCCCAAGCCCCCTACCTCCCTAGCCCTGGTCTGTGCAGGCTCACCTTCAAATTGGTCATGTGGCTGAGCATGGCTTCGTCTTGGTCACTCATCATGGCTGACAATTCCGGGTGGTTCGCAAACTGCTGTGGGTCAAGGAGCCTGCACGCTGCAAGCTGGACGACAAACAACTAGCACATGCAGCGCATCTACACAAGCACCTGGCTTGGCCCGATCCCTCTATCCTCTGGCAAGGCCCCCACGTCCATCCCCGCCCGAAGCAGGCCAGAGGAGCACAAAGGCTCTTGAGGCCCGCACGTGTCTGCCCCCACTCTGCCTGACTCCGCTTCCTGACACACTTTGATCTGCCCTGCATCCTTGCCCGCTCAGGGCTCCACAGGACATCTCTATTTCTGCACATCACACATTCCTGACAATGTCTCAGGACTCGGACCCAGAGACGGCCTCGGCCGTGGCAAGACTCTGAGAAGGACCTGCGGGCCCGAGAGCCGCCTGCAGACAACTCTGGCCGTTCTTCTGCGCTTGATTCTGACCTGCGGCTGCGGCCCTGGACCCCCAGGAAGGGTTTCGGTGGGAGCTGCGTGTTCAAAGGGCGTCTCCGAGCTTTTGCATCAGACTGTGGTCACTGCCGCGACACTGACTGCCGTGTGTCTATTTCCTTGCTGAACTACCTCTCCCCGCTGGTGGCTCTCTCCTTCACTGGGGCGGGCACACTGTGGTCCCCCGCGTCTACCATCAAGGATACAGCTTTGGCCCAGAATCCGGGGATGCGCTGAATGGTGGTGCTCCTCAGTTCTAAATAGGGACGGCGCCTCTGCCATGTCTTGCGCTTGAGCCGACAGAAGGCCCTGCTGGCTTCCAAGTTCACCGGCTCCATCTCTAACTGAAGGGCCCGGAGCACCTCCAGTGGGGACCAGGTGCACTTCCCACCCTGCCCTGACTCTGCCTGCTCCTGCTCCCCTGGCTCCTCTGCTGGAGCTTTTGCTTCTGCTTCTCCCTCTAACTCTTGCTCAGCCTCACCCACCACCTCCACTGGCTGCAAGATGTCCTTGCCCTCCAGGACATACTGCTCCAGGCCACTGATTTCCTGCTCAATCAACCCCTCCTCGGCCTCCTCCTCCGCCTCCTCCTCCCCCTGCTCGGTCTCATCCTCAACCTCCTCCATATCGTCCTCCTCCACGTCCTCCTCCTCCTCCTCCAGTTGCTGCTCCTCCTCCTCGTCCTCCAACTCCTCCATATCGTCCTCCTCCTCGTCCTCCTCCTCCTCCTCCTCCAGTTGCTGCTGCTCCTCCTCCTCGTCCTCCTCCTCCTGCCACTCTTCCTCCTCCTCCTCCTGCCACTCTTCCTCCTCCTCCTCCTGCCACTCTTCCTCCTCGTCTGGCCCTTGCACAAACTCATGATCCTCTTCCTCCACCAACAGCTCTTCGCTCATCACCTCCTCGTGCCTCCCCACCTCCAGATCTGGGAAGAGCTCATCCACGGCCAGAAACAAGTCATACCCTGCCACCGTCCTCACCGCCTGCACGACGCCCGCCCACTGCACCACGTCCTGCTCCGGTGCCACCAACTCACCCTGCAGGTCCCCCTCCTCCCCTTCCCGGGGCTCCACACCCTCTGCCCACTGCTGCAGGGCACTCTGGTCGTCCCGCACGATCTGCTCCTCAGCCAGCACCCCCTCCTCTCTCCCCAAGTCAGGGTGCGGACAAAGTTCCTGGCCTGCCGCCAACCTCTCGTCCCCACTCACAAACGCCACCACCTCCGTGACGTCCGACATCGCCGGCACCACCTCCACTCTCAGGACCGCCTCTGCCCTTACCTCCTGGGCGTCATCAGCTTCCTGCACCAAACTGAACATAATAGCGTCCTGGGACGCCCAACCGCCACCGGCCCGAGTCAAGGGCCCCTGCTGCGCCGGGTGGCCTGAGGGTCCCTAGCTCCCGAAGGCCCCCGAGCCGCAGCGAGACCACACAGGCGGTCTCAGGAGCCCGGCTGTCTCCCAACGCAGCCTCACTCCCTTCCGGGCGCTGGCCCTCAGCCCCGTGGTGTGAGGAAGCAGCTGCCGCAAGCCCCGGGACTGCCGAGCCTCAGCACCCCCACCCCTGCCGAGCGCACCACCTTGCCGTGTCCGCCTCGGGGGTCGTTGTCCCGCCAAGCGGCGTCCCAGGGGGCGCCTGCCTAACCTCCGGTCACGTGGACGCCGAGAAAGGAAGTCGCCGCTGGACACGCCCCTCGCGCCTCGGGGAGCTGGGCGCGCCGGACGCCCGCCGTCCCATCAGCGAGACCACCCTGGGAGCAACCCTGCGAAGCCCCCGGCTCACGCGCGCCGTGCCATTTCGGCCTCGCACCCGGAGCCAAGCGTTCGTCAGGACGCCCGGCTCCTGTCTTGGCATCCACGGCTGTCCTGGCGATCTCTGCCTGCTGGGCTCCTTCTCAAGTCCAATCACACTTCCCCCTGCAGAATTTGGTTCCCACTGCATCACAGGGAGCCCTCGTAAAAGCCACGGGGACAAACACGGCGGGCAGGAGAGGTTATCCCGGGATATGGGATATCTGAGAGTGAAGCTACAGCCAAAGGGAAGGCCTGTGGCTGGAGGGGACTGGAGCCCCCGTTCTGGTCGCCTTGAGTTCACAGGACCAGCGCGGCCTAGAAACGGGCTCCTTCTGTCACTGGAACGGTCCTTTTGCGTTTCCCATGGCTCTTGCCCTCTCTCTTTCCCTCATTCCAACTCTCTCGCCCATCCACGCCTTGGGTCTCAGCGGCCAGAAAGAAGGGTGACTTGATATTGCTTCAGGATTACTGGGTTGCAGAAGAAGGCCTGCACCCAAAGACGCGGCAAAGCAACCCTCCTGCTTGCAGGAGGCCATTTCCATGTGAGCAAATGTAGAAGGGCCCCCAAATGGGCCACATGTACTGACTGTGGGCATCACGGGCCAGAGACTGCCCAACACAACTTCGTGTCCATGCCTGTGCCTCCGTGTGTGCGCGCCTGTGTCTGTGTGCGCGCGCACGAGTGGCTCAGTGTGCGGGGGCGCTGTGTGTGACACCTAGGGCGCAGGCACTCTGCTTCTCCTCGTCCCCTTGGCCACTCACCCTTCCAGCGTCGGATTCATCCCCAATTGAGCATACTATACTGACCCACTTCCCACATGGCTTGCCTCCCTTGCCCAGAGTCCCTGCATGCACCCTATCCACCCACTCGCGAAACGTGGATCCGAATCCTACGGCGCACGGGGAGGTCCTCACGGCCAAATACACTGTGCTCAGGCTTCTAGGGAGGGCATTTGGTTCCACTGTGAGCGGAACTGTGAAGCCTCCCACCTGGTTGCCTGCCCTCAAGGTGTGAGCCCCGACTGCCCAGAGGGAGGGTGCTAGCTAATCTATCTTCCCGTAGGTCCCAGCACTGGACCTTGAGGCCCTTGCTCCAAAAGCCTTTTCTTTGAAGTACCTTATCTTCCTCGGGAAAACGGGAAGACCCTATGCAGTGGACTTTCTCCCAGTTCTTCCTCCTCCCCAGCCTGCGCCACCAGGGAAGAATTCTGCCCTCTCACGCCGCCACCCACTCACCCACCCACCCCTAGAAACACTTAAACACACTTCCGCAACTGTGCAAGCCCAGGCCGCAGAGGGACTGGACATTCCCAGGCAGGCAACGGAGAGGCCCAAACCAAGCCACGGACAGCACACAGACACACACAGCTTGATGCTCTTCATTTATCTTGCCCAAGGAACAAATACACACGGACAAACACAGTTGATGAGCTTGCTTTTTCCATCCCTTTCATTCCCCGCTCCGCGTGGCTCTAGGTGTCAATGCCTTCCCGGAGGCTGTTTCTGCACCTGTTTCACGTGCAGGAAAATGGTGTTTGATTGAAAACACATTTGTATCTGCAAAAGCTCCTTCCGTGCACTACCTGGGTTTGGAAATCGAGTGACGGTCCCTCCTAGGTATCTCACACTTTGGGAGGTGCCCTGAACACGCAAACCTCGTACGTATCGCCTCCTCTGAGCACTGCCAGAGTACTGAACAATGGCTCGACGGCCTCCCCCGCCAAGTGGGTCACTGTACCACTGGGATCGCTTCTCCTCAGTTTCCCCCAGCCCCATGTTCAACAAGTCCCACCACAAGCCCTCTGTCACGGACAGCGCTCTCAGGATGCCCCGCGTAGGAAGAAGGAGACACCTGAGGACATACATGACGGCTCTGAGGACCAACAGAGGGACGCGGTGGCAGAGAAGCCTCAGGCTTCGCAAGAAGAATATCTCCCGGCAATTGTGCGAAGGGTTGTAGGAAGAGCACGGTGGGACAGTCCCGTTAAGGAAGGGTGGGGCAGGCCGAGGTTGGGGCTGGTGGCCAGGAGAGCGGGTTCGGAGGAGCGGGACAATGCACCTGCTTTGATTCTGAGTGGTGGTGGACAAGCACACTCCCACACCCTCGCTCAGCCTCCCCGGCCGGAACAGAGTTGGCACTGCAGTGCTCCGGACTTCCTGGATCATCCCGATGCCCGCACGACCGGGCCTCCGGGGCTGTAGTCTTCCCAGCCACAGGGTGTCCATGTGACACAACAACATCCCAGTTACCTGGCGTGTGCCCTGCGCGCGTTGTGCCCAGCGCGCGTCCCCTCACCTGTGCTCCTGTACGTGCCGTCTCCTGGTGCCGACCTCCTCACATAGTACTTCAGGGGGTTGGGCCACACGTCCTCACTGATGATCTATCGGGGGAGTCACGTCTCGGCACGACAGGGCAGGCATCTGGTTACAAAGCCCAGACGCTGGGGAACACACCAAGCTCTCTTACGGCATTAGGCACCGAGTCCTTACCTCAGCGATCCGGCCAGATCCGGCCAGGTTGTGGTCAGAGAACCAGTTGAAGAAGTTAAGGCTGCTGTTCTGGTGCCTGCGTCTGTAGGCCTGTCTTTCATAATGCCGGTGCCAATGAATGGCAGTGGAATGGGACGCCCGGTATCCTGCAGCACGAGGAGTATGGGGACAGGGGCGCACTGCCTGTCAACTTCTAACCGCCTCCTGCTGCCGCCCGTGCGGGGAGCCTCCACTCACCTGTGATGCTGACGACATACTCCTTCACGATCACACTGTTGCGGAAGTAGGGGTTGCTGCGAAAGAACAGCATCATCTTGCAGCCCTCGCTGGCCTGCCTCACGTCCTCCACCTGTATAGAACAAGGGTGGGTGGGGGAAGGGGCGCGGGGGAAGACGTCTCCTGTAGGAGACACCCACCGCCTCCCTGCCAGCAGGGATAGGTCACTTTCCCAAGCCCCCTACCTCCCTAGCCCTGGTCTGTGCAGGCTCACCTTCAAATTGGTCATGTGGCTGAGCATGGCTTCGTCTTGGTCACTCATCATGGCTGACAATTCCGGGTGGTTCGCAAACTGCTGTGGGTCAAGGAGCCTGCACGCTGCAAGCTGGACGACAAACAACTAGCACATGCAGCGCATCTACACAAGCACCTGGCTTGGCCCGATCCCTCTATCCTCTGGCAAGGCCCCCACGTCCATCCCCGCCTGAAGCAGGCCAGAGGAGCACAAAGGCTCTTGAGGCCCGCACGTGTCTGCCCCCACTCTGGCTGACTCCGCTTCCTGACACACTTTGATCTGCCCTGCATCCTTGCCCGCTCAGGGCTCCACAGGACATCTCTATTTCTGCACATCACACATTCCTGACAATGTCTCAGGACCCGGACCCAGAGACGGCCTCGGCCGTGGCAAGACTCTGAGAAGGACCTGCGGGCCCGAGAGCCGCCTGCAGACAACTCTGGCCGTTCTTCTGGGCTTGATTCTGACCTGCGGCTGCGGCCCTGGACCCCCAGGAAGGGTTTCGGTGGGAGCTGCGTGTTCAAAGGGCGTCTCCGAGCTTTTGCATCAGACTGTGGTCACTGCCGCGACACTGACTGCCGTGTGTCTATTTCCTTGCTGAACTACCTCTCCCCGCTGGTGGCTCTCTCCTTCACTGGGGCGGGCACACTGTGGTCCCCCGCGTCTACCATCAAGGATACAGCTTTGGCCCAGAATCCGGGGATGCGCTGAATGGTGGTGCTCCTCAGTTCTAAATAGGGACGGCGCCTCTGCCATGTCTTGCGCTTGAGCCGACAGAAGGCCCTGCTGGCTTCCAAGTTCACTGGCTCCATCTCTAACTGAAGGGCCCGGAGCACCTCCAGTGGGGACCAGGTGCACTTCCCACCCTGCCCTGACTCTGCCTGCTCCTGCTCCCCTGGCTCCTCTGCTGGAGCTTTTGCTTCTGCTTCTCCCTCTAACTCTTGCTCAGCCTCACCCACCACCTCCACTGGCTGCAAGATGTCCTTGCCCTCCAGGACATACTGCTCCAGGCCACTGATTTCCTGCTCAATCAACCCCTCCTCGGCCTCCTCCTCCGCCTCCTCCTCCCCCTGCTCGGTCTCATCCTCAACCTCCTCCATATCGTCCTCCTCCACGTCCTCCTCCTCCTCCTCCAGTTGCTGCTCCTCCTCCTCGTCCTCCAACTCCTCCATATCGTCCTCCTCCTCGTCCTCCTCCTCCTCCTCCTCCAGTTGCTGCTGCTCCTCCTCCTCGTCCTCCTCCTCCTGCCACTCTTCCTCCTCCTCCTCCTGCCACTCTTCCTCCTCCTCCTCCTGCCACTCTTCCTCCTCGTCTGGCCCTTGCACAAACTCATGATCCTCTTCCTCCACCAACAGCTCTTCGCTCATCACCTCCTCGTGCCTCCCCACCTCCAGATCTGGGAAGAGCTCATCCACGGCCAGAAACAAGTCATACCCTGCCACCGTCCTCACCGCCTGCACGACGCCCGCCCACTGCACCACGTCCTGCTCCGGTGCCACCAACTCACCCTGCAGGTCCCCCTCCTCCCCTTCCCGGGGCTCCACACCCTCTGCCCACTGCTGCAGGGCACTCTGGTCGTCCCGCACGATCTGCTCCTCAGCCAGCACCCCCTCCTCTCTCCCCAAGTCAGGGTGCGGACAAAGTTCCTGGCCTGCCGCCAACCTCTCGTCCCCACTCACAAACGCCACCACCTGCGTGACGTCCGCCATGGCCGGGACCACCTCCACTCTCAGGACCGCCTCTGCCCTTACCTCCTGGGCGTCATCAGCTTCCTGCACCAAACTGAACATAATAGCGTCCTGCGACGCCCAACCGCCACCGGCCCGAGTCAAGGGCCCCTGCTGCGCCGGGTGGCCTGAGGGTCCCTAGCTCCCGAAGGCCCCCGAGCCGCCGCGAGACCACACAGGCGGTCTCAGGAGCCCGGCTGTCTCCCAACGCAGCCTCACTCCCTTCCGGGCGCTGGCCCTCAGCCCCGTGGTGTGAGGAAGCAGCTGCCGCAAGCCCCGGGACTGCCGAGCCTCAGCACCCCCACCCCTGCCGAGCGCACCACCTTGCGGTGTCCGCCTCGGGGGTCGTTGTCCGGCCAAGCGGCGTCCCAGGGGGCGCCTGCCTAACCTCCGGTCACGTGGACGCCGAGAAAGGAAGTCGCCGCTGGCCACGCCCCTCGCGCCTCGGGAGGCTGGGCGCGCCGGACGCCCGCCGTCCCATCAGCGAGACCACCCTGGGAGCAACCCTGCGAAGCCCCCGCCTCACGCGCGCCGTGCCATTTGGGCCTCGCACCCGGAGCCAAGCGTTCGTCAGGACGCTCGGCTCCTGTCTTGGCATCCACGGCTGTCCTGGCGATCTCTGCCTGCTGGGCTCCTTCTCAAGTCCAATCACACTTCCCCCTGCAGAATTTGGTTCCCACTGCATCACAGGGAGCCCTCGTAAAAGCCACGGGGACAAACACGGCGGGCAGGAGAGGTTATCCCGGGATATGGGATATCTGAGATTGAAGCTACAGCCAAAGGGAAGGCCTGTGCCTGGAGGGGACTGGAGCCCCCGTTCTGGTCGACTTGAGTTCACAGGACCAGCGCGGCCTAGAAACGGGCTCCTTCTGTCACTGGAACGGTCCTTTTGCGTTTCCCATGGCTCTTGCCCTCTCTCTTTCCCTCATTCCCACTCTCTCGCCCATCCACGCCTTGGGTCTCAGCGGCCAGAAAGAAGGGTGACTTGATATTGCTTCAGGATTACTGGGTTGCAGAAGAAGGCCTGCACCCAAAGACGCGGCAAAGCAACCCTCCTGCTTGCAGGAGGCCATTTCCATGTGAGCAAATGTAGAAGGGCCCCCAAATGGGCCACATGTACTGACTGTGGGCATCACGGGCCAGAGACTGCCCAACACAACTTCGTGTCCATGCCTGTGCCTCCGTGTGTGCGCGCCTGTGTCTGTGTGCGCGCGCACGAGTGGCTCAGTGTGCGGGGGCACTGTGTGTGACACCTAGGGCGCAGGCACTCTGCTTCTCCTCATCCCCTTGGCCACTCACCCTTCCAGCGTCGGATTCATCCCCAATTGAGCATACTATACTGACCCACTTCCCACATGGCTTGCCTCCCTTGCCCAGAGTCCCTGCATGCACCCTATCCACCCACTCGCGAAACGTGGATCCGAATCCTACGGCGCACGGGGAGGTCCTCACGGCCAAATACACTGTGCTCAGGCTTCTAGGGAGGGCATTTGGTTCCACTGTGAGCGGAACTGTGAAGCCTCCCACCTGGTTGCCTGCCGTCAAGGTGTGAGCCCCGACTGCCCACAGGGAGGGTGCTAGCTAATCTATCTTCCCGTAGGTCCCAGCACTGGACCTTGAGGCCCTTGCTCCAAAAGCCTTTTCTTTGAAGTACCTTATCTTCCTCGGGAAAACGGGAAGACCCTATGCAGTGGACTTTCTCCCAGTTCTTCCTCCTCCCCAGCCTGAGCCACCAGGGAAGAATTCTGCCCTCTCACGCCGCCACCCACTCACCCACCCACCCCTAGAAACACTTAAACACACTTCCGCAACTGTGCAAGCCCAGGCCGCAGAGGGACTGGACATTCCCAGGCAGGCAACGGAGAGGCCCAAACCAAGCCACAGACAGCACACAGACACACACAGCTTGATGCTCTTCATTTATCTTGCCCAAGGAACAAATACACACGGACAAACACAGTTGATGAGCTTGCTTTTTCCATCCCTTTCATTCCCCCCTCCGCATGGCTCTAGGTGTCAATGCCTTCCCGGAGGCTGTTTCTGCACCTGATTCACGTGCAGGAAAATGGTGTTTGATTGAAAACACATTTGTATCTGCAAAAGCTCCTTCCGTGCACTACCTGGGTTTGGAAATCGAGTGACGGTCCCTCCTAGGTATCTCACACTTTGGGAGGTGCCCTGAACACGCAAACCTCGTACGTATCGCCTCCTCTGAGCACTGCCAGAGTACTGAACAATGGCTCGACGGCCTCCCCCGCCAAGTGGGTCACTGTACCACTGGGATAGCTTCTCGTCAGTTTTCCCCAGCCCCATGTTCAACAAGTCCCACCACAAGCCCTCTGTCACGGACAGCGCTCTCAGGATGTCCCGCGTAGGAAGAAGGAGACACCTGAGGACATACATGACGGCTCTGAGGACCAACAGAGGGACGCGGTGGCAGAGAAGCCTCAGGCTTCGCAAGAAGAATATCTCCCGGCAATTGTGCGAAGGGATGTAGGAAGAACAGGGTGGGACAGTCCCGTTAAGGAAGGGTGGGGCAGGCCGAGGTTGGGGTTGGTGGCCAGGAGAGCGGGTTCGGAGGAGCGGGACAATGCACCTGCTTTGATTCTGAGTGGTGGTGGACAGGCACACTCCCACACCCTCGCTCAGCCTCCCCGGCCGGAACAGAGTTGGCACTGCAGTGTTCCGGACTTCCTGGATCATCCCGATGCCCGCACGACCGGGCCTCCGGGGCTGTAGTCTTCCCAGCCTCAGGGTGTCCATGTGACACAACAATATCCCAGTTACCTGGCGTGTGCCCTGCGCGCGTTGTGCCCAGCGCGCGTCCCCTCACTTGTGCTCCTGTACGTGCCGTCTCCTGGTGCCGACCTCCTCACATAGTACTTCAGGGGGTTGGGCCACACGTCCTCACTGATGATCTATCGGGGGAGTCACGTCTCGGCACGACAGGGCAGGCATCTGGTTACAAAGCCCAGACGCTGGGGAACACACCAAGCTCTCTTACGGCATTAGGCACCGAGTCCTTACCTCAGCGATCCGGCCAGATCCGGCCAGGTTGTGGTCAGAGAACCAGTTGAAGAAGTTAAGGCTGCTGTTCTGGTGCCTGCGTCTGTAGGCCTGTCTTTCATAATGCCGGTGCCAATGAATGGCAGTGGAATGGGACGCCCGGTATCCTGCAGCACGAGGAGTATGGGGACAGGGGCGCACTGCCTGTCAACTTCTAACCGCCTCCTGCTGCCGCCCGTGCGGGGAGCCTCCACTCACCTGTGATGCTGACGACATACTCCTTCACGATCACACTGTTGCGGAAGTAGGGGTTGCTGCGAAAGAACAGCATCATCTTGCAGCCCTCGCTGGCCTGCCTCACGTCCTCCACCTGTATAGAACAAGGGTGGGTGGGGGAAGGGGCGCGGGGGAAGACGTCTCCTGTAGGAGACACCCACCTCCTCCCTGCCGGCAGGGATAGGTCACTTTCCCAAGCCCCCTACCTCCCTAGCCTTGGTCTGTGCAGGCTCACCTTCAAATTGATCATGTGGCTGAGCATGGCTTCGTCTTGGTCACTCATCATGGCTGACAATTCCGGGTGGTTCGCAAACTGCTGTGGGTCAAGGAGCCTGCACGCTGCAAGCTGGACGACAAACAACTAGCACATGCAGCGCATCTATACAAGCACCTGGCTTGGCCCGATCCCTCTATCCTCTGGCAAGGCCCCCACGTCCATCCCCGCCCGAAGCAGGCCAGAGGAGCACAAAGGCTCTTGAGGCCCGCACGTGTCTGCCCCCACTCTGGCTGACTCCGCTTCCTGACACACTTTGATCTGCCCTGCATCCTTGCCCGCTCAGGGCTCCACAGGACATCTCTATTTCTGCACATCACACATTCCTGACAATGTCTCAGGACTCGGACCCAGAGACGGCCTCGGCCGTGGCAAGACTCTGAGAAGGACCTGCGGGCCCGAGAGCCGCCTGCAGACAACTCTGGCCGTTCTTCTGGGCTTGATTCTGACCTGCGGCTGCGGCCCTGGACCCCCAGGAAGGGTTTCGGTGGGAGCTGCGTGTTCAAAGGGCGTCTCCGAGCTTTTGCATCAGACTGTGGTCACTGCCGCGACACTGACTGCCGTGTGTCTATTTCCTTGCTGAACTACCTCTCCCCGCTGGTGGCTCTCTCCTTCACTGGGGCGGGCACACTGTGGTCCCCCGCGTCTACCATCAAGGATACAGCTTTGGCCCAGAATCCGGGGATGCGCTGAATGGTGGTGCTCCTCAGTTCTAAATAGGGACGGCGCCTCTGCCATGTCTTGCGCTTGAGCCGACAGAAGGCCCTGCTGGCTTCCAAGTTCACCGGCTCCATCTCTAACTGAAGGGCCCGGAGCACCTCCAGTGGGGACCAGGTGCACTTCCCACCCTGCCCTGACTCTGCCTGCTCCTGCTCCCCTGGCTCCTCTGCTGGAGCTTTTGCTTCTGCTTCTCCCTCTAACTCTTGCTCAGCCTCACCCACCACCTCCACTGGCTGCAAGATGTCCTTGCCCTCCAGGACATACTGCTCCAGGCCACTGATTTCCTGCTCAATCAACCCCTCCTCGGCCTCCTCCTCCGCCTCCTCCTCCCCCTGCTCGGTCTCATCCTCAACCTCCTCCATATCGTCCTCCTCCACGTCCTCCTCCTACTCCTCCAGTTGCTGCTCCTCCTCCTCGTCCTCCAACACCTCCATATCGTCCTCCTCCTCGTCCTCCTCCTCCTCCTCCTCCAGTTGCTGCTCCTCCTCCTCGTCCTCCTCCTCCTCCTCGTCGTGGTCCTCCTCCTCCTGCCACTCTTCCTCCTCCTCCTCCTGCCATTCTTCCTCCTCGTCTGGCCCTTGCACAAACTCATGATCCTCTTCCTCCACCAACAGCTCTTCGCTCATCACCTCCTCGTGCCTCCCCACCTCCAGATCTGGGAAGAGCTCATCCACGGCCAGAAACAAGTCATACCCTGCCACCGTCCTCACCGCCTGCACGACGCCCGCCCACTGCACCACGTCCTGCTCCGGTGCCACCAACTCACCCTGCAGGTCCCCCTCCTCCCCTTCCCGGGGCTCCACACCCTCTGCCCACTGCTGCAGGGCACTCTGGTCGTCCCGCACGATCTGCTCCTCAGCCAGCACCCCCTCCTCTCTCCCCAAGTCAGGGTGCGGACAAAGTTCCTGGCCTGCCGCCAACCTCTCGTCCCCACTCACAAACGCCACCACCTGCGTGACGTCCGCCATGGCCGGGACCACCTCCACTCTCAGGACCGCCTCTGCCCTTACCTCCTGGGCGTCATCAACTTCCTGCACCAAACTGAACATAATAGCGTCCTGCGACGCCCAACCGCCACCGGCCCGAGTCAAGGGCCCCTGCTGCGCCGGGTGGCCTGAGGGGCCCTAGCTCCCGAAGGCCCCCGAGCAGCAGCGAGACCACACAGGCGGTTTCAGGAGCCCGTCTGTCTCCCAACGCAGCCTCACTCCCTTCCGGGCGCTGGCCCTCAGCCCCGTGGTGTGAGGAAGCAGCTGCCGCAAGCCCCGGGACTGCCGAGCCTCAGCACCCCCACCCCTGCCGAGCGCACCACCTTGCCGTGTCCGCCTGGGGGGTCGTTGTCCCGCCAAGCGGCGTCCCAGGGGGCGCCTGCCTAACCTCCGGTCACGTGGACGCGGAGAAAGGAAGTCGCCGCTGGACACGCCCCTCGCGCCTCGGGGGGCTGGGCGCGCCGGACGCCTGCGGTCCCATCAGCGAGACCACCGTGGGAGCAACCCTGCGAAGCCCCCGCCTCACGCGCGACGTGACTTTTGGGCCTCGCACCCGGAGCCAAGCGTTCGTCAGGACGCCCGGCTCCTGTCTTGGCATCCACGGCTGTCCTGGCGATCTCTGCCTGCTGGGCTCCTTCTCAAGTCCAATCACACTTCCCCCTGCAGAATTTGGTTCCCACTGCATCACAGGGAGCCCTCGTAAAAGCCACGGGGACAAACACGGCGGGCAGGAGAGGTTATCCCGGGATATGGGATATCTGAGATTGAAGCTACAGCCAACGGGAAGGCCTGTGCCTGGAGGGGACTGGAGCCCCCGTTCTGGTCGACTTGAGTTCACAGGACCAGCGCGGCCTAGAAACGGGCTCCTTCTGTCACTGGAACGGTCCTTTTGCGTTTCCCATGGCTCTTGCCCTCTCTCTTTCCCTCATTCCCACTCTCTCGCCCATCCACGCCTTGGGTCTCAGCGGCCAGAAAGAAGGGTGACTTGATATTGCTTCAGGATTACTGGGTTGCAGAAGAAGGCCTGCACCAAAGACGCGGCAAAGCAACCCTCCTGCTTGCAGGAGGCCATTTCCATGTGAGCAAATGTAGAAGGGCCCCCAAATGGGCCACATGTACTGACTGTGGGCATCACGGGCCAGAGACTGCCCAACACAACTTCGTGTCCATGCCTGTGCCTCCGTGTGTGCGCGCCTGTGTCTGTGTGCGCGCGCACGAGTGGCTCAGTGTGCGGGGGCACTGTGTGTGACACCTAGGGCGCAGGCACTCTGCTTCTCCTCGTCCCCTTGGCCACTCACCCTTCCAGCGTCGGATTCATCCCCAATTGAGCATACTATACTGACCCACTTCCCACAAGGCTTGCCTCCCTTGCCCAGAGTCCCTGCATGCACCCTATCCACCCACTCGCGAAACGTGGATCCGTATCCTACGGCGCACGGGGAGGTCCTCACGGCCAAATACACTGTGCTCAGGCTTCTAGGGAGGGCATTTGGTTCCACTGTGAGCGGAACTGTGAAGCCTCCCACCTGGTTGCCTGCCCTCAAGGTGTGAGCCCCGACTGCCCACAGGGAGGGTGCTAGCTAATCTATCTTCCCGTAGGTCCCAGCACTGGACCTTGAGGCCCTTGCTCCAAAAGCCTTTTCTTTGAAGTACCTTATCTTCCTCGGGAAAACGGGAAGACCCTATGCAGTGGACTTTCTCCCAGTTCTTCCTCCTCCCCAGCCTGCGCCACCAGGGAAGAATTCTGCCCTCTCACGCCGCCACCCACTCACCCACCCACCCCTAGAAACACTTAAACACACTTCCCCAACTGTGCAAGCCCAGGCCGCAGAGGGACTGGACCTTCCCAGGCAGGCAACGGAGAGGCCCAAACCAAGCCACGGACAGCACACAGACACACACAGCTTGATGCTCTTCATTTATCTTGCCCAAGGAACAAATACACACGGACAAACACAGTTGATGAGCTTGCTTTTTCCATCCCTTTCATTCCCCGCTCCGCGTGGCTCTAGGTGTCAATGCCTTCCCGGAGGCTGTTTCTGCACCTGTTTCACGTGCAGGAAAATGGTGTTTGATTGAAAACACATTTGTATCTGCAAAAGCTCCTTCCGTGCACTACCTGGGTTTGGAAATCGAGTGACGGTCCCTCCTAGGTATCTCACACTTTGGGAGGTGCCCTGAACACGCAAACCTCGTACGTATCGCCTCCTCTGAGCACTGCCAGAGTACTGAACAATGGCTCGACGGCCTCCCCCGCCAAGTGGGTCACTGTACCACTGGGATCGCTTCTCCTCAGTTTCCCCCAGCCCCATGTTCAACAAGTCCCACCACAAGCCCTCTGTCACGGACAGCGCTCTCAGGATGCCCCGCGTAGGAAGAAAGAGACACCTGAGGACATACATGACGGCTCTGAGGACCAACAGAGGGACGTGGTGGCAGAGAAGCCTCAGGCTTCGCAAGAAGAATATCTCCCGGCAATTGTACGAAGGGATGTAGGAAGAACACGGTGGGACAGTCTCGTTAAGGAAGGGTGGGGCAGGCCGAGGTTGGGGTTGGTGGCCAGGAGAGAGGGTTCGGAGGAGGGGGACAATGCACCTGCTTTGATTCTGAGTGGTGGTGGACAGGCACACTCCCACACCCTCCCTCAGCCTCCCCGGCCGGAACAGAGTTGGCACTGCAGTGCTCCGGACTTCCTGGATCATCCCGATGCCCGCACGACCGGGCCTCCGGGGCTGTAGTCTTCCCAGCCACAGGGTGTCCATGTGACACAACAACATCCCAGTTACCTGGCGTGTACCCTGCGCGCGTTGTGCCCAGCGCGCGTCCCCTCACCTGTGCTCCTGTACGTGCCGTCTCCTGGTGCCGACCTCCTCACATAGTACTTCAGGGGGTTGGGCCACACGTCCTCACTGATGATCTATCGGGGGAGTCACGTCTCGGCACGACAGGGCAGGCATCTGGTTACAAAGCCCAGACGCTGGGGAACACACCAAGCTCTCTTACGGCATTAGGCACCGAGTCCTTACCTCAGCGATCCGGCCAGATCCGGCCAGGTTGTGGTCAGAGAACCAGTTGAAGAAGTTAAGGCTGCTGTTCTGGTGCCTGCGTCTGTAGGCCTGTCTTTCATAATGCCGGTGCCAATGAATGGCAGTGGAATGGGACGCCCGGTATCCTGCAGCACGAGGAGTATGGGGACAGGGGCGCACTGCCTGTCAACTTCTAACCGCCTCCTGCTGCCGCCCATGCGGGGAGCCTCCACTCACCTGTGATGCTGACGACATACTCCTTCACGATCACACTGTTGCGGAAGTAGGGGTTGCTGCGAAAGAACAGCATCATCTTGCAGCCCTCGCTGGCCTGCCTCACGTCCTCCACCTGTATAGAACAAGGGTGGGTGGGGGGAGGGGCGCAGGGGAAGACGTCTCCTGTAGGAGACACCCACCTCCTCCCTGCCGGCAGGGATAGGTCACTTTCCCAAGCCCCCTACCTCCCTAGCCCTGGTCTGTGCAGGCTCACCTTCAAATTGGTCATGTGGCTGAGCATGGCTTCGTCTTGGTCACTCATCATGGCTGACAATTCCGGGTGGTTCGCAAACTGCTGTGGGTCAAGGAGCCTGCAGGCTGCAAGCTGGACGACAAACAACTAGCACATGCAGCGCATCTACACAAGCACCTGGCTTGGCCCGATCCCTCTATCCTCTGGCAAGGCCCCCACGTCCATCCGCGCCCGAAGCAGGCCAGAGGAGCACAAAGGCTCTTGAGGCCCGCACGTGTCTGCCCCCACTCTGGCTGACTCCGCTTCCTGACACACTTTGATCTGCCCTGCATCCTTGCCCGCTCAGGGCTCCACAGGACATCTCTATTTCTGCACATCACACATTCCTGACAATGTCTCAGGACTCGGACCCAGAGACGGCCTCGGCCGTGGCAAGACTCTGAGAAGGACCTGCGGGCCCGAGAGCTGCCTGCAGACAACTCTGGCCGTTCTTCTGGGCTTGATTCTGACCTGCGGCTGCGGCCCTGGACCCCCAGGAAGGGTTTCGGTGGGAGCTGCGTGTTCAAAGGGCGTCTCCGAGCTTTTGCATCAGACTGTGGTCACTGCCGCGACACTGACTGCCGTGTGTCTATTTCCTTGCTGAACTACCTCTCCCCGCTGGTGGCTCTCTCCTTCACTGGGGCGGGCACACTGTGGTCCCCCGCGTCTACCATCAAGGATACAGCTTTGGCCCAGAATCCGGGGATGCGCTGAATGGTGGTGCTCCTCAGTTCTAAATAGGGACGGCGCCTCTGCCATGTCTTGCGCTTGAGCCGACAGAAGGCCCTGCTGGCTTCCAAGTTCACTGGCTCCATCTCTAACTGAAGGGCCCGGAGCACCTCCAGTGGGGACCAGGTGCACTTCCCACCCTGCCCTGACTCTGCCTGCTCCTGCTCCCCTGGCTCCTCTGCTGGAGCTTTTGCTTCTGCTTCTCCCTCTAACTCTTGCTCAGCCTCACCCACCACCTCCACTGGCTGCAAGATGTCCTTGCCCTCCAGGACATACTGCTCCAGGCCACTGATTTCCTGCTCAATCAACCCCTCCTCGGCCTCCTCCTCCGCCTCCTCCTCCCCCTGCTCGGTCTCATCCTCAACCTCCTCCATATCGTCCTCCTCCACGTCCTCCTCCTCCTCCTCCAGTTGCTGCTCCTCCTCCTGGTCCTCCAACTCCTCCATATCGTCCTCCTCCTCGTCCTCCTCCTCCTCCTCCTCCAGTTGCTGCTCCTCCTCCTCGTCCTCCTCCTCCTGCCACTCTTCCTCCTCCTCCTCCTGCCACTCTTCCTCCTCCTCCTCCTGCCACTCTTCCTCCTCGTCTGGCCCTTGCACAAACTCATGATCCTCTTCCTCCACCAACAGCTCTTCGCTCATCACCTCCTCGTGCCTCCCCACCTCCAGATCTGGGAAGAGCTCATCCACGGCCAGAAACAAGTCATACCCTGCCACCGTCCTCACCGCCTGCACGACGCCCGCCCACTGCACCACGTCCTGCTCCGGTGCCACCAACTCACCCTGCAGGTCCCCCTCCTCCCCTTCCCGGGGCTCCACACCCTCTGCCCACTGCTGCAGGGCACTCTGGTCGTTCCGCACGATCTGCTCCTCAGCCAGCACCCCCTCCTCTCTCCCCAAGTCAGGGTGCGGACAAAGTTCCTGGCCTGCCGCCAACGTCTCGTCCCCACTCACAAACGCCTCCACCTGCGTGACGTCCGCCATGGCCGGGACCACCTCCACTCTCAGGACCGCCTCTGCCCTTACCTCCTGGGCGTCATCAGCTTCCTGCACCAAACTGAACATAATAGCGTCCTGGGACGCCCAACCGCCACCGGCCCGAGTCAAGGGCCCCTGCTGCACCGGGTGGCCTGAGGGGCCCTAGCTCCCGAAGGCCCCCGAGCCGCAGCGAGACCACACAGGCGGTCTCAGGAGCCCGGCTGTCTCCCAACGCAGCCTCACTCCCTTCCGGGCGCTGGCCCTCAGCCCCGTGGTGTGAGGAAGCAGCTGCCGCAAGCCCCGGGACTGCCGAGCCTCAGCACCCCCACCCCTGCCGAGCGCACCACCTTGCCGTGTCCGCCTCGGGGGTCGTTGTCCCGCCAAGCGGCGTCCCAGGGGGCGCCTGCCTAACCTCCGGTCACGTGGACCCGGAGAAAGGAAGTCGCCGCTGGCCACGCCCCTCGCGCCTCGGGGGGCTGGGCGCGCCGGACGCCTGCGGTCCCATCAGCGAGACCACCGTGGGAGCAACCCTGCGAAGCCCCCGCCTCACGCGCGACGTGACTTTTGGGCCTCGCACCCGGAGCCAAGCGTTCGTCAGGACGCCCGGCTCCTGTCTTGGCATCCACGGCTGTCCTGGCGATCTCTGCCTGCTGGGCTCCTTCTCAAGTCCAATCACACTTCCCCCTGCAGAATTTGGTTCCCACTGCATCACAGGGAGCCCTCGTAAAAGCCACGGGGACAAACACGGCGGGCAGGAGAGGTTATCCCGGGATATGGGATATCTGAGATTGAAGCTACAGCCAAAGGGAAGGCCTGTGCCTGGAGGGGACTGGAGCCCCCGTTCTGGTCGACTTGAGTTCACAGGACCAGCGCGGCCTAGAAACGGGCTCCTTCTGTCACTGGAACGGTCCTTTTGCGTTTCCCATGGCTCTTGCCCTCTCTCTTTCCCTCAGTCCCACTCTCTCGCCCATCCACGCCTTGGGTCTCAGCGGCCAGAAAGAAGGGTGACTTGATATTGCTTCAGGATTACTGGGTTGCAGAAGAAGGCCTGCACCCAAAGACGCGGCAAAGCAACCCTCCTGCTTGGAGGAGGCCATTTCCATGTGAGCAAATGTAGAAGGGCCCCCAAATGGGCCACATGTACTGACTGTGGGCATCACGGGCCAGAGACTGCCCAACACAACTTCGTGTCCATGCCTGTGCCTCCGTGTGTGCGCGCCTGTGTCTGTGTGCGCGCGCACGAGTGGCTCAGTGTGCGGGGGCGCTGTGTGTGACACCTAGGGCGCAGGCACTCTGCTTCTCCTCGTCCCCTTGGCCACTCACCCTTCCAGCGTCGGATTCATCCCCAATTGAGCATACTATACTGACCCACTTCCCACATGGCTTGCCTCCCTTGCCCAGAGTCCCTGCATGCACCCTATCCACCCACTCGCGAAACGTGGATCCGAATCCTACGGCGCACGGGGAGGTCCTCACGGCCAAATACACTGTGCTCAGGCTTCTAGGGAGGGCATTTGGTTCCACTGTGAGCGGAACTGTGAAGCCTCCCACCTGGTTGCCTGCCCTCAAGGTGTGAGCCCCGACTGCCCACAGGGAGGGTGCTAGCTAATCTATCTTCCCGTAGGTCCCAGCACTGGACCTTGAGGCCCTTGCTCCAAAAGCCTTTTCTTTGAAGTACCTTATCTTCCTCGGGAAAACGGGAAGACCCTATGCAGTGGACTTTCTCCCAGTTCTTCCTCCTCCCCAGCCTGCGCCACCAGGGAAGAATTCTGCCCTCTCACGCCGCCACCCACTCACCCACCCACCCCTAGAAACACTTAAACACACTTCCGCAACTGTGCAAGCCCAGGCCGCAGAGGGACTGGACATTCCCAGGCAGGCAACGGAGAGGCCCAAACCAAGCCACGGACAGCACACAGACACACACAGCTTGATGCTCTTCATTTATCTTGCCCAAGGAACAAATACACACGGACAAACACAGTTGATGAGCTTGCTTTTTCCATCCCTTTCATTCCCCGCTCCGCGTGGCTCTAGGTGTCAATGCCTTCCCGGAGGCTGTTTCTGCACCTGTTTCACGTGCAGGAAAATGGTGTTTGATTGAAAACACATTTGTATCTGCAAAAGCTCCTTCCGTGCACTACCTGGGTTTGGAAATCGAGTGACGGTCCCTCCTAGGTATCTCACACTTTGGGAGGTGCCCTGAACACGCAAACCTCGTACGTATCGCCTCCTCTGAGCACTGCCAGAGTACTGAACAATGGCTCGACGGCCTCCCCCGCCAAGTGGGTCACTGTACCACTGGGATCGCTTCTCGTCAGTTTTCCCCAGCCCCATGTTCAACAAGTCCCACCACAAGCCCTCTGTCACGGACAGCGCTCTCAGGATGTCCCGCGTAGGAAGAAGGAGACACCTGAGGACATACATGACGGCTCTGAGGACCAACAGAGGGACGCGGTGGCAGAGAAGCCTCAGGCTTCGCAAGAAGAATATCTCCCGGCAATTGTGCGAAGGGATGTAGGAAGAACACGGTGGGACAGTCCCGTTAAGGAAGGGTGGGGCAGGCCGAGGTTGGGGTTGGTGGCCAGGAGAGCGGGTTCGGAGGAGCGGGACAATGCACCTGCTTTGATTCTGAGTGGTGGTGGACAGGCACACTCCCACACCCTCGCTCAGCCTCCCCGGCCGGAACAGAGTTGGCACTGCAGTGCTCCGGACTTCCTGGATCATCCCGATGCCCGCACGACCGGGCCTCCGGGGCTGTAGTCTTCCCAGCCTCAGGGTGTCCATGTGACACAACAACATCCCAGTTACCTGGCGTGTGCCCTGCGCGCGTTGTGCCCAGCGCGCGTCCCCTCACCTGTGCTCCTGTACGTGCCCTCTCCTGGTGCCGACCTCCTCACATAGTACTTCAGGGGGTTGGGCCACACGTCCTCACTGATGATCTATCGGGGGAGTCACGTCTCGGCACGACAGGGCAGGCATCTGGTTACAAAGCCCAGACGCTGGGGAACACACCAAGCTCTCTTACGGCATTAGGCACCGAGTCCTTACCTCAGCGATCCGGCCAGATCCGGCCAGGTTGTGGTCAGAGAACCAGTTGAAGAAGTTAAGGCTGCTGTTCTGGTGCCTGCGTCTGTAGGCCTGTCTTTCATAATGCCGGTGCCAATGAATGGCAGTGGAATGGGACGCCCGGTATCCTGCAGCACGAGGAGTATGGGGACAGGGGCGCACTGCCTGTCAACTTCTAACCGCCTCCTGCTGCCGCCCGTGCGGGGAGCCTCCACTCACCTGTGATGCTGACGACATACTCCTTCACGATCACACTGTTGCGGAAGTAGGGGTTGCTGCGAAAGAACAGCATCATCTTGCAGCCCTCGCTGGCCTGTTTCACGTCCTCCACCTGTGTAGAACAAGGGTGGGTGGGGGAAGGGGCGGGGGGGAAGACGTCTCCTGTAGGAGACAACCACCGCCTCCCTGCCGGCAGGTATAGGTCACTTTCCCAAGCCCCCTATCTCCCTAGCCCTGGTCTGTGCAGGCTCACCTTCAAATTGGTCATGTGGCTGAGCATGGCTTCGTCTTGGTCACTCATCATGGCTGACAATTCCGGGTGGTTCGCAAACTGCTGTGGGTCAAGGAGCCTGCACGCTGCAAGCTGGACGACAACCAACTAGCACATGCAGCGCATCTACACAAGCACCTGGCTTGGCCCGATCCCTCTATCCTCTGGCAAGGCCCCCACGTCCATCCCCGCCCGAAGCAGGCCATTGGAGCACAAAGGCTCTTGAGGCCCGCTCGTGTCTGCCCCCACTCTGGCTGACTCCGCTTCCTGACACACTTTGATCTGCCCTGCATCCTTGCCCGCTCAGGGCTCCACAGGACATCCCTATTTCTGCACATCACACATTCCTGACAATGTCTCAGGACTCGGACCCAGAGACGGCCTCGGCCGTGCAAGACTCTGAGAAGGACCTGCGGGCCCAAGAGCTGCCTGCAGACAACTCTGGCCGTTCTTCTGGGCTTGATTCTGACCTGCGGCTGCGGCCCTGGACCCCCAGGAAGGGTTTCGGTGGGAGCTGCGTGTTCAAAGGGCGTCTCCGAGCTTTTGCATCAGACTGTGGTCACTGCCGCGACACTGACTGCCGTGTGTCTATTTCCTTGCTGAACTACCTCTCCCCGCTGGTGGCTCTCTCCTTCACTGGGGCGGGCACACTGTGGTCCCCCGCGTCTACCATCAAGGATACAGCTTTGGCCCAGAATCCGGGGATGCGCTGAATGGTGGTGCTCCTCAGTTCTAAATAGGGACGGCGCCTCTGCCATGTCTTGCGCTTGAGCCGACAGAAGGCCCTGCTGGCTTCCAAGTTCACCGGCTCCATCTCTAACTGAAGGGCCCGGAGCACCTCCAGTGGGGACCAGGTGCACTTGCCACCCTGCCCTGACTCTGCCTGCTCCTGCTCCCCTGGCTCCTCTGCTGGAGCTTTTGCTTCTGCTTCTCCCTCTAACTCTTGCTCAGCCTCACCCACCACCTCCACTGGCTGCAAGATGTCCTTCCACTCCAGGACATACTGCTCCAGGCCACTGATTTCCTGCTCAATCAACCCCTCCTCGGCCTCCTCCTCCGCCTCCTCCTCCCCCTGCTCGGTCTCATCCTCAACCTCCTCCATATCGTCCTCCTCCACGTCCTCCTCCTCCTCCTCCAGTTGCTGCTCCTCCTCGTCCTCCAACTCCTCCATATCGTCCTCCTCCTCATCCTCCTCCTCCTCCTCCTCCAGTTGCTGCTCCTCCTCCTCGTCCTCCTCCTCCTGCCACTCTTCCTCCTCCTCCTCCTGCCACTCTTCCTCCTCCTCCTCCTGCCACTCTTCCTCTTCGTCTGGCCCTTGCACAAACTCATGATCCTCTTCCTCCACCAACAGCTCTTCGCTCATCACCTCCTCGTGCCTCCCCACCTCCAGATCTGGGAAGAGCTCATCCACGGCCAGAAACAAGTCATACCCTGCCACCGTCCTCACCGCCTGCACGACGCCCTCCCACTGCACCACGTCCTGCTCCTGTGCCACCAACTCACCCTGCAGGTCCCCCTCCTCCCCTTCCCGGGGCTCCACACCCTCTGCCCACTGCTGCAGGGCACTCTGGTCGTCCCGCACGATCTGCTCCTCAGCCAGCACCCCCTCCTCTCTCACCAACCCAGGATGCGGACAAAGCTCCTGGCCTGCCGCCAACCTCTCGTCCCCACTCACAAACGCCACCACCTCCGTGACGTCCGACATCGCCGGCACCACCTCCACTCTAAGGACCGCCTCTGCCCTTACCTCCTGGGCGTCATCAGCTTCCTGCACCAAACTGAACATAATAGCGTCCTGGGACGCCCAACCGCCACCGGCCCGAGTCAAGGGCCCCTGCTGCGCCGGGTGGCCTGAGGGTCCCTAGCTCCCGAAGGCCCCCGAGCCGCAGCGAGACCACACAGGCGGTCTCAGGAGCCCGGCTGTCTCCCAACGCAGCCTCACTCCCTTCCGGGCGCTGGCCCTCAGCCCCGTGGTGTGAGGAAGCAGCTGCCGCAAGCCCCGGGACTGCCGAGCCTCAGCACCCCCACCCCTGCCGAGCGCACCACCTTGCCGTGTCCGCCTCGGGGGTCGTTGTCCCGCCAAGCGGCGTCCCAGGGGGCGCCTGCCTAACCTCCGGTCACGTGGACGCGGAGAAAGGAAGTCGCCGCTGGACACGCCCCTCGCGCCTCGGGGGGCTGGTCGCGCCGGACGCCCGCCGTCCCATCAGCGAGACCACCCTGGGAGCAACCCTGCGAAGCCCCCGCCCTCACGCGCGCCGTGCCATTTGGGCCTCGCACCCGGAGCCAAGCGTTCGTCAGGACGCCCAGCTCCTGTCTTGGCATCCACGGCGATCTCTGCCTGCTGGGCTCCTTCTCAAGTCTAATCACACTTCCCCCTGCAGAATTTGGTTCCCACTGCATCACAGGGAGCCCTCGTAAAAGCCACGGGGACAAACACGGCGGGCAAGAGAGGTTATCCCGGGATATGGGATATCTGAGAGTGAAGCTACAGCCCAAGGGAAGGCCTGTGCCTGGAGGGGACTGGAGCCCCCGTTCTGGTCGACTTGAGTTCACAGGACCAGCGCGGCCTAGAAACGGGCTCCTTCTGTCACTGGAACGGTCCTTTTGCGTTTCCCATGGCTCTTGCCCTCTCTCTTTCCCTCAGTCCTACTCTCTCCCCCATCCACGCCTTGGGTCTCAGCGGCCAGAAAGAAGGGTGACTTGATATTGCTTCAGGATTACTGGGTTGCAGAAGAAGGCCTGCACCCAAAGACGCGGCAAAGCAACCCTCCTGCTTGCAGGAGGCCATTTCCGTGCGCGGAAATGTAAAAGGGCCCCCAAATGGGCAAGATGTACCGACTGTGGGCATCACGGGCCAGAGACTGCCCAACACAACTTCGTGTCCATGCCTGTGCCTCCGTGTGTGCGCGCCTGTGTCTGTGTGCGCGCGCAAGAGTGGCTCAGTGTGCGGGGGCGCTGTGTGTGACACCTAGGGCGCAGGCACTCTGCTTCTCCTCGTCCCCTTGGCCACTCACCCTTCCAGCGTCGGATTCATCCCCAATTGAGCATACTATACTGACCCACTTCCCACATGGCTTGCCTCCCTTGCCCAGAGTCCCTGCATGCACCCTATCCACCCACTCGCGAAACGTGGATCCGAATCCTACGGCGCACGGGGAGGTCCTCACGGCCAAATACACTGTGCTCAGGCTTCTAGGGAGGGGTTTGGTTCCACTGTGAGCGGAACTGTGAAGCCTCCCACCTGGTTGCCTGCCCTCAAGGTGTGAGCCCCGACTGCCCACAGGGAGGGTGCTAGCTAATCTATCTTCCCGTAGGTCCCAGCACTGGACCTTGAGGCCCTTGCTCCAAAAGCCTTTTCTTTGAAGTACCTTATCTTCCTCGGGAAAACGGGAAGACCCTATGCAGTGGACTTTCTCCCAGTTCTTCCTCCTCCCCAGCCTGCGCCACCAGGGAAGAATTCTGCCCTCTCACGCCGCCACCCACTCACCCACCCACCCCTAGAAACACTTAAACACACTTCCCCAACTGTGCAAGCCCAGGCCGCAGAGGGACTGGACATTCCCAGGCAGGCAACGGAGAGGCCCAAACCAAGCCACGGACAGCACACAGACACACACAGCTTGATGCTCTTCATTTATCTTGCCCAAGGAACAAATACACACGGACAAACACAGTTGATGAGCTTGCTTTTTCCATCCCTTTCATTCTCCTCTCCGCGTGGCTCTAGGTGTCAATGCCTTCCCGGAGGCTGTTTCTGCACCTGTTTCACGTGCAGGAAAATGGTGTTTGATTGAAAACACATTTGTATCTGCAAAAGCTCCTTCCGTGCACTACCTGGGTTTGGAAATCGAGTGACGGTCCCTCCTAGGTATCTCACACTTTGGGAGGTGCCCTGAACACGCAAAACTCGTACGTATCGCCTCCCCTGAGCACTGCCAGAGTACTGAACAATGGCTCGACGGCCTCCCCCGCGAAGGGGGTCACTGTACCACTGGGATCGCTTCTCGTCAGTTTCCCCCAGCCCCATGTTCAACAAGTCCCACCACAAGCCCTCTGTCACGGACAGCGCTCTCAGGATGCCCCGCGTAGGAAGAAGGAGACACCTGAGGACATACATGACGGCTCTGAGGACCAACAGAGGGACGTGGTGGCAGAGAAGCCTCAGGCTTCGCAAGAAGAATATCACCCGGCAATTGTGGGAAGGGATGTAGGAAGAACACGGTGGGACAGTCCCGTTAAGGAAGGGTGGGGCAGGCCGAGGTTGGGGTTGGTGGCCAGGAGAGCGGGTTCGGAGGAGCGGGACAATGCACCTGCTTTGATTCTGAGTGGTGGTGGACAGGCACACTCCCACACCCTCCCTCAGCCTCCCCGGCCGGAACAGAGTTGGCACTGCAGTGCTCCGGACTTCCTGTCTTATCCCGATGCCCGGACGACCGGGCCTCCCGGGCTGTAGTCTTCCCAGCCACAGGGAGTCCATGTGGCAAAACAACATCCCAGTTACCTGGCAACCCACCCGCGAGTGCCCAGCGCGCCTCTCCTCACCTGTGCTCCTCTACGTGCCCTCTCCTGGTGCCGACCTCCTCACATAGTACTTCAGGGGGTTGCGCCACACGTCCTCACTGATGATCTATCGGGGGAGTCACGTCTCGTCACGACAGGGCAGGCATCTGGTTACAAAGCCCAGACGCTGGGGAACACACCAAGCTCTCTTACGGCATTAGGCACCGAGTCCTTACCTCAGCGATCCGGCCAGATCCGGCCAGGTTGTGGTCAGAGAACCAGTTGAAGAAGTTAAGGCTGCTGTTCTGGTGCCTGCGTCTGTAGGCCTGTCTTTCATAATGCCGGTGCCAATGAATGGCAGTGGAATGGGACGCCCGGTATCCTGCAGCACGAGGAGTATGGGGACAGGGGCGCACTGCCTGTCAACTTCTAACCGCCTCCTGCTGCCGCCCGTGCGGGGAGCCTCCACTCACCTGTGATGCTGACGACATACTCCTTCACGATCACACTGTTGCGGAAGTAGGTGTTGCTGCGAAAGAACAGCATCATCTTGCAGCCCTCGCTGGCCTGCCTCACGTCCTCCACCTGTATAGAACAAGGGTGGGTGGGGGGAGGGGCGCAGGGGAAGACGTCTCCTGTAGGAGACACCCACCTCCTCCCTGCCAGCAGGGATAGGTCACTTTCCCAAGCCCCCTACCTCCCTAGCCTTGGTCTGTGCAGGCTCACCTTCAAATTGATCATGTGGCTGAGCATGGCTTCGTCTTGGTCACTCATCATGGCTGACAATTCCGGGTGGTTCACGAACTGCTGTGGGTCAAGGAGCCTTCACGCTGCAAGCTGGACGACAAACAACTAGCACATGCTGCGCATCTATACAAGCACCTGGCTTGGCCCGATCCCTCTATCCTCTGGCAAGGCCCCCACGTCCATCCCCGAAACAGGACCTAGGAGCACAAAGGCTCTTGAGGCCCGCACGTGTCTGCCCCCACTCAGGCTGACTCTGCTTCCTGACACACTTTGATCTGCCCTGCATCCTTGCCCGCTCAGGGCTCCACAGGACATCTCTAATTCTGCACATCACACATTCCTGCCTATGTCTCATTACTCCGACCCAGAGACCCCCTTCGGCTTGGCAAGACTCTGAGAAGGACCTGCGGGCCCGAGAGCTGCCTGCAGACAACGGCCGTTCTTCTGGGCTTGATTCTGACTTGCGGCTGTGCCCCTGGACCCCCGGGAAGGGTTTCGGTGGGAGCTGCGTGTTCAAAGGGCGTCTCCAAGCTTTTGCATCAGACTGTGGTCACTGCCGCGACACTGACTGCCGTGTGTCTATTTCCTTGCTGAACTACCTCTCCCCGCTGGTGGCTCTCTCCTTCACTGGGGCGGGCACACTGTGGGCCCGCGCGTCTACCATCAAGGATACAGCTTTGGCCCAGAATCCGGGGATGCTCTGAATGGTGGTGCTCCTCAGTTCTAAATAGGGACGGCGCCTCTGCCATGTCTTGCGCTTGAGCCGACAGAAGGCCCTGCTGGCTTCCAAGTTCAAGGGCTCCATCTCTAACTGAAGGGCCTGGAGCTCCTCCAGTGGGGACCTGGTGCACTTCCTATCCTGCCCTGACTCTGCCTGCTCCTGCTCCCCTGGCTCCTCTGCTGGAGCTTTTGCTTCTGCTTCTCCCTCTAACTCTGGCTCAGCCTCAGCCACCACCTCCACTAGCTGCAAGATATCCTGACCCACCAGGACATACTGCACAAGGCCAATGATTTCCTGCTCAATCAAGCCCTCCTCGTCCTCCTCCTCGTCCTCATCCTCCTCCGCCTTGCCCTCTGCCTCCTCCATGTCATCCTCCCCCTCGTCCACCTCCTCTTCCCCCTCCTCCTCCTCCTGTTGCTTCTCCTCGTCCTCCTCCTCCTCCTGCCACTCTTCTTCCTCCTCCTCCTGCCACTCTTTCTCCCCGTCTGGCCCTTCCACAAACTCATGATCCTCTTCCTCCACCAACAGCTCTTCGCTCTTCACCTCCTCGAGCCTCCCCACCTCCAGATCTGGGAAGACCTCATCCAGGGCCAGAAACAAGTCATACCCTGCCACCGTCCACACCGCCTGCACGACGCCCTCCCACTGCACCACATCCTGCTCCTGTGCCACCAACTCACCCTGCAGGCCCCCCTCCTCCCCTTCCCGGGGCTCCACACCCTCTGCCCGTGGCTCCACACACTCTGCCCACTGCTGCAGGGCACTCTGGTCGTCCCGCACGATCTGCTCCTCAGCCAGCACCCCCTCCTCTCTCACCAACCCAGGATGCGGACAAAGCTCCTGGCCTGCCGCCAACCTCTCGTCCCCACTCACAAACGCCACCACCTCCGTGACGTCCGACATCGCCGGCACCACCTCCACTCTCAGGACCGCCTCTGCCCTTACCTCCTGGGCGTCATCAGCTTCCTGCACCAAACTGAACATAATAGCGTCCTGGGACGCCCAACCGCCACCGGCCCGAGTCAAGGGCCCCTGCTGCGCCGGGTGGCCTGAGGGGCCCTAGCTCCCGAAGGCCCCCGAGCCGCCGCGAGACCACACAGGCGGTCTCAGGAGCCCGGCTGTCTCCCAACGCAGCCTCACTCCCTTCCGGGCGCTGGCCCTCAGCCCCGTGGTGTGAGGAAGCAGCTGCCGCAAGCCCCGGGACTGCCGAGCCTCAGCACCCCCACCCCTGCCGAGCGCACCACCTTGCCGTGTCCGCCTCGGGGGTCGTTGTCCCGCCAAGCGGCGTCCCAGGGGGCGCCTGCCTAACCTCCGGTCACGTGGACGCGGAGAAAGGAAGTCGCCGCTGGACACGCCCCTCGCGCCTCGGGGGCTGGGCGCGCCGGACGCCCGCCGTCCCATCAGTGAGACCACCCTGGGAGCAACCCTGCGAAGCCCCCGCCCTCACGCGCGCCGTGCCATTTGGGCCTCGCACCCGGAGCCAAGCGTTCGTCAGGACGCCCAGCTCCTGTCTTGGCATCCACGGCGATCTCTGCCTGCTGGGCTCCTTCTCAAGTCTAATCACACTTCCCCCTGCAGAATTTGGTTCCCACTGCATCACAGGGAGCCCTCGTAAAAGCCACGGGGACAAACACGGCGGGCAGGAGAGGTTATCCCGGGATATGGGATATCTGAGAGTGAAGCTACAGCCCAAGGGAAGGCCTGTGCCTGGAGGGGACTGGAGCCCCCGTTCTGGTCGACTTGAGTTCACAGGACCAGCGCGGCATAGAAACGGGCTCCTTCTGTCACTGGAACGGTCCTTTTGCGTTTCCCATGGCTCTTGCCCTCTCTCTTTCCCTCAGTCCTACTCTCTCCCCCATCCACGCCTTGGGTCTCAGCGGCCAGAAAGAAGGGTGACTTGATATTGCTTCAGGATTACTGGGTTGCAGAAGAAGGCCTGCACCCAAAGACGCGGCAAAGCAACCCTCCTGCTTGCAGGAGGCCATTTCCGTGCGCGGAAATGTAAAAGGGCCCCCAAATGGGCAAGATGTACCGACTGTGGGCATCACGGGCCAGAGACTGCCCAACACAACTTCGTGTCCATGCTTGTGCCTCCGTGTGTGCGCGCCTGTGTCTGTGTGCGCGCGCACGTGTGGCTCAGTGTGCGGGGGCGCTGTGTGTGACACCTAGGGCGCAGGCACTCTGCTTCTCCTCGTCCCCTTGGCCATTCACCCTTCCAGCGTCGGATTCATCCCCCATTGAGCATACTATACTGACCCACTTCCCACATGGCTTGCCTCCCTTGCCCAGAGTCCCTGCATGCACCCTATCCGCCCACCCGCCGAACGTGGATCCGAATCCTACGGCGCACGGGGAGGTCCTCACGGCCAAATACACTGTGCTCAGGCTTCTAGGGAGGGCATTTGGTTCCACTGTGAGCGGAACTGTGAAGCCTCCCACCTGGTTGCCTGCCGTCAAGGTGTGAGCCCCGACTGCCCACAGGGAGGGTGCTAGCAAGTCTATCTTCCTGTAGGTCCCAGCACTGGACCTTGAGGCCCTTGCTCCAAAAGCCTTTTCCTTGAACTACCTTATCTCCCTCGGGAAAACGGGAAGACCCTATGCAGTGGACTTTCTCCTAGTTCTTCCTCCTCCCCAGCCTGAGCCACCAGGGAAGAATTCTGCCCTCTCACGCCGCCACCCACCCACCCCTAGAAACACTTAAACACACTTCCGCAACTGTGCAAGCCCAGACCGCAGAGGGACTGGACATTCCCAGGCAGGCAACGGAGAGGCCCAAACCAAGCCACGGACAGCACACAGACACACACAGCTTGATGCTCTTCATTTATCTTGCCCAAGGAACAAATACACACGGACAAATACAGTTGATGAGCTTGCTTTTTCCATCCCTTTCATTGCCCGCTCCGCGTGGCTCTAGGTGTCAATGCCTTTCCGGAGGCTGTTTCTGCACCTGTTTCACGTGCAGGAAAATGGTGTTTGATTGAAAACACATTTGTATCTGCAAAAGCTCCTTCCGTGCACTACTTGGGTTTGGAAATCAAGTGACGGTCCCTCCTAGGTATCTCACACTTTGGGAGGTGCCCTGAACACGCAAACCTCGTACGTATCGCCTCCTCTGAGCACTGCCAGAGTACTGAACAATGGCTCGACGGCCTCCCCCGCCAAGGGGGTCACTGTACCACTGGGATCGCTTCTCTTCAGCTTCCCCCAGCCCCATGTTCAACAAGTCCCACCACAAGCCCTCTGTCACGGACAGCGTTCTCAGGATGCCCCGCGTAGGAAGAAGGAGACACCTGAGGACATACATGACGGCTCTGAGGACCAACAGAGGGACGTGGTGGCAGAGAAGCCTCAGGCTTCGCAAGAAGAATATCGCCCGGCAATTGTGCGAAGGGATGTAGGAAGAACACGGTGGGACAGTCCCGTTAAGGAAGGGTGGGGCAGGCCGAGGTTGGGGTTGGTGGCCAGGAGAGCGGGTTCGGAGGAGCGGGACAATGCACCTGCTTTGATTCTGAGTGGTGGTGGACAGGCACACTCCCACACCCTCCCTCAGCCTCCCCGGCCGGAACAGAGTTGGCACTGCAGTGCTCCGGACTTCCTGTCTCATCCCGATGCCCGGACGACCGGGCCTCCCGGGCTGTAGTCTTCCCAGCCACAGGGAGTCCATGTGGCAAAACAACATCCCAGTTACCTGGCAACCCACCCGCGAGTGCCCAGCGCGCCTCTCCTCACCTGTGCTCCTCTACGTGCCCTCTCCTGGTGCCGACCTCCTCACATAGTACTTCAGGTGGTTGGGCCACACGTCCTCACTGATGATCTATCGGGGGAGTCACGTCTCGGCACGACAGGGCAGGCATCTGGTTACAAAGCCCAGACGCTGGGGAACACACCAAGCTCTCTTACGGCATTAGGCACCGAGTCCTTACCTCAGCGATCCGGCCAGATCCGGCCAGGTTGTGGTCAGAGAACCAGTTGAAGAAGTTAAGGCTGCTGTTCTGGTGCCTGCGTCTGTAGGCCTGTCTTTCATAATGCCGGTGCCAATGAATGGCAGTGGAATGGGACGCCCGGTATCCTGCAGCACGAGGAGTATGGGGACAGGGGCGCACTGCCTGTCAACTTCTAACCGCCTCCTGCTGCCGCCCGTGCGGGGAGCCTCCACTCACCTGTGATGCTGACGACATACTCCTTCACGATCACACTGTTGCGGAAGTAGGGGTTGCTGCGAAAGAACAGCATCATCTTGCAGCCCTCGCTGGCCTGCCTCACGTCCTCCACCTGTATAGAACAAGGGTGGGTGGAGGGAGGGGCGCGGGGGAAGACGTCTCCTGTAGGAGACACCCACCTCCTCCCTGCCGGCAGGGATAGGTCACTTTCCCAAGCCCCCTACCTCCCTAGCCTTGGTCTGTGCAGGCTCACCTTCAAATTGATCATGTGGCTGAGCATGGCTTCGTCTTGGTCACTCATCATGGCTGACAATTCCGGGTGGTTCACGAACTGCTGTGGGTCAAGGAGCCTGCACGCTGCAAGCTGGACGACAAACAACTAGCACATGCTGCGCATCTATACAAGCACCTGGCTTGGCCCGATCCCTCTATCCTCTGGCAAGGCCCCCACGTCCATCCCCGAAACAGGACCTAGGAGCACAAAGGCTCTTGAGGCCCGCACGTGTCTGCCCCCACTCAGGCTGACTCTGCTTCCTGACACACTTTGATCTGCCCTGCATCCTTGCCCGCTCAGGGCTCCACAGGACATCTCTAATTCTGCACATCACGCATTCCTGCCTATGTCTCATTACTCCGACCCAGAGACCCCCTTGGGCTTGGCAAGACTCTGAGAAGGACCTGCGGGCCCGAGAGCTGCCTGCAGACAACTCTGGCCGTTCTTCTGGGCTTGATTCTGACCTGTGGCTGCGGCCCTGGACCCCCAGGAAGGGTTTCGGTGGGAGCTGCGTGTTCAAAGGGCGTCTCCGAGCTTTTGCATCAGACTGTGGTCACTGCCGCGACACTGTCTGCCGTGTGTCTATTTCCTTGCTGAACTACCTCTCCCCGCTGGTGGCTCTCTCCTTCATGGGGCGGGCACACTGTGGTCCCGCGCGTCTACCATCAAGGATACAGCTTTGGCCCAGAATCCGGGGATGCGCTGAATGGTGGTGCTCCTCAGTTCTAAATAGGGACGGCGCCTCTGCCACGTCTTGTGCTTGAGCCGACACAAGGCCCTGCTGGCTTCCAAGTTCACCGGCTCCATCTCTAACTGAAAGGCCCGGAGCACCTCCAGTGCGGACCAGGTGCACTTCCCACCCTGCCCTAACTCTGCCTGCTCCTGAAACGCACCCGCGTGTGCCCAGGCGTGTCTACTCACCTGTGCTCCTCTAGGTGCCCTTTCCTGGTGCTGACCTCCTCACATAGTACTTCAAGCGGTTGGGCCACACGTCCTCACTGCTGATCTATCGTGGAGTCACGTCTTGTGACAACATAGCAGGCATCTGGTTAGAAAGCCCAGATGCTGGGGAACACACCAAGCTCTCTTACGGCATTAGGCACCGAGTCCTTACCTCAGCGATCCTGCCAGATCCTGCCAGGTTGTGGTCAAAGAACCAGTTGAAGAAGTTAAGACTGCTGTTTTGGTGCCTGCAGTTTGATTTTCTTCACTTATCTTACCCAAAGATCAAAGAACACACAGAGAACATAGTATGTCATTCTCCTTCACTTGCACTTCCTGAACAGCATTGCTTCTGCAATGTTCCAGACTTCCTGACTCATCTTGATTCTTTGATTACAATGTGTTACACTCTGTATCGGTCCATGTCTCAGTGTTTCCAGGTGAGAAAACGTTGTCCCACTTACTTCGAAATTCAGCTTTGTGCAACTAGTTGGCATCTTTTCACCTCTCCTCCTCTATGTCCTCTCTGTCGCTGCCAAGCTCCATACAGTACTTGATTAGATTAGTCTGAAGATTTGTATTGATGGTTTAGTAATTCAAAGAGGGGTCCTCAGATTGTGATAAATGCTAATTACAAATTCACCAGAATGTTAGCTCTCCCAGCTTCCACTTTGTTCTTCACCAAGGGCTCATGTCGTATGTGACATGCAGTGAGGCTGTCAAGATATGTTCAATTGATGAAAGAGCGGCAAAGATATATTTGACTTTTTAGAATGATGGCATTTTAGGTGCACTTTGAAGGATACTGTGTTCAAGAATCAAGGAAATCTCAGGTTCACTGAGAGAAGTTGTTTACAATGCTGGCTCTGATGAGAATTCGTGCACAGGTTGGTGGGTGGTTGGAGGTGTGAAAGTTGCTTCTAGGGCTAGGTGTAACACCAGGGATGGCAAAAGTGGGGAAGCATTACCAGCTCCAAGTCTGAGTGTCGAGGAGGTTTTGGTATCTTATATGCAGAAGCAGAAAGAGCTGTGTGCAAAGGGATGCCCAATAGGTGCTGTTGCTCACAAGTGCAGAATTCTTTGTCCTGGGTAAACAGGTCACGAGAATCTGATGAGATGAGCAAACTTCATATTCTTGTTCACATCACTCTCAGTACTTTTTTTCCTTTTTCAGCCATATAAGGGTGGCAGTTACTATATGCATCTTTGGAGCTGTAACAATCATGGACAGTTTCCTGGAGAAAGTGTCAGTTCAATGAATCTTTTCAGTGATTAAAAACAAAGTGAGATAGGTAGAGTGAGGGCCAGACACATACATGATATTTTAACACTTGGGTATATTATAAGTATCTCTTCCAAATGTGCAGAATTCCTTGTCCCAGGTAAGTATATCAGGAGAGCCATGACCACTGGCTGTGTGGCTATAGAGAGCAAATTGCCAGGGTAAGAAGCTCAATTAATGAAACTTTCAAGTGTTCCCATTGTTCAGCTGCAACAACGTTAACGCAGAGGAAGTACTCCTTCCTCTTCCAGGATAAATCTACATTCTTAAGAATCTCAAACTGTTAAACATGGCTACTCATTTGATTAAGATGTGCACTCTGGGATATTGGTTCTGTTTTCCCTATTTATTTTATCACAGAATTCCTAGTGTTTCTCTTCAGTATTATTATGGATTACTTTCAGGAGGTTGGCATACTGGTCAGACAACCTTATACTTTACATAGTGATTCCCCGACATGTGAAATATCCATCTGGCACCATACATACTTACGACAACAGTACCGACGATATTTCCAGTGTTGTACTTTACATCACCTTCTGAATCCAAACTTATTACCTTGCTCTTTCCGTTCATCTTTTCATTTTTACTCATGTATGTTTCAACCTAATATGCTAGATTTTAAATTTCTTACACATTTGATTTTCCAGTATCCAAATTTTCCCATGAATTTCACTTATACTGTTCCTTTAAAAATACTTTGAAGAAACCACAAAATGTTGTGTTGATTTTCTAAATGCATTTTGGAAGATTTGTTTATAAATATTTATGCACTCAACACTCCATGAAGAAGTGAGTTTTTAAAAAAGTATTCCTCCTCATGATCGTCACATAAATACATGGAAAATATCATAACCCTTCAAGATAACTTGATATTGCTAAGAGCATACAATTAAACCCTTTGAGCTACACTAATTTTAAAACAATTGAAGAAGGAGCAAATGATTGGTTCTAAATCTAATACAATTTCCAATCTAGGGACACTAGATTTCATTTCATTGAGATATCTACTCAGGAAAGTTACCTGGTTTAGTTTAAGTGAAAAATTTTGTTTAATCCCTTTATTCCCACTTCAGAAATGTGCTTATTCAATTTCAATAACAGATGGTTAATTTTAGGTTTCTTCACACTTTTATATCATTCCATATATGATTTTTCTCCCTATGGATACATCTCCTTTATAGGATAAAGACATACAAAATGTCACAGGAAATGGGTGAACATTTCTTGTGCAGCCTTCTTGGAAGTTTCTCAAATTACTTTCACTTTTTGTATTCAGAGAGGAATATGTAAATTTATTTAGCCTACCTAACTGGGAAACAGTCCAGCAAGCTATGGAAAAATCACATATTGATTAATCCTGTATGCATTTATGTTCAAAGACCCAGAGTGAAAATTTAGGCCCACAGTATATTTCACCATCTAAAAAATTCCTCTGATGATAAAGTCTGCAGTAAAATCATTTTGTGAAAATTTTACTCGGAAAATTCTAACAACACAGACATTAAATTTAAACATTAAAATTCTATTTTTTTCAAATAAAAATAACACTTATGAACTAACTTTGAAAAATTCAAAGTATTCATCTTATCCAAAAAATTCATAGATGGATATTTAATACTTGCCTCTTTTCCAAATAACCCTTTCTCTTTTAGTAATGCTCAAGTAACAAAACATTTTCTTGACAAAGAAAATTAGGAACAGGACTTAGTATTATTTTTAATATCTGTTTCAACTCCCTCTGATTGGATGCCTCCTGCATGTCCCCTACTGGGTATCCACGTCCCTACCCTGACAAGTGTCCATACCTGCAATTGAACAAGAGATCTCTTGATTCATGGGTGGATCATCAAAGCATGAGCCAAAATGGCTGGCCCTGAATACGTTTTTAGTATTTACTTTTATGGTAAGTGAATTTCACTTCAACAACAAAAACATCAATTATAAATGAAGTGTTCTTACATTTTGTTTTCTTTTACCTATAAGTAGTAGTGCAATCACTATTCTTGGTGACACATAGAAACATCTCCAGGAAGAGACTGAATTTGTGCCTTAAACTCCCTCATAATTCTTTCACCCACAAGACATTGGTCCCTTACTTGAAAAATGCTTATGTTAAGCATATCAAAATTGCATCTAATGCTTCAAAGAAAAAAAATTTAAATCACCAATTTCTTTCTTCTTTCCAAAACATCTTCTAAATTGTTTCTAAGATTCCACTTATACTCATTTTTGTATGCACTTTAAAATTTAATTCTTGAATGTTTTATCTCCTGACATCTTACCCTATCTATATATTTTGCCTAATATTTAAAATAAAATCAGTATGCAAAGCATCTCAAAAGCATAACAAGGCTTCAAGCAATTTTGACGACTTCCACAGACATATTTAATCAATGCCTACATATGAGGTTTTAAAACTTATCTAACAATTCTTTCCCTTTGTCTATTCTTCATTGTTTACTCATCAATCTCGTACCTAAATAACTTAGGAGCCTCTTAATCTTCCCTGAACACTTACTCCTCAATGTACTCGCCATTATGAAATAATAAATCTGTTCAATATCCAGGTCTTGTATTATTACTACCCAGCATAAAATCTTTCAATTGCTTCTCAAAAACCACAATAGTAGGCCAAGTTATCATTTAGTTTCAAAATCAAATTTCCCACTACCTTAGAACTTTCATTCTATACTTTGAACTACATTTAGTACTCAGGATACATACACCATGCTCTCTTGTGCTGTACTTGTATATACACTCTACTACTGACAAGTAGACCTGTAAGCATATTAATATCTTATTGCGCTAGTATATGCCAAGTTGATAACATATCTAATTTTATATTTATCACCAAGTGATTGGCTCTCTCCTAATGCTAATTAATATAAATACTTAAGCTTAGCCTTTGTAATGATGGCAATATAGATTTTAATGCACATTAGCTATACTATGTAAGGGCTCAATTGAAGAGCATTGCATCGCTTTAAAAATTAGATAATATTATATCTCCCACAAATAAAATTACCTTTAGGTGCTAATTCTTACTCCTAATTCTTATAGATCAGCCTTTCACTTATTTTTGTTCATTCACCAGCTAATCCACTAACTGAAATGTATAGGCTTCTTGTGTATTTTCAAGTCAAGAGCCATGTTGTTCTTAGCTTCAATAATGCCTGAAAGTTTTTAAGTTTTTCCAAGTAATTTCAAGTTCAAGGCCATTATGTTACACTTTAAAACATCTATGTACCAATCTTAATGATTCACTTACTCCTTCCAATATTTTTCACAACTAACTGCAATTCTGTGATTGCTCAATTTAGAATGTCTGACTCCCCTCAAGTGTGCCTTTCAAGCCTCAACTTTATTCTAATACCATCTAAACTCACATTGATTGCTTTCCAGCAAATGACAAAACACTTATATTCTATTGATTAGGATGTAATTACTTATTCTACATATTTCATTCCTAAGTGTAAGTTTCCTGGAAGCACAGAATATATCCTGTACATGTTCATACATTTCTTTGAATTTTCACACAACCAAAAACAATGCCTCACACTTAAATATTATTAGGGTCTTAAAACTGTACTGTTTAATATCTTTTACATTACCAAAACATTAGCAAGGACTCCTTGGAAGAACTCATGTTCAAATTAAGAGTGTATCCATCAGCAACTGTATCTTAAACAAAATCCTAAGAAAAGCATCATCAGGATATAAACAAAGAAAGAAACAATAATTAATAAGACAAGTCTCCATTATGATGTACCTATTTGATCAGGTATCAAATACATATCCCAGAAGTGCTATTGATTAGAATGTGCTCTTATAGGGCATTAGGGTTTTCATTAAAATTTTAACCTTGAAATCACATGTAAAAAAAGCTTCCTAACCACAGAAGGTTAGCAGGAAGTTTAAAAATTAAGAGGAATTCTGTATTAACCTGGACTGAAAAGGACTGTGTTCCCCACTGTGGTGTCATCTATTTCTTGTGTCTCTTCTTAGAGATGAAGAATTATTTCCTAACCATGAATCTATCAGTATGATAGCCATCAGTAAAAATGCCCATATGAGATTCACTTTCCACTTGGGTTCCTGAATTTCCAGTTCAGCATTAACTTTAGAATAGCTAATTCTAATCCAAAAGAAACTGTTGTCTGTCTTTGCCTTACATAGCATTTACCTCAAATTCCCATCCCAGTATCACTTTGCCTTGAAGCGGAACGTGCATATCTTTTAGGAGGAGGATCCCCAATTCTTAAAGATGGAGCTCTTTTAACTGGAAGAGGTCCCATGGAGGAACTTTTGTGTACATAAAGAGTATATTCACCATTATCTGTGTTTAAATAACATCATTTACTTAAGTGAAGTCAACATTTGTTAAATTGTCAAGTTTTGGTTATTGTTTATAAATCTTCATGAAACAGTAAGCTGTGGTCATGAGCACATTTGTTAGTCTAAAGTGATAAAATTGACTATTTGACTTCAGTACAATTCATGGAGGTACTGTAAAAGTCAGTCTGTAAGACCCAGGAAAACCTCAAGCAGCATTTTATACTGGTGTGAAAAAAAAAGACATGGGATTCAGACAATCTGGATAAAGTAAATACAGAAATAATTCTTAAAGATACCAGGAAAACAATCAATGATTTCAGGTCAATCTGATGTCAAAAAAGCTTTTACAATACGTAACATCATAGTTATAAATAAAAGTATTAAAATGTGCAAAAGATAATGCAGCTGAAAACAGTACTCTCTAAAAAAAATACTAACATACAATTCTTAAAATTAATTAACAAAACAATCCTTATTTTTAAGCAAAAGACTATGCTTGGGCCCACCTGGGGGGCTCAGTGATTGAGCATTAACCAAGAAACCAGGAGGTCACTGTTCCCTTCACTGTCAAGGCGCATGTCCAGGTCCTGGGCCTGATCCCCAGAACGGCCCTGCATGAGGCAGCCAATCGATGACTCTTATCATTGATGTTTCTCTGTTTCCCTCCCTCTCTCTCTCTGAAATCAACAAAAACATGTTAAAAAAGGAATACATACTGACATATTAAAAATAATTTTACCTTTTTAACTAGAAAAAATGATTATTTTCCAATTTCCTAGTTTTGTCATAGATAAGAAAAAATGAATATCCACATAAATGGCAAAATACAAATTGGTAACTTCTCAAGTTTATCTTAGTGGTAAAAACAGGGCCATTTACCTTAAAGTTGGGCAAACCCTGCAATTCCAATTTAGGAAACTTCTACTAAAAAGTCACACTTCTACTTATCAAAAACAGACACTACATCTTTGAATTTAGGAACACTGGTTAACAAAAACAAAATTTTTATGTTGCATAGTCTGATACATAGATATTTTTTAAGTGACTTATTTTATAGTGGGTACTTTGAGAATCTATATAAATTTCTACATATCTCCTTTATGTAGTTTTCCAATTGCAAAGTTCCTAACACCAAACCGAGGTAGAAATTCCTTATATCAGAATAACAGTAGAGAATGGGTTCAGCACATTTCTGTACTGAAAACAAGTATCTCAAAGTAAATCATCAAATATGAAGTGTTTCTGTTTGAATTGTGTATATTTAGACTGGGTTTTATTTGTTGTGTAGTTTTCAAAATTTTCTAATGTTTTTTATGCTGAGAGAATTTTATTTTCAGAATAAGCAAATGTATTCTTAATAGTTCATTATGTACAAAACACTTTAAACTTCGCATCGAAGTGGAAAAATTCTAGCGATATGGTTAATAAAATATTGAGTACTGCAGAGAACTGTTGAAGTGAATAGAGGCATAGAGTGATAATGGCAAAATAGACTGAATTTAGCTTGAAGTTTATGTTATTGCCCTGAAAAGTGGTTATGACTGTTTTGCACATTACTTATTTCCTTCATTTTTATAACTGAAATAATTCTTTAGCATCCTGATTTTCACTGTTAATTCCTAATCTAATGAGTGTTATCTTTTATTTTGCTTAGAAAAGATATAAATACAAAAATAGTCTTTTTAACCCCTATGTTTTCACTTTTATTTTTTTATAAGTTTTATATTTTTAAAAAGTATTTTTACTTACTGTTTGTCCATCTTTTCTCTTTTACAGAATTGATGGAGGTTGCACTGGTTAACATATTTACATAGGTTTCAGGTGTACAGTTCTATAATACATCATCTGCATATTGGATTGTGTGTGCACCACCCCAAGTCAAGTCTCCTCCCATCCCGATATTTAAAACATTACCTAAGGGTTCTCCACCAGAGGGACAGCTTTTTGCTCCACTACGTCCTCCTCTTCCCCACCTCAGACTTCTTACATGACCTCTGTTTCTTAAAGGAAGTGGTGGCCTCCAAATACCACCACTTTCAAAAGAGGGTTTGATGGCTTGCTCTACTTTGTTTTTCCACCCAAAGACTATTATGATTCCATGTAATAACAACATTACATCCCATTTACCTCAAACAAATGTACAACTTTTGCAATCCTACTACTAATGCAACTAAAATCAAGTTCAACATCAGATTATTTTCCAAAACCAAACTTTTTCTTCAAAAATGATTGAGTTCATCATAGTAAGTTTAGGAAATATTAAATCACTGCCTTCCATTAAGTCATCCAACACAGAACCATATATGTGAGTGATTTTAAGTCCTCTAGCATGACCTGTGTGGCTTAGTGGCTGAGTTTCCATCCAAGAACCAGGTGGTCACGGTTCAGTTCCTACTCAGCATATATGCCTGTTATGTAGGCTCAGTCCCCAGTAGGTGGCATGTAGGAGGCAGCCGATTAATGATTCTCTCTTATCATTGATGTTTCTATCTCTCTCTACCTCTCCGTTCCTCTCTCTGAAATCAATTTAAAAAGAGAAGAAAAGAAAAAGTCCTGGAAATGCCCTCCAGTAATAAACAAAGATTAACAATTCTCACAGACCATGAGAAAATAGATGCATTACTTTCTATGAGGTATACCTTACTTCATTTTTGTATTGCCAACTTTTACTTAATTTTTTCAGTGTACCCAGGGTATATAAAAATGTGTATTATTTTGGAGATAAACTATTCAATCATTCATTCAAAATGATTATTTTGTTCATAGTCATTATTATTAACTATTTGTTAAGATGATATAAATAAAAATTCCCAATCTGACTGCAAATCTATTTATGCAGTTCTAAATTTTTTCATCTCTTCTATTTTTAAATAGGACCCCAACATAGTCTTTAATATTTCTGCCCTATTCAGCTGTTTTGATTTAAATGTGTCCCTAAAAAATAACTTTCAGTTAGATTTCTTCAAAGATCACAAATGCTTAAATTCCTTAAACTACCAATAATGTCATGGCAGTTTATATATTCCCAAAGTTGAAATGACTTGTGTAAACATAAGTCAGGTAGTGTAACTGCTCCACATAAAGTACTTTGGTTGTTTGGTATGACTTTTGTCAACAAATCTGAAGTCATAAATTCCATCAAGACTTCTCACACATGGGACCTGACAGAAACTATACAGCCACAAGAGACAGTTTCCCCCTTAAGGAATCAGTTGTTGTTTCGGGGTCAAAACATTTTCCACAGATTTATGCACCACTGCATCCTTCCCAACATTCAGCAGTCAGCTAACATCCTTTGATTCCTGTGATTTTTCTTTTCTTTTTTTCTTTTTATGTTTTCTAATCCTCACCCAAGGATATTTTTTCCATTGCTTTTCAGAGAGAGTAGAAGGGATGGAGGGATAGAGTGGGGGAAGAGAGAGAGAAAAAGAGAGGGAGAAACACTAATGTGAGAGAGCCATCCACTGGCTGCCTCTGGCACGCATCCAGACCCAGGGACAGGGGTTGAGAGTGCAGCCAAGATTCCTGTTGGCAGGACCCTTCAGTCCATTGACAAACCCTCCACCCACTGAGCAAAACTCACCAGATCTACATTGATTTTTTTGAATAAAAACACTGTCTACTTCCCTAACTAAATCTTAAATTACCTTCTTTATTTTCCTTCTTAAGAAGTATAAGCATTATTTTATTTATTTACTTTCCCTTTTATACTTATTACGTAGACAACAGACAATAAGTGCCCAATTAAATAGGGACTTTGTCTCATCAGAAACATTACTCAGTTGAGATATCACCACTCCTTAGCATAGGGTAAATATGCAATATAATATGTGTTGAAAGTAGAAATTTAGGAATGTCTACACAAACTACATTTTCTTGTGTTTATAATATAGTAAAAAAGGATTAACTGTCAATCATTCTTTCATTACCAACATGGATTTCTGTACCCAACAAAAATCATGAGCAACATCCAACTGTTAGCTATTACGAAACCCTAAATATGAAGGTAACATAAAAGGGTCAGTTTATACTGAGTGCCTTCATGTACCAGAAACCAAGCTTGTCCCCTGGCCCAGATCAGCAACCAATCAATGTGTCTCTCTCAAATCAATGTTTCTCTCTCCCCTTTCCATTCCCTCTGAAAAACAATGGAAAAAATTATCCTCCAGTGAGAATTAAAAAAAAAATTAAACAAGGCCAACCAGTTTGGGCAGCTTGCAGTCAGCTTGTGAAATGCAAGACCTTATCTTCCCTAAGCAAGGACTCTTGCGAGCAAATTATTTATACCTACCTCCCTAACCAGAAAATACATGGCTTAAATCACCCTGGCCTGGGAAAATAGAGAACAAAGACCCAATTAATGCCATTCGTGCTAGCTAAACTCAAGGACAGATGAAGATGAGGGACAAATAACAAAAAACCCACTAAAGGGGGAAGATGGCAGCACTGTGGGAAGAAGCAAAACACCCCTGCTCCCAGCCATGGACTTCATTTACCACTAAAATACTGCACAACCGGCTTGGAAAAACTAGAGAAATATACCTGAGTAGACATATTTTGAGTAGGGAACACTAAATAAACATCATAGAGTCTGGTAAGGGAATGGAGGGGTGTAGAAATGGGAAGTCCCCTCTGAAGTCTGTGCTGGGCTCTGAGCCCCAAGGCTTTGAGGCTGCAAAGTTCCCTTCCCTTGGGAGTGTGGACTGGCATCCAATAGCTGGGATCTCAAACCCTGAGCAAAGGAGAAGTGAAGGAGTGCTCTGTGCTGAAGGCAGAGGGACCCAAAACAGTATGCCTGTGAGAACGGGACTGGGACTTCCTTGAGAAACAATGCTTCTAATGGCAGCTGTGACAGGCGTCTTATATACAGGGTGCTGACCATAGGAAAGGCAGTCTAACAGTGTGTGTGTCCCGAATACAAAGGGGCCAGAGATCAGCACTGAGAAGCCACATACAATGCCTTCCTGTAAGGCATTGTGTAGAACCCCAGAAAGCATTTAATCTGTGTAGCGTGGGGAAGGGAGAGAGACACCTTGTGCCAACATAGAGGAACTGGAGCTACCTGTGGGGCAGAGTTTTCCTCGAGCTACCTGAGCTCCTGGTGGGGTGATTCTGGGATTCTTAACCTGCCTCTGCCCTGTGCCTGGAAAGAGGACAAGGAGCCACCCCAGTTTTACTGAGATCAGCAGTGCAGGGGAGGTCCATGAAGCTGACTTTGTGACCTCTGCTCGGTGGCTAGGCACAGGGGCAGGAGGAAATTGCAGGGCAGATTCTCTGCTTTGGTGCTGCTTTGTACATTTTTGAGTTTTTGATTGCTGAACTGGCATCCAACTTCCTGGCTTGCATTGGGCAGACAGACCAGAAAGAGCTGGGATTTATGTCTGCATTGTAGGGAGTTTGAAATTTGCCTGCCCAGTGCAGTCAGTCAACTAGATCTGTGAAAGGAGGGGCAGAGCACACCTACTTCTCCTACAGGCTAGGAGCCCCACCCCCAACAGGAAAGGAGCTGGTTCAGCTCACTGAAGCCCCAGATATCCCCTGCAGGGCACAGTCCTGAGGGGGAAGGGAGAACAACTCACACAAGGACATTGCAAGAATAAGACTCTCAGGGACTACTGTTTGGGAACTGTTGGAAAAACTTAAAACTCCTGCTGGGGGCGGGACAGGCAGAGTGCTCACTGGAATATTTTTTAATTGAACCCACTGAGCCCACGTTGCTAAAACTGCCCATACAGAAAAGGCAACAGACAGAAGTCAATCTGAAACTGCAACAGGCCATTGCATAAGAAACTAGAATTAGAGGGTAGGGCAGAGACTGAGGAACTGGCTATGAAGCAGAGACTACTTTCCTCACAGAGAGTGCCTGACAGTGAAACCTCTAAGTAAAGGGAGCGATATCCTGAGCTATATTGCACCCTAAAGACTCTTCAGAAGACTATGGAGTAAGACCAAGTAGTCACAAAGGGGAGGCAAAATTGCTGACAAATGTAGATGGTTCACAGAGATCCTCAGATCAGCAAATTACCTGACACCAGAGCAAAACCTAGACAGCTCCTGACATTGGCTGATACCCAAGTACCTCCCAGGGAGCTGAAATCCACACATAAATCAGTGAGCTGCAGAAAACATAAACTGCCAAAATGACACTCACCTGATTAACTTTCTTTTCCTTAGGAAATAGAAAGGAAAAAATTTTGTTTCTTCTAATTTTTTTTTAATTTTTAAAAATTTTATTTTTAAAAAATTTGTTTTGCTTTGGTTTCTGTTTTGTTTTGCTTTGTTTCAGCTTTTGTTCTACCAAGATATTCTTGATATTCTCTGCTTAGTTACTGGGACATTATCTTTATAACCAATAAGTTTACTGCTTTTCTCCATAGTTTCCTCCATATCTCTTATTGGACTCCCTAACTGCCCTTGCTTTCTCTCTCTCTCTCTCTCTTCTAGTTCCATTGGCATAACTTTTTTTTCTTTCTTCCTTTCCTTTTTCTCCCTGCTGTCTTCCTGTCTTTTTGTTTGATTGTTAGTTTCTGTCCCTTTATTGTATTTTCATTTTTTCGTTTTCAACTATTACCCTATTCCTACTGTATCCCTTAATTGTTTGTTTGACCTTCTTTCAGAATCTTTTCTCTGCACCTTTTATCTCCCAGTAGCTTCTCTATTTTTTACATTTTATTTTAGTTTAATACTATTTTTTAAAAATCTTTGTTACTATAAGCAATAATATACTTTTCTATCTCTATTTTTTTCTCTCTCCCCTTTATTCCTTTTGTTTTTGCTTTAGCATGTGTGTTCTCCCTTCACTCTTATAGTTCTATTTTCACGTGGGTTGTTTTCACTGTGATTGTCAAGATATTTTGTAAGATTCTCCTTGTTTCCTGGCAGTTTAGTTGTATTTTGTCTTGGCTTGCCAGCACCTGTACAACAACTCACATGGCATGATTAGGGCTGACACACACAGTTAGCCGACCTGAGAGGAGAGCCTCCCAAGGACAGGTCAACAACAACCTAGACCCAATCACAACAGAAGAACCCAAAGAACCCACAAAACTGACACCCACAAAAGTGACATGCCAAGAACAAAGAGCTGAGAAATATAAGGAAAACACACCTCTGGGCTCCACTGGACATAAACTACAAAATCCCACCCCACAAGATTAGGAGACAGCAAATATATTTAATATATAGATACAAACACTAAGAGCCACCAAAATGAGGAGACAAAGAAACAACCCCCAAACTAAAGAAAAGGAAAAATCACCAGAAAAAGACCTTGATGAGATGGAGTTAAGCAAGTTATAAGAAACAGAATTCAGAATAATGGTTGTAAGGATTCTCAAGGAAATGAATGACAACAACAAGACACTTAATGGAAAGATCTAGGAACTTAGTGAAAACATGACAACAGGGTTAGTTATGATAAATAAGAACCAGGCAGAAATGAAGAATACTATATCTGATATCAAAAATACGCTAGAAGGGATTAAAACAAGGCTCAATAAAACAGATGACAGAATAAGCAACAACTTAGAAGATAAGTAGAAAAAAACACTCAGTCCGAACAGCAAAAAGAAAAAACACTCAAAAAGCATGAGGACAGTCTAAGTGAGCTTTGGGACAACATGAATTGAAACAACATTCACATCATAGGAGTGCCAGAGGGGGACGAAAGAGAGCAAGAGATAGAGAACTTGGTGGAGGAAAGAATGACAGAAAAATTCGCTATGCTGGTGAAAGAAAAAGCCACACAAGTTTAGGAAGCCCAGAGGGTTCCAAACAAGGGGGACCTAATGAGACCCACTCCCAGACACATGATAATTAAAATGGCAAATGGCAAGGACAAAGAGAAAATATTAAGGGCTGCAGAGAGAGACAAGCACTGACCAACAAGAGAACCCCCACAAGGCAGACATCAGATCTCCCAACAGAGATTCTTCAGGCCAGAAGGGAGTGGCATGAAAAGTAATGAAAAGCAAGAACAGGCAACCGACAGTGTTTAATCCAGCAAGGCTATCATTTTAAATCGAAGGGGAAATAAAGAGCTTCCCAGACAAAAGAAGGCTAAAGGAGTTCAGAACCATCAAATCAGTACTGCAAGAAATGCTAAAAGGATTGCTTTAAGAAAAATAAGAAATAGTGAGAGAAAGGTAGATCAGTATAAAGGGGAAAAATGGCAGTAACTAAGAATTTATCAATAGTAATCTTAAATGTAAAGAGAATAAATGATCCAAACAAAAGACTAAATGGATAAGAAAACAGGACCCAAATATATGCTCTTTACAAGAGACACACCTGAGAGCAAAAGATTAACACAGACTAAAAGTGAAGGGATGGAATAAAATATTGCATGCCAATAGAAACGGGGAAAAAAGGCTGGAGTAGCAATACTTATTTCGAACAAAATAGACTTCAAAATAAAGACCATAACAAGAGACAAAGCAGTTCACTGCATAATACCAATCCAACAGGAGGATATAACCCTTATAAATATATATGCACCCAATATAGGAGCACCTCAATATATAAAAAATTTCTGGGGGGAATTTAAGGGGAAGATTGACAGCAACACAATTATACTGGGGGACTTGAACACCCCACTGTCATCACTGGACAAATAATCAAGAGGGAAACACTGACCTTAAATGACACACTATATCTAATGGATTTAATTGACATTTACAGACTATTTAATCCCAAAAAGCAGAATACACATTCTTCTCAAGTGCACATGGAACATTCTCAAAAACAGACCACATGTTAGGGCACAAGGCAAGTCTCTACAAATTCAAAAAGATTGAAATGATATCAAGCATCTTTTCAGATCACAATGGCATGAAACTAGAAATCAACCACTACAAAAGAAAACTAAAAATATTCAAACACACGGAGGCTAAATAGCATGTTAGTAAACAAGGAATAGGTTACCAATGAGATCAAAGAAGAAATCAAACACTTCTTGGAAAAAAGTGAAAAGGAACAAACAACGACCCAAAATCTCTGAAAACAGTCCTGAGAGGAAACTTCATAGCAGTACAGGCATACCTTAAGAAACAAGAAAAAGCTCTACTAAATCATCTAACACAACAAATAAAAGAACCAGAAAAAGCTCCAAGGAAGCAGAAGGAAGGAAATAATAAACATCAGACCAGAAATTAATGACATAGAGACTAAAAATAAAAATAAAAATCAATGAAACCACGAGCTGGTTCTTTGAAAAGATAAATAAGATTGATGCACCTTTAGTCAGACTTACCTAGAAACAAAGAGAGAGGACCCAAATAAATAAAATCATAAATGAAAGAGGCAATATAACAGCTGACCCAACAGAAAAACAAAATATCATAAGAAAATACTATAAGCAACTATATGCCAACAAACTGGACAACCTGGGTGAAATGGACAAATTCCTAGAAGCATACAATCTTCCAAAGCTGAATCAGGAAGAGGCAGAAAACCTGACTAGGCTGATAACAACTAATGAAATTGAAGCAGTAATCAAAAATGTCCTAGCAAACATAGTCCAGGACCAGATGGATTTACAGGCGAGTTTTACCAAACATCCAAAGAAAAATTAACACCTATTCTCAAACTATTTCAGATAATTCAAGAGGAGGGAAAATTCCCAAACTCTTTTTATGAGGCCAACATCATCCTAATCCCAAAACCTGATAAAGACACTACAAAGAAATAAAATTACAGGCCAATATTTCTGATGAACATAGATGCTAAAATCCTCAACAAAATAGTAGCAAACCGGGTCCAGACATACATTAAAAATATCATACACCACAACCAAGTGGGTTTTATTCCAGGTACACAAGGCTGGTATAACATCTACAAATCAATAAATGTGATACATCCATAAACAAAATGAAGGACAAAAATCATATGATCATATCAATAGATGCAGAAAAGCATTTGACAAAATCCAGCACCCATTTCTGACAAAAGCTCTCAGCAAAGTGGGAACAGAGAGATCATACCTCAACCTAACAAAGGCCGTACATGACAAACCTAGAGCCAACATATTCAATGGTCAAAAACTAAAACAATTTCCCTTAAAAACAGGAACAAGAGAGATGTCCACTTTAATCACTCTTATTCAACATAGTGTTGGAAGTCCTTGCCACAGCCATCAGAAGGAAGAAAACGTAAAAGGTATCCAAATTGGAAAGGAGAAAGTAAACCATCATTATTTGCAGATGACATAATACTGTACATAAAAAACCCTACTACAAGATTTGATAAATGAATTCAACAAGGTAACTAGATACAAAATTAATATTCAAAAATCTACGTCATTTTTGTACAGCAAAATGATTCTCAGAAAGAGAAACTATAAAGAAATACCACTTACCATTGCAACTAAAAAATACGATAGCTAGGAATGAATTTAACTAAAGATGTAAAAGACCTATACTAAGAAATCTACAGGACACTGAAAAAAGACATAGAGGAAGATATAAACAAATAAAAAATTATACCATGTCCATCCATACTACCAAAAGCAACCTAAGGATTAAATGTAATTCCTATTAAAATACCAGCAGCTTATTTCACAGAACTAGAACAAATATTCCAAAAACTTACACGGAACCAAAAAAGATCCTGAATAGCTGAAGCAATCTTGAGAAAGAAGAGCAGAGTGGGAGGGACCACTTTATCAGATATCAAACTATACTACAAACTATTGTAATCAAAACAGGCTAGTATTGGTACAACAATGGACATATAGATCAATGGCTCCAGCTCTGTGTCAGAGAATAGAATGGATGTAGGGTGGAAAAGACAGGGAGAGCGGAAGCATGTTACCAAAAGAAATCACCTGCTTTATTTGTCTTCTTATGGCACAGAATACTACCAAAAAGCATCATTATATATTTGCTCACTTGGTGCTGGTTGTTGCTGCCACCAGAACATCAGCCCTCCTAGCAGCCATTGCCTTCCTCAAGTCCTCATGTGGTATCTACACACAGTGAAGCATTCAGTATATGTTGAGTGGATAATGGAACAACAATGGATATTTGGCTTCTTACATGTGATGACCTTCGAGTTGTACCTGGAAGGACAGTGTGTTCTGACGTGGTAGGATATGTCAGATTTACTGAGAGTATAATGGACAATTCTGGCTGTGATGTGCCACTGTGCTTTGGTGGGGTGAGGTGTCAGAGAATTTTGCAGGGGACAATGTAGACACAGAGCTGGTAACAATGGGGAGGCCTTCCCAGCCCCAGGAATTAGATGGAGGAAGAACAGTTACATATACCAAGGAGAAAGAGCTGTGTGCAAAGGGCTGCACACCAGCCACTGTGGCTGAGAGAGGCCTAAGATCAGGAGGAGCAGGGTACTGAACACCCAGTTCAATCAGGCACTTCTCTGCCTCCTGCTGTCACATCTGGGCTTCCCACTGGCCCCATCCAACAGGAGACCAGGAACACAGCAGCCTAATTATTCCTTCCATGGACCTGGAGCAAAGTGGGGAATCAATCTGCACAGTATGTGGAGAAAAACTGGTCCACCTGTGCAGAATTCCTTGTCCTGGGTAAACAGGTCAAGAGAGTCTGATAAGCAAGCCTAATATTCATGTTCACATCACTAACCTTATCCTCTGGGTCATGTTGTCAGTGTTCAATTTTCTTGCTCTTTCTGTCCTAGTTGGGATTATTTCACTTGCTGCAGGGCACATGATTATAATTTTCACTTCCAGGAATCAGCGTCTGTCTCACATAGTGAGACAGGCCAGAGTCAGGCCCTTATTTATCTATATATGGTAAGGGCACGGCTACAACTCCTTTCTCAAACATGTCAACTACACCTGCAAATAAATAATTCTTATGACTCTGACAGTACAAACACTGAGAAACCTGAAGAACAAAACAGAAGTGATTCCTGCATTTAAACAGAAACTAAAATGAGTTGCAAACTCAGGCAGAAATACCAATGTTAACAACTGATGAAAGAGGATATATGAGAACAGATAAATGGCAGGTGGCTTATTCATGGTACACGCCACAGACGACAGATAAAAGATAAATACGTGTCAGCTGCCAGACTGATGGCCAGATGGTAAAAAATAATATACACACAGATAGATAGCAGACAGACAGAGAGGGAGGCAAACAGAGCTCAAGTTTTGGTCTCTATTTCTGGAGAACTTTCACTCAGAAGGTCCACTTACGCCGTCTGCAGATGGAGGGGAGGGTCTCCCTCATTCCCTCGGTCTTGCGGGGCTCTTCTCGCGATAGCATCCGGGATTCTCAGCGTCAGTACATCCGGTTCGTTGCCATTTGAGCCTCCAGTTTAGCTCTGAGGGGAGGTTAAAGCGCAACGTCGGACGGCCGGAGCAGAAAAGGGTAAAGGATTAAGAATGTTGAGCACAACATACAAATTCATGCCACAGCTGTGCCCTGGCGTCCGAGTAGCCAGACGCGGTCATGTAGACTCTGATTTCCTGGCAGGCTTTTTCAGGGGCCTAAGAGCGGAGGGCGCTGTGTGAGCATAAACCGGAAAGTGCGTGTGACGCCTGCGGGCCTTAGGGGCGGGGGTGTCTCCCGAAGACAGGTGTCTCCCGGAGGCAGGGAAGGAAGGAAGGCCAGTGAAGTGGGCGGGTTTTGTGCTGGGATGAGGGCTGGCGGGGTGGGCGCGGAGCGACCTGCAGGGGCTGCTGGGTAAGGGAGGGAGTCCTGGGTAGGGAGAAGCTCGGGGAAGAAGCTCGTTGTTGGTGAGCTCGTGCACCCTCTTTGCCGGGTGAGCGGGCTTAGCTCGTCGTCACCCATTGCGGGAAGAAGTGGATTGGGGGACCGGATGGCGGCCGGGTCGCGAGTTGCGTTATAAAGCTTGCTTTTCAGCGGTTTTCCTTGATTGACTGCAGTAACGATTGGGAGATACAGTCAAGCTGGGTAAGCTCCTCCAGTTATGAAATGTCCAAGAGCGGATTGGCTGGGGTGGTGTCCTCAAATTTTAATATCCCCGTAGACTTCGTCTGTCAGTTTAACCAGTGTTTGCCGAACTCTATCAACACAGGAAGATAGCTTACGTTGGCCCGGCGCAGGCTTTAACTTGCTTCTGCCTTTCAAGACTGTTTTAAAAAACTTAGGAAACAGGACATTACGTTAGGTCTCTTTTTCAGTGGTGGGTACCCAGGATTATTGCAGTTGTGGGGGGGGGGGCATTCCAAGTGTGGAGGAAACAGTGCCACTTGGCACCCATGGGGGCTCAGGCGAGGACAGCTGGGGGCTCAGGCGAGGACAGCCGGGGCCTTGCAAACTCAGTGACCTGCAATGGCCTGATATTAAAACTTCCTCACCGAAAGCAGTTTATGACGGGTAGTCGTGTCCTAGACCTGCAGCTTCCGTGACAGAAGCCAACCTTTACCTTAAGTAAGCCCGTCTGTTGTCTTTTGCCGGTACAGTCACATGCCTTTGGAACATCACGGTAACTTCCCTTTTTCCGGACCCGGCGGGACACAGCGGATACACCAGGACAGAAACCACTAATTCTCTCATTATTACTTCATCGTGATGTTGACTGTTAACAATCCTATACCCGCCTATAGAAAGGCAGTATGCTTTGACCTTTTATCTGTTCCCAGATTTCCCCACTGGACTCTCTCCCGCCTGCCTGACTTATCACCAGTTAATTTCATGTAACCCATTTACGTCTTCTCTTTTCATCGTAACGTGGAAATTAAAGTATAAAGCTGCCATTCTCTGAAATAGTATCTCAGTGTGTTGAGATTTTACTTCCCGGCAATTGTCAACACTTTGCCTCAAATTCACAAGAGTTCTGTACAGGTTTACAAGTTTCTTATGTTCCCAACAGTATGTCACAGAACTTAAAACATTAACTGTTTGATGTGTGGAATCTACAAACAGCTTTCCTTACTACTTACTTAGGTTAAAAAATGCATCTTAAAAAACTTAACTCTTGTATACTGCACCCCATCATTTCACGAGCTTTGCAATCGAATGTATGCCCTTTTATTTTTTCCCAGGTGTGTAGTACAATGGAGAATTTGTTTGTTAGGTCATTTGTCATTTGGGGATGTAAGTTACAAATTAAAAAAAAAAAAATTAAAGTAAGCTCTTGTATATGCTTCAGTTGACTATCAGGAACATTTTGTCATTAAATTCAATTCTTTGGCTAATAACGATGTGCATATTTTAACCCCTTACAGCACAGTGGTGGAAGCGGACAGACCTGCGAAGCTCTTTGTCGGAAGGCTCAGTTTCCAGACCAACGAAAAAACGCTTGAAGCGGCCTTTGCAAAATTTGGTCCCATAATAGACGGTAACTCTTAGAACCAATGTGCCTACCTGCTCAGAGTAAACGGATAGTAAATCTAATATAAGTCATTGCCCAGATAAATTAAAGGGATGTTTTTAGTTCTTGAAGCTCATATGGACAACTTCTGCAACTTTCTGTGTTGTGTTGCAAAGGCACTCGTAGCAGTGAGGTAAAAGTTCCAGTTAATGGCTTCTTATTAAGAAGGAAAAAGAAGAAGTTGTAAATATATTGTGGAGTGAGGCCGTGACAGGGGATAAGTTAGGTTAACTCTAAGTTTACTCACTGCAGATTTTTAGAAAGCTAATAATGGCGCAGCACGTTGTGCCTTTTACATAACTTGCAGAGGGTTGTTACTAGGCCTTGTTGGTCCATTGTATCAAATTAAGAGGCTTTGTGAGAAATTCTCAGAGCCTTGATGTTTTGGAAAACGGGAAAAGTTAAATTTTGTTGGGCATATTAAATTTAAATTTTGAATTTTGAATTACAGTTCGTTTGATAAGGGATCGGGAAACAAACAGGTCCTGGGGCTTTGCTTTTATTACTTTTGAGAGCCCTGAAGATGCTAAGGATGCTGCCAGAGATATGGATGGAAGAGTAAGTCTTTTAATAATGTTGTGGCTCTGTACCATCTGTTAATAGTATTTCTAGGTACTTTGTGTTTTTCTAATTTTTGAAGGTAGACGGCGCCTAAATAAGCCACGATTATTTAGCCATTACTTTCCTTTTTGTCGCCTAAGAACTGGAGAGTGGGGTTGGAAGGAGATTGACATGAACTTTAGCATTAGCAAAATACTACATTAACCTTAATTAGTTAGGCATATGAACAAAACTGAAAAGAGGCTTTCAGTCTTCAAAGAGCTTGAAAACTTAGAGTAAGCCCCCGCCCCCCCCAAAGGTAATTACGGGGGAAAGAAGGTGTTTATCAAACGTTATTGCAATTGATGCAAACACTTCCATAGCACCAAAAGAGCCCACAAAGAAAGTAGGGAAAGGTGACTTCTGATTTTGGGGGAAAAGCCTCGAAAAGGTTAGTATTGGAGTAGGCCCTTTACCTTCTAATCGGTACTCAGTTCATGAAGAAAGGAAATAAGATGAGCAAGTAGATGGTGGGCGTCATCAGTAATTGACCCTCTTGCCCCTGACTTTTTCTACTCAATAGTTGTTTCATCCTGTAACCAGAGGGGATTTTGTAAAATGTGTATGTCATGATTTATTTTACAGGAGTGGTTGATAGTTTATTTTGATACAGTCTTTAACGTACTGGTGAATAAAGTAGTCTTTTTCCTGTTGGACCTTAAAATCTCGGCATCATATGTGTCTCCGATGTCCTCTGCACTCTTCAGTGATTATTAAACAGCAATTCCTTAATATTGCCCCGCAAGTCACTTCATTATGGCCTGTTTTGGGGATTAGATATATTTCTTCCATTATCCCAATATGCTTTCTGGTTCTGTAATTTCGTGAGCCACTCCCAATGTATCAGTGTTGTTTTAAGCCTTATTGTTTGGATTTGATGAGGACCAGTCTTCCCCGTGACAGCTACAAATAAAAATGTCTACTTCAATAACGGAGGTTGTAAATTGACTCCATTTTTACTACTGGAGGGCATTTCCAGGATTTTTCTTCTGTTCCCGTTTTAAATGGGTTTCAGAGAGAGGAGGGGAGGGGGAGAGAGAGAAGGAAACCTCAAAAATTAGAGAGAATCATCGATCAGCTTGCTCCTGCATGCTACCAACTGGGGATGGAGCCCGCAAGCCGTGCATGTGTCCTGATGGGGAATTGAACAGCGACCTCGTGGTTCCTGGATGGACATTCAACCCCTGAGCCACACAGGCGGGGCTAGAGGGCTTTGAATCATCAGTGCATATGGTTCGGTGCTGGATGACTTAATGGAAGGCAGTTAGTACTTCAATATTTACTAAAGTTACTGTGATGAAGGACTGAATCACGCTTGAAGAAAAAGTTTGGTAAAGTTGTTCTTTTGTTTGAGGTAAATGTGATGTAATGTTGATATTATGTGTAATTGTTTCAGCCTTTGGATGGACAGACAATTAAAGTAGAGCAAGCCAACAAGCCATCTTTTGAAAGTGGTGGTAGATGGAGGCCACCACTTCCTGCAGGAAACAGAGGTCATGTGAGAAGTCTGAGACGTGGCAGAGGAGGACCTAGTGGAGCAAAAGGCTGTCCCTCTGGTGGAAAACCCTTCGGTAATGTTTTAAAATATGGGGAATGGGGGTGACTTGACTTTGGGTGGTGAACACAGAATCCAGTATGCAGACGATGTATTACAGAATTGTACACCTGAAACCTATGTAAACATATTAACCAGTGCAACCCCCCGACATGTTGTAAAAGAGAAAAGATGGAGAAACTATTAAGTCATATATGAAAAAAGGAAATAAAAACGAATAATAAACTATAAGTATGAAACCATAGGAGCGGAAAAGAATATTTCATAACATGTAGAACTATCTCAAATTGTACGTACACCTTTTATAAGCAAAATAAAAGGTAACATTCATTGTACTGGGAACTAACAGTGGCAATCAAGATGACTGGTAAATGCTAAAGAATTATGGCACTTACAAAAATGAATGAAATAACTAATGTGCAAAACAATCACAATGACCTTTCAGTCCGATGACATAAACTGCAAGCTAATTCAGTCTGTTTTAAGCATTATTACACTTTCCCTCTATTCACTTCAACAGTTCTCTGAAGAACTCATTTTTATTAATCATGTGCTAGAATTTTCCCCTTTGGCGCCAAGAAGTTGCAGCTGGTGTTTTGTACATAATCAACTGTGAAGAATATATTTGCTTGCCTATTCTGAAAATAAAATGCTTTCATCCTAAACAAGCATTAGGGTATCGTGAAAAGGACACAACAAAGTCAAAATCAGTCTAAATTCGGTTCAAAGGCAGACACTTCAGATTTGGGACTGACCTGCAATATTTGTTTTAAGTACCTAAGTGTGCCGAACCAGTCTCTATTGTTATTCTGATATGAGGAGTTTCTATCCTCCTTGTTGTTGGGAACTTTGTAATTGGGAAACTACATTAGGGAGACATGTAGAGTTTTATATGGTTTCACAGAGTGCTCACTATTAAAGAGAGCCACTTTTCCCTTCAAAAATATCTGTGTATCAGACTATGCAACATAACATAACTTTGTTTATGTTAACCAGTGTTCCCAAATTCAAAGATTTAGTGTCTTTTTTTGAGAATTAGATGCGTGACGTTTTCAGAGAAGTTTCCTAAAGTGGAATTGCAGGGTTTGCCCAAGTTTAAGGTAAACAACCCTGTTTTTAACGACTAAGGTGAACCTGAGAAGAAGTTACCAATTGGTATTTTGCCATTTATGTGGATATTCATTTTTTTTTTTTTTTCGTATGAAAAAACTAGGAAATGGGAACATGAACATTTTTCAGTTTAAAAAGGGAAAATTGTGATGATTATTTCAATGGGTATTTCTTTTCAAAAAATATATTTTTGTTGATTTCAGAGAGAGGGAGAGACAGAGAGAGAGACACAGAGAGAGAGAGAGAAACATCAATGATGAGTGATTCATTGATGCCTCATGTGGGCCCTTCTAAGGATCAAGCCCACAACCCAGATATGTCTTTCATCATGAATGGAACCGTGACCTCCTGGTTCATGGGTCAAGGCTCAACCACTGAGCCTCCCAGGCCAGGCTGAGCATAGCGTTTCCTTTAAAAATTAGGATTATTTTGTAAATTGACTATAAGAATTGTACGCTAGTAATTTTTTAGATACTTCCTTTTTCTGATGCACCATCTTTTGAATATTTTAATATTTTCATTTATAACTGATGTTACATGTTAAAGCCTGTTTCTTTATTTTTAAAGTCAGACTTACCTGACCTGTTACTGACTGTTCCCCACGTATCTTTAAGAGTTATTTGTGCATTTAGTTTATTTAGATTTCCGGCACCCACAATCTGGTTCTTTCACACCAGTGTAAAATGCTGCTTGAGGTTTTTCTAGGTCTTACAAACTGATTTTACAATAACTCGGAATTGTTCTCAAGTCATAGAAAGAGACGGTTTCGTCAGTTTGGACTGACATGTGCTCATGACTACAATAGCGTTTAGTGGAGAGTTGTAAGCAATCACCCAAACCTGACTATTTAACAGATGTTACTTAAGTGAGGGATGTTATTTAAACACAGATAATGGTGAATATACTCTTAATAGCCACAAAAGTTCCGCCATGGGACCCCTTCAGGTTAAAAGAGGTCCATCTTCAAGAACTGTGGATCCTCCTCCTAAAAGATACGCCCATTTGGCTTGCAGGCAAAGCGATAGTAGGATGGGAATTTGAGGTAAATGCTGTGTAAGGCAGAGACAGCAGTTTCTTAAAGATTTAGGAATACCTATTGTAAAATTAATGCTGAACTTTAAATTCAGGAAGCCAAGTGGAAAGTGAGTCTCATATAGACATATTTACTGATTGCGATTTTATTGATTGATTGATGGTTAGGAAATAATTCTCCAGCCTCTAAGAAGAGACACAATAAGTAGATGACAGTGCAGTGGGCAAAACCTTCCTTTTCAGTCCATGTTGGTACAGAATTCCTCTTAATTTTTAAACTTCCTGCTAATGAGTTCTGTGATTTGTAGGCTTCTTTTACATGTGGTTTGAAGATTAAAATTTGCACGAAAATTTCTAATGTCCTGTGAGAGAACATTCTGATCAATAGCACCATTTAGGATATGTATTTTGTCACCTGGTCAGATAGGCACACCATACGTGAAACCTGCCTTATTGTTTCTTTGTTTGTTTATATCCTGATGGCACTTTTCTTAGGATTTTGTTTAATATACAGTTGTTGATGGATACACATGAGTTCTTCCAGGGTGTCCTTGCTAATGGCTTCCTAATCTAAAAGATATCAGACAGTTCAGTTTTAAGACGCTAACCATTTTTATGTGCGAGGCATTGATTTTGGTTGTGTGAAACTTCCAAGAAATATATAAACACATACAAGATATATCCTGTGCTTCTAAGAATGTGAGACTTGGGAATGAAATACGAAGAATAAGTAATTTCATCCTACCCGGTAGAATATAAGTGTTTTGTCGTTGGCTGAAAAGCGGCCAGTGTGGGTGTAGATGGTATTTTAGAATAAAATCGAGGCTTGGGAGGCACACTAGAAGGAGCCAGATAGTCTAAGTTGAGCAATCACAGACTTGCACTTCGTTGTGAAATATATGGAAGGAATAAGTGAATCATAAGATTGGTACAGAGGTGTTTTAGGGTCTCCCATAGGGGCCTTGAACTTGAAATTATTTGGAAAAATTTAAAGTGTTTAGAACATCAGTGAAGCTAAGAACATCGTGGCTGTTGACTTGAAAGTACACATAAGCCTATACATTACAGTTAGTGGGTTAGCTAGCGAATACACAAAAAATGATGAAACGCTGATCCACGGGGATTAGGAGTAAGAATTAGCACCTAAAGGTAATATTATTTTAGGGAGGTGTAATATTATTTCATATTTTGAAAGAGGTACAGTGCTCTTCAGATGAGCCCTTTAATAGCATAGCTAATGTGCACCAAAATCTATATTGCCATCATTACAAAGGCTAAGCTTATTATTTTATTTATTTGTTTGTTTATTTCATTATTTTTTAAAATATATGTTCACTGATTTCAGAGAGAGGAAAGGAGAGGGAGAGAGAGAGAGAGAGAGAAACACCAATGATTTAGAGACTCATTGATGGAGCCCACAACCCGGACTCGTGCCCTGACCGTGGATCAAACCCCGATTGCCTGGTTCCCAGGTTGATGCTCTACCACTGAGATACGCCCGGCCAGGTTTGGCTTATGTATTTAAAGTCATTAGCATTATGAGAGACCCAGTCACTTGGTGGTAAGTTATAAAATTAGACATGTGACCAATTTGGCGTGTACTAGCCCAACAAAAATATTAATATGCTTAGAGGAATTCTTGCCAGTAGTAGCGTGTATATACGCAGGTACAACACGAGAGCATGGTGTACATATGCTGAGTCCTAAGTGTAGTTGCAAGTAGAGCATACAAGTTGTAAGGTAAGTGGGATACTAGATTTTGAAAGGAAATGATCGTAACTTGGCTTACTGTTGTGGCTTTTGAGGAGCAATTGAAAGGTCTTCTCCAGGGTGGTGGTAATACAAGACCTAAATATTGAAAAGGTTTATTAGTTTTCAAGGGAGAGCGTGTTAAGCAGGAAGTGTAAAGGGAAGATTAAGAGGCTTTTAAGTAATCTAGTCAAGAGAGGGAACAGACGAAGATGAACAGACTGGGAGAAAAGCTGACAGGTAAGATTTAAAAGAGCATAAGTAGGCCTAAATTAATTATGTCTGTGGAAGTCTTCAAAATTGCTTGTAGCTTGTTAGGCTTTTGGGAAGTTTTGCATGCTGATGGTATTTTAAATATTAGGCAAAATGTATAGGTAGGGTGTAAGCTGTCCGAAGATACAACAGTCGAAAGTAACGTTTTAAAGAGCATGGAAAAATGAGCATAAATGGAATCTTAGAGTCAATTTAAAACTTGTTTTGGAGCGAAGAAAGAAGTTGGTGATTTGAATTTTTGTTTTCCTTTGAAGCATTAGACTCAATTTTGATACACTCTCATAAGCATTTTTCAATTTAAGGACCAGTGTCACATGGCAAAGAGAATTATGAAGGTGTTCCAGGCAAAGAGCCAGTCTCTTGCAGGAGACGTTACTGTATGCCACCAAGTGATGATGATTGCACTGCTGCTTACAGGTAAAGGAAAATAAAATATAAGAACTCTTAACTTATAATTGATACTTTTTGTTGCATCAGTGTAAGTATTTATGGCCCGCTGATGTGGCTCGGCGGTTGAGGATCCACCCAAGAACCAGGAGGTCTCTGGTTTGATTCGTGGTGTGGACAGAGGACAAGGTATGGAGCTAGCTGGATCCTTACTAGGAGACATTCAGGAGGCAGCCAGTCAGTGTTTCTCTCTCATCTGTGCTTCTGTGTCTCTATCCGTCTGCTTTCCTCTCTCTCCAAAATCTAACAACATATTGAAAAGGAAAGTTATTCAGAGGGTTATGTATTCAGAGGGTGCTGCCACCACCATGTCTACCTAGTTACAAAACATTTTTATTACCCTTAAACAGAACACTCTTCACCTTAAGCTGTCACCACCATTTTCTCCCTGACCCACCTTCTATCAAAACAGCAACCTCTGCTCTGTTGTACCTGTTCTGCACAGATCATACCAATGGAAGGAAACCGAATGTGGTCTTCTGTTAGCATAAGTGTTTCCAGGAGTCATCCAGGTGGCAGTAGTCGGTGCATCACAATTTCACTGGCACAAATGAGTGCATCGCAGTTTCAGTACATGACAACTTCATTGTAGCTGTAGTTAACACTGTTTACCAGTTCTGTTTGTGGGCATTTATGTACAACTGTTTCATGTACAACTATTCATGTCCACTTCAAGTGCAACTATTTCAGCACACGTATCCAACCAATTATTTGGGGTGTTTAAATCGGAGGGGAATTTCTGAGTCATCTTGTAATTCAGCATTTAATGTTTTTGAAGGAAGCTCCAATACTTCCCACAGCAGCTGAACCATTTCACATTTCTGTTCTCAGGGCACAAGGATCCCAGTTTCTCCAGATCCACAGGAACCCTTGATAGTTCCCTTTTCAAACATTATAGCCTACTTAGGAGTAAAGTAATATCTCACTTTGGTTTTGGTTTGCCTTTCCCTAATGACCAGTGAGTTATATTGGCCATCTTTTTATGAGCTTGTTGGCTGTTTGTCTTTCTTCTGTGGAGAAATGTGTGTTAAAGACTTTTGTCCATTTAAATTTTTGCCCTTGTTTTGTCCTCAGACGTGTATGTATCCTGGATGTTAGAAGGTGCATTAAAAAAATATTTCTGCATTCTCTCCCTAAGTTATTCAAGGAGAGATGATCCGCGTTCCCGAGACAGCAAGCATGGCCCACCTCCTAGAGACTGCGTGTACCGTGATTATGGCCTCTCAGGTTCTCGAGATGAGCATTTGTATAGGAGCTACAGGTATTATAAAAATTTCTCTTTTTATCAAATAGTGCATGGCAGTTGTCAACTTGGACATTGTTAATACTGTGTCTTTTAAATTTAGCGGTCCCTCTGATGGCTATGGCAGGAGTCGTGACAGAGGTTATTCTGAACATCCAAGTGGAGGCTCTTACAGAGATTCATATAAGAGTCATGGTAAGAGTCCAGTTACGGTGTGTCAGTCAGAGAATTAGATTAATAAGCCAGGCTGTGCTTTACTCTAATTTTACTTCCATCGAACATAGGGAAATCTGTATGTAGTATGCCCTTTTGATTAGTTTGGAGGTCTTTTGAGTTATTTTCTTTTTTTTTTTCCTTTTCTCAAATATATCTTTACTGACTTCAGAGAGAGGCAGGGAGAGGGAGAGAGACAGACACATCAGTGACGAGAGAGTCATTGATCAGCTGCCTGCTGCACACCGCCGACTGAGGATGGAGCCCGCAACCTGGGCATGTGCCCTGGCTGGGAATCAAACCGCAATGTCCTGGTTCCTAGGTCGGTGCTCAGCCACTGGGCCACGCCCGGCTGGGCTGAGTTATTTTCTTAGTGGATCACTTAAAACAATACATCGCTTTCTGCGGGAAGGGGTCAGACTCACCTTTTTCCTTACACGGAAAATGTACTGTAACGTTGTTAAATCAGAAGGTGCATGCAAGAGTATAAAGCCTAGGAACAACATGAAAGTCAGAAATGCAGCCCATTTTCTGAAAGTGTGCATGACTATTTATTGAAATTCAAATATTTAAGCTAAAATGCAACTCTTAAAATTTATTTTAAATAAATATAAGATCCCTAGTCTTCCTCAGCATAGTTCTTATCGTTTCAGCACGGGGAGATAAAAGCAAGTGATTTCCAAGTATTTAATGGTCTACTGGAGTCATAATGATTTAAGAGATCTGTGTAATGTGGTTCAGATTTTGTTATTTGGTCATTGACTTTCCAGGAGGTTCACACGGAGCGCCGCCGGCACGAGGGGCCCCTCTGACTTACAGTGGAAACAGTCGCTGTGATGCTTATTATAGCAGGAGACGACGAGGTGGTGATGATGGAGGGCCTGAAAATTACTCAAGCCGCCGAAGTGATGCCCCTCTAAGTGGTCGTGAGCGTGGTGCTAGACGAGGCCTAGAGGTTCACCCTCGGTGGGACAGGGTGTGAATCAACGAGAATCTCAAGTTATTGGGCTTCTTCTGTTGGACACCGTGGGGGAAGCCCATCTGACAGAGGCAGTTGAAACAGATATTAAAATAGTACTAGGACCTGTATTTAATTTTCTTTGTAAAGAAAATGTTTCTGTTACTTGAGCATTACTGAAAGAGAAAGGGTTGTTTGGGAAAGAGGCAGGTATTCAGTGCCCATCTGTGAATCTTCTGGATAAGGTGAAGAATTTGAGTTACTCAAGGTTGGTTCATAAGTGTATTTTTAATTGGAATAATAGAATTGAACTGTTCAAATTTAAGTCTGTATTGTTAAGGTTTTCCGAGTAAAATTCCCAGAAAATGCGCTTTCCTGTTTGTTTGTACCGCAGACTTTATCATTAGAGCAATTTGTTGGAGCGTGAAATACAGAGTGGACCTGAATTCCTCCCCGCCGGGTCTTTGAACATTAATGCATACAGGATGAAGCAATACGTTATTTCTTTATAGCAGCTTGCTGTCCTGTTTGCCAGTTAGGTTGGCTAAACAAATTTACATATTCCCCTTTGAAAACAGAAATGTGAAAACAGTTTGAGAAGCCTCTAACAAGGCTGCAAAAGTAATGTTCAGCCATTTCCTGTGACATTTTGTATGCCTTTATCCTATAGAGTAATCGTTTCAGTAGGAAGAAAAGTTTCATATGGGATGATATAAAAGTTTGAAGAAATCTAAAATTAAGCATCCTTGCCTGGCCGCTGTGTCTCAGCGCTTGAGCATCAACCTATGATCCAGGATATCCTGGTTGTATTCCCTGTCAGGTCACATGACAGGGAATGTGGGGGCTCAGTGCCTAGAGGGCGGCGTGCAGGAGGCAGCCGATCAATGACTCTCTCATCATTGATGTTTCTCTCTCTCTCCCTCTCCCTCCCTCCCTCCCTCCCTCCCTCCCTCTGAAGTCAATACAGATATGTTTTTGAAAAATAAAAATAAAATTAAGCATCCTTTTGCTTATTGAAATGGAAGCAGCACATGTCTGAATCAGGAATAATGGGATTGAACTAAGGTTTTCCACTTAAACTGAACCAGTTAACTGTCCTGCGTAGATATCTCAAAGAAATGAAACCTAGTGCCCCTGCACTGGAAAAGTGTGCTTAATTTTAGAACTACTGGTGCTCCTGATTCAAATATTTTAAAATTTATGTACCACAAAGGGTTTAATTGCTCTCAGGATTTCAAGTTATCTTGAATGGTTAGGTATTTTCAGTGAATTCGGGTGAAGTTTATGAAGAGGAATACTTTTTAAAAACTCACTTCTAGGAGTGTTGAGTGCGTAAATATTTACGAACAGGTCTTCCAAACTGAATTTACAAAGTCAACACAAAATTTTGTGGTTTCGTCAAAGTATTGCTAAAGGAACAGCGTGTGTGAAATTCGGGGAAAATTTAGATCCTGGAACATAAACGTGTAAGGAATTTAAAATCTAGCAAATCAGATGGAAACATACATGAGTGAAAATGAAAAGATGAAAGAGCAAGCTAATACGTTTCGATCCAGAAGGGAATGTAAAGTACAAAGTACAACACTGGAAATACAGTCAGTACTGTTGTCGTAAGTATGTATGGTGGATATTTCACATGTCAGGGAATTACTATGTAAAGAATAAGGTTGCCTGACCAGTATGCCAACCTCCTGAAAGTAATCCATACTAATACTGAAGAGAAAGACTAGGAATTGTGTGATAAATAAAATAGGGAAAACAGAACCAATTTCCCAGAGTGCACATCTTAATCAAAGGTGTTGCCATGTTTAGCAGTTTGAGATTCTTAAGAATGTAGATTTATCTGGGAAGAGGAAGGAGTACTTCCTCTGCGTTAACATTGTTGCAGCTGAAGAATGGGAACACTTGAAACTTTCATTAATTGAGCTTCATACCCTGGCAATGTGCTCACTATAGACACACACCCAGCGGTCATGGTCCTCCTGACATAATTACCTGGGACAAGGAATTCTGCACATTTGGAAGAGACACTTACAATACACGCAAATGTTAAAATATCATGTGTGTGTCTGGCCCTCACTCTACCTCTCTCACCTTGTTTTTTCTCACTGAGAAGATTCATCGAACTGCCACTTTCTCCAGGAAGCTCTCCATGATTGTTACAGCTGCACAGCTGCATGCAGTGACCATGTCCCCTGCATGACTGAAAATCAAAACAAAACAAATACTGGGAGTGCTGTGAATATGAATATGAGGTTTGCTGATCAGGTTCTCCTGACCTGTTTACCCAGGACAAGGAATTCTGCACATGAGGCCAGTTTTTTTCCCCCACATACCCACCAAAAAAAAAAAAAGTGTTTTCAAGCAAACATTGTTTTCCTGCACAGGGAACCGGTGCAGAATGTCCCTGTGGCAGGCATCCAGATACAGAGAGATCCAGAGCACGGAAGAGATGGAAGGATAAGTCAAGAGCATCAGCTGTGTTTGTGTGTTGTTTGCTCCTTGGCATACACAAATCAGGAGCATCCATCGTGTGTGCGTGTGTATTGTTTGTACAATGTTCTGGGCTTTACAATTGGCTGCCTGGGAATTACTAGTCCCTGTGAGGGCTGGGCCTGTACAGTTGCAGAAGTGTGAGTTTTGATTTGGGATGGCATCAGAAGGCAGAATTCTTCCCTAGTGGTGCAGGCGAGGGAGGAGGAACTACAAGAAAGTCCACTGCATGGGGCCTTCCCGTTTTACTGAGGGAGATAAGGTAGTTCAAGGAAAGGGCCTTGGAAGCAAGGGCCTCAATGTCCAGTGCTCAGTCCTAAAGGATGATGAAGATTTGATAGTACCGTCCCTGCGGGGAGTCGGCTCACACGCTGACGACAGGCAACCAGGAGGGAAACGATCTTCCATTCACAGCTGGACCAAATGCCCTCTCTGGAAGTGCGGTGCATTGTATTTTGGGGAGAGAATCAGTCTCTGAGGCCCAGGGTTCCGAATCACATTTGGCAAGCGGGGGAATAAGATGCATGTAGGGGCTGCGGGGAAGGGAGCCAAGGCCTGCGGGAAGACAGTGAGTATTATTAGGTTCATTTGGGAAAGAATCCCCTGCTGCAAGGGTAAACAATGAAGGCAACATTAAGAATCTGAGCGCTCCCCAGCCCCCACAAAAAGACACCCCTGCAGGTGGGCACTCACCCCCCTCCCAATGAGCCCACACACAGAGGCACAGGCATGTACTTGAAGTTGTGTTGGGCAGTCTCTGGACCATGATGTCCACAGTCAGTACACCTTGCCCATTTGTGGTCCTTTCACCTTTCCTCACATGGAAATGGCCTCCTGTGAACACGACTGTTTCTTTACTGGGCTCTTTGGGACCAAGTCCTTCTTTGGCAACCAAGTAATGCTTGAGCAGTATCAAGCCTTCCTTCTTACTGGTCACCGAGACCCAAGGAGTGGATGGGCGAGAGGGCTGGAATGAGGAAAAGACCGAACAAGGGCAGTGGGAAACGGACGGAAACTGGCTGATTCAGAGACAGAATGAGCCCTATTCCGCTGAGCATTCAGCTCTGCCAGAGTGGAGGCTCCAGTCCCCTGCAGGCACAGGCCTTCCCTTTGCCTGTAGCTTCGATCTCAGATATGCCATATGCGGGGATAGCCTCTACCGCGCGGGGCGTTTGTCGCGGTGGTTTTACCAGGGGTCACTGAGCATCAGCGGGAAAGTGGTACGGAAAACGGATTGTGAAGTGGGAAATGTGATTAGCGTTGAGGAGGAGCCCGGCAGGCAGCGAGCCCCTTGAGAGGGGGCAGGTGCGAGGCCAGAAGGTGGGCATGCTCAGCAATGTTTGGCTCCAGTTGCCAGGCCCGTACACCAGGTCGGCCGAGGAAGGGGCCGGGCTCTGCCTGTTGTCGCCGGCTGTTTCAGCGCCCACCAGCCGGGAGGGGGCGAAGGGCGTGTCCAGGACGGACTTCCCTACTACCTGCCCGGGTCACAAGCCCCTGTGCGTAGCCCCAGTATGCTGGCACTCAGCACAGCAAGGGCCCCTCTCCGGACCTGCAGACGGCGTGCACAGTGGACTCCGCAGGCTCTGCGTCCCCGCGCTAGCACCGCCTACTTCGTGACACCGCCCGGCTCCGGTCCAGCGCGCAACCGGGCGTCAGGCTGTGTTTCAGAGACAGCGGGGCTCCTCAGGCCGCTTGCCTTGTCCTAGCGGCGCAGGGGGCCTTCAGGTGCTGGGGCTCCTCTGGCCTGCCAGTGCACCACGGCCGTTTCCTCCACCCATAACGGGGTAAATGGGATGGGCCGGAACGCCTTTACGTTCCGTTGGTGCAGGAAGGTGATGAGGCCCAGGAGGTAAGGGCAGAGGCGGTGCTGGGCAGGGGGTAGAGCTGGGGCTGGAGATGGTGGACCCCACGCAGGGGGTGGTGTTTGTGACTGCGGACCAGAGGTTGGCGGCCGGCGAGGACGTTTGTCCCCACCCTGAGTTGGGGAGGGAGGAGGGCGTGCAGGCTGAAGAGCAGATTGTGCGGGACGACCAGAGAGCCCTGCAGCAGTGGGCAGAGGGCGCGGAGCCCCGGGAAGACGAGGAGGAGGGCGTGCAGGGGGCGTTGGTGGCACTGGAGCAGGATGTCGTGCAGGGGGAGGGCGTCGTGCAGGCGGTGAGATGGTGGCAGGGTATGACACGCTTTTGGCTGTGGAGGAGGTCTTTCTGGACCTGGAGGTGGGGAGGCAGGAGGAGGTGGTGAACCCAGAGCGGTTGGTGGAGGTTCTGCAAGGGTCGGGCAGGGAGGGACAGTGGGAAGGGGAGGAATTGACTGAACAGGAATTAGTAGGTGGGGAGCAGTTTGCCCTGGAGGGGGAGGATGTCATGAAGGTAGTGGAGGCGGTGGCCGAGGGTGAGCCTGAGTCAGAAGCAGGAGCAAAACATCCAGAGGAAGAGGCAGGGCACGGTGGGAAGTGCACCTGGCCCCCGCTTGAGGAGCTCCAGGCCCTCACATTTGCCCAGGCCTGGGTCGCTAGCGATAGTAGGCCCTTTCCTCTGCCCTCCTCCCCTTGTCCTGCCCAAGCCCCTCCTCCACTTACTGCCTGTCGTCCTTGTCAGCAGTCAGGCCAGAAGGGCATGGGCAAGGATGCAGCTTTGGCCCAGAAGTTGGGGATGCACTGGATGATGGCCCTTCTGCGCTCGAGAATGGGCTTGGTACGCTGAGCGGTCCTGCGCTTCACCTGAATGTAGGTCCTGCTGGCTCGGCCACTCCCAGCGCTCAGCTGGAGCTGAGGGGCCTGCAGCGCCTCCAGTGCGGGCGGGGCTGCGGTCCCAGTGGCCCTGGGTCTGCTTGCTGCTGCTCCTCAGGCTTCTCCGCGGCTTCTACCTGGGTCTCCGCCTCCTCCGCCGCCCACATTTTGCCCCCAGCCGCCGCTACCGCCACCTGCGTGACACGGGCCCTGTCCAGTAGCAGCTCCGCCCCCCGCAATGCCTGCGCCCCGGCCTCCAGGGCTCCAGATTCTGCACAGCCTTAGCCCGTAGGATGGAGGTCGCCTGGCCATCCCACCTGCGCCGGCCTCCATGGTCCCCATGGCCCACACCGCCCCGGCGCCCGCAAGCCCGCGTGGTCACCTGAAGGGCCCTTCTCGGTACACTGATAACCTAAAGGGTCTGGGGAGGCCCGCTGTCTCCTGACCCAGACGGACCCGCCATGTGGCACTGACCCGGGGATGAGCAGTTGCCAGGAAGCAGGAGGAGGCAGCCCGCGACCACGGCCAAGCCGGGTGGCACGCTGTGTGGCGCTATTGTCTTTCTGGGGATACTTCAGGCACACTCTTGGCTTCAAGGGGGGAGGCTAGCCCCAGGCGTTTGGTCGCCACCTTGGGGAAAGGCACACGCACCAGCGATGCTGGGTTTGCTGTTCCCCTCATTCGGGGCAGCCCCTCATCTACTCAAAGCAGGGAGGGGAGATTCCAGTCTGTTCCGCCCCTCCCTTTGCCCGCAACTGTGCCTCCTGCCCCCTGCGGCCAGACAGTCCGCCGGAAGCCCCATGCCCGGAACTGGTATCAGGGAGGGTCAGAAAGTCTAAATAGGTGGATAACTGCTGATGAAGTTGAAGCAGTAATCAAAGGGCTCCAAGCACACAAAAGCCCTGCCTGGATGGCTTCACAGAGGAGGCTTTTAAAATATTCAAGGAAAAATGAACACCTATTCTCCTCAGACTATTTCAAAAAAATCCAAGAGGAAAGAACATATCCAAATTCTTTTTATAAGGCCAGCATTAGCCTAATTCCAAAACCAGATAAAGGCACTAGAAAGAGAGAGTATTACAGGCCCAAATCCCTGATGAACATACATGCTAAAATCCTCAATAAAATATTAGAAAATCGGATGCAGCAATACATTAAGAAGATCACACACCATGACCAAATGGCACTTATTCCAGGGATGCAAGGCTGGTACAATATTCACAAGTGAATAAACGTGATACATTACAGAAACAAATTGAAAGACAAAAATCACATGATCATATCAATAGATGCAGAAAAAGCCTTCGATAAAATCCAACACCCATTTTTGATAAAAACTCTCAGCAAAGTGGGATTACAGGGATCATACATCAACATGATAAAGGCCATATGTAGCGAACCATAGCCAACATCTTACTCAATGGGCAAAAACTAAAACCATTTCCCCTTAAGAACAGGAACAAGACAGGGGTGTCCAATTTCACCACTCTTATTCAACATAGCACCGGAAGTCCTAGCCACAGTGATGAGACAAGAAAACATAAAAGGCTTCCAAATTGGAAAGGAGGAAACAAAACTGTCATTATTTGCAGATGACAGGATATTGTACATACAGAACCCGAAAGGCTCCACCAAAAACCTACTACATTTAATAAATGAATTCAGCAAGGCAGGAGGATACAAAATAAACACCTAGACACCAATGACATTTTTATACATCAATAATGAACTCTCAGAGAGAGAAACTAAATAAGCAATCCCAGTTACCATTGCAACTAAAAAATAAGATACCTAAGAATAACCTTAGGCAAAGATGTAAAAGACCTTTACTTGGAAAAGTACAGGACACTGAAAACAGAAATAGAGGAAGATATCAACAAATGGGAAAATATACCATGTTCATGGACTGGAAGAATTAACATCATTAAAATGTCCATATTACCCAAACAATCTATAAATTCAGTGCAATTCCTATTCAAATACCAACAGCATATTTCACAGATCTAGAACAAACACTTCTAAAGTGTATATGGAACCAAAAAACACCCCGAATAGCCACGGCAAGCTTGAGAGGGAAGAACAGAGTTGGAGAGATCACAATATCAGATAGCAAGTTATACTACAAAGCCGCTGTAATCAAAACAGCCTGGTAGTGACACAAGAACACACATATCGATCAGTGGAACAGAACAGAGAACCCAGAAATTGACCCATGCCACTATGGTCAATTAATATTTGATAAAGGGGGCAGGAACATATAATGGAGTAAGAAAGTCTTTTCAATAAATGGTGTTGGGGAAATTGGACAGGTACATGCAAAGAAATGAAACTAGACCACCAACTTACACCGTACACAAAAGTAAATCCAAAATGGATAAAAGATTTCAATATAAGACATGAAACCATAAAAATCCTAGAGGAAAACAGGCAGCAAAATCTCACATCTCTGGTAGCACTATGTTTGCTGATACATCTCCTCGGGCAAGAAAAACTAAGGAGAAAATAAACAAATGGGATTGCATCAAAATAAAGAGCTTCTGAACAGCAAAAGAAACCATCAACAAAACGAAAAGGGAGCCCACTGTATGGGAGAACATGTTTGCCGATGACACACCTGATAAAGGGTTAATACCCCAAATATATAAGGAACTCACACAACTTAAGGAAGACAAACAATGCAAAGGACCAAAAATGGTCAAAGGACCTAAATAGACACTTCTCCAAAGAGGACACACAAATGACTAAGCAACAGATGAAAAAACGCTCAATGTCGCTAATCATCAGAGAGATGCAAATTGAAACCACACTGAGGTATCACTTCACAGCTGTCAGAATGGCTACCATAACAAATCAACAAACTACTAGTGCTGGTGAGGGTGTTGTGAAAAGGGCACTGTAGTAAACTGCTGGTGGGAATGCAGAATGGTGCCGCCACTATGGAAAGCAGAATGGAGTTTCCTCAAAAGATTAAAAATTGACCCAGTGATCCCACTTCTAGGAACCCAAAACACCAGTCACAAAGAACTTATGCACCCCTACTTTCATAGCAGTGCAACTGAGAATAGCTAAGATCTGGAAACAGCCCAAGTGCCCATCAGTAGGTGAGTGCATAAGAAGCACATTTATACCATGGAATACTATGCAGCTGTAAAGAGGAAGGATCTTTTATCCTTTGGCACAGCATGGAGGGAACTAGAAAGTATTATCCTAAGTGAAATAAGCCAGAGAAGGACAAGTACCACATGATCTCACTTATATGTGGAATATAATAAACAAAATAAACTGATGAACAAAGTGGATCCAGAGACATAGAAGCATGGAAAAAACTGAGGGATCTCAGAGGGAACACGGGGAGGGGGGTATGGGTGGGGAGAGATTAATGAAAGAACTTATATGTTTATAAGCATAACCCATGGACACAGACATTGGTATGGGGAAAGCCTGGGGTGGGATGGATGTAGGGTGGAAGGGGTCAGTGGGGATAAAAATGGGGACATCTGTATTATTCTCAACAATAAAGATAAAGGAACTTAAAAAAATGAAAATAAATAGAAAATAAAATAAAATCATCTCTGGAAAAATGCCATTACCTTGTGGACAAGCATGAGAATGCATTGCCAGCATCCCCAATAAAATCACTTAGTGGGGAAATGCTGCTACTTTGGATCGAGCATCAGAATGCATTGCCAGCATTGTGAAGAAAAAAATAAATCATTTGTGTGTAAAAATGCTGCCAGCCATTGAAAACATGTGGCAATATTTTGCCAGCACACCCAATAAAATCATTTGGTTGAAAATGCTGCCACCTCATAGACAGAGGTGAGAATTCATTACCAGTATCCCCAATAAAATCATTTCGGGAGAACCCCTGCCACCTGGATTTCGAGGATGAGTATGTATGAGAAAATCCTTCTTGGGGAAAAATTCTGCCAACTGTAAGAAAAATGTTAGAATGCAAGGCCAACGCCCCCAAATCAAATTACTTGTGAAAAAATGCTGCCACCTGATGGCCAAGGGTGAGAATGCATTGGAAGCCTCCAAAAAAAACTCACTTGAAAATATTATGCGACCTATTGGTTAAACGTGAGAAAGCATTGCTTCCTCCTCCAAAGAAATCACTCGGTTATAAAATGCAGCCACTGCTAGACAGATGTATGAATTATTTACCCCAATCCTCAATACATTCATTTGTTGGGAAAATTCTGCTATGTTGTGGAGAAGCATGGGGTGCAATGCCAACATCCTCAAAACAACCATTTTTGGAAATAATGCTGCCACTTGGTGACAAACTAGAAAATGCATTGCCAAAACCTGTAAATATGTCCATTTGAGGAAAAATGCTGCCACATGTTGGACAAAGGTAACAATGCATTGCCAGCAACCTTAATAAAATCACCAGTGAGATCATGCTACCATCTGCTGGACAAGACTGTGAATGCATTGCCAGGAATCCCAATATAGTTATTGGGGGATGAGGGGGGGCAAATGCTGCCACCCTATGTTTTGAGTGTGGGAACGCATAACCAACATTCCCCAAAAATTATTTTAGGGGAATATTGCTCTCTACACTTGGCTAAACGTGAGACTGTATTGCCTGCATACACAATAAAAGCACACGGTGGAAAAGTTCAGCCTCCAATTGGACAAATCTAAGAATGCATTCTCAGAATCCCATATTAAATCACTTGTGATATCATGGTTCCATCTGATGGACGAGCGTAAAGAACCATTGCCAGCATCCCCAATAAAAATCACGTGTGAGATCTTGCTGCCATCTGTGGAGGTGCGATGCAATGCATTGTTAGCATCCCCAATAAAATTTTGGTGGCAAAATTCTGCCCCCTGGTGAGAATGCATTGCCAGCATCCCAGATAGAATCCTTTTGTTGACTAATGCTGCTCACTGGTAGACAAACGTGAGAATGTATTGCCAGCATCCCCAGTATAATCATTTAGAAGATCATGCTGCTATCTTCTGAACAAGCATGTGAATGCCTAACTTGGAACCCCAATAGTCATTTGGGGTAAATATTCTGCCACCCGATAGTGAAGAGTGAGAATTCAGAGCCAACATCCCCCCCCCCCCCCAAATCACTTTAGGGGAAAATAGCTGCCAATAGGTGGACAAACGTGAGACTAGATTGCCAGCATACCCAGTAAAATAACTTGGTTGAAAAATCCTGCCACCTAGATATACATTTTAAGCTTGCAAAATAAAATCACTAGTGAGATCATGCTGCCATATGATGGACAATGGTGAAAATAAATTGGAGGATTCTGAATGAAAATCTTTTGTGAAAAAAAGGTTGTTATCTTGTGAACAAGCATAAGTATGCACTGCCAGCATCCTCAACAAAATAATTTGGGGGGGGAATGCTGCCACCTAGTGTTGTAGCTTGAGATTGTAGTCCTAGCATCAACAATAAAATATGTTGATGGACAAATGCTGCCACCTGGTTTACGAGCCTGGTAATGCATTGCCAGCAACACCAAAACAATAATTTGGGCGGAAAGTTATGCCACGATGGGACAATTGTGAGAATGTACTGCCATTATTTCCATAGAATTGTTTGGTGAAACATATCCTGCCCACGAATGGACAAACTGAGAATGCACTGCCAGAAACACCGTTAAAATCCTTTGGTGGAATAATGCTGCCACTTGTTGGACAAATATAAAATGCATTGCCAGCATTGCTCATAAAATCATTTAGTAGAAATATACTGCCTCCTCAGGACAGGTGTGACAATTTATTGTCAGCATCCATATTAAAAGCAATTGTGGGAAAACACTGCCACCTGCTGTTTAAGCATAAGAATGCATGTCCAGGATCCCCAAAATCATCATTTGTAAGGAAATACTACCAACTTTTAGATAAGCATGAGAACAGATGGTCTGAATCCACAATAAACTCATTTGTTGGAAAAATGCTGGCACCTGTATGACCAGCCTGAGAATGCATTGTCAGCATCCCAATAAAATCACTTGTCAGATTATACTGCTATCTGGTGGAAAACCATGATAATGCATTGCCAAATTTCTAATAAAATCCTATGGTGGGGAAAAAAAAATGCTTCCACCTGTGGGACAAGCATCAAAATTCACCGCTAGGATTCCATAAAAAACTTTGTGGTTGAAAATTGCTGGCAGCAGGTGGAGAAGAGTGAGAATGCCTTTCTGGCACACACAATAAAATTACTTGACTGAAAAATGCATCCAACTGGTGGACAGAGTGAGAATGTTTTGTTAGCATCCCTAATAAAATCATTTGGTGGGAAAAGGCCCCACCTGCTAGACAAACGTATGAATGCATTGCCACCATCTCCAATAAAATCATTTGTTGTAAAATGCTACCATGTGGTAGGGATGCTTGAGAGTGCAATGTCACATCCTTGAAAAATCATTTTTGGGAAAAATGCTGCCATGTGTTCCACAAACATGAGACTACATTGCCAGCACCCGTAATAGAATCCTTTGGTGGGAAATTGCTGCCAGCTGTTGAACAAAGGTAAGAATGAATTGCTAGCATTCCCAATAAAACACTTGTAATATCATGTTGCCATCGTTGGACAAGCATCAGAATATATTGCCAGGTTTCCCAGTAAAGTCATTTGGTGAAAAAATGCTCTCACCTGGTGTTCAAGCATGAGAATGCATTGCCAGAATTCCCCAAACAATCATTTGTAAGAAATTTTCTGCCACCTTTGGAAAAACATGAGAATGCAATGCAAGCATGTCCAATAATGTCATTTGGGGAGAAAAGGCTGCCACCTGGTTTTTGAACCTGAGAATGTATAACCAACATTCCCAAATACATCATTTTAGGGGAAAAAGCTGCCAAAGGTTGGACAAATGTAAGAATTTATCCTAGCATCTCCAATAAAATTACTTAGTGGGAAAATGCTTCCCTGCGTTGAAGAACTGTAAGAATGCATTGCCAGTGTCCCCAATAAAATGATTAGTTGAAAAAATGTTGCTGCCTGGTGAACAAACTTGAGAATGCTTTGCCAGCATCCCCCCAATAATCTTTTTTTTTTTTTTTTTTTTTTTTTTAATTTGCTCATACCTTATGGACAGGTAAGAATGCATTGCCAGAAACACCATTAAAAAATCCAATAAAATTATTTGTTGGAAAATACTGCCACTTTATAATCAGCCATCAGAATTCAATGGCTGGGGCTGCTCAGCCACCACTTCCTTTTATTGATAGCAACCATCATATATGCCACACCAGGCTATGCTGAGGTAACTGCCAGTATAATGGGCTTGTGGTGGAACGTGTTGAACAAAGGGCTGGAGAAAATTAAAGAGCTCCCAATTGAGAAAGTGACCTGCTTTCCAGGTTTGGGCCTTCAACCATTATTTCATACTCTTTAGTTATATTCAGACAAGAAGATATAATGTTTGTTGTGTTCAGGAGACCTCCTGCAGTGAGACATAAATAGGATGGACCATCGATTATACTCCAAATACCAGTAGTGCATATGAGAAGCTTTTTGAGACAAATATGTGTTTTCAAGCAAACATTATTTCCTGCACAGGAAACAGGTGCTGCATGTCCCTGTGATGAGGTATTCAGTCATGGAGTCATCCAAAGCATGGTATGAAATGGAAAGTTAAAGCAAGAGCATCCGTTGTATTTGTGTGTATGTTGTTTGTTTCTTGAAAAATGTAAATAAAGATCATAACAGTATGTGTCCATGTTTTGAGCATTACAATTGGCAGCCTAAGAATTACCAGTCCTTGTGAGGGCTGGGCCTGTAGAGTGCCAGAAGTAGGTAAGTCATGCCTTGGGATGGTACAAGAAACCAGATTCCTACCTGTGTGGCGGAAGCTGGGAAGGAGGATTAACAGAGAAGTTCCATTAAATTGTGTCTTACTGCTTTACCAAGGGAGTTCAAGGAAAAGGCCTGCGGGCAAGAGCTTAAATATCCAGTGCTTGATCCTAAAGGATGATGGTTTTGCAAGTATCCTCCCTGTAGGGAGTCAGCTCACACATTTAGACCTGACAACCAGGTGTGAGACTTCACAGTCCATTTCACAGTTCAACCAAATGCCCTCTCTAAAATATGAGCACACTATTTTGCTGAATCAGACTGTGATGCCTAGTGTCCTAAACCACATATTGGAAGTGGGGACATAAGGCGCATGTCGTTACTTTGTTCAAGCATGAGAATGCATTGCCAACATTCCAAAAGTATTCATTTTGTGGGGAAAAAGCAGCCTACGGTTGGAAAAATATGAGAATGCATTGCCTCACTCTGCAATAAAATCATTTGTGAGATGTTGCCGCCATCTGCTGAAAAAGCGTGAGAATCCTAGTCAGCATTACCAAATAAATTCCTTTGCATGTTAAAATGCTGCCACCTGGTTGAGAAACGTGAGAATGCATTCTAGCATCACCAATAGAATCATTTGTTTAAAAAATGTGCTCCCTGTTGGACAAACGTGAGAATGCTTTGCCGGCATCCCCAGTAAAATACTTTGGTGGAAAAATGCTGTCACCTCATGTTTGAGTGTGAAAATGCTTTGGTAGCATCCTGAAAGAAATCATTTGGTGGAAAAATCCTGCCGCCTGTCAGACAAATATGAGAATGCATTGCCAGCAAACCAGATAAAATCATTTGGTGAAAAATTTTGCTACCTGGAGTATAAAGGTAAAAATGCATTGCCGTCACCCCCAATAAATCACTTGTGAGATCCTTCTGCACTCTGTTGAATAATGTGGCCTTGCATTGACAGCATCCACAAAATGTTTGGTGGGGAATGCTGCCCCCTTGTGGAGAAACGAGTGAATGCAACCTCCCCCCAATAAAATCATCTGTGAAGTCATTCTGCCCTCTAGTGGACAAGTTTGGGTGTGCATTAAAAGTATTCTCAGTAACTTCATTTGTAAGGAAATGCTGCCATCTATTGGACAAGCATGAGAATGCCTTTTGAGCATCCCCAGTAAACTTATTTGGAAGAAAAAGGCTGCCACTTAGACAAATGTAAGAACGCTTTGCCAGCATCCCCAGTAAAATGCTGCCATCCACTGGAAAAGGATTAGAGTGCACTGTCAGCATCACCAAAACAAACAGTTGCATTGAAATTGCTGCCACCTGATGGACGAGCGTGAGAAAGCATTTCCAGGATCCCTAATAAAATCATTTGGCGAAAAAATGCTGTTACCTGGTGTTCAACCATGAGAATCCACTGCCAGGATCCCCAACAACATCTGTTGTAAGGAATTGCTGCCATCTGCTGGGCAAGTGTAAGAAGCCATTACAGCGTCCACAGCATCGCTTGTGGGATTTCCTGCCACCTGCTGGAGAAATGTGAGAATGCATTCCCAGCATCCTCAATAAAATCATTTGGTGGAAAAAGGCTGCCACCTCATGGACAGAGGTGAGAATGCATTGCCAGTATCCTCAAAAAAATCATTTTTGGGGAAAATGCAACCAACTGTTGCATGAACGTGCGAATTCATTGTCAGCTTCCACAGTAAGATCATTAATAAAAAATTACATCTTTTGGTCATGCTAGTCCAAATATGGCAGCAGTTCCTTACAAATGATGTTTTCAGAAAAACTGGCAATTGCACTCTCACTCTTCTCCACTTAATGGCAGCATCAGGGTAAATTTTAAAAATTGTTTTTGAAAGAGGAAATAAATTGGTGATTTGGATTTTGGGATTGTTTGAAGCATTAGACTAAATTTTGATATACTCACATAAGCATTTTTCAATTAAAGGATCAGTGTCCCGCGGGAGAAAGATTTATCAAGGTGTTCCAGGCAAGGAGCCATTCTCTTGCAGGAGACATTAATATATGTCACCAAGAGATTGTGACTGCCCAACTACTTATAGGTAAAGGAAAGTAAAATATACTACTTAACTTTAATTGATACTTTTTGTTGTTGAGGTAAAACTCATCACCCATAAAACTAAATTTTACATATATATGTGTACGTGTGTGTATACATATATATGTATGTATGTATAAGTGTGTGTGTGTGTTTGTAAATATATATATATAGTTATATATATTTATGCCCAGCTGATGAGGCTAAAAAGTTGAGTATCTACTCAAGTACCAAGAGGTCTCTGGTTTGATTCTAGGTGTGGACAAGTGCAAGGGTAGTGAGCTATAACCCCAGATGGGGACATCAGGAGGCAGCCAATCAATGCTTCTCTCTCATCAATGTTTCTATATCCCTATCCCTCTGCTTTCCTCTCTGTCCAAATATTGAAAATATTACAGATGTCCCTTTTTCTCCCCATTAGCCCCTTCCATGCCACACCCACTCCTGGCCCCAGGCCTTCCCTGAGCTATTGTCTGTGTCCTTGGGTCATGCATATATGCATATAAATTCTTTGGATAATCGCTCCCCACCCACTCACCCCCAGCAACCTTCCCTCTGAGATTCTTCAGTCTGTTCCATGCTTCTATGTCACTGAATCTATTTTGTTTCTCAATTGATTATGTTCTTTAGGTTCCACGTATAAGTGAGATCATGTGATCTTTGTCTGGTTTATTTTGCTTAGCATAATGTTCTACAGGTCCACCCATACTGTCCCAAAGGGTAAGAGATCTTCTTTATATAGAATACTTTACCATAGTATTCCATGGTGTAAATGTCCCACATAATTTTTATCCACTCATCTACTGATGGACACTTGGACGATTTCCAGGTCTTAGCTATTGTAAATTGTGCTGCTATGATCATAGGGGTGAACATATTATTTCTGACTAGTGTTTCAGGATTCTTAGAATATAATTTTAAAATACTCAACATGGCTAATCATCAGAGAGGTGCAAATTAAAACCACAATGATATATCTGTTCACACCTGTCAGAATGGCTACCATCAACAAATCAACAAGTGATACCTGCTGGTGAGGATTTGGAGAAAGGGGAACCCTGGAACACTGATGGTGTGAATACAGACTCCTGCAGCCAATATGGAAAACAGTATTGAGGTTCCTCAAAGAATTAAAAATGGAACTGCCCTTTGACCCAGTGATCCCACTTCCAGGAAAGATATATTTTCAAGTGAACAATTAAGTAACATGTCCTATATTCAGAGTGCTATACCTCCACCACGTCTACCTAGTTAAAAAACATTTTTATCACCCCTAAGTAAAACACTCTTCACCTTAAGCAGTCACCACCATTCTCTACCCTGACCAAGCATCTCTCAAACGGCAACTTCTATTCTGTCTGTATCGATGTACCTGTGCTCCATAGATCATACTAATGGAATGAAACAGTATGTGACCTTTTGAATCAGGCTTGTTTCTGTTAGCATAAACGTTTCCAAGGATCATCCATGTGGCAGTAATCAGTGCACCACAATTTCAGTGGCTGATTAACCATTCTTTTGTTGCTTCACTTAACACAGTTTGTTTACCAGTTCTTCTCTTTGTGCTTTTTCTATCATAAGGCTGTAGTGAGCATTCATTAACAACTATTTCAGCACATGTACAAAATTATTTTGAGTGTATGATTTAGAGTGGGATTTCTGAGTTGTATTGTGATTCAGGGTATAAAGTTACCAAAGAATCTCCAATACTTCCTACAGCAGCTGTTGTCTGGGGGGAGGAGGTAAGAGCTTAGGGATTTCTGCTTAACAGTGTGGTACTTCTTTCAGGAGACAGAGACTGTGTACAGGCCAGTAGAACAGGGGCATCACATTAGCTCCTGACCCACAGATTCCCATTTTGTTTGGCTTGGGCAGTTACTCACATTTCCAGTTTCTCAGACACCTGCAATTTGACAAGATGATGTTTTCAGGGTGGCATGACTGCTAATCCAGAATGTGAGGAAAGCATCATTTAAATGTGAAAAGTTATAGGCAACCCTCCTTATGTGAGGCAGGCTTGCAAGGAAGTGTTGAGGAGTGGGGGATTGAAGTGTGATGTTACACATGTTGTAACATGCTAAGACCTGGTGTATATAGGCAGGGACACAGCGCAGCACCCTGCCTCGTTTGATCATTGAAAAGAGAAAGTCAAACTTGTGCCTTGTTTTGGACTGGTGTATGGTGGTTAGGACTGGGTCAGCATTTGGGTAAGTGAGGCATACACCACTCATGCATAGTTCAAGAGGGCACACTATATTTCAGCACTCAGGTAAACAAAATGCAAATGGTACCTTAAGGTCAGACTGCTTCCATTATGCAATGAAAGCTGTCATTTTGGCACTTTCCTGGCTCTGCCAGCCTATGCGCACTGCAGATTGGGTGTATGAGGATTCACACTGATGTGCAAATGCATTGGATAATGAAGGACAATAGATATTATTTTAAAGCTATATTAAATCTTTTCACTTGGTTCAAAATAGAAGACCAACATGTTACAGGTACACAGTGTGCACAATTTTTCCTTCTGCATCAGGCTTCAGTATGGCTCTGCACAAGGCTGCTGCTGGCCCCGAGCCGGTCTGTCCATATGTTGCATTGTCCACTGTCAAGTGGTCAGTTGAGGTCTTCTCCTTAGAATGCTATCTTGATAATGCATGTCTCTTCTGTATATTGCCACAAAAAGGAATCTTACTAATCTGAATTGTTTCTCCATTGAGGACATAATTAGATCAGTTGGTATCTTGAAATCTGAGCATTAGATAATAGTTTTGAAACAATGTTAATATCCCAACTTTGAATGATGTCCTGTGAGAATGTCCTAGTTTTTAGGAAAGGTAATCTGAGGTAGCAGTGTAACCGAAACTTAAGTCTGGTTGCCCGTAGCCAAGAAAGAGTAACTCCAGAGACAGATTGTGAAAAAGGAAAGAGGTTTATTCATGTGATAATATTTGATTAAATGGGGGACTGTTATCCAAAACTGATCTCCACATCTTACTGCAGCCAGTGGTTTTTACGAGGAGGAGAGGGAAACAGAAAAAAGAGGAGTAGCTTTGGACCTGCAGGCAGTGTCCTTGCTGATTCTGATATGGGTTATAATGTCACCAAACTGGAACTGGTCAGTGCTAGCCAAATGCCTACTATTGGATGATCGGCATCAACCAAAATTAAGAACAAGATGTTTCTTGTACAAGCAAGAACAGGAACTGCTTTAGAGTGAAACATGCTTAAAACGTGACTGTCAGTATTTGAGTTCCTTTTATCATTTCTTGTTACATGTTATTGTAATTCTTGTTCATGGTTAGCCAGAGCAGTATGAAGTTTTATTCCTTGTTACAACACTATTTTCATAATAAGAAAAGAGGTATAGTCATTAATTTAAGACACTTTTTGGCTATAGCTCACTAAATTCTAAGGCAGAGAGGGGAGAAAAAGGGAAGAGAAGTAGAAGGCGGGAAGAAGCTAACTAGGAGACAGAGAGATGATTGACGAACAGAGAGACAGAATGAGTCATCTTCATTGCTTCTCTTCTCCAGAGCATTCACTCTGCAAGAATGGTTGGTAACATCCTCTAAAACCCCAGGCCTTCACATTGCCTCTAGCTTGGATCACAGATATCCCATATCCTGGGATAGTAAATACATGATGAGATATATGTCCCTGTCCATTTTACCAGGGGACACTGTGCATTAGTTGGAAAGTGATATAGAAAACTAACGATAATGGGAACTGTGATGAGAATTAAGTCTAAACAGCAGGTGACCAGCAGGTGATGAACCCCAATAAAACCTCAGATATGAAACTGGAAGATGGGTTGCCTCAGGAATATTTGACTTCAGGTGCCAGGAAGATAAACTAGGGTGCAGACAGTGGTGCAGACACTATCCTCTCACTGGCTGAAAGAGATGTTTCAGGAGACCTTGGGGCAAGACAACACAGTGGGCATGGCCAGTAGTAACTTCCGTTTTGTGAGCTCCCATCACAAACTCATGTGCATATGCCTCGTGTTGCAAAGCACAGCATAGCAAGGACCAGGATGGAGACACTGGCGATGGAGTGTGCAGTGGATTCCACAGGCTCTTTCGTCCCCATGCTTGCACCCCCTGCTTCTAGACACCACCTGGCTTAGCACCAGAGCCCCTTAGGAGATCAGGCTGTGCTTAGAGACAGCAGGGCTCCTCAGTCACCTTGGGTTGTCTTAGTGCCAGTAGAGACCTCTGGAGGGAATGGTCCTCAGGACACAGAGTGCATCACCAGTTTGCTCCACACAGGATGAAACAAGTGGAATGGCCAAGGGTGTTTTATGTTCATCTTGGTGCAGGAAGATGATGATGCCCAGGAGTTAAGGGCACAGTTGGTACTGAGAGTAGAGCTGAGGCTGGTGCTGGAGGACCTTATGCAGGTGCTGACATTTATTACTGCAGACCAGAGGTAGGCCAGCAATGAGGATGTATTGCCACATCTTTAGATGGTGAAGGTGGATGTGGTTCTGCCTGAAGAGCAGTTTGCAGGATGGGGTGCTGTGGTGGCCAGAGGGTGAATGGCCCCAAGAGCAGGAGGAGGAGAATATGGAGGGGCAGTTTGTAGCACAGTAGCTGTTTTTTCCTGCAGGAGGAGAGCTTTATGAAAGAGGGAATGACATGTATTTTTGCCACTGGAGGAGGTCTTCCAAGATCTGAATGTGAGGAGTCAGGAAGATTGGTGTGTGCAGGATGAGAAGAATGGGGTGTCGCAGGGGTTAGAGAGTAAGGAGCAGTGACAGGAGGGTGACTGGGAAGGGGAGGCCCTCATTAAGAAGTTGCATTTGGTGGCCTTGTATAAAATGTCTAACAATTGCCAATGCATATTTATGAGCCGAGGACACTCCAAAACAGCAAAGTATATTTTTCGTCAAGCAATGGTGGAATCTTTATCCAACAGGGACCTGAACATGGGCATATCATCTTTCATTTATCCTGTAGAGACTGGCCAAAGAAAACGCGGACTAAAGACTCTGGAGCTCCTGTCAGGCCCTAAGTCTCCAGGAGGGTAAACAGTACCTGTCACTTGTTACAAAGTAAAAGGCTTATAATGAGTAGACAGTCTTTTCTTCCCTCCTTCATCCAAGTAATTGCCTGTCAGAAAAAAACAAAATTTGAAGAATTCTGAAAATTCTCTCATCTGGACTTTCTTAGGCCTGTTGTCCACAAAGGTGAAGTTCTATGAGCTGTTGATTCCCTGAGACCTTGGCAGGATTTCTGTTCCCTACTATTGCAAACCCTGCTACAAGCAACACTAACATGGAAGCATTTATGAGCTACAATATGTTTCTTTTGGTGCTACGTGTTACTGTGCAGTTTGAGGACTGGAACCTTGTAGTTATAGAATGCAGAGTGTGACCTGATTATGTTGGGGATGCTGGCACTGCATTCTCACATTTTTCAAACAAGTGGCAGCATTATTTCACCAAATGATATTTTTGGGGAGATTGGCAATATGTTCTTGTTTCTCAACCAAGTGGCACCATTTGTCCACCAAATGATTTCATTGGGGGAGCTGGCTATGCATTCTCATGCTTGTGAACTATGTGGTAGCATTTTCCACCAAAATGATTTTATTGGGAATCTAGCAATCCATTCTTACCTCCTCCACAAAATGGAAGTGTGATCACACAAGTGATTTTGAAGGGATGCTGGCAATACATTATCACCTTAATCCACCAAAGGGCAGCTTTTTCTGATATATTTTTTGATTGGGGATGTTGTTAATGTATTTTCACTCTTGTCCACCAGATGTCAGCAATTTTCCAAAAAATGATTTATTGAGAATGTTGGCAATGCGTTGTCATGGTTATCCACCAGGTGCCTAAACTTTTCCATAAAATGGCTTTACTGAGGATGCTGGCACTGCATTCTCACATTTTCCCATCTGTTGAAAGCATTTACCCATCAGATGATTTTACTGAGGAAGCTGGCAATGAATTCTCAGGTGTGTCCAACTTGCGGAATCACTTCTTCCACAAATAATTTTATTGGGTTGCTGGCAATGCATTATCACATTTGTCCTAGAAGTGGAAACATTTTTATACACATGATTGTATTAGGGATGCTGGAAATGCATTCTCACTGTTGTCCACAAAGTGGCAGCGCTTTTTCTTCCAAATGGAAATATTAGGAATGCTGGCAAGGTATTCTCATGCTAATACCTATAATGGCATCATGAACTCACAAGTGATTTTATTGGGATTGTTAGAAATGCATTCCCATGCTTGTCCACTAGGTCGCAGGATTTTTCTGGCAAATTATTTTACTGGGAATCCTGGCAATGCATTGTCACTTTTGTCCACCTGATGGGAGCATGATCATGAAAGAGTTTATGGAGGTTGCTGGAAATGCATTCTCATATTTGTCCTATAGGTGGCAGCATTTTTCCAGCAAAAAAATTTTTTTTTGAATGCTGTCAATGCATTCCCACCTTTGTCCAACAGTTGGCAGTATTTTTCAATCAAATGATTTCAAAGGAGATGAAGACAAGGCATTCTCATGCTTGCCCAACATGTGGCAGCATTTTTCCCAAAAATAACTTTCTTGGGGATGCTGGCAAATCATTCTCACGTTTGTCCACCAGATGACAGCATTTGTCTACCAAGGGAGTTTATTGGGAATGTTGGTAATGCATCCTGAGGCTTAGGCAATATTTAGCAGCATTTTTTTACATAGCATGCTATTGGAAAAGCTGCCAATGCATTCTCACTCTTGTCCACCTGCTGGCAGCATGATCTCACAAGTAATTTTATAGAGGATGCTGGCATTGCAGTCTCAAATTTGTCTACCAGATAGCAGCCTTTCCATTCAAATGATAATATTGTGGATGCTGGCAATGCATTCTCGTGTTTGCCAACCAGGTGGCAGAAATTTTCCACGAAATAAGTTTATTAGGGATGCTGGTCACGCATTCTCACGCTTCTCCACCAGGTGGAAGCATTTTTTCACCAAATGAGTATATTGGCAAAGATGGCAAATAATTATCACCATTGTACAATAGATGGAATTATTTCCTTACAAATTATGTTATTGGGAAAGCTGGGAATGCATTCTAACTCTTGTCCACCTGACGGTGCCATAATCTCACTAGTGATTTTATTGGGAATGCTGTCAATGTATTCACACGTTTTTCTCCCTGATAAGAGCATTTCCTCACAAATGATATTACTGGTGAAGCAGGCAATGCAGTCGCATGTTTGTCCAACAGATGGAGGCATTTTTCAACCAAATGATTTTATTGGGATGCTGGTATTGTATTCCCACATTATTCCCACCAGGTGGCAATGTTTTTACTAAGTAATTCTATTGTGGATGCTAGCAAGGCATTCTCATCTTTGCCTACCAGGCAGCAGCAAGATCCCACAAGTGATTTTTTTGGAATGCTGGCATTGCATTCTCAAGTTTGTCGACCAGGTGGCGGCATTAACCCACCACATATGTTTATTGAGGACGCTGCAAGGCATTCTCACACTTTTCCATCAGGTGTTTTCATTTTTAAACCAAATAAGTTTATTAGGGATGCTGGCATTTTATTCTCACATTTGTCCTACAAGTGGCACCATATTTTTACCATACAATTTTATTGGGGATGCTGGCATTGATATCTCACATTTTTTGACCAGATGGCACAGTTACCTTACAAAGGATGCTACTGGCGATGCTGGACATATTTTCTCACGTTTGTCTATCAAGTTATGCAAGATCTCACAAGTGATTTTATACAGAAAGCTGTCTATAGATTCTCACACTTGTCGATCAGGTGGCAGCATTTCCTCATCAAATGAGCTAATTATTCATGCTACAAAAGCCTTCTCAAGCTAGTCCAAAATATGACAGCATTTACTTACAAATGGTATTATTGGGAAAGCGGATAATGCAATCTCACTCTTGTCCACCTGATGGCAGCGTGATCTCAAGTGATCTTTAGGGTCTACTGGCAATGCATTCTCACAATTGTGCCCCAGTGGGAAGCCTTTTCACACCAAAAGAGTTTATTGCTGATGCTGACAATGCCCTCTAACTCTAGTCCTAAAGATGGCAGCATTTCCTTACAAATGATGTGATTGGGAAAGCTGGCAATCCAATAACAGTATTGTCCACTTGATGGCAGCATGATCTCACAAGCGATTATATTAGGGATGCTGGCAATGTATACGCACTAACAGGTGGCAGCGTTTTCCTACCAAATAATTTTATTGCTGATGCTGGCAATGAATCCTCAACATTGTCTACCAAATGGAAGGTTTCCTTATCAGTGATGTTACCTGGGATGCTGGCAAAGCATTCTCACATTTGTCCACCAAGTGTGAGCATTTTCCCACCAAATGATTTTATTGGGGATGCTGGCAAGGCATTCTTGTGTTTTTCCACCAGATGAGAGCTTTTGTCTGCCAAATAATTTTATTCGGAAATCTGGCAATGTATTCTCACTATTCTCCACCTGATGGAACCATGATCTTATAACTGATTTTATTTGGAATGCTGGCATTGCATCCTCAAATTTGCCTCACAGATGGTAAGTTTTCCTTACAAATGATGTCATTTGGATTGCTGCATGATTCTTCATCCCTAGTAACTGAAGGTCCCCTAGTGACAGCAAGACCACACAAATGGCCTGAAGAGCCCTGCTAACTCCAACCATAGAGTGATTTGCTAAAGAAGTCTGATGCCAGAGGTTTAAGAAGCAGGTGCTGCAAGCACAGTGGCTGAAGAACCTTTGGAGTACAATGCACAAGTCATCACCAGTTCTAGATATGGGTCCTTGCGGTGCTAAGTGCGATCACACTGCGCCCATGCACATGGGCCCTCCATGATGTGGGCACGAAGGACAGAAGACACTACTGGATACAGCTGTTGCCCCACTTAACTGGTAGGCTCCTGAAACATCTCTTTTAATCACTGAAACAACAGTAGGTGTCACCATAGACAGCCCTAGCCCTCAGGGGTGCCCTGGTGTACCAGTCTCCAACCTGGAGCCAAACATTCCAGAGGAGACCAAGCTTCGGTTGTGGCATCTGTGGCTTTCCTGGGTTTTCCTGCCTGCTGAGCTCCTCCTCAAGTCTAACCACATTCCCACTTCAGAATTCATTTCCCACTCATTCTCAGTGACCCCTGGTAAAATCCAAAGGGATGAAAGCCCCAGACAGTAGAAACTATCCCAGGGTATGGGATATCTGAGTTTGAAGCTACAAGCAAAGGAAAGGACTGTGGCTGAATGGGAGTGTAGTCTCCATTCTGGCAGAGTTCAGTGCTCAGGAAAACAATGGCCAAGAAATCTGTATTTAGATTGGTCATTTTCTCTCTGTTTCCCATTGCTCTTATTCTCTGTCTTTTCCTCATTCTGACTCTCTCCCATCCATGCCTTGGGTTTCAGTGACCAGTAGCAGAGATGAGTTGATACTGCTTAAAGATTACTTGGTTGCAGAAGGAAGATTTGGTTCCCAAGTACCCAGTAACAAAACAATTGTATTCACAGGAGGCCACTTTAATGTGAGGAAATGTAAAAGGGTCACAAATGGGCAAGGTGTACTAGCTGTGGACAATGTGGTTCAGACATTACCCAGTACAACTTCATGTACATGATTGTGCCTCCGCATGTGTGTGTGTGTGTGTGTGTGTGTGTGTGTGGGCATTGTGTGTGAGAACTATGACGCACTCTGCTGCTTCTTGTCCCATTGGTCAATGACCCTTCCAGCAGTGGATTCTTCCCCAAATGAGCATAATATTCTGCCTTTCCACAGGCCTTGGCTCCATTCCCCACACTCCCTCCATGCACTTTGTTCTCCCACTTCCAAAATGTGGTTTTGAATCCTGGGCCTCAGGCGGATTCTCTCAAAAAAAGACACTGTGCTCATCCTACTAAAGAGGACATTTGGTTCAACTGTGAAATGAACTGTGAAGTCTCCCACCTGGTTGCCTGCTGTAAATGTGTGAGCTGACTCCCAACAGGGAGGGTACTTGCAAATCCATCATCCTTTAGCAGTGAGAACTGGACATTTAGGCCCTTGCTCCCAGTGACCTTTCCTTGAACTACCTTATCTCCCTCCGTAAAATGGGATGACCCAATTCAGTGGACGTCCCCTTAGTTCCTCCTCCCCAGCCTGCGCCACTCAGGAAGAATTCTGCCTTCTGATATCATCCACCCAAAAAAACTTACACACTTGTGCAAGTGTACAGGCCCAGTCTTCACAGGGACTGGTCATTCCCAGTAAGCCAACTGTAAGGCCTAAACCAATGCACAAACAACACACAGGCAGACACAGTTGATACTCTTCATTTATCTTTCCCAAGGAACAAATAATTGGCCCCTACAGAGACTCATCATCTTTTTCCTCAACCTACAGCTCTTCATTCACCACATCTTCCTGCCTCCCCACTTCCTGATCTGGGAAGACCTACTCCATGGCCAGAAGCATGTCATACCCTGTCACTATATTCACTGCCTGCAAGAAGCTCTCCTGCAGCAGGAGAAATTGCTCCTGTGCAACCAACTCCCCTCCAGGCCCTCCTCCTCTTCCCAGGGCTCCACACCCTCTGCCCAGTGCTGCAGGGCACTCTGGTCATCCTGCACAATCTGCTCTTCAGCCAGCACCCCCTTCTCCCTCCCAACTCAGGATGCGAACAAACCTCTTTCCCAGCTGCCAACTTCTGGTTCCCAGTCATAAACACTTCCGCCTGCATGAGGTCCACCATCTACAGCCCCAGGTGTACTCTCAGCACCGCCTCTTCCCTTACCCTCTGGGTATCATCACCATCCTACAACAAAGTGAACATAAAAGCATCCTGGGCCACCCTACTCACCCCATCCAGAGGAAATGGCTAGTGGTGCTCTGAGTGGCTGGAGGATCCTACCACCTGACGGCCCCCTAGCGGCATCAAGATGACCTAAGCTGCCTGAGGAGCCCTGCTGCCTCCAAACAGAGCCTGACTTTCTGTAGGTAGCTGGCCCGGAGCCAGGTGGTGCCAGGAAGCAGCTGGTGCAAGTGCTGGGACTGGAGAGTCTACAGGGTCCACTGTGCACTCTCTTGCCGAGTGCCAAACAGGGCCTTCCTTTGCTAAGTGGTTCTTGATTTATCTTTCCAAGGGACAAACATCACACAAAACACAGTTGATGCTCTTGTTTTTTCTTTCCATTTCATCCCAGGCTCTGCATGTCTCCGTATCTCAACGTCTTGCCACAGGGACATTCTGCACTTGTTTCCTGTGCAGGAAAAACAGTTTGCTTGAAAACACATTTTTATCTGAAAAAGCTTCTCCCGCGCACAACTCTGATTGGAAATAAAATGGATGGTCCCCCCTCTTTAACTCACACTGTGGGAGGTCCCCTGAACACCACAAACCTCATATCACCTCTGTGGGCATTACTAAAGAGTATCGAATATTCACTGTAGGCTCTAACCTGGAAAGTGTGTCACTTTTGCATTTGTGACCTCTTAAATTTCCTCCAGCCCTGTGTTCACAAGCTCTTTGTCATGGGCAGTGTTCTTGGTATGGCCCAGGTAGGAAGAAGGAGATGCTTAAGGAAATACATGATGGCTCTGATGATCAACAGAGGGAAGTGGTGGTGAGAAGCCTCAGGCTTTGCAAGAAGACCCCCAGACAATTGTGGGAAGAGTTGTAGGAAAGAGGTCATGGGAGCTTCTATTTAAGGGATGGTCAGGCAGGCCTGAGGATGGGTTGGAGGCCTGGAGTACAAGTTCAGAGGAGTGGGTCAATGCATCTGCTTTGATTCCGAGTGATGGTGGACAAGCACACTCCCTCATCCTCCCTCAGCCTCCCCTGCCGTGCTTGCATTGGCACTGCACTGCTTTGCACTTCCTGTCACATTCTGATGCCCTGACAGTCTGGTGTCACAGGCTGTATTCCTCCAAGCCTCAGTATATCCATGTCAGAAAACAATGTCCCACTTACCTGGAAACCCAGGGGTGAGTACCTAGCAGGGGTCTTCTCACCTCTATTTCTACTCTGCTGCTGCCAACCTCCTCACAGTACTTGATTAGACTGGCCCACAGGTCCTTATTGATGATTTGGCAGGGCAAACAGGGATCATCAGAAAATGACAAACTGATTACAAACCCACCCAAATGCTAGCTCTCTCAGCCTCCCCTGCCTTCTTCACCAAGTTGTCAATGGTATCTGACATACAGTGAGGCAGACAAGATATGTTGAATGGATGAAACAAACATATATTTGGCTTTTTAGACCTGATAGTCTTTAAGGTGCTCTTGGGAGAATGTTTTGTTCAAGTATGAAGGATACTTCAGGTTCACTAAGAGGGCTTATTTGCAATACTGGCTGTGATGAAAATTTGTGCACAGGTTAGTGGGTTGTTTGAGCTGTTAAGGTGCTTCCAGGGGTGTTTGTGGCACCTGGGGTGGCAACAGTGGTGGTGCCTTACCAGCCCCAGGTCTGAGTTATAGAGGAGTTTTTGGTATCTCGCACGCAGGAGAAAGAGCTTTGTGCAAAGGGCTGCCCAACAGGCACTGTGGCTCAGAGAGCCCAGGACAGCAGGAGGACAGGAACACTGAATACACAGACTCCTCTACCACTTACTCCTCTACCACCTCCTGGCATGATGGGGCTTCCCACTGGCCCCAACCAAAAGGAGACCAAGGACATAGCCACCAAGTAATTCCTTCCATGGGCCCAGAGCAGAGTGGAGAATCAATCTGGAGGACATGTGGAGAGAACCTGGCACACAAGTGCAGAATTTCTTGTCCTGGGTAAATAGGTCACGATAATCTGATGAAATGAACAAACTTCATATTCTTGTTCACTTCACTCCCAGTACTTTTTTTGCTTTTTCAGCCATATAAGGGCCATGGTTACTACATGATCTTTGGAGCTGTAACAATCATGGATAGCTTCCTGGAGAAAGTGGCAGTTCGATTAATCTTTTCAGTGAGTAGAAATAAAGAATAAAGGGGTAGAATGAGGGCCAGACACCCATATGATGTTTTAAATTTTGAATGTATTGGAAATATCTCTTCCAAATGTGCAGAATTCCTTGCATCAGCTAAGTATCTCAGGAGGACCATGAGTGCTAGGTGTGTGGCTAGAGAAAGTAGAATTCAGGGGAAAAACCTCAATTAATGAAACTTTCAAGTGTTCCCATTGTTCAGCTGAACCAATACTATCAGAGGAAGTAGTCCTTCCTCTTTCCAGGTAAGTCTGTATTCTTAAGAATCACAAACTGTTAAACATGGCAACTCATGTCACTAAGATGCACACTCTGGAAAACTGGTTCTGTTTTCCCCCATTTTATCTCATGATTTCTAGCCTTTTTCTCCAGTATTATCAGTTTCAGGAGTTTGGCATACTGGTTTGACAATCTTTACATAGTGATTCCCCGACATGTGAAATATCCATCTGGCACATAGATACTTATGACAACAATACTGTATTTCCAGTGCTGTACTTTCCATCCCTTTTGGATCCAAATTCATTAGCTCGCTCTTTCATCTTCTCATTTTTACTCATTTCTATTTCAATCTGATATGCTGAATTTTAAATTCCTTACACATTTGATGTTCCAGAATGCAAATTTTCCTATGAATTTCACTTATACTGTTTCTTTAAAAATACTGTGAAGGAACCACAAAAGTCTGTGTTGACTTTGTAATGTTTTCCAATCTAGGGGCACTAGCTTTCATTTCTTTGAGACATCTACTCAGGAAAGTTAACTGGTTCGGTGTAAGTGGAAAACTTTGTTTAATCCCTTTATTCCCACTTCAGACATGTGCTTATTCAATATCAATAAGCAAAAGGATGATTAATTTTAGATTTATTGAAACTTTTATATCATTTCATATGTAATTTTTTCCCTACTGAAACTATTCCTTTATAGGATAAAGACATACAAAATATCAAAAGAACTTGGTGAACATTTCTTTTGTAGCCTTGTTGAAGGTTTTGCAAATAATTTTCACATTTCTGTTTTCAAAGAGGAATGTGTAAATTTGTTCAGTCAACCTAACTGGGAAACAGTCCATCAAGCTATGGAGAAATAACATATTACCTAATCCTGTATAAATTTATGTTCAAAGACCCAGAGTGAAAATTTAGGCCCACAGTATATTTCACCCTCTAAAAACGTCCTCTAATGATAAAATCTGCAGTAAACTCAGATATGAAAACAGCATTTTGTGAAAACTTTATTCTGAAAATTTTAACAAAACAAATATTAAATTTAAACAGTTAAATTCCATTTTTTCAATTAAAAAAAAACCACTTATGAACCAACCTTGAATAATTAAAAATTTTCCCCTTATGCAGAAGATTCATAGATGGACATTGAATACTTGCCTCTTCTTCAAACAACCCTTTCTTTTTTAGTAATGCTCAAGCTACAGAAAAATTTTCTTTACAAAGAAAATTAGGTACAGGACTTAATATTATTTTTAATATCTGTTTCAACTGCCTCTGTCAGATGGGCTTCCCCGTGATCTCCTATAGAAGAAGCCCAATAACTTGAGCAACTATATGATTCACACCCTATCCCACAGATAGTGCAACTGTTGCCTGTCTAGCACCATGCTCACGATCATTTAAAGTGGCATCGCTTCGTCTGCTGGAGTAATTTTCAGGCCCTCCATCATAACCACCTAGTCTCCTGCTATAATAAGCATCACAGTGTGGGGTCCTGGGCCCCGGGGCAGTGGACCGCGGCGTACTGGTGTTCTTGAAAGAGATCAGCCAGGTGCGTCAGTGCTGAGGCCCCCTGTAAATCAGGGAGCGCCTAATTGCCTGCTGCCCTGTGTGCTCAGCCCCGCATGGTTCCCAGATCCAATTAGACCAGATACTCCCCTACCTTATCTGGGAAACATTCCTCTGAGACACCAGTGTGGCTGCAGCCTCCTCTAAAGTGTTGTATCTAGGAATGTCTTAGAAGGTCAGAAGGTTGGCCGGATGCCCTGAAACGCTGTATAAAATGCTGTGACTCTGAATAAAGCTTGCTTGACTCTCACTCAGCATCCCTGAGGGAGAGAGCCCTCCCAGCCCCATTGTCTCATCTCTTTCTTTTCTTCTTCACCTCCGGAGCACAGTCCTGCTCGCCGCGGCTGGTTCGCGGCATCACAGCAACTGCCTCCACCGTAAGTTAGAGGGGTCCCTCATGGCAGTGATGCTCCATGTGAACCTCCTGGAAAGTCAATGACCAAATAAGAAAATTTAAAACACATTACAAAGAATTTTGTATCATTTTAACATGACTCCAATAGAGTATTACATATTTGGAAGTCACATGCTTGTATTGGACTGAGCTGAGATGATATATATTATGCTGACAGAATTCAGGGATCACATATTCATTTAAAATAAATTTTAAGAGTGATTTTTTAGCATAAATAGTTCAATTTCATGCACATTTTCTGAAAATGGGCTGAAATTTTGATTCATATTTTTCCCAAAATCTACACTCTCAAATACACTTTCTGATTTTAAAACGTTAAAATAATTTTTCCTTACAAAGAAAGAGGTGATTGTCACTGACCCCTTAGGCCTGTAAGCAGTGTATTGTTTTAAATGAGCTATTAAGAAAATAATTCATAGACCACCAAACTAAGCAAAAGTCCAAACTACATATAGATTTCCCTCTGTTGAATGGAAGTAACATTAGAGTAAAGCACAGTCTGGCTTATTAAATTGAATTCTCTGACACACCATAACTGGACTCTTACCATAACTTACAAAAACCTCTGTAAGAACCTTCACTTTGACATTCAGAATAATCTCTGTCATGACTCTTGCCATAGACATCACCACGATCACTAAATTTATAAAATACATGGTATTAACTATGTTTAAGTTAACACTTGCCATGTGCTATCTGATAAACAGAGAAATTTTTCATAATACCTGTATCTTCTATACGAATGCTCATCCCGAGAACTGGAGAAGCCATAATCACAGTGTGCATAGTTGCTTCGTAATGAGACACAACACTGTCTGCCTTGGGTACATGGATCATCTTTGCTTGTATAACTTCAAAAGAATTCAATAATATTTTTTAATGCACCTTCCAAGATCCTGAATGTATACACACTCTGACAACAAAAAGACAAAAATTTAAATGGACAAAAGTCTTTTACAGATGTTTCTTGCACAGATATACAAACAGCCAACAAGCTAAGCTCATGAAAAGATGATCAATATAACTGGTCATTAGGGAAATGCACTGAGAACAGAAATGTGAAATGGTGCAGTTGTTGCGGGAAGTATTGGAGATTCTTCTAAAATGTTAAACTCTGAAGTACAATACGATGCAGAAATTCTACTCTAAATTTTACACACAAAATAATTGGGTACATGTGCTGCAACACATGTACCTGAATGCTTACAACAGTCCTATGATGAAAAAAGCACAAACAGAAGAACTGGTAAACAAACTGTGTTAACTACAACTACATAGGAATAATCAGCTACTGAAATTGGGACGCACTGATTACTGCCACATGGATGATCCTTGGAAACATCTATATTAACAGAAACAAGCCATATACAAAAGGTCACATACTGTTTCATGCCATTGGTATGATGTATGGAGCATTGGTACATCAATAGATAGAATCCAGGTTGGTGTTTGATAGAAGGTGGGTCACAGGAGAAAATGGTGGTGATGGCTTAAGGTAAAGAGTGTTTTATTTAAGGGTGGTAAAAATGTTTTATAATTATGTAGACATGGTGGTGGTATAACACTGAATATATGTTACTTAATTGTTCAATTATATCTTTCCCTTTTAACATGATTTAATTGATTTTCAAGAGAGAGGAAAGCAGAGGCATCTATGAGAGAGAAACATTGATTGGCTGCCTCCTGCATGTCCCCTATTGGGTATCCAGCTACCTACACTGGCAAGTGTCCACACCTGCATCAGAATGAGAGAGCTCTCGGTTCATGGGTGGATCATCAGTGGATGAGCCAAAATGGCTGAACATGAATATATTTTTATTATTATTTACTTTTATTGTAGGTGAATTTCATTTCAACAACAAAAAGTGTCAATAATAAATGAAGTATTTTTATATTTTGTTTTCTTTTACCTATACGTAGTAGTGGGGTCATCATCCCTGGTGACTCAGTAACGTCTCCAGCAAGAGACTGAATCTTTGCCTTGAACTCCTTCATAATTCTCTCTCCCACAAGACACTGGACCCTTAACTAAAAAATGCTTATGTAAGCATATCAAAATTGAGCCTAATGTTTCAAAGAAAACAAAGATTTAAATCACCAATTTCTTTCTTCTTTCCAAAACAACTTCTACATTGACTCTAAGATTCCACTTATGCTCATTTTTGTATGCTCTTTAAAATTCAATTCTCAAATGTTTTATCTTCTGACATCTTACCCTACCTATATATTTGCCTAATATTTAAAATAACATCCATATGCAAAACCTCTCAAAAACTTAAGACTAAAAGCAATTTTGACAATTTCCACAGACATATTTAATCAATGCCTACACATGGGGTTTTAAAACTTATCTGACAGCTTTTTATCCCTGTCTATTCTTTATTGCTTACTTCTCAATGTTGTGCCTATATTACTTAAAAGCCTTTTAATATACTTACAGTTATTGCTTACTGTACTTCCCCTTATGAACTAATAAATCTGTTCAATATTCAGGTCTTGTATTATGGTACCATTCAGCATAAAACCTTTCAAATGCTCCTCAAAAACCACAACAGTAAGCCAAGTTATGATCATTTAGTTTCAAAATCTAGTTTCCCACTTACTTTAGAATTTTCATGGTAACTTTCAACTACATTTAGTACTCAGGATACATACACCATGCTCTCTCGTCCTGTACTTGTATATACATTCCAATACTGGCAAGAATTCATGTAAACATATTAATATTTTTATTGGGCTAGTACATGCCAAATTGGTAACATATCTAATGTTACAATTTATCACAAGTGATTGGCTCTCTCCTAATAGTAATTAATATAAATATCTAAGCTTAGCCTATGTAATAGCAGCAGTATAGATTTTAGTGCACATTAGCTATACTATTTAAGCGCAGTGTACTTCTTTCAAAATGAGATAATATTACATCTCCCAAAAATAGTATTGCCCTTAGGTAATTCTTATTCTTAATTCCCATAGATCAGCTTTTCACTCATTTTTGTTTATTCACCAGCTAACCCACTAACTGAAATATACAGGCTTTTCTGTGTGTTCAAGCCAAGACCCATGTTGTTCTTAGCTTCACTGATGTTCTAAGCACTTTAAATTTCTCCAAATAATTTCCAGTTCAAGGCCACTATGTGAGACTTTACATGTCTGTACCAATCTTAATGATTCACTTACTCCTTCTATATATTTGACAACTAAATGCACTTCTGTGAATGCTCAACTCAGAATGTCTGAGTCCTTCAAATGTGACTCCCAAGCCTTAACTTTATTCTAATACCATCTAAACCCACACTGACCGCTTTTCAGCTAATAACAAAACACATATTGTATTGATTAGGATGAAAATACTTATTCTACATATTTCATTCCCAAGTGAAGATTCTTAGAAGCACAAAATATATCTTGCATGTGTTTATATATTTATTTGAATTTTCACAGACCAAACACAATGCCTTACACTTAAAAATTATTAGGGTGTTAAAACAGTATTGTCTAATATCTTTTAGATTAGGAAACTATTAGTAAGGACTCCTTGGAAGAACTCATTTTAAAAATGAGTGTATCATCAACAACTGTTTAAACAAAATTTTTTTAAAAAGCACCATCATGATATCAACAAAGAAATAATAATTAATAAGGGAAGTTTCCATTATGATGTGCCTGTTTGTTTAGACATCAATATACATATCCTAACACTGCTATTGATCAGAATGTTGGTTCTCTCACAGGACATTAGAGTTTTATGAAAATTTTAATTGTGAAACACATGTAAAAGCAGCTTCCTAACCACAGAATATTAATAGGAAGTTTAAAAATTAAGAGGAATTCTGCATCAACATGGACTCAAAAGGAATGTTTTCCCCACTGTGGTGTCATCTATTTCTTGTGTCTCTTCTTAGAGATAAAGAATTATTTCCAAACTCAGTTTCCACTTGGCTTCCTGAATTTAAAGTTCAGTATTTAATCCATAAGAAACTGTTGTCTTTGCCTTACATGGCATTTACCTCAAATTCCCACCCCAGTGTTGCTTTGCCTTGACGCTGCAGGGGCTTATCTTTTATGAGGAGGATCCCCGGTTCTTGAATATGAACTTCTTTTAACTGGAAGGGGTCCCACAGAGGAACTTTTGTGTACATAAAGAGTATATTCACCATTATCTGTGTTTAAATAACATCATTTACTTAAGTGGAGTCAACATTTGTTAAATTGTCAAGTTTTGGTTATTGTTTATAAATCTTCATGAAATAGTAAACTGCACTCGTGAGCACATTTGTTAGTCTAAAGTGATAAAATTGACTATTTGACTTCAGTACAATTCAGAGTTACTGTAAAAATCAGTTTGCAAGACCCAGAAAAACATCAGGCAGCATTTTATGGTGGTGTGAAAAAAAACCCCACAGATATAGTGTGCAATCTGGATAAAGTAAATGCAGAAATAATTCTTAAAGATACGACGAAAACAATCAATGATAGTTCAGGTAAATCTGAAGTCAAAAAAGCTTTTACAATATGCAACATCACAGTTATAAATAAAAGTATTAAAATGTGCAAAAGATGGTGCATCTGAAAATGGTACTCTCTAAAAAAATACTAACATAAAATTTTTAAAATTAATTAACAAAATAATCCTAATTTTTAAGCAAAAGACGATGCCTGGACTTCCTGGGAGACTCAGTGGTTGAGTGCTGACCCAAAAACCAGGAGGTCACTGTTCCACTCACAGTCAAGGCCCAGGCTGTGGGCTTGATCCTCAGAAGGGCCCTGCATGAAGCAGCCGATCAGTAACTCTCTCTTCACTGATATTCCTCTCTCTCTCTCCCTCTCCCTTCCTCTTTCTGGAATCAACAAAAACGTGGAAAAAATACATGTAAAAAAATTAAAAACAATTTCCCCTATTTAACTAGAAAGACTCATTTTGTTCCAGTTGGGTAGTTTTGTCGTAGGTAAGAAAAAACGAATATCCACATAAATGGCAATATAGAAATTGGTAACTTCTTGTCAAGTTCACCTTAGTCGTAAAAACAGGGCCATTTACCTTAAAGTTGGGCAAACCCTGCATTTTAGGAAACTCCTCTGAAAAAGTCACACATCTAATTATCAAAAACAGACACTAAATCTTTTAATTTGGGAACACTGCTTAACATAAAGTTTTTATGTTGCATAATCTTATACAGAGATATTTTTGAAATGAAAAGTGACTTACTTTTACAGTGAGTACTCTGAGAATCTATATAAAATTCTACATATCTCCTTTATGTAGTTTCCTAATTACAAAGTTCCCAGCACCAAACCGAGGTAGAAACTTCTCATATCAGAATAAAAATAGAGATCTGTTCAGCACATTTATGTACTGGAAACAAGTATTTCAGGTTTTCAGTTTGTTGTGTAGTTATCAAGATGCCCTAATGTTTTTTATGATGAGATAATTTTATTTTCAAAATAAGCAAATGTATTCTTAATAGTTCATTATATAAAAAGCACGACTTGAAACTTGGGGCCAAAGTGAAAAATTCTAGCATATGATTAATAAACATGAGTTCTGCAGAGAACTGTTGAAGTTAGTAGTGGCAAAAGAGTAAATATGGTAAACTAGAATGAATTTACCTTTAACTTTATGTCATTGCCCTGAAAGGTGATTGTAACTGTTTTTCACATTACTTATTTCATCCATTTTTATAACTGCAAAAAGTCTTTAGCATTTACACATCATCTTGATATTCACAGTTAATTCCTAATCCAATGAATGTTATCTTTTACTTTGCTTAGGGAAGATATAAATACAAAAATACTTTTTCACTCCTATGCTTTCGTACTTATATTTCATTTTCTATGTTTTTAATTTTTAAAAAATATTTGACTTACTGTTTGTCCATCTTTTCTCTTTTACAGAATTGATGGAGGTTGCACTGGTTAACATATTTACATAGGTTTCAGGTGTACAGTTCTATAATACATCATCTGCATATTGGATTGTATGTCCACCACCCCAAATCAAGTCTCTTTCCATCACTCTATTTAAAACAACAGCTCTGGGTTCTCCACCAGATGGACACCCTTTTGCTCCACTACTTCCTTCTCTTCCAATTCTCAGACTTCTTACATCACCTCTGTTTCCTGAAGGAAATGTTGACTTCCAGCTACCACCACTTTCAAAAGATGGTTTGATGGCTTGCTCCACCCAAAGACTATTTTGTTTTTCCACCCAAAGACTATTATGATTACACGTAATGTCAACATTACATCACATTTAACTCAAATGTACAACTTTTACAATCCTACTACTAATGCAACTAAAATCAAGTTCAACATCAAATTATTTTTCCAAACCAAACTTTTTCTTCAAAAGTGATTGAGTTCATCATAGTAAGTTTAGGAAATGATTGAGTTCATCATAGTAAGTTTAGGAAATATTAAATCACTGCCTTCCACGAAGTCATCCAACACAGAACCATGTATGTGGATGATTTTAAGTCCTCTAGCATGGCCTGTGTGGCTTAGTGGCTGAGTGTCCATCCACAGTTCAATTTCTAGTCAGCACACATGCCTGGCATATATGCTCAATCCCAAGTAGGTGGCATGCAGGAGGCTGCTGATTAATTATTCTGATGTTTCTAACTCTCTCTACCTCTCCCTGAAATCAATTTAAAAAGAGAAGAAAAGAAAAAGTCCTGGAAATGCTTTCTAGTAATAAACAAAGATTAACAAGTCTCACATACCATGAGAAAATACATGCTTTGCTTTCTATGACATATATCTTACTTCAGTTTTGTATTGGCAATTTTACTTATTTTTTTCAGTGTACTCAGCTTATCTAAAAATGTGTATTATTTTGGAGATAAACTATTCAATCATTCATTCAAAATGATTAGTTATTTTATTCATAGTCTTTATTCTTTTACAATTTCTTCAGTTAAATAATTGAAATAAAAAGTCCCACTATGATTGCAAGTCAGTATTTCCAGTTTTAAATTTTTCATCTCTTCTATTTTTAAATAGGAACCTCACACAGTCTTTAATATTTCTGCCTTACTCAGCCACTTTGATTTATTTGTGTCCCTAAAAAGGAACTTTCTCTAGAGTACTTTGTCATAATTGCTTAAATTTCCTAAACTCCCAGTAATTTCATGTGTTTATCTTTCCCCAGAGTCCAAATGATTTGTGTAAACATAACTCAGGTTAGAGTAATTGCTCCACATAAAGTACTTTGGTTGGTTGGTATTACTTTTGTCATCAAATCTGAAGTCATAAACTCCACCAAGACTTCTCACACATGGGCCCTGACACAAACTAAGCAGAGCCAGTTCCCACCTTAAGGTATCAATTGTGGTTTCTGGGTCCAAAATATTTTCCACAGATTTATGTGCCACTGCCTCCTTCCCAACATTCAACATACAGCTAACATCTTTTGATTCCCTTGATATTTATGAATAAAAGCACTGCCTACTGCCCCAACTAACTCTTAACTAAATGACCTCCCTTATTTTTCTCCTGTTTACCCATAATTTTATTTCTTTACTTTTCCTTATATATGTTATCTTACCAGAGATGGTAAGTGCCCAATAAAATAGGGACTTTGTCTTATTCCATCCCATTACTCAGTTGAGACATCACTTCTCAGCACACAGTAAGTACATAATAAGGTATCGGTTGCAAGAAGAAATTTAGGAATAATGTCTACACAAATGACTTTTTCTTGTGTTTAGAATCTTAAAAATAATAATAATAATAATCGCCTTCAATTATTCCTCATGAGCCAAATGGACTTCTGTACATAATAAAAATCATGAGCCCTATCCCAACTCTTAGCTACTACAAAAACCTAAAATTTGAAAGTAAAGTGAAAGAGTCAATACGTAGTGAGTGCATTCAGTGTACCAGAAACCAAGCTATCTAACTAAAGTGCATTGACGTGTGTGTTATGTTTTAAAAGTACTAAAAGTTCTTGAGTGATCAACAACGTAGTATATGTGGTATAATGAGTACATAAATATATCTCTTTAAATATAAGATAAAAATTTGGAACAAAGTTACAACCTCCACTACTGAAGTAGAAAGTTTTATTTGTAAGGCTGTCACAGGGAAGATTGATTCTTATCAAATCTACAAAATAAGGTTTAAAAAGAGAGTATGATGCATTGCATGTATCTCAACAAATAACAGAACCATAAAACTTATTAGGGTAATGTAAAAAGATATTTGTAATCCCCCAGATAGGCCATAACGGAGTGACTCTGAAAGTAACATTACTGAATTCTTATTTATCAATCACTGAAAAGGTTAAAGGCTATAGGAGACACATATAATGCCCAGATTTTAAGATCCAGGGGGAAAAAGACTATTTTATTCACCACTACATTAAAGACTATCAAAATAAACTATTAACCACTCTTGTAAAGTAAATGATGAGATTTTACAAAAATCACTTTGATTAGAGGATGAAAAAGATTATTAAGGAAAGAAAAGTTAGGGGCAGTATGGTCTATTTCTTATGACACCCACCATCTACTTACTCATGTCATTTCCTTCCTACAAGAACTGAATACCCAGCAGAAGGTATAGGGCCTACTCAAATAGTAACATTTTCAAGACTCTTCCCCCCAAAATGATGGGAAGTCATCTTTCATTACTTGTCTCTGTGGGGTTTTTTTATGCTATAGAAATGTTTGCATCAATTGCAATTGCTTTTTTTAAACACTGACCTTATTTCTGCTGTAATTACCTTTCAGGGAGTTTATTTTAAACTGTACAGCTATTTGAAGGCTGAAAGCCTTTTTCATTTGTATTCACAATGAACTGTTTTGTTAATGCCAATGATCTTTTCAATCTTCTTCAAACACCACTCTCTAGTATTTCTGTGACAAAAAGCAGTAATGGCTAAGGCATCCTCTACTTTGAAAAATTAGAAAAACAAAAATAACCTAGAAATACTATTAACAGATGTACATAGCTACAACATTATTAAAATATTTACTTTTCCATTCATATCTCTGGAAGCATCTATAACATCTTCAAAATTAATAAAAGCAAACCCTCTGGACTTGTGTGTTTCTCCATCCTTCATCAAAAGAATCATAAAAATTTTCATTTAATATGGTCCATAAAGTTAAGACTTTTCACATTTCAAAATCACCCAGGCTTTGAAAATTTCTAACAAAGCCTCTTAATTTGACATAATGGATATTGCATAGTAACAACCTTCTGAAAGTTAATTTTAAAAAACTCCACATTTTGCATCATTTTTAGTTTTCTAAAAACAGACAGTGAATAAAATCTAGAGGTATGGTAACTTATCCCCTTCCACAGCCTATCTCCACAATGTATTTATAACTTTTTCATTTTACTTAATGAGACACCATTAAGTGGAACACTTAACACTGCTATGAGTGCTTTTGCAACAGAACATAGAAACTTACAGAAATTGTTCATATGAGTCTGAATAACCAAAAATACTTTTAACTTAGCTGGTCTATGATTTACATTTACTATATGTTTAGTCTGAGTAGGTTGGCATGTTGATTCTAAAAGTTACCTTCTGTTGTGAAACCAAATTCCCCAAATACTACTTTAAGAGTTTTTTCATTGGTCTACAAACTGAGCCCTCCCATGAACAGCTTGTCAGGTCTCTACAATTCCACCACTGTGCTGTAATTAAAAATATGCACGTAGCAAAAATAAGTTAGGCAAAGAATCATTTAATTACAAAGTGTTTCTAATAGCAAATGAAGCTATATACAAAAGCTTAATTTAAAATGTATTTAAAATTTGTAACCTACAGCCCAAAATGAGCAGTGACCTCACAAAAAAATGCTCCATGTTTCTAGATACCTCGTAAAAATTACGGGGTAACACTTGATTGCAAAGCAAGTGAAATGATGAGGTGCAGTGTGTAAGAGTTAACTTTTTTAAAATGCATTTTTAAACCTAAATAGGTAATAAGAAAAGTTGTTTGTAGATTCCACACATCAAAAAAATACTATTTTAAATTCTATGACATACTTCTGTCAATATAAGAAATCTGTAAGCCTGTAAAGAATTTTTTTGAGTTTAATCGAGGCAAACTGTTGACAATTCCTGGGAAGTAAAATCTCAAAGCATTGAGCTAATGTTCCAAAGAATGGCAGTTTTGTACCTTAATTTATATGTTATAGTTAAAACAGAAGATGTAAATGGGTTACTTGAAATTCATAGGTGGTAAGTTAGGGAGGTGGGAGAGGGCAAAGCTTGGAAACCTCCCATTTTGGGTAAAAAGTAAAAAGATACATCCTTTATACAGGTATTTGTAGTTTCTTACCTAGGTTTGGTTGTGTCAGTTACCCTGACATTCCAAAGGCATGTTATTGTATAGAAAAGACAATAGAAAGGCTTTAAAGTGAAGACTGACTTTTGCCAGAAAAGATTCAGGCTAGGAGATGACTACCCATCATAAACTTCTTTTAGTTACAAAGTTTTAATTTCATACCATCCTATATCTGAGCTTGCGAGGCCCGGTGTAGGAGTCCCCTGAGTTTCCAAGAACAGCATGTGGCTCCTTTTCTTCCATCTTTTGAATGCCCCACGCGCAACTGCCATTATCTTGGGTTCCCACCACTGTTAAAAAGACAAAGTAATTTTGTGTTTTATAATATTTAAAAAAGACACAGAGTCTTGAAAACCAGAGGCAAGTCGAAGCCTGTGACGGACCAGGCTTGTGTTGCGATTGTGTTGATAGAATTCGGCAAACACTGGTTAAAGTGACAGACGAAGTCTACGGGGATATTAAAATTTGAGGACGCCACCCCAGCCAATCCGCTCTTGGACATTTCATAACTGGAGGAGCTTACCCAGCTTGACTGTATCTCCCAATCGTTACTGCAGTCAATCAAGGAAAACCGCTGAAAAGCAAGCTTTATAACGCAACTCGCGACCCGGCCGCCATCCGGTCCCCCAATCCACTTCTTCCCGCAATGGGTGACGACGAGCTAAGCCCGCTCACCCGGCAAAGAGGGTGCACGAGTTCACCAAAAACGAGCTTCTTCCCCGGCAGGGGCTCCCTACCCAGGATTCCCTCCCTTACCCAGCAGCCCCTGCAGGTCGCCCCGCGCCCACCCCGCCAGCCCTCATCCCAGCACAAAACCCGCCCAGTTCACTGGCCTTCCTTCCTTCCCTGCCTCCGGGAGACACCTGTCTTCGGGAGACACCCCCGCCCCTAAGGCCCGCAGGCGTCACACGCACTTTCCGGTTTATGCTCACACAGCGCCCTCCGCTCTTAGGCCCCTGAAAAAGCCTGCCAGGAAATCAGAGTCTACATGACCGCGTCTGGCTACTCGGACGCCAGGGCACAGCTGTGGCATGAATTTGTATGTTGTGCTCAACATTCTGAATCCCTTACCTTGTTTTCCTCATGTTGTCCGAGGTCTTGGCTTAAAGCTTCGCTCGGGACACCCGAGCTGAACCACGGGCTGAGGCGGGCGACCAAAGGGATGTGAGGGGCTGAGATTCCCGGATGTTATCGCGAGAGGAGCCGCACAGGAGCGCGGGAAGGAGGGGGCCACGCCCACTGCAGGCTGAGTAAGGGCACCTGGTGAAGGGGAGGTTTCCAGAAACCGAGTGGGTGCTTATTGGACTGAGCCCCGTTTTTGGTTTTCAGCGTGCTACTCCACTTATCAAAGTGAGACCCGCTCACGGTCTTTCCCCTCACCCACAAGCCAACAGGTTCCCCCTACCGTTCTCCTGACCCTCTGATCTTTGCTCATCCCAATACCAGCCACAGCGGTGGTCTTTTTATATTCACCCTACCTGGCCCTGCCCTGCCCTAGGGTCATGCACGTGATGCGCATTTCAGCCAGAGAGAGAGTCAAGTTATTTAATAACAGGCACTGGCTCTGAACAAGTAGATACACCGCGAGCCGGGCTTCAGACCAAGAGCCAGACTGGGGCTGAGACCATCGCCATGAGCAGGGATGTTCCTGCGGGCTCAGATCCCCTGGTCTCCTCTCACCACCTCCTGCAGGTAGATGTGGTTTTCATTCTGTCATGCACCTGCTTGTGCTTACTCTGGGCAGAAACGTGGCAAGTGACTCTTCCTTGGGCCAGCCAGGGCTTCTGCCAGGATACCGGGGCTGCTGGCGGAAACTCTGCTGGAGGTCAGGGTTCCAAGGTCACCCGGCACCACAAGGCACAGCCTCAACTCATCCCGTGAATGCTATTCCTGGGCTGAGGTGGTCAGTCTGGGGGAACAGCGGTCATGGATGCTGACGTTAGGACTCAGCTCATGCCTTCACACCATTGTTCAAATGCCGTGTAACTTTGGGCCAGCAATGTCTATCTCTAAGCTTCGGGTTCTACCCTGGAAAATGGGAAAAGTGCAGTCCTCGTGGATAAAGGACATGAGGAGCATTACGGAAGGTGAGTTTGCAGCAGCACGCACTCTGTGAAGGTATACCCGACACCAGTATCCTGGCCTTGAGAAGCCTGTTCCCGGTCACGCTCCAGCAGTGCTGCTTGTATGCAGACATGGAGCGAGTGGGACTTGGAGATTGTATCCTAGCATTCATGCTTGTGGGCTCATTATGTGCAAAGGCCTTGAGGTGGGAACATGCCTGGCATGTTCCAGGAACAACAAGGAGGCCAGGGTAGCTGGTCTTGAGGGTGTGATGGGGTGTGGGGAAGGGGATGTCTGAGACGACAGGGACTGTAATGGAAATCCTCCTCAGAAGGTTCATTTGAGCTGACCAAGGTACAGCAACAAGGCTCCAGACTTGTGAAGACATGGGGCAGGAGAGATCCTCAGAGGGAGCAGCAAGTGCAAAGACCCTGGGCCAGAGGACAGCTAGAGTGCCAAACACTTGCAAAGTGTGCAGGTGACTGGAGAGAAGTGCATCAGAGAAGAAGAGGAAGAGGGGCAGCAGGCAAGTGTTGTTGGTTAGTCTGGACTTTTGACCAAGTGCAATCGGAAGCCAGGGGTCTTTTGGCAGCCAGAGAAAGGATGTGGTTTGTGATGTTTAGTGATTCCCTGGTGACTGAGAGGGAGGAAAAGAAGTAGGATGGACCCTGGGTCTCTGGGCAGTGGGTGAGTGATCCCGAGGAGGCACTGATGGGTGAGATGGACGTCAGGGCAGCAAGGGGATACAGCCTGGAGATTAAATTTGGAGGATATGTTCCCATATTTTTTCCGAAATAGCCCCGCATAAAGTCCAGGAAAGCATACAGGAATTAACAGTGACTATTTTTAACCCCCAGATCCTGGGACAGCATTTCTGAAGTAAGTGCTTTCCAAACCACTGATGCCTGCAGAGGAGAGAGGGAGAGAGGGTGCAGCCAGACCTGAGCCCAGTCACCAGCTGGTGCTTTCTCATGTTTTACAGAGAGTTTGACTGACGGTAGGATGACAGATCTTAATGTTGAATTAATACAAGTCACCTCAGTAAACAGCACAAAGGAAAGGAACGTGATTAATGAACATAATCTCAGCCTCAAAGATTGGTCAGGCACTGTCAGATAACCCCAGATACACAATTCTGAAATCCGAGATGGAGAGGAGGAAAGGAAGGGACCATGACAGATATTTTAGGAAATAATCCCCATCAACTCCACAAGTTCTTCATAGGACATGAATCTGAACACGGGGTGTGTGTGGGTTAGAACTTTAATCACTGCTCCCCTTCCTGACACTCTCACATCCACTTAACTGGTTCTCAGAGTCATTATTGTCAGTGTTCCATTCGCTAGCTCATTATGCCCTGGTTGGTATTATTTCACCCTCTCACTGGTGTCTACGGGGTTTTCAGGACAACGATTTTCTAACTCACATGTCTCCTCAGAATCCAAATTCCAAACCATGTAACCAGGAGATGCTCTGTTTTAAAAATGAAATAATTACTCATTCAAAGTTCCTCTTCAAGACATAACAAAAAATTGGGGAGAATTATTGTCAACTCCTTGTCCCTGTAGCACTACTTTTTACAACAACATTTCCACATATACACAGTACTTTTCTGCCTAAAACTTACCCTGACTGGTACATTTCTTCAAATCCTCATCTTGCTGCGGGGCCCATGATCCTAATTTTCACTTCCAGAAAACAGCTTCTGTCTTACACAGTGAGTGAGGCTGGTGAACCAGGTCCTCATTCACCTACACGTAGTAAGGGCATGGCTACAACTCCTTTCTGAAACATGCTGGCGGAAACTATGCAAATAAAGCTACACCTGCAAATAAAGCATCCTTATTACTCTGAGAGTACAGACACTGAGCAACCTGAGCTATAAAACAGAAGTTGACTCTTGCATGAAAAGAATCGCAAAGTCGGTGAGAAATACTAATTTTAACATCTGATGAATGAGGATAGATGAGAAATGACAGGTAGGTGACACATGGTAGATAAAACTGAGGACAGATATAGATAAATAGGTGCCAGATGCCAGACTAATTGCTAGGTAGTAAAAGAGGATATATACACAGATACATAGCAGACAGACAGACGGAGAGAGAGAGGCAGGCAGCAAGCATATTTCTAGAGAGGGCATTTGGTTGAACTGTGAAATGGACTGTGAAGTCCCCCACCGGGTTGTCTTTCTCTCTGCGTGGGAGCTGACTTCCTACAGGGGGCATCCTTGCAAATCCATCACCCTTTGGGACTGAGCCCTGGACATTTAAGCCCATGCTCCCCAGGCCCTTTCCTTGAACTACCTTGTCTCCCTTGGTAAAGTAGTAAGACACAATTTAATGGAACTCCTCTTAGTTAATCCTCCTCCCCAGCTTCCGCAACACAGGAAGGAACCTGGCTTCTTGTACCATCCCAAGGCATGACTTACCTACTTCTGGCACTCTACAGGCCCAGCCCTCACAAGGACTGGTAATGCCCAGGCAGCCAATTGTAATGCCCAAAACAAAGTAGAAATAACACATGGACAAATACTGTTAATGATCTTTATTTACATTTTTCAAGGAACAAACAACATACACACAAACACAGCAGATGCTCTTGCTTTAACTTTCCACTTCATACCATGCTTTGGATGACTCCATGACTGAATACCTCATCACAGGGACATGCAGCACCTGTTTCCTGTGCAGGAAGTAATGTGTGCTTGAAAACACATATTTGCCTCAAAAAGCTTCTCATATGCACTACTGGTATTTGAAGTACAATCGATGGTCCATCCTATGTATGTCTCACTGCGGGAGGTCCCCTGAACACAACAAACATTTTCACTGAATATCACTGAAGAGTATTAAATAACGGTCGAAGGCCCAAACCTGGAAAATGGGTCACTTTCTCTATTGGGATCTCTCTAATTTTACCCAGCCCTTTGTTCAACACATCCCACCACAAGCCCATTATAATGGCAGTGATCTCAGCATAGCCTGGTGTGGAATAAAGAAATATATGACGGTTGCTATCAATAAAGGGAAGTGGTGGCTGAGCAGCCTCAGCCATGGAATTCCAATGCTTGATTATCAAGTGGCAGTATTTTTCCAACAAGTAATTTTATTGGGTATTCTGGCAATGCATTCTCACATCTGTCCATAAGGTATGAGCAAGTTAAAAAGAAAAGAAAAAAGGAAAAAGATAATTGGGGGGGGGGATGCTGGCAAAGCATTCTCAAGTTTGTTCACCAGGCAGCAACATTTTCCCAACTAATCATTTTCCTGGGGACGCTGGCAATGTATTCTTACAGTTCTTCAACAGAGGGTAGCATTTTCCCACTAAGTGATTTTATTGGAGATGCTAGGATAAATTCTTACATTTGTCCAAACTTTGGCAGCTTTTTTCCCTAGAATTATCTCTTTGGGATTGTTGGCTATGCCTTCTCATGTTCAAATACCAGGTGGCAGCCTTTTCTCCCCAAATGACATTATTGGACATACTTGCACTGCATTCTCATGATTTCCCAAAGTTGCCAGAAAATTTCTTACAAATGATTGTTTTGGGGATTCCGGCAATGCATTCTCTTGCTTGAACACCAGGTGAGAGCATTTTTTCACCAAATGACTTTACTGGGAAACCTGGCGATATATTCTGATGCTTGTCAAACAGACGGCAACATGATCTCACAAGTGTTTTCTTTGGTATGCTAGCAATTCATTCTTACCTTTGTTCAACAGCTGGCAGCAATTTCCCACCAAAAGGTTTTATTAGGGGTGCTGGCAATGCAGTCTCATGTTTGTGGAACACATGGCAGCATTTTTCCCAAAAATGACTTTCTGAGGATGTGTCATTGCACTCCCAAGCTTCTCTACCACATGGCAGCATTTTGCAACAAATGATTTTATTGGAGATGGTGGCAATTCATTCATACGTTTGTCTAGCAGGTGGGGCCTTTTCCCACCAAATGATTTTATTTGGGATGCTGGTTATGCATTCATACGTTTCGTCAGCAGTTCCAGCATTTTACCACCAAATAATTTTATTAGGGATGCTAACAAAACATTCTCACTCTGTCCACCAGTTGGATGCATTTTTCAGTCAAGTAATTTTATTGTGTGTGCCAGAAAGGCATTCTCACTCTTCTCCACCTGCTGCCAGCAATTGTCAACCACAAAGTTTTTTATGGAATCCTAGCGGTGAATTTTGATGCTTGTCCTACAGGTGAAAGCATTTTTTTTTTTTTTTTTCCACTTTAGGATTTTATTACAAATTTGGCAATGCATTATCATGGATTTCCACCAGATGGCAGTATAACCTGACAAGTGATTTTATTGGGATGCTGACAATGCATTCTCAGACAGGTGCCAGCATTTTTCCAACAAATGAGTTTATTGCGGATTCAGACCATCTGTTGTCATGCTTATCTAAAAGTTGGCAGTATTTCCTTACAAATGATGATTTTGGGGATGCTGGACATGCGTTCTTGTTCTTGAACGGCAGGTGGCAGTGTTTTCCCGCAAATGCTTTTATTGTGGATGCTGACAATGAATTTGCACGCCTGTCCTGAGGTGGCAGTATATTTCTATCAAATGATTTTATGAGCAATGCTGGCAATGCATTTTATATTTGTCCAACAAGTGGCAGCATTATTCCACCAAAGGATTTTAATGGTGTTTCTGGCAGTGCATTCTCAGTTTGTCCATTAGTGGGCAGGATATTTTCCACCAAACAATTCTATGGCAATACTGGCACTGCTTTCTCACTTTTGTCCCATAGGTGGCATAATTTTGCACCCGTTATTATTTTGGTGTTGCTGGCAATGCATTACCAGGCTCGAACACCAGGTGGCAGCATTTGTCCACCGAAATATTTTATTGCGGCTGCTAGGACTACAATCTCAAGCTACACCACCAGGTGACAGCATTTTCTTACCAAATGATTTTATTGGGGTTGCTCCCGATGCATTCCCACGATTGTCCCCCAGGGGCAGCATTATTCCACAAAGTCCTTTATTGACTATTCCAGCAACAGATGCTCAACCTTGGAGAACAGGTGGCGCCCTTTTCCCAACATGTTATGTAATGGGGGATGCTGGCAATGCATTCTCACTTTTCTCCAACAGGTGGAAGCACTTCTTTTGTTGAGGATGCTGGCAGTGCATACTTATGCTGGTCCACAACATAACAACCTTTTTTTTCACAAAAGATTTTCATTGAGATTCCTCCAACTTATTTTCACCCTTGTCCATCATATGGCAGCATGCTCTCACAAGTGATTTCATTTTGCAAGCTTAGAATGCATTTCTAGGAGGTAGGATTTTTCAACCAAGTTATTTTATGGGGTATGCTGGCAATCTAGTCTCACGTTTGTCCGCCTATTGGCAGCTATTTTCCCCTAAAGTGATTTGGGGGGGGGGGGGGATGTTGGCTCTGAGTTCTCACACTTCAATATCGGGTGGCAGAATTTTTACCCCAAATGACTATTGGGGCTCCTGGCTAGGCATTCACATGCTTGTCCTGAAGATAGCAGCAGGATCTTCTAAATGATTATACTGGGGATGCTGGCAATACATTCTCACGTTTGTCTACCAGTGAGCAGCATTAGTCAACAAAAGGACTCTATCTGGGATGCTGGCAATGCATTCTCACCAGGGGGCAGCGTTTTGCCACCAAAATTTTATTGGGGGTGCTGACAATGCATTGTAGCGCATCTCCACAGATGGCAGCAAGATCTCACACGTGATTTTTATTGGGGATGCTGGCAATGGTTTCTCACGCTCGTCCACCAGATGGAACCATGGTATCACAAGTGATTTAATACGGGATGCTGAGAATGCATTCTTAGATTTGTCCAATTGGAGGCCGAACTTTTCCACCGTGTGCTTTTATTGTGTATGCAGGCAATACAGTCTCACGTTTAGCCAAACGTAGAGAGCAATTTTCCCCTAAAATAATTTTTGGGGAATGTTGGCTATGCATTCCCACACTCAAAACATAGGGTGGCAGCATTTGCCCGCCCTCGTCCCCCAATAATTATATTGGGATTCCTGGCAATGCATTCACAGTCTTGTCCAGCAGATGGTAGCATGATCTCACTGGTGATTTTATTAACGTTGCTGGCAATGCATTGTTACCTTTGTCCAACATGTGGCAGCATTTCTCCTCAAATGGACATAATTGTAGGTTTTGGCAATGCATTTTCTAGTTTGTCACCAAGTGGCAGCATTATTTCCAAAAATGATTGTTTGGAGGATGTTGGCATTGCATCCCCAAGCTTCTCCACAACATAGCAGCATTCTTCCAACCAATGAATGCATTGGGGATCGGGGTAAATAATTCATACGTCTGTCTAGCATTAGCTGCGTGTTATAACCAAATGATTTCTTTGGAGGTGCAGGTAATGCTTTCTCAAGTCTAACCAAAAGGTCGCATAATATTTTCAAGTGTGTGTTTTTGTTTTTTGTTTGTTTGTTTGTTTGTTTGTTTGTTTTGGAGGCTTGCAGTGCATTCTCACCCTTGTCCATCAGGTGGCAGCATTTTTCAACCAAATGATTTTATTGGGTGTGCTGGCAAAATATTGCCACATGTTTTCAATGGCTGGCAGCATTTTTACACACAAATGATTTATTTTTTTCTTCACAATGCTGGCAATGCATTCTGATGCTCGATCCAAAGTAGCAGCATTTCCCCACTAAGTGATTTTATTGGGGATGCTGGCAATGCATTCTCATGCTTGTCCACAAGGTAATGGCATTTTTCCAGAGATGATTTTATTTTATTTTCTATTTATTTTCATTTTTTTAAGTTCCTTTATCTTTATTGTTGAGAATAATACAGATGTCCCCATTTTTATCCCCACTGACCCCTTCCACCCTACATCCATCCCACCCCAGGCTTTCCCCATACCAATGTCTGTGTCCATGGGTTATGCTTATAAACATATAAGTTCTTTCATTAATCTCTCCCCACCCATACCCCCCTCCCCGCGTTCCCTCTGAGATCCCTCAGTTTTTTCCATGCTTCTATGTCTCTGGATCCACTTTGTTCATCAGTTTATTTTGTTTATTATATTCCACATATAAGTGAGATCATGTGGTACTTGTCCTTCTCTGGCTTATTTCACTTAGGATAATACTTTCTAGTTCCCTCCATGCTGTGCCAAAGGATAAAAGATCCTTCCTCTTTACAGCTGCATAGTATTCCATGGTATAAATGTGCTTCTTATGCACTCACCTACTGATGGGCACTTGGGCTGTTTCCAGATCTTAGCTATTCTCAGTTGCACTGCTATGAAAGTAGGGGTGCATAAGTTCTTTGTGACTGGTGTTTTGGGTTCCTAGAAGTGGGATCACTGGGTCAATTTTTAATCTTTTGAGGAAACTCCATTCTGCTTTCCATAGTGGCGGCACCATTCTGCATTCCCACCAGCAGTTTACTACAGTGCCCTTTTCACAACACCCTCACCAGCACTAGTAGTTTGTTGATTTGTTATGGTAGCCATTCTGACAGCTGTGAAGTGATACCTCAGTGTGGTTTCAATTTGCATCTCTCTGATGATTAGCGACATTGAGCGTTTTTTCATCTGTTGCTTAGTCATTTGTGTGTCCTCTTTGGAGAAGTGTCTATTTAGGTCCTTTGACCATTTTTGGTCCTTTGCATTGTTTGTCTTCCTTAAGTTGTGTGAGTTCCTTATATATTTGGGGTATTAACCCTTTATCAGGTGTGTCATCGGCAAACATGTTCTCCCATACAGTGGGCTCCCTTTTCGTTTTGTTGATGGTTTCTTTTGCTGTTCAGAAGCTCTTTATTTTGATGCAATCCCATTTGTTTATTTTCTCCTTAGTTTTTCTTGCCCGAGGAGATGTATCAGCAAACATAGTGCTACCAGAGATGTGAGATTTTGCTGCCTGTTTTCCTCTAGGATTTTTATGGTTTCATGTCTTATATTGAAATCTTTTATCCATTTTGGATTTACTTTTGTGTACGGTGTAAGTTGGTGGTCTAGTTTCATTTCTTTGCATGTACCTGTCCAATTTTCCCAACACCATTTATTGAAAAGACTTTCTTACTCCATTATATGTTCCTGCCCCCTTTATCAAATATTAATTGACCATAGTGGCATGGGTCAATTTCTGGGTTCTCTGTTCTGTTCCACTGATCGATATGTGTGTTCTTGTGTCACTACCAGGCTGTTTTGATTACAGCGGCTTTGTAGTATAACTTGCTATCTGATATTGTGATCTCTCCAACTCTGTTCTTCCCTCTCAAGGTTGCCGTGGCTATTCGGGGTGTTTTTTGGTTCCATATACACTTTAGAAGTGTTTGTTCTAGATCTGTGAAATATGCTGTTGGTATTTGAATAGGAATTGCACTGAATTTATAGATTGTTTGGGTAATATGGACATTTTAATGATGTTAATTCTTCCAGTCCATGAACATGGTATATTTTCCCATTTGTTGATATCTTCCTCTATTTCTGTTTTCAGTGTCCTGTACTTTTCCAAGTAAAGGTCTTTTACATCTTTGCCTAAGGTTATTCTTAGGTATCTTATTTTTTAGTTGCAATGGTAACTGGGATTGCTTATTTAGTTTCTCTCTCTGAGAGTTCATTATTGATGTATAAAAATGTCATTGGTGTCTAGGTGTTTATTTTGTATCCTCCTGCCTTGCTGAATTCATTTATTAAATGTAGTAGGTTTTTGGTGGAGCCTTTTGGGTTCTGTATGTACAATATCCTGTCATCTGCAAATAATGACAGTTTTGTTTCCTCCTTTCCAATTTGGAAGCCTTTTATGTTTTCTTGTCTCATCACTGTGGCTAGGACTTCCGGTGCTATGTTGAATAAGAGTGGTGAAATTGGACACCCCTGTCTTGTTCCTGTTCTTAAGGGGAAATGGTTTTAATTTTTGCCCATTGAGTAAGATGTTGGCTATGGTTCGCTACATATGGCCTTTATCATGTTGATGTATGATCCCTGTAATCCCACTTTGCTGAGAGTTTTTATCAAAAATGGGTGTTGGATTTTATCGAAGGCTTTTTCTGCATCTATTGATATGATCATGTGATTTTTGTCTTTCAATTTGTTTCTGTAATGTATCACGTTTATTCACTTGTGAATATTGTACCAGCCTTGCATCCCTGGAATAAGTGCCATTTGGTCATGGTGTGTGGTCTTCTTAATGTATTGCTGCATCCGATTTTCTAATATTTTATTGAGGATTTTAGCATGTATGTTCATCAGGGATTTGGGCCTGTAATACTCTCTCTTTCTAGTGCCTTTATCTGGTTTTGGAATTAGGCTAATGCTGGCCTTATAAAAAGAATTTGGATATGTTCTTTCCTCTTGGATTTTTTTTGAAATAGTCTGAGGAGAATAGGTGTTCATTTTTCCTTGAATATTTTAAAAGCCTCCTCTGTGAAGCCATCCAGGCAGGGCTTTTGTGTGCTTGGAGCCCTTTGATTACTGCTTCAACTTCATCAGCAGTTATCCACCTATTTAGACTTTCTGACCCTCCCTGATACCAGTTCCGGGCATGGGGCTTCCCGCGGACTGTCTGGCCGCAGGGGGCAGGAGGCACAGTTGCGGGCAAAGGGAGGGGCGGAACAGACTGGAATCTCCCCTCCCTGCTTTGAGTAGATGAGGGGCTGCCCCGAATGAGGGGAACAGCAAACCCAGCATCGCTGGTGCGTGTGCCTTTCCCCAAGGTGGCGACCAAACGCCTGGGGCTAGCCTCCCCCCTTGAAGCCAAGAGTGTGCCTGAAGTATCCCCAGAAAGACAATAGCGCCACACAGCGTGCCACCCGGCTTGGCCGTGGTCGCGGGCTGCCTCCTCCTGCTTCCTGGCAACTGCTCATCCCCGGGTCAGTGCCACATGGCGGGTCCGTCTGGGTCAGGAGACAGCGGGCCTCCCCAGACCCTTTAGGTTATCAGTGTACCGAGAAGGGCCCTTCAGGTGACCACGCGGGCTTGCGGGCGCCGGGGCGGTGTGGGCCATGGGGACCATGGAGGCCGGCGCAGGTGGGATGGCCAGGCGACCTCCATCCTACGGGCTAAGGCTGTGCAGAATCTGGAGCCCTGGAGGCCGGGGCGCAGGCATTGCGGGGGGCGGAGCTGCTACTGGACAGGGCCCGTGTCACGCAGGTGGCGGTAGCGGCGGCTGGGGGCAAAATGTGGGCGGCGGAGGAGGCGGAGACCCAGGTAGAAGCCGCGGAGAAGCCTGAGGAGCAGCAGCAAGCAGACCCAGGGCCACTGGGACCGCAGCCCCGCCCGCACTGGAGGCGCTGCAGGCCCCTCAGCTCCAGCTGAGCGCTGGGAGTGGCCGAGCCAGCAGGACCTACATTCAGGTGAAGCGCAGGACCGCTCAGCGTACCAAGCCCATTCTCGAGCGCAGAAGGGCCATCATCCAGTGCATCCCCAACTTCTGGGCCAAAGCTGCATCCTTGCCCATGCCCTTCTGGCCTGACTGCTGACAAGGACGACAGGCAGTAAGTGGAGGAGGGGCTTGGGCAGGACAAGGGGAGGAGGGCAGAGGAAAGGGCCTACTATCGCTAGCGACCCAGGCCTGGGCAAATGTGAGGGCCTGGAGCTCCTCAAGCGGGGGCCAGGTGCACTTCCCACCGTGCCCTGCCTCTTCCTCTGGATGTTTTGCTCCTGCTTCTGACTCAGGCTCACCCTCGGCCACCGCCTCCACTACCTTCATGACATCCTCCCCCTCCAGGGCAAACTGCTCCCCACCTACTAATTCCTGTTCAGTCAATTCCTCCCCTTCCCACTGTCCCTCCCTGCCCGACCCTTGCAGAACCTCCACCAACCGCTCTGGGTTCACCACCTCCTCCTGCCTCCCCACCTCCAGGTCCAGAAAGACCTCCTCCACAGCCAAAAGCGTGTCATACCCTGCCACCATCTCACCGCCTGCACGACGCCCTCCCCCTGCACGACATCCTGCTCCAGTGCCACCAACGCCCCCTGCACGCCCTCCTCCTCGTCTTCCCGGGGCTCCGCGCCCTCTGCCCACTGCTGCAGGGCTCTCTGGTCGTCCCGCACAATCTGCTCTTCAGCCTGCACGCCCTCCTCCCTCCCCAACTCAGGGTGGGGACAAACGTCCTCGCCGGCCGCCAACCTCTGGTCCGCAGTCACAAACACCACCCCCTGCGTGGGGTCCACCATCTCCAGCCCCAGCTCTACCCCCTGCCCAGCACCGCCTCTGCCCTTACCTCCTGGGCCTCATCACCTTCCTGCACCAACGGAACGTAAAGGCGTTCCGGCCCATCCCATTTACCCCGTTATGGGTGGAGGAAACGGCCGTGGTGCACTGGCAGGCCAGAGGAGCCCCAGCACCTGAAGGCCCCCTGCGCCGCTAGGACAAGGCAAGCGGCCTGAGGAGCCCCGCTGTCTCTGAAACACAGCCTGACGCCCGGTTGCGCGCTGGACCGGAGCCGGGCGGTGTCACGAAGTAGGCGGTGCTAGCGCGGGGACGCAGAGCCTGCGGAGTCCACTGTGCACGCCGTCTGCAGGTCCGGAGAGGGGCCCTTGCTGTGCTGAGTGCCAGCATACTGGGGCTACGCACAGGGGCTTGTGACCCGGGCAGGTAGTAGGGAAGTCCGTCCTGGACACGCCCTTCGCCCCCTCCCGGCTGGTGGGCGCTGAAACAGCCGGCGACAACAGGCAGAGCCCGGCCCCTTCCTCGGCCGACCTGGTGTACGGGCCTGGCAACTGGAGCCAAACATTGCTGAGCATGCCCACCTTCTGGCCTCGCACCTGCCCCCTCTCAAGGGGCTCGCTGCCTGCCGGGCTCCTCCTCAACGCTAATCACATTTCCCACTTCACAATCCGTTTTCCGTACCACTTTCCCGCTGATGCTCAGTGACCCCTGGTAAAACCACCGCGACAAACGCCCCGCGCGGTAGAGGCTATCCCCGCATATGGCATATCTGAGATCGAAGCTACAGGCAAAGGGAAGGCCTGTGCCTGCAGGGGACTGGAGCCTCCACTCTGGCAGAGCTGAATGCTCAGCGGAATAGGGCTCATTCTGTCTCTGAATCAGCCAGTTTCCGTCCGTTTCCCACTGCCCTTGTTCGGTCTTTTCCTCATTCCAGCCCTCTCGCCCATCCACTCCTTGGGTCTCGGTGACCAGTAAGAAGGAAGGCTTGATACTGCTCAAGCATTACTTGGTTGCCAAAGAAGGACTTGGTCCCAAAGAGCCCAGTAAAGAAACAGTCGTGTTCACAGGAGGCCATTTCCATGTGAGGAAAGGTGAAAGGACCACAAATGGGCAAGGTGTACTGACTGTGGACATCATGGTCCAGAGACTGCCCAACACAACTTCAAGTACATGCCTGTGCCTCTGTGTGTGGGCTCATTGGGAGGGGGGTGAGTGCCCACCTGCAGGGGTGTCTTTTTGTGGGGGCTGGGGAGCGCTCAGATTCTTAATGTTGCCTTCATTGTTTACCCTTGCAGCAGGGGATTCTTTCCCAAATGAACCTAATAATACTCACTGTCTTCCCGCAGGCCTTGGCTCCCTTCCCCGCAGCCCCTACATGCATCTTATTCCCCCGCTTGCCAAATGTGATTCGGAACCCTGGGCCTCAGAGACTGATTCTCTCCCCAAAATACAATGCACCGCACTTCCAGAGAGGGCATTTGGTCCAGCTGTGAATGGAAGATCGTTTCCCTCCTGGTTGCCTGTCGTCAGCGTGTGAGCCGACTCCCCGCAGGGACGGTACTATCAAATCTTCATCATCCTTTAGGACCGAGCACTGGACATTGAGGCCCTTGCTTCCAAGGCCCTTTCCTTGAACTACCTTATCTCCCTCAGTAAAACGGGAAGGCCCCATGCAGTGGACTTTCTTGTAGTTCCTCCTCCCTCGCCTGCACCACTAGGGAAGAATTCTGCCTTCTGATGCCATCCCAAATCAAAACTCACACTTCTGCAACTGTACAGGCCCAGCCCTCACAGGGACTAGTAATTCCCAGGCAGCCAATTGTAAAGCCCAGAACATTGTACAAACAATACACACGCACACACGATGGATGCTCCTGATTTGTGTATGCCAAGGAGCAAACAACACACAAACACAGCTGATGCTCTTGACTTATCCTTCCATCTCTTCCGTGCTCTGGATCTCTCTGTATCTGGATGCCTGCCACAGGGACATTCTGCACCGGTTCCCTGTGCAGGAAAACAATGTTTGCTTGAAAACACTTTTTTTTTTTTTGGTGGGTATGTGGGGGAAAAAAACTGGCCTCATGTGCAGAATTCCTTGTCCTGGGTAAACAGGTCAGGAGAACCTGATCAGCAAACCTCATATTCATATTCACAGCACTCCCAGTATTTGTTTTGTTTTGATTTTCAGTCATGCAGGGGACATGGTCACTGCATGCAGCTGTGCAGCTGTAACAATCATGGAGAGCTTCCTGGAGAAAGTGGCAGTTCGATGAATCTTCTCAGTGAGAAAAAACAAGGTGAGAGAGGTAGAGTGAGGGCCAGACACACACATGATATTTTAACATTTGCGTGTATTGTAAGTGTCTCTTCCAAATGTGCAGAATTCCTTGTCCCAGGTAATTATGTCAGGAGGACCATGACCGCTGGGTGTGTGTCTATAGTGAGCACATTGCCAGGGTATGAAGCTCAATTAATGAAAGTTTCAAGTGTTCCCATTCTTCAGCTGCAACAATGTTAACGCAGAGGAAGTACTCCTTCCTCTTCCCAGATAAATCTACATTCTTAAGAATCTCAAACTGCTAAACATGGCAACACCTTTGATTAAGATGTGCACTCTGGGAAATTGGTTCTGTTTTCCCTATTTTATTTATCACACAATTCCTAGTCTTTCTCTTCAGTATTAGTATGGATTACTTTCAGGAGGTTGGCATACTGGTCAGGCAACCTTATTCTTTACATAGTAATTCCCTGACATGTGAAATATCCACCATACATACTTACGACAACAGTACTGACTGTATTTCCAGTGTTGTACTTTGTACTTTACATTCCCTTCTGGATCGAAACGTATTAGCTTGCTCTTTCATCTTTTCATTTTCACTCATGTATGTTTCCATCTGATTTGCTAGATTTTAAATTCCTTACACGTTTATGTTCCAGGATCTAAATTTTCCCCGAATTTCACACACGCTGTTCCTTTAGCAATACTTTGACGAAACCACAAAATTTTGTGTTGACTTTGTAAATTCAGTTTGGAAGACCTGTTCGTAAATATTTACGCACTCAACACTCCTAGAAGTGAGTTTTAAAAAAGTATTCCTCTTCATAAACTTCACCCGAATTCACTGAAAATACCTAACCATTCAAGATAACTTGAAATCCTGAGAGCAATTAAACCCTTTGTGGTACATAAATTTTAAAATATTTGAATCAGGAGCACCAGTAGTTCTAAAATTAAGCACACTTTTCCAGTGCAGGGGCACTAGTTTTCATTTCTTTGAGATATCTACGCAGGACAGTTAACTGGTTCAGTTTAAGTGGAAAACCTTAGTTCAATCCCATTATTCCTGATTCAGACATGTGCTGCTTCCATTTCAATAAGCAAAAGGATGCTTAATTTTATTTTTATTTTTCAAAAACATATCTGTATTGACTTCAGAGGGAGGGAGGGAGGGAGGGAGGGAGGGAGAGGGAGAGAGAGAGAAACATCAATGATGAGAGAGTCATTGATCGGCTGCCTCCTGCACGCCGCCCTCTAGGCACTGAGCCCCCACATTCCCTGTCATGTGACCTGACAGGGAATACAACCAGGATATCCTGGATCATAGGTTGATGCTCAAGCGCTGAGACACAGCGGCCAGGCAAGGATGCTTAATTTTAGATTTCTTCAAACTTTTATATCATCCCATATGAAACTTTTCTTCCTACTGAAACGATTACTCTATAGGATAAAGGCATACAAAATGTCACAGGAAATGGCTGAACATTACTTTTGCAGCCTTGTTAGAGGCTTCTCAAACTGTTTTCACATTTCTGTTTTCAAAGGGGAATATGTAAATTTGTTTAGCCAACCTAACTGGCAAACAGGACAGCAAGCTGCTATAAAGAAATAACGTATTGCTTCATCCTGTATGCATTAATGTTCAAAGACCCGGCGGGGAGGAATTCAGGTCCACTCTGTATTTCACGCTCCAACAAATTGCTCTAATGATAAAGTCTGCGGTACAAACAAACAGGAAAGCGCATTTTCTGGGAATTTTACTCGGAAAACCTTAACAATACAGACTTAAATTTGAACAGTTCAATTCTATTATTCCAATTAAAAATACACTTATGAACCAACCTTGAGTAACTCAAATTCTTCACCTTATCCAGAAGATTCACAGATGGGCACTGAATACCTGCCTCTTTCCCAAACAACCCTTTCTCTTTCAGTAATGCTCAAGTAACAGGAACATTTTCTTTACAAAGAAAATTAAATACAGGTCCTAGTACTATTTTAATATCTGTTTCAACTGCCTCTGTCAGATGGGCTTCCCCCACGGTGTCCAACAGAAGAAGCCCAATAACTTGAGATTCTCGTTGATTCACACCCTGTCCCACCGAGGGTGAACCTCTAGGCCTCGTCTAGCACCACGCTCACGACCACTTAGAGGGGCATCACTTCGGCGGCTTGAGTAATTTTCAGGCCCTCCATCATCACCACCTCGTCGTCTCCTGCTATAATAAGCATCACAGTGACTGTTTCCACTGTAAGTCAGAGGGGCCCCTCGTGCCGGCGGCGCTCCGTGTGAACCTCCTGGAAAGTCAATGACCAAATAACAAAATCTGAACCACATTACACAGATCTCTTAAATCATTATGACTCCAGTAGACCATTAAATACTTGGAAATCACTTGCTTTTATCTCCCCGTGCTGAAACGATAAGAACTATGCTGAGGAAGACTAGGGATCTTATATTTATTTAAAATAAATTTTAAGAGTTGCATTTTAGCTTAAATATTTGAATTTCAATAAATAGTCATGCACACTTTCAGAAAATGGGCTGAATTTCTGACTTTCATGTTGTTCCTAGGCTTTATACTCTTGCATGCACCTTCTGATTTAACAACGTTACAGTACATTTTCCATGTAAGGAAAAAGGTGAGTCTGACCCCTTCCCGCAGAAAGCGATGTATTGTTTTAAGTGATCCACTAAGAAAATAACTCAGCCCAGCCGGGCGTGGCCCAGTGGCTGAGCACCGACCTAGGAACCAGGACATTGCGGTTTGATTCCCAGCCAGGGCACATGCCCAGGTTGCGGGCTCCATCCTCAGTCGGCGGTGTGCAGCAGGCAGCTGATCAATGACTCTCTCGTCACTGATGTGTCTGTCTCTCTCCCTCTCCCTGCCTCTCTCTGAAGTCAGTAAAGATATATTTGAGAAAAGGAAAAAAAAAAAGAAAATAACTCAAAAGACCTCCAAACTAATCAAAAGGGCATACTACATACAGATTTCCCTATGTTCGATGGAAGTAAAATTAGAGTAAAGCACAGCCTGGCTTATTAATCTAATTCTCTGACTGACACACCGTAACTGGACTCTTACCATGACTCTTATATGAATCTCTGTAAGAGCCTCCACTTGGATGTTCAGAATAACCTCTGTCACGACTCCTGCCATAGCCATCAGAGGGACCGCTAAATTTAAAAGACACAGTATTAACAATGTCCAAGTTGACAACTGCCATGCACTATTTGATAAAAAGAGAAATTTTTATAATACCTGTAGCTCCTATACGAATGCTCATCTCGAGAACCTGAGAGGCCATAATCACGGTACACGCAGTCTCTAGGAGGTGGGCCATGCTTGCTGTCTCGGGAACGCGGATCATCTCTCCTTGAATAACTTAGGGAGAGAATGCAGAAATATTTTTTTAATGCACCTTCTAACATCCAGGATACATACACGTCTGAGGACAAAACAAGGGCAAAAATTTAAATGGACAAAAGTCTTTAACACACATTTCTCCACAGAAGAAAGACAAACAGCCAACAAGCTCATAAAAAGATGGCCAATATAACTCACTGGTCATTAGGGAAAGGCAAACCAAAACCAAAGTGAGATATTACTTTACTCCTAAGTAGGCTATAATGTTTGAAAAGGGAACTATCAAGGGTTCCTGTGGATCTGGAGAAACTGGGATCCTTGTGCCCTGAGAACAGAAATGTGAAATGGTTCAGCTGCTGTGGGAAGTATTGGAGCTTCCTTCAAAAACATTAAATGCTGAATTACAAGATGACTCAGAAATTCCCCTCCGATTTAAACACCCCAAATAATTGGTTGGATACGTGTGCTGAAATAGTTGCACTTGAAGTGGACATGAATAGTTGTACATGAAACAGTTGTACATAAATGCCCACAAACAGAACTGGTAAACAGTGTTAACTACAGCTACAATGAAGTTGTCATGTACTGAAACTGCGATGCACTCATTTGTGCCAGTGAAATTGTGATGCACCGACTACTGCCACCTGGATGACTCCTGGAAACACTTATGCTAACAGAAGACCACATTCGGTTTCCTTCCATTGGTATGATCTGTGCAGAACAGGTACAACAGAGCAGAGGTTGCTGTTTTGATAGAAGGTGGGTCAGGGAGAAAATGGTGGTGACAGCTTAAGGTGAAGAGTGTTCTGTTTAAGGGTAATAAAAATGTTTTGTAACTAGGTAGACATGGTGGTGGCAGCACCCTCTGAATACATAACCCTCTGAATAACTTTCCTTTTCAATATGTTGTTAGATTTTGGAGAGAGAGGAAAGCAGACGGATAGAGACACAGAAGCACAGATGAGAGAGAAACACTGACTGGCTGCCTCCTGAATGTCTCCTAGTAAGGATCCAGCTAGCTCCATACCTTGTCCTCTGTCCACACCACGAATCAAACCAGAGACCTCCTGGTTCTTGGGTGGATCCTCAACCGCCGAGCCACATCAGCGGGCCATAAATACTTACACTGATGCAACAAAAAGTATCAATTATAAGTTAAGAGTTCTTATATTTTATTTTCCTTTACCTGTAAGCAGCAGTGCAATCATCATCACTTGGTGGCATATAGTAACGTCTCCTGCAAGAGACTGGCTCTTTGCCTGGAACACCTTCATAATTCTCTTTGCCATGTGACACTGGTCCTTAAATTGAAAAATGCTTATGAGAGTGTATCAAAATTGAGTCTAATGCTTCAAAGGAAAACAAAAATTCAAATCACCAACTTCTTTCTTCGCTCCAAAACAAGTTTTAAATTGACTCTAAGATTCCATTTATGCTCATTTTTCCATGCTCTTTAAAACGTTACTTTCGACTGTTGTATCTTCGGACAGCTTACACCCTACCTATACATTTTGCCTAATATTTAAAATACCATCAGCATGCAAAACTTCCCAAAAGCCTAACAAGCTACAAGCAATTTTGAAGACTTCCACAGACATAATTAATTTAGGCCTACTTATGCTCTTTTAAATCTTACCTGTCAGCTTTTCTCCCAGTCTGTTCATCTTCGTCTGTTCCCTCTCTTGACTAGATTACTTAAAAGCCTCTTAATCTTCCCTTTACACTTCCTGCTTAACACGCTCTCCCTTGAAAACTAATAAACCTTTTCAATATTTAGGACTTGTATTACCACCACCCTGGAGAAGACCTTTCAATTGCTCCTCAAAAGCCACAACAGTAAGCCAAGTTACGATCATTTCCTTTCAAAATCTAGTATCCCACTTACCTTACAACTTGTATGCTCTACTTGCAACTACACTTAGGACTCAGCATATGTACACCATGCTCTCGTGTTGTACCTGCGTATATACACGCTACTACTGGCAAGAATTCCTCTAAGCATATTAATATTTTTGTTGGGCTAGTACACGCCAAATTGGTCACATGTCTAATTTTATAACTTACCACCAAGTGACTGGGTCTCTCATAATGCTAATGACTTTAAATACATAAGCCAAACCTGGCCGGGCGTATCTCAGTGGTAGAGCATCAACCTGGGAACCAGGCACTCGGGGTTTGATCCACGGTCAGGGCACGAGTCCGGGTTGTGGGCTCCATCAATGAGTCTCTAAATCATTGATGTTTCTCTCTCTCTCTCTCTCTCCCTCTCCTTTCCTCTCTCTGAAATCAGTGAACATATATTTTAAAAAATAATGAAATAAACAAACAAATAAATAAAATAATAAGCTTAGCCTTTGTAATGATGGCAATATAGATTTTGGTGCACATTAGCTATGCTATTAAAGGGCTCATCTGAAGAGCACTGTACCTCTTTCAAAATATGAAATAATATTACACCTCCCTAAAATAATATTACCTTTAGGTGCTAATTCTTACTCCTAATCCCCGTGGATCAGCGTTTCATCATTTTTTGTGTATTCGCTAGCTAACCCACTAACTGTAATGTATAGGCTTATGTGTACTTTCAAGTCAAGAGCCACGATGTTCTTAGCTTCACTGATGTTCTAAACACTTTAAATTTTTCCAAATAATTTCAAGTTCAAGGCCCCTATGGGAGACCCTAAAACACCTCTGTACCAATCTTATGATTCACTTATTCCTTCCATATATTTCACAACGAAGTGCAAGTCTGTGATTGCTCAACTTAGACTATCTGGCTCCTTCTAGTGTGCCTCCCAAGCCTCGATTTTATTCTAAAATACCATCTACACCCACACTGGCCGCTTTTCAGCCAACGACAAAACACTTATATTCTACCGGGTAGGATGAAATTACTTATTCTTCGTATTTCATTCCCAAGTCTCACATTCTTAGAAGCACAGGATATATCTTGTATGTGTTTATATATTTCTTGGAAGTTTCACACAACCAAAATCAATGCCTCGCACGTAAAAATGGTTAGCGTCTTAAAACTGAACTGTCTGATATCTTTTAGATTAGGAAGCCATTAGCAAGGACACCCTGGAAGAACTCATGTGTATCCATCAACAACTGTATATTAAACAAAATCCTAAGAAAAGTGCCATCAGGATATAAACAAACAAAGAAACAGTAAGGCAGGTTTCACGTATGGTGTGCCTATCTGACCAGGTGACAAAATACATATCCTAAATGGTGCTATTGATCAGAATGTTCTCTCACAGGACATTAGAAATTTTCGTGCAAATTTTAATCTTCAAACCACATGTAAAAGAAGCCTACAAATCACAGAACTCATTAGCAGGAAGTTTAAAAATTAAGAGGAATTCTGTACCAACATGGACTGAAAAGGAAGGTTTTGCCCACTGCACTGTCATCTACTTATTGTGTCTCTTCTTAGAGGCTGGAGAATTATTTCCTAACCATCAATCAATCAATAAAATCGCAATCAGTAAATATGTCTATATGAGACTCACTTTCCACTTGGCTTCCTGAATTTAAAGTTCAGCATTAATTTTACAATAGGTATTCCTAAATCTTTAAGAAACTGCTGTCTCTGCCTTACACAGCATTTACCTCAAATTCCCATCCTACTATCGCTTTGCCTGCAAGCCAAATGGGCGTATCTTTTAGGAGGAGGATCCACAGTTCTTGAAGATGGACCTCTTTTAACCTGAAGGGGTCCCATGGCGGAACTTTTGTGGCTATTAAGAGTATATTCACCATTATCTGTGTTTAAATAACATCCCTCACTTAAGTAACATCTGTTAAATAGTCAGGTTTGGGTGATTGCTTACAACTCTCCACTAAACGCTATTGTAGTCATGAGCACATGTCAGTCCAAACTGACGAAACCGTCTCTTTCTATGACTTGAGAACAATTCCGAGTTATTGTAAAATCAGTTTGTAAGACCTAGAAAAACCTCAAGCAGCATTTTACACTGGTGTGAAAGAACCAGATTGTGGGTGCCGGAAATCTAAATAAACTAAATGCACAAATAACTCTTAAAGATACGTGGGGAACAGTCAGTAACAGGTCAGGTAAGTCTGACTTTAAAAATAAAGAAACAGGCTTTAACATGTAACATCAGTTATAAATGAAAATATTAAAATATTCAAAAGATGGTGCATCAGAAAAAGGAAGTATCTAAAAAATTACTAGCGTACAATTCTTATGGTCAATTTACAAAATAATCCTAATTTTTAAAGGAAACGCTATGCTCAGCCTGGCCTGGGAGGCTCAGTGGTTGAGCCTTGACCCATGAACCAGGAGGTCATGGTTACATTCATGATGAAAGACATATCTGGGTTGTGGGCTTGATCCTTAGAAGGGCCCACATGAGGCATCAATGAATCACTCATCATTGATGTTTCTCTCTCTCTCTCTGTGTCTCTCTCTCTGTCTCTCCCTCTCTCTGAAATCAACAAAAATATATTTTTTGAAAAGAAATACCCATTGAAATAATCATCACAATTTTCCCTTTTTAAACTGAAAAATGTTCATGTTCCCATTTCCTAGTTTTTTCATACGAAAAAAAAAAAAATGAATATCCACATAAATGGCAAAATACAAATTGGTAACTTCTTCTCAGGTTCACCTTAGTCGTTAAAAACAGGGTTGTTTACCTTAAACTTGGGCAAACCCTGCAATTCCACTTTAGGAAACTTCTCTGAAAACGTCACGCATCTAATTCTCAAAAAAAGACACTAAATCTTTGAATTTGGGAACACTGGTTAACATGAACAAAGTTATGTTATGTTACATAGTCTGATACACAGATATTTTTGAAGGGAAAAGTGGCTCTCTTTAATAGTGAGCACTCTGTGAAACCATATAAAACTCTACATGTCTCCCTAATGTAGTTTCCCAATTACAAAGTTCCCAACAACAAGGAGGATAGAAACTCCTCATATCAGAATAACAATAGAGACTGGTTCGGCACACTTAGGTACTTAAAACAAATATTGCAGGTCAGTCCCAAATCTGAAGTGTCTGCCTTTGAACCGAATTTAGACTGATTTTGACTTTGTTGTGTCCTTTTCACGATACCCTAATGCTTGTTTAGGATGAAAGCATTTTATTTTCAGAATAGGCAAGCAAATATATTCTTCACAGTTGATTATGTACAAAACACCAGCTGCAACTTCTTGGCGCCAAAGGGGAAAATTCTAGCACATGATTAATAAAAATGAGTTCTTCAGAGAACTGTTGAAGTGAATAGAGGGAAAGTGTAATAATGCTTAAAACAGACTGAATTAGCTTGCAGTTTATGTCATCGGACTGAAAGGTCATTGTGATTGTTTTGCACATTAGTTATTTCATTCATTTTTGTAAGTGCCATAATTCTTTAGCATTTACCAGTCATCTTGATTGCCACTGTTAGTTCCCAGTACAATGAATGTTACCTTTTATTTTGCTTATAAAAGGTGTACGTACAATTTGAGATAGTTCTACATGTTATGAAATATTCTTTTCCGCTCCTATGGTTTCATACTTATAGTTTATTATTCGTTTTTATTTCCTTTTTTCATATATGACTTAATAGTTTCTCCATCTTTTCTCTTTTACAACATGTCGGGGGGTTGCACTGGTTAATATGTTTACATAGGTTTCAGGTGTACAATTCTGTAATACATCGTCTGCATACTGGATTCTGTGTTCACCACCCAAAGTCAAGTCACCCCCATTCCCCATATTTTAAAACATTACCGAAGGGTTTTCCACCAGAGGGACAGCCTTTTGCTCCACTAGGTCCTCCTCTGCCACGTCTCAGACTTCTCACATGACCTCTGTTTCCTGCAGGAAGTGGTGGCCTCCATCTACCACCACTTTCAAAAGATGGCTTGTTGGCTTGCTCTACTTTAATTGTCTGTCCATCCAAAGGCTGAAACAATTACACATAATATCAACATTACATCACATTTACCTCAAACAAAAGAACAACTTTACCAAACTTTTTCTTCAAGCGTGATTCAGTCCTTCATCACAGTAACTTTAGTAAATATTGAAGTACTAACTGCCTTCCATTAAGTCATCCAGCACCGAACCATATGCACTGATGATTCAAAGCCCTCTAGCCCCGCCTGTGTGGCTCAGGGGTTGAATGTCCATCCAGGAACCACGAGGTCGCTGTTCAATTCCCCATCAGGACACATGCACGGCTTGCGGGCTCCATCCCCAGTTGGTAGCATGCAGGAGCAAGCTGATCGATGATTCTCTCTAATTTTTGAGGTTTCCTTCTCTCTCTCCCCCTCCCCTCCTCTCTCTGAAACCCATTTAAAACGGGAACAGAAGAAAAATCCTGGAAATGCCCTCCAGTAGTAAAAATGGAGTCAATTTACAACCTCCGTTATTGAAGTAGACATTTTTATTTGTAGCTGTCACGGGGAAGACTGGTCCTCATCAAATCCAAACAATAAGGCTTAAAACAACACTGATACATTGGGAGTGGCTCACGAAATTACAGAACCAGAAAGCATATTGGGATAATGGAAGAAATATATCTAATCCCCAAAACAGGCCATAATGAAGTGACTTGCGGGGCAATATTAAGGAATTGCTGTTTAATAATCACTGAAGAGTGCAGAGGACATCGGAGACACATATGATGCCGAGATTTTAAGGTCCAACAGGAAAAAGACTACTTTATTCACCAGTACGTTAAAGACTGTATCAAAATAAACTATCAACCACTCCTGTAAAATAAATCATGACATACACATTTTACAAAATCCCCTCTGGTTACAGGATGAAACAACTATTGAGTAGAAAAAGTCAGGGGCAAGAGGGTCAATTACTGATGACGCCCACCATCTACTTGCTCATCTTATTTCCTTTCTTCATGAACTGAGTACCGATTAGAAGGTAAAGGGCCTACTCCAATACTAACCTTTTCGAGGCTTTTCCCCCAAAATCAGAAGTCACCTTTCCCTACTTTCTTTGTGGGCTCTTTTGGTGCTATGGAAGTGTTTGCATCAATTGCAATAACGTTTGATAAACACCTTCTTTCCCCCGTAATTACCTTTGGGGGGGGCGGGGGCTTACTCTAAGTTTTCAAGCTCTTTGAAGACTGAAAGCCTCTTTTCAGTTTTGTTCATATGCCTAACTAATTAAGGTTAATGTAGTATTTTGCTAATGCTAAAGTTCATGTCAATCTCCTTCCAACCCCACTCTCCAGTTCTTAGGCGACAAAAAGGAAAGTAATGGCTAAATAATCGTGGCTTATTTAGGCGCCGTCTACCTTCAAAAATTAGAAAAACACAAAGTACCTAGAAATACTATTAACAGATGGTACAGAGCCACAACATTATTAAAAGACTTACTCTTCCATCCATATCTCTGGCAGCATCCTTAGCATCTTCAGGGCTCTCAAAAGTAATAAAAGCAAAGCCCCAGGACCTGTTTGTTTCCCGATCCCTTATCAAACGAACTGTAATTCAAAATTCAAAATTTAAATTTAATATGCCCAACAAAATTTAACTTTTCCCGTTTTCCAAAACATCAAGGCTCTGAGAATTTCTCACAAAGCCTCTTAATTTGATACAATGGACCAACAAGGCCTAGTAACAACCCTCTGCAAGTTATGTAAAAGGCACAACGTGCTGCGCCATTATTAGCTTTCTAAAAATCTGCAGTGAGTAAACTTAGAGTTAACCTAACTTATCCCCTGTCACGGCCTCACTCCACAATATATTTACAACTTCTTCTTTTTCCTTCTTAATAAGAAGCCATTAACTGGAACTTTTACCTCACTGCTACGAGTGCCTTTGCAACACAACACAGAAAGTTGCAGAAGTTGTCCATATGAGCTTCAAGAACTAAAAACATCCCTTTAATTTATCTGGGCAATGACTTATATTAGATTTACTATCCGTTTACTCTGAGCAGGTAGGCACATTGGTTCTAAGAGTTACCGTCTATTATGGGACCAAATTTTGCAAAGGCCGCTTCAAGCGTTTTTTCGTTGGTCTGGAAACTGAGCCTTCCGACAAAGAGCTTCGCAGGTCTGTCCGCTTCCACCACTGTGCTGTAAGGGGTTAAAATATGCACATCGTTATTAGCCAAAGAATTGAATTTAATGACAAAATGTTCCTGATAGTCAACTGAAGCATATACAAGAGCTTACTTTAATTTTTTTTTTTTTAATTTGTAACTTACATCCCCAAATGACAAATGACCTAACAAACAAATTCTCCATTGTACTACACACCTGGGAAAAAATAAAAGGGCATACATTCGATTGCAAAGCTCGTGAAATGATGGGGTGCAGTATACAAGAGTTAAGTTTTTTAAGATGCATTTTTTAACCTAAGTAAGTAGTAAGGAAAGCTGTTTGTAGATTCCACACATCAAACAGTTAATGTTTTAAGTTCTGTGACATACTGTTGGGAACATAAGAAACTTGTAAACCTGTACAGAACTCTTGTGAATTTGAGGCAAAGTGTTGACAATTGCCGGGAAGTAAAATCTCAACACACTGAGATACTATTTCAGAGAATGGCAGCTTTATACTTTAATTTCCACGTTACGATGAAAAGAGAAGACGTAAATGGGTTACATGAAATTAACTGGTGATAAGTCAGGCAGGCGGGAGAGAGTCCAGTGGGGAAATCTGGGAACAGATAAAAGGTCAAAGCATACTGCCTTTCTATAGGCGGGTATAGGATTGTTAACAGTCAACATCACGATGAAGTAATAATGAGAGAATTAGTGGTTTCTGTCCTGGTGTATCCGCTGTGTCCCGCCGGGTCCGGAAAAAGGGAAGTTACCGTGATGTTCCAAAGGCATGTGACTGTACCGGCAAAAGACAACAGACGGGCTTACTTAAGGTAAAGGTTGGCTTCTGTCACGGAAGCTGCAGGTCTAGGACACGACTACCCGTCATAAACTGCTTTCGGTGAGGAAGTTTTAATATCAGGCCATTGCAGGTCACTGAGTTTGCAAGGCCCCGGCTGTCCTCGCCTGAGCCCCCAGCTGTCCTCGCCTGAGCCCCCATGGGTGCCAAGTGGCACTGTTTCCTCCACACTTGGAATGCCCCCCCCCCCCACAACTGCAATAATCCTGGGTACCCACCACTGAAAAAGAGACCTAACGTAATGTCCTGTTTCCTAAGTTTTTTAAAACAGTCTTGAAAGGCAGAAGCAAGTTAAAGCCTGCGCCGGGCCAACGTAAGCTATCTTCCTGTGTTGATAGAGTTCGGCAAACACTGGTTAAACTGACAGACGAAGTCTACGGGGATATTAAAATTTGAGGACGCCACCCCAGCCAATCCGCTCTTGGACATTTCATAACTGGAGGAGCTTACCCAGCTTGACTGTATCTCCCAATCGTTACTGCAGTCAATCAAGGAAAACCGCTGAAAAGCAAGCTTTATAACGCAACTCGCGACCCGGCCGCCATCCGGTCCCCCAATCCACTTCTTCCCGCAATGGGTGACGACGAGCTAAGCCCGCTCACCCGGCAAAGAGGGTGCACGAGCTCACCAACAACGAGCTTCTTCCCCGAGCTTCTCCCTACCCAGGACTCCCTCCCTTACCCAGCAGCCCCTGCAGGTCGCTCCGCGCCCACCCCGCCAGCCCTCATCCCAGCACAAAACCCGCCCACTTCACTGGCCTTCCTTCCTTCCCTGCCTCCGGGAGACACCTGTCTTCGGGAGACACCCCCGCCCCTAAGGCCCGCAGGCGTCACACGCACTTTCCGGTTTATGCTCACACAGCGCCCTCCGCTCTTAGGCCCCTGAAAAAGCCTGCCAGGAAATCAGAGTCTACATGACCGCGTCTGGCTACTCGGACGCCAGGGCACAGCTGTGGCATGAATTTGTATGTTGTGCTCAACATTCTTAATCCTTTACCCTTTTCTGCTCCGGCCGTCCGACGTTGCGCTTTAACCTCCCCTCAGAGCTAAACTGGAGGCTCAAATGGCAACGAACCGGATGTACTGACGCTGAGAATCCCGGATGCTATCGCGAGAAGAGCCCCGCAAGACCGAGGGAATGAGGGAGACCCTCCCCTCCATCTGCAGACGGCGTAAGTGGACCTTCTGAGTGAAAGTTCTCCAGAAATAGAGACCAAAACTTGAGCTCTGTTTGCCTCCCTCTCTGTCTGTCTGCTATCTATCTGTGTGTATATTATTTTTTACCATCTGGCCATCAGTCTGGCAGCTGACACGTATTTATCTTTTATCTGTCGTCTGTGGCGTGTACCATGAATAAGCCACCTGCCATTTATCTGTTCTCATATATCCTCTTTCATCAGTTGTTAACATTGGTATTTCTGCCTGAGTTTGCAACTCATTTTAGTTTCTGTTTAAATGCAGGAATCACTTCTGTTTTGTTCTTCAGGTTTCTCAGTGTTTGTACTGTCAGAGTCATAAGAATTATTTATTTGCAGGTGTAGTTGACATGTTTGAGAAAGGAGTTGTAGCCGTGCCCTTACCATATATAGATAAATAAGGGCCTGACTCTGGCCTGTCTCACTATGTGAGACAGACGCTGATTCCTGGAAGTGAAAATTATAATCATGTGCCCTGCAGCAAGTGAAATAATCCCAACTAGGACAGAAAGAGCAAGAAAATTGAACACTGACAACATGACCCAGAGGATAAGGTTAGTGATGTGAACATGAATATTAGGCTTGCTTATCAGACTCTCTTGACCTGTTTACCCAGGACAAGGAATTCTGCACAGGTGGACCAGTTTTTCTCCACATACTGTGCAGATTGATTCCCCACTTTGCTCCAGGTCCATGGAAGGAATAATTAGGCTGCTGTGTTCCTGGTCTCCTGTTGGATGGGGCCAGTGGGAAGCCCAGATGTGACAGCAGGAGGCAGAGAAGTGCCTGATTGAACTGGGTGTTCAGTACCCTGCTCCTCCTGATCTTAGGCCTCTCTCAGCCACAGTGGCTGGTGTGCAGCCCTTTGCACACAGCTCTTTCTCCTTGGTATATGTAACTGTTCTTCCTCCATCTAATTCCTGGGGCTGGGAAGGCCTCCCCATTGTTACCAGCTCTGTGTCTACATTGTCCCCTGCAAAATTCTCTGACACCTCACCCCACCAAAGCACAGTGGCACATCACAGCCAGAATTGTCCATTATACTCTCAGTAAATCTGACATATCCTACCACGTCAGAACACACTGTCCTTCCAGGTACAACTCGAAGGTCATCACATGTAAGAAGCCAAATATCCATTGTTGTTCCATTATCCACTCAACATATACTGAATGCTTCACTGTGTGTAGATACCACATGAGGACTTGAGGAAGGCAATGGCTGCTAGGAGGGCTGATGTTCTGGTGGCAGCAACAACCAGCACCAAGTGAGCAAATATATAATGATGCTTTTTGGTAGTATTCTGTGCCATAAGAAGACAAATAAAGCAGGTGATTTCTTTTGGTAACATGCTTCCGCTCTCCCTGTCTTTTCCACCCTACATCCATTCTATTCTCTGACACAGAGCTGGAGCCATTGATCTATATGTCCATTGTTGTACCAATACTAGCCTGTTTTGATTACAATAGTTTGTAGTATAGTTTGATATCTGATAAAGTGGTCCCTCCCACTCTGCTCTTCTTTCTCAAGATTGCTTCAGCTATTCAGGATCTTTTTTGGTTCCGTGTAAGTTTTTGGAATATTTGTTCTAGTTCTGTGAAATAAGCTGCTGGTATTTTAATAGGAATTACATTTAATCCTTAGGTTGCTTTTGGTAGTATGGATGGACATGGTATAATTTTTTATTTGTTTATATCTTCCTCTATGTCTTTTTTCAGTGTCCTGTAGATTTCTTAGTATAGGTCTTTTACATCTTTAGTTAAATTCATTCCTAGCTATCGTATTTTTTAGTTGCAATGGTAAGTGGTATTTCTTTATAGTTTCTCTTTCTGAGAATCATTTTGCTGTACAAAAATGACGTAGATTTTTGAATATTAATTTTGTATCTAGTTACCTTGTTGAATTCATTTATCAAATCTTGTAGTAGGGTTTTTTATGTACAGTATTATGTCATCTGCAAATAATGATGGTTTACTTTCTCCTTTCCAATTTGGATACCTTTTACGTTTTCTTCCTTCTGATGGCTGTGGCAAGGACTTCCAACACTATGTTGAATAAGAGTGATTAAAGTGGACATCTCTCTTGTTCCTGTTTTTAAGGGAAATTGTTTTAGTTTTTGACCATTGAATATGTTGGCTCTAGGTTTGTCATGTACGGCCTTTGTTAGGTTGAGGTATGATCTCTCTGTTCCCACTTTGCTGAGAGCTTTTGTCAGAAATGGGTGCTGGATTTTGTCAAATGCTTTTCTGCATCTATTGATATGATCATATGATTTTTGTCCTTCATTTTGTTTATGGATGTATCACATTTATTGATTTGTAGATGTTATACCAGCCTTGTGTACCTGGAATAAAACCCACTTGGTTGTGGTGTATGATATTTTTAATGTATGTCTGGACCCGGTTTGCTACTATTTTGTTGAGGATTTTAGCATCTATGTTCATCAGAAATATTGGCCTGTAATTTTATTTCTTTGTAGTGTCTTTATCAGGTTTTGGGATTAGGATGATGTTGGCCTCATAAAAAGAGTTTGGGAATTTTCCCTCCTCTTGAATTATCTGAAATAGTTTGAGAATAGGTGTTAATTTTTCTTTGGATGTTTGGTAAAACTCGCCTGTAAATCCATCTGGTCCTGGACTATGTTTGCTAGGACATTTTTGATTACTGCTTCAATTTCATTAGTTGTTATCAGCCTAGTCAGGTTTTCTGCCTCTTCCTGATTCAGCTTTGGAAGATTGTATGCTTCTAGGAATTTGTCCATTTCACCCAGGTTGTCCAGTTTGTTGGCATATAGTTGCTTATAGTATTTTCTTATGATATTTTGTTTTTCTGTTGGGTCAGCTGTTATATTGCCTCTTTCATTTATGATTTTATTTATTTGGGTCCTCTCTCTTTGTTTCTAGGTAAGTCTGACTAAAGGTGCATCAATCTTATTTATCTTTTCAAAGAACCAGCTCGTGGTTTCATTGATTTTTATTTTTATTTTTAGTCTCTATGTCATTAATTTCTGGTCTGATGTTTATTATTTCCTTCCTTCTGCTTCCTTGGAGCTTTTTCTGGTTCTTTTATTTGTTGTGTTAGATGATTTAGTAGAGCTTTTTCTTGTTTCTTAAGGTATGCCTGTACTGCTATGAAGTTTCCTCTCAGGACTGTTTTCAGAGATTTTGGGTCGTTGTTTGTTCCTTTTCACTTTTTTCCAAGAAGTGTTTGATTTCTTCTTTGATCTCATTGGTAACCTATTCCTTGTTTACTAACATGCTATTTAGCCTCCGTGTGTTTGAATATTTTTAGTTTTCTTTTGTAGTGGTTGATTTCTAGTTTCATGCCATTGTGATCTGAAAAGATGCTTGATATCATTTCAATCTTTTTGAATTTGTAGAGACTTGCCTTGTGCCCTAACATGTGGTCTGTTTTTGAGAATGTTCCATGTGCACTTGAGAAGAATGTGTATTCTGCTTTTTGGGATTAAATAGTCTGTAAATGTCAATTAAATCCATTAGATATAGTGTGTCATTTAAGGTCAGTGTTTCCCTCTTGATTATTTGTCCAGTGATGACAGTGGGGTGTTCAAGTCCCCCAGTATAATTGTGTTGCTGTCAATCTTCCCCTTAAATTCCCCCCAGAAATTTTTTATATATTGAGGTGCTCCTATATTGGGTGCATATATATTTATAAGGGTTATATCCTCCTGTTGGATTGGTATTATGCAGTGAACTGCTTTGTCTCTTGTTATGGTCTTTATTTTGAAGTCTATTTTGTTCGAAATAAGTATTGCTACTCCAGCCTTTTTTCCCCGTTTCTATTGGCATGCAATATTTTATTCCATCCCTTCACTTTTAGTCTGTGTTAATCTTTTGCTCTCAGGTGTGTCTCTTGTAAAGAGCATATATTTGGGTCCTGTTTTCTTATCCATTTAGTCTTTTGTTTGGATCATTTATTCTCTTTACATTTAAGATTACTATTGATAAATTCTTAGTTACTGCCATTTTTCCCCTTTATACTGATCTACCTTTCTCTCACTATTTCTTATTTTTCTTAAAGCAATCCTTTTAGCATTTCTTGCAGTACTGATTTGATGGTTCTGAACTCCTTTAGCCTTCTTTTGTCTGGGAAGCTCTTTATTTCCCCTTCGATTTAAAATGATAGCCTTGCTGGATTAAACACTGTCGGTTGCCTGTTCTTGCTTTTCATTACTTTTCATGCCACTCCCTTCTGGCCTGAAGAATCTCTGTTGGGAGATCTGATGTCTGCCTTGTGGGGGTTCTCTTGTTGGTCAGTGCTTGTCTCTCTCTGCAGCCCTTAATATTTTCTCTTTGTCCTTGCCATTTGCCATTTTAATTATCATGTGTCTGGGAGTGGGTCTCATTAGGTCCCCCTTGTTTGGAACCCTCTGGGCTTCCTAAACTTGTGTGGCTTTTTCTTTCACCAGCATAGCGAATTTTTCTGTCATTCTTTCCTCCACCAAGTTCTCTATCTCTTGCTCTCTTTCGTCCCCCTCTGGCACTCCTATGATGTGAATGTTGTTTCAATTCATGTTGTCCCAAAGCTCACTTAGACTGTCCTCATGCTTTTTGAGTGTTTTTTCTTTTTGCTGTTCGGACTGAGTGTTTTTTTCTACTTATCTTCTAAGTTGTTGCTTATTCTGTCATCTGTTTTATTGAGCCTTGTTTTAATCCCTTCTAGCGTATTTTTGATATCAGATATAGTATTCTTCATTTCTGCCTGGTTCTTATTTATCATAACTAACCCTGTTGTCATGTTTTCACTAAGTTCCTAGATCTTTCCATTAAGTGTCTTGTTGTTGTCATTCATTTCCTTGAGAATCCTTACAACCATTATTCTGAATTCTGTTTCTTATAACTTGCTTAACTCCATCTCATCAAGGTCTTTTTCTGGTGATTTTTCCTTTTCTTTAGTTTGGGGGTTGTTTCTTTGTCTCCTCATTTTGGTGGCTCTTAGTGTTTGTATCTATATATTAAATATATTTGCTGTCTCCTAATCTTGTGGGGTGGGATTTTGTAGTTTATGTCCAGTGGAGCCCAGAGGTGTGTTTTCCTTATATTTCTCAGCTCTTTGTTCTTGGCATGTCACTTTTGTGGGTGTCAGTTTTGTGGGTTCTTTGGGTTCTTCTGTTGTGATTGGGTCTAGGTTGTTGTTGACCTGTCCTTGGGAGGCTCTCCTCTCAGGTCGGCTAACTGTGTGTGTCAGCCCTAATCATGCCATGTGAGTTGTTGTACAGGTGCTGGCAAGCCAAGACAAAATACAACTAAACTGCCAGGAAACAAGGAGAATCTTACAAAATATCTTGACAATCACAGTGAAAACAACCCACGTGAAAATAGAACTATAAGAGTGAAGGGAGAACACACATGCTAAAGCAAAAACAAAAGGAATAAAGGGGAGAGAGAAAAAAATAGAGATAGAAAAGTATATTATTGCTTATAGTAACAAAGATTTTTAAAAAATAGTATTAAACTAAAATAAAATGTAAAAAATAGAGAAGCTACTGGGAGATAAAAGGTGCAGAGAAAAGATTCTGAAAGAAGGTCAAACAAACAATTAAGGGATACAGTAGGAATAGGGTAATAGTTGAAAACGAAAAAATGAAAATACAATAAAGGGACAGAAACTAACAATCAAACAAAAAGACAGGAAGACAGCAGGGAGAAAAAGGAAAGGAAGAAAGAAAAAAAAGTTATGCCAATGGAACTAGAAGAGAGAGAGAGAGAGAGAAAGCAAGGGCAGTTAGGGAGTCCAATAAGAGATATGGAGGAAACTATGGAGAAAAGCAGTAAACTTATTGGTTATAAAGATAATGTCCCAGTAACTAAGCAGAGAATATCAAGAATATCTTGGTAGAACAAAAGCTGAAACAAAGCAAAACAAAACAGAAACCAAAGCAAAACAAATTTTTTAAAAATAAAATTTTTAAAAATTAAAAAAAAATTAGAAGAAACAAAATTTTTTCCTTTCTATTTCCTAAGGAAAAGAAAGTTAATCAGGTGAGTGTCATTTTGGCAGTTTATGTTTTCTGCAGCTCACTGATTTATGTGTGGATTTCAGCTCCCTGGGAGGTACTTGGGTATCAGCCAATGTCAGGAGCTGTCTAGGTTTTGCTCTGGTGTCAGGTAATTTGCTGATCTGAGGATCTCTGTGAACCATCTACATTTGTCAGCAATTTTGCCTCCCCTTTGTGACTACTTGGTCTTACTCCATAGTCTTCTGAAGAGTCTTTAGGGTGCAATATAGCTCAGGATATCGCTCCCTTTACTTAGAGGTTTCACTGTCAGGCACTCTCTGTGAGGAAAGTAGTCTCTGCTTCATAGCCAGTTCCTCAGTCTCTGCCCTACCCTCTAATTCTAGTTTCTTATGCAATGGCCTGTTGCAGTTTCAGATTGACTTCTGTCTGTTGCCTTTTCTGTATGGGCAGTTTTAGCAACGTGGGCTCAGTGGGTTCAATTAAAAAATATTCCAGTGAGCACTCTGCCTGTCCCGCCCCCAGCAGGAGTTTTAAGTTTTTCCAACAGTTCCCAAACAGTAGTCCCTGAGAGTCTTATTCTTGCAATGTCCTTGTGTGAGTTGTTCTCCCTTCCCCCTCAGGACTGTGCCCTGCAGGGGATATCTGGGGCTTCAGTGAGCTGAACCAGCTCCTTTCCTGTTGGGGGTGGGGCTCCTAGCCTGTAGGAGAAGTAGGTGTGCTCTGCCCCTCCTTTCACAGATCTAGTTGACTGACTGCACTGGGCAGGCAAATTTCAAACTCCCTACAATGCAGACATAAATCCCAGCTCTTTCTGGTCTGTCTGCCCAATGCAAGCCAGGAAGTTGGATGCCAGTTCAGCAATCAAAAACTCAAAAATGTACAAAGCAGCACCAAAGCAGAGAATCTGCCCTGCAATTTCCTCCTGCCCCTGTGCCTAGCCACCGAGCAGAGGTCACAAAGTCAGCTTCATGGACCTCCCCTGCACTGCTGATCTCAGTAAAACTGGGGTGGCTCCTTGTCCTCTTTCCAGGCACAGGGCAGAGGCAGGTTAAGAATCCCAGAATCACCCCACCAGGAGCTCAGGTAGCTCGAGGAAAACTCTGCCCCACAGGTAGCTCCAGTTCCTCTATGTTGGCACAAGGTGTCTCTCTCCCTTCCCCACGCTACACAGATTAAATGCTTTCTGGGGTTCTACACAATGCCTTACAGGAAGGCATTGTATGTGGCTTCTCAGTGCTGATCTCTGGCCCCTTTGTATTCGGGACACACACACTGTTAGACTGCCTTTCCTATGGTCAGCACCCTGTATATAAGATGCCTGTCACAGCTGCCATTAGAAGCATTGTTTCTCAAGGAAGTCCCAGTCCCGTTCTCACAGGCATACTGTTTTGGGTCCCTCTGCCTTCAGCACAGAGCACTCCTTCACTTCTCCTTTGCTCAGGGTTTGAGATCCCAGCTATTGGATGCCAGTCCACACTCCCAAGGGAAGGGAACTTTGCAGCCTCAAAGCCTTGGGGCTCAGAGCCCAGCACAGACTTCAGAGGGGACTTCCCATTTCTACACCCCTCCATTCCCTTACCAGACTCTATGATGTTTATTTAGTGTTCCCTACTCAAAATATGTCTACTCAGGTATATTTCTCTAGTTTTTCCAAGCCGGTTGTGCAGTATTTTAGTGGTAAATGAAGTCCATGGCTGGGAGCAGGGGTGTTTTGCTTCTTCCCACAGTGCTGCCATCTTCCCCCTTTAGTGGGTTTTTTGTTATTTGTCCCTCATCTTCATCTGTCCTTGAGTTTAGCTAGCACGAATGGCATTAATTGGGTCTTTGTTCTCTATTTTCCCAGGCCAGGGTGATTTAAGCCATGTATTTTCTGGTTAGGGAGGTAGGTATAAATAATTTGCTCGCAAGAGTCCTTGCTTAGGGAAGATAAGGTCTTGCATTTCACAAGCTGACTGCAAGCTGCCCAAACTGGTTGGCCTTGTTTAATTTTTTTTTTAATTCTCACTGGAGGATAATTTTTTCCATTGTTTTTCAGAGGGAATGGAAAGGGGAGAGAGAAACATTGATTTGAGAGAGACACATTGATTGGTTGCTGATCTGGGCCAGGGGACAAGCTTGGTTTCTGGTACATGAAGGCACTCAGTATAAACTGACCCTTTTATGTTACCTTCATATTTAGGGTTTCGTAATAGCTAACAGTTGGATGTTGCTCATGATTTTTGTTGGGTACAGAAATCCATGTTGGTAATGAAAGAATGATTGACAGTTAATCCTTTTTTACTATATTATAAACACAAGAAAATGTAGTTTGTGTAGACATTCCTAAATTTCTACTTTCAACACATATTATATTGCATATTTACCCTATGCTAAGGAGTGGTGATATCTCAACTGAGTAATGTTTCTGATGAGACAAAGTCCCTATTTAATTGGGCACTTATTGTCTGTTGTCTACGTAATAAGTATAAAAGGGAAAGTAAATAAATAAAATAATGCTTATACTTCTTAAGAAGGAAAATAAAGAAGGTAATTTAAGATTTAGTTAGGGAAGTAGACAGTGTTTTTATTCAAAAAAATCAATGTAGATCTGGTGAGTTTTGCTCAGTGGGTGGAGGGTTTGTCAATGGACTGAAGGGTCCTGCCAACAGGAATCTTGGCTGCACTCTCAACCCCTGTCCCTGGGTCTGGATGCGTGCCAGAGGCAGCCAGTGGATGGCTCTCTCACATTAGTGTTTCTCCCTCTCTTTTTCTCTCTCTCTTCCCCCACTCTATCCCTCCATCCCTTCTACTCTCTCTGAAAAGCAATGGAAAAAATATCCTTGGGTGAGGATTAGAAAACATAAAAAGAAAAAAAGAAAAGAAAAATCACAGGAATCAAAGGATGTTAGCTGACTGCTGAATGTTGGGAAGGATGCAGTGGTGCATAAATCTGTGGAAAATGTTTTGACCCCGAAACAACAACTGATTCCTTAAGGGGGAAACTGTCTCTTGTGGCTGTATAGTTTCTGTCAGGTCCCATGTGTGAGAAGTCTTGATGGAATTTATGACTTCAGATTTGTTGACAAAAGTCATACCAAACAACCAAAGTACTTTATGTGGAGCAGTTACACTACCTGACTTATGTTTACACAAGTCATTTCAACTTTGGGAATATATAAACTGCCATGACATTATTGGTAGTTTAAGGAATTTAAGCATTTGTGATCTTTGAAGAAATCTAACTGAAAGTTATTTTTTAGGGACACATTTAAATCAAAACAGCTGAATAGGGCAGAAATATTAAAGACTATGTTGGGGTCCTATTTAAAAATAGAAGAGATGAAAAAATTTAGAACTGCATAAATAGATTTGCAGTCAGATTGGGAATTTTTATTTATATCATCTTAACAAATAGTTAATAATAATGACTATGAACAAAATAATCATTTTGAATGAATGATTGAATAGTTTATCTCCAAAATAATACACATTTTTATATACCCTGGGTACACTGAAAAAATTAAGTAAAAGTTGGCAATACAAAAATGAAGTAAGGTATACCTCATAGAAAGTAATGCATCTATTTTCTCATGGTCTGTGAGAATTGTTAATCTTTGTTTATTACTGGAGGGCATTTCCAGGACTTTTTCTTTTCTTCTCTTTTTAAATTGATTTCAGAGAGAGGAACGGAGAGGTAGAGAGAGATAGAAACATCAATGATAAGAGAGAATCATTAATCGGCTGCCTCCTACATGCCACCTACTGGGGACTGAGCCTACATAACAGGCATATATGCTGAGTAGGAACTGAACCGTGACCACCTGGTTCTTGGATGGAAACTCAGCCACTAAGCCACACAGGTCATGCTAGAGGACTTAAAATCACTCACATATATGGTTCTGTGTTGGATGACTTAATGGAAGGCAGTGATTTAATATTTCCTAAACTTACTATGATGAACTCAATCATTTTTGAAGAAAAAGTTTGGTTTTGGAAAATAATCTGATGTTGAACTTGATTTTAGTTGCATTAGTAGTAGGATTGCAAAAGTTGTACATTTGTTTGAGGTAAATGGGATGTAATGTTGTTATTACATGGAATCATAATAGTCTTTGGGTGGAAAAACAAAGTAGAGCAAGCCATCAAACCCTCTTTTGAAAGTGGTGGTATTTGGAGGCCACCACTTCCTTTAAGAAACAGAGGTCATGTAAGAAGTCTGAGGTGGGGAAGAGGAGGACGTAGTGGAGCAAAAAGCTGTCCCTCTGGTGGAGAACCCTTAGGTAATGTTTTAAATATCGGGATGGGAGGAGACTTGACTTGGGGTGGTGCACACACAATCCAATATGCAGATGATGTATTATAGAACTGTACACCTGAAACCTATGTAAATATGTTAACCAGTGCAACCTCCATCAATTCTGTAAAAGAGAAAAGATGGACAAACAGTAAGTAAAAATACTTTTTAAAAATATAAAACTTATAAAAAAATAAAAGTGAAAACATAGGGGTTAAAAAGACTATTTTTGTATTTATATCTTTTCTAAGCAAAATAAAAGATAACACTCATTAGATTAGGAATTAACAGTGAAAATCAGGATGCTAAAGAATTATTTCAGTTATAAAAATGAAGGAAATAAGTAATGTGCAAAACAGTCATAACCACTTTTCAGGGCAATAACATAAACTTCAAGCTAAATTCAGTCTATTTTGCCATTATCACTCTATGCCTCTATTCACTTCAACAGTTCTCTGCAGTACTCAATATTTTATTAACCATATCGCTAGAATTTTTCCACTTCGATGCGAAGTTTAAAGTGTTTTGTACATAATGAACTATTAAGAATACATTTGCTTATTCTGAAAATAAAATTCTCTCAGCATAAAAAACATTAGAAAATTTTGAAAACTACACAACAAATAAAACCCAGTCTAAATATACACAATTCAAACAGAAACACTTCATATTTGATGATTTACTTTGAGATACTTGTTTTCAGTACAGAAATGTGCTGAACCCATTCTCTACTGTTATTCTGATATAAGGAATTTCTACCTCGGTTTGGTGTTAGGAACTTTGCAATTGGAAAACTACATAAAGGAGATATGTAGAAATTTATATAGATTCTCAAAGTACCCACTATAAAATAAGTCACTTAAAAAATATCTATGTATCAGACTATGCAACATAAAAATTTTGTTTTTGTTAACCAGTGTTCCTAAATTCAAAGATGTAGTGTCTGTTTTTGATAAGTAGAAGTGTGACTTTTTAGTAGAAGTTTCCTAAATTGGAATTGCAGGGTTTGCCCAACTTTAAGGTAAATGGCCCTGTTTTTACCACTAAGATAAACTTGAGAAGTTACCAATTTGTATTTTGCCATTTATGTGGATATTCATTTTTTCTTATCTATGACAAAACTAGGAAATTGGAAAATAATCATTTTTTCTAGTTAAAAAGGTAAAATTATTTTTAATATGTCAGTATGTATTCCTTTTTTAACATGTTTTTGTTGATTTCAGAGAGAGAGAGGGAGGGAAACAGAGAAACATCAATGATAAGAGTCATCGATTGGCTGCCTCATGCAGGGCCGTTCTGGGGATCAGGCCCAGGACCTGGACATGCGCCTTGACAGTGAAGGGAACAGTGACCTCCTGGTTTCTTGGTTAATGCTCAATCACTGAGCCCCCCAGGTGGGCCCAAGCATAGTCTTTTGCTTAAAAATAAGGATTGTTTTGTTAATTAATTTTAAGAATTGTATGTTAGTATTTTTTTTAGAGAGTACTGTTTTCAGCTGCATTATCTTTTGCACATTTTAATACTTTTATTTATAACTATGATGTTACGTATTGTAAAAGCTTTTTTGACATCAGATTGACCTGAAATCATTGATTGTTTTCCTGGTATCTTTAAGAATTATTTCTGTATTTACTTTATCCAGATTGTCTGAATCCCATGTCTTTTTTTTTCACACCAGTATAAAATGCTGCTTGAGGTTTTCCTGGGTCTTACAGACTGACTTTTACAGTACCTCCATGAATTGTACTGAAGTCAAATAGTCAATTTTATCACTTTAGACTAACAAATGTGCTCATGACCACAGCTTACTGTTTCATGAAGATTTATAAACAATAACCAAAACTTGACAATTTAACAAATGTTGACTTCACTTAAGTAAATGATGTTATTTAAACACAGATAATGGTGAATATACTCTTTATGTACACAAAAGTTCCTCCATGGGACCTCTTCCAGTTAAAAGAGCTCCATCTTTAAGAATTGGGGATCCTCCTCCTAAAAGATATGCACGTTCCGCTTCAAGGCAAAGTGATACTGGGATGGGAATTTGAGGTAAATGCTATGTAAGGCAAAGACAGACAACAGTTTCTTTTGGATTAGAATTAGCTATTCTAAAGTTAATGCTGAACTGGAAATTCAGGAACCCAAGTGGAAAGTGAATCTCATATGGGCATTTTTACTGATGGCTATCATACTGATAGATTCATGGTTAGGAAATAATTCTTCATCTCTAAGAAGAGACACAAGAAATAGATGACACCACAGTGGGGAACACAGTCCTTTTCAGTCCAGGTTAATACAGAATTCCTCTTAATTTTTAAACTTCCTGCTAACCTTCTGTGGTTAGGAAGCTTTTTTTACATGTGATTTCAAGGTTAAAATTTTAATGAAAACCCTAATGCCCTATAAGAGCACATTCTAATCAATAGCACTTCTGGGATATGTATTTGATACCTGATCAAATAGGTACATCATAATGGAGACTTGTCTTATTAATTATTGTTTCTTTCTTTGTTTATATCCTGATGATGCTTTTCTTAGGATTTTGTTTAAGATACAGTTGCTGATGGATACACTCTTAATTTGAACATGAGTTCTTCCAAGGAGTCCTTGCTAATGTTTTGGTAATGTAAAAGATATTAAACAGTACAGTTTTAAGACCCTAATAATATTTAAGTGTGAGGCATTGTTTTTGGTTGTGTGAAAATTCAAAGAAATGTATGAACATGTACAGGATATATTCTGTGCTTCCAGGAAACTTACACTTAGGAATGAAATATGTAGAATAAGTAATTACATCCTAATCAATAGAATATAAGTGTTTTGTCATTTGCTGGAAAGCAATCAATGTGAGTTTAGATGGTATTAGAATAAAGTTGAGGCTTGAAAGGCACACTTGAGGGGAGTCAGACATTCTAAATTGAGCAATCACAGAATTGCAGTTAGTTGTGAAAAATATTGGAAGGAGTAAGTGAATCATTAAGATTGGTACATAGATGTTTTAAAGTGTAACATAATGGCCTTGAACTTGAAATTACTTGGAAAAACTTAAAAACTTTCAGGCATTATTGAAGCTAAGAACAACATGGCTCTTGACTTGAAAATACACAAGAAGCCTATACATTTCAGTTAGTGGATTAGCTGGTGAATGAACAAAAATAAGTGAAAGGCTGATCTATAAGAATTAGGAGTAAGAATTAGCACCTAAAAGTAATTTTATTTGTGGGAGATATAATATTATCTAATTTTTAAAGCGATGCAATGCTCTTCAATTGAGCCCTTACATAGTATAGCTAATGTGCATTAAAATCTATATTGCCATCATTACAAAGGCTAAGCTTAAGTATTTATATTAATTAGCATTAGGAGAGAGCCAATCACTTGGTGATAAATATAAAATTAGATACGTTATCAACTTGGCATATACTAGCGCAATAAGATATTAATATGCTTACAGGTCTACTTGTCAGTAGTAGAGTGTATATACAAGTACAGCACAAGAGAGCATGGTGTATGTATCCTGAGTACTAAATGTAGTTCAAAGTATAGAATGAAAGTTCTAAGGTAGTGGGAAATTTGATTTTGAAACTAAATGATAACTTGGCCTACTATTGTGGTTTTTGAGAAGCAATTGAAAGATTTTATGCTGGGTAGTAATAATACAAGACCTGGATATTGAACAGATTTATTATTTCATAATGGCGAGTACATTGAGGAGTAAGTGTTCAGGGAAGATTAAGAGGCTCCTAAGTTATTTAGGTACGAGATTGATGAGTAAACAATGAAGAATAGACAAAGGGAAAGAATTGTTAGATAAGTTTTAAAACCTCATATGTAGGCATTGATTAAATATGTCTGTGGAAGTCGTCAAAATTGCTTGAAGCCTTGTTATGCTTTTGAGATGCTTTGCATACTGATTTTATTTTAAATATTAGGCAAAATATATAGATAGGGTAAGATGTCAGGAGATAAAACATTCAAGAATTAAATTTTAAAGTGCATACAAAAATGAGTATAAGTGGAATCTTAGAAACAATTTAGAAGATGTTTTGGAAAGAAGAAAGAAATTGGTGATTTAAATTTTTTTTCTTTGAAGCATTAGATGCAATTTTGATATGCTTAACATAAGCATTTTTCAAGTAAGGGACCAATGTCTTGTGGGTGAAAGAATTATGAGGGAGTTTAAGGCACAAATTCAGTCTCTTCCTGGAGATGTTTCTATGTGTCACCAAGAATAGTGATTGCACTACTACTTATAGGTAAAAGAAAACAAAATGTAAGAACACTTCATTTATAATTGATGTTTTTGTTGTTGAAGTGAAATTCACTTACCATAAAAGTAAATACTAAAAACGTATTCAGGGCCAGCCATTTTGGCTCATGCTTTGATGATCCACCCATGAATCAAGAGATCTCTTGTTCAATTGCAGGTATGGACACTTGTCAGGGTAGGGACGTGGATACCCAGTAGGGGACATGCAGGAGGCATCCAATCAGAGGGAGTTGAAACAGATATTAAAAATAATACTAAGTCCTGTTCCTAATTTTCTTTGTCAAGAAAATGTTTTGTTACTTGAGCATTACTAAAAGAGAAAGGGTTATTTGGAAAAGAGGCAAGTATTAAATATCCATCTATGAATTTTTTGGATAAGATGAATACTTTGAATTTTTCAAAGTTAGTTCATAAGTGTTATTTTTATTTGAAAAAAATAGAATTTTAATGTTTAAATTTAATGTCTGTGTTGTTAGAATTTTCCGAGTAAAATTTTCACAAAATGATTTTACTGCAGACTTTATCATCAGAGGAATTTTTTAGATGGTGAAATATACTGTGGGCCTAAATTTTCACTCTGGGTCTTTGAACATAAATGCATACAGGATTAATCAATATGTGATTTTTCCATAGCTTGCTGGACTGTTTCCCAGTTAGGTAGGCTAAATAAATTTACATATTCCTCTCTGAATACAAAAAGTGAAAGTAATTTGAGAAACTTCCAAGAAGGCTGCACAAGAAATGTTCACCCATTTCCTGTGACATTTTGTATGTCTTTATCCTATAAAGGAGATGTATCCATAGGGAGAAAAATCATATATGGAATGATATAAAAGTGTGAAGAAACCTAAAATTAACCATCTGTTATTGAAATTGAATAAGCACATTTCTGAAGTGGGAATAAAGGGATTAAACAAAATTTTTCACTTAAACTAAACCAGGTAACTTTCCTGAGTAGATATCTCAATGAAATGAAATCTAGTGTCCCTAGATTGGAAATTGTATTAGATTTAGAACCAATCATTTGCTCCTTCTTCAATTGTTTTAAAATTAGTGTAGCTCAAAGGGTTTAATTGTATGCTCTTAGCAATATCAAGTTATCTTGAAGGGTTATGATATTTTCCATGTATTTATGTGACGATCATGAGGAGGAATACTTTTTTAAAAACTCACTTCTTCATGGAGTGTTGAGTGCATAAATATTTATAAACAAATCTTCCAAAATGCATTTAGAAAATCAACACAACATTTTGTGGTTTCTTCAAAGTATTTTTAAAGGAACAGTATAAGTGAAATTCATGGGAAAATTTGGATACTGGAAAATCAAATGTGTAAGAAATTTAAAATCTAGCATATTAGGTTGAAACATACATGAGTAAAAATGAAAAGATGAACGGAAAGAGCAAGGTAATAAGTTTGGATTCAGAAGGTGATGTAAAGTACAACACTGGAAATATCGTCGGTACTGTTGTCGTAAGTATGTATGGTGCCAGATGGATATTTCACATGTCGGGGAATCACTATGTAAAGTATAAGGTTGTCTGACCAGTATGCCAACCTCCTGAAAGTAATCCATAATAATACTGAAGAGAAACACTAGGAATTCTGTGATAAAATAAATAGGGAAAACAGAACCAATATCCCAGAGTGCACATCTTAATCAAATGAGTAGCCATGTTTAACAGTTTGAGATTCTTAAGAATGTAGATTTATCCTGGAAGAGGAAGGAGTACTTCCTCTGCGTTAACGTTGTTGCAGCTGAACAATGGGAACACTTGAAAGTTTCATTAATTGAGCTTCTTACCCTGGCAATTTGCTCTCTATAGCCACACAGCCAGTGGTCATGGCTCTCCTGATATACTTACCTGGGACAAGGAATTCTGCACATTTGGAAGAGATACTTATAATATACCCAAGTGTTAAAATATCATGTATGTGTCTGGCCCTCACTCTACCTATCTCACTTTGTTTTTAATCACTGAAAAGATTCATTGAACTGACACTTTCTCCAGGAAACTGTCCATGATTGTTACAGCTCCAAAGATGCATATAGTAACTGCCACCCTTATATGGCTGAAAAAGGAAAAAAAGTACTGAGAGTGATGTGAACAAGAATATGAAGTTTGCTCATCTCATCAGATTCTCGTGACCTGTTTACCCAGGACAAAGAATTCTGCACTTGTGAGCAACAGCACCTATTGGGCATCCCTTTGCACACAGCTCTTTCTGCTTCTGCATATAAGATACCAAAACCTCCTCGACACTCAGACTTGGAGCTGGTAATGCTTCCCCACTTTTGCCATCCCTGGTGTTACACCTAGCCCTAGAAGCAACTTTCACACCTCCAACCACCCACCAACCTGTGCACGAATTCTCATCAGAGCCAGCATTGTAAACAACTTCTCTCAGTGAACCTGAGATTTCCTTGATTCTTGAACACAGTATCCTTCAAAGTGCACCTAAAATGCCATCATTCTAAAAAGTCAAATATATCTTTGCCGCTCTTTCATCAATTGAACATATCTTGACAGCCTCACTGCATGTCACATACGACATGAGCCCTTGGTGAAGAACAAAGTGGAAGCTGGGAGAGCTAACATTCTGGTGAATTTGTAATTAGCATTTATCACAATCTGAGGACCCCTCTTTGAATTACTAAACCATCAATACAAATCTTCAGACTAATCTAATCAAGTACTGTATGGAGCTTGGCAGCGACAGAGAGGACATAGAGGAGGAGAGGTGAAAAGATGCCAACTAGTTGCACAAAGCTGAATTTCGAAGTAAGTGGGACAACGTTTTCTCACCTGGAAACACTGAGACATGGACCGATACAGAGTGTAACACATTGTAATCAAAGAATCAAGATGAGTCAGGAAGTCTGGAACATTGCAGAAGCAATGCTGTTCAGGAAGTGCAAGTGAAGGAGAATGACATACTATGTTCTCTGTGTGTTCTTTGATCTTTGGGTAAGATAAGTGAAGAAAATCAAACTGCAGGCACCAAAACAGCAGTCTTAACTTCTTCAACTGGTTCTTTGACCACAACCTGGCAGGATCTGGCAGGATCGCTGAGGTAAGGACTCGGTGCCTAATGCCGTAAGAGAGCTTGGTGTGTTCCCCAGCATCTGGGCTTTCTAACCAGATGCCTGCTATGTTGTCACAAGACGTGACTCCACGATAGATCAGCAGTGAGGACGTGTGGCCCAACCGCTTGAAGTACTATGTGAGGAGGTCAGCACCAGGAAAGGGCACCTAGAGGAGCACAGGTGAGTAGACACGCCTGGGCACACGCGGGTGCGTTTCAGGAGCAGGCAGAGTTAGGGCAGGGTGGGAAGTGCACCTGGTCCGCACTGGAGGTGCTCCGGGCCTTTCAGTTAGAGATGGAGCCGGTGAACTTGGAAGCCAGCAGGGCCTTGTGTCGGCTCAAGCACAAGACGTGGCAGAGGCGCCGTCCCTATTTAGAACTGAGGAGCACCACCATTCAGCGCATCCCCGGATTCTGGGCCAAAGCTGTATCCTTGATGGTAGACGCGCGGGACCACAGTGTGCCCGCCCCATGAAGGAGAGAGCCACCAGCGGGGAGAGGTAGTTCAGCAAGGAAATAGACACACGGCAGACAGTGTCGCGGCAGTGACCACAGTCTGATGCAAAAGCTCGGAGACGCCCTTTGAACACGCAGCTCCCACCGAAACCCTTCCTGGGGGTCCAGGGCCGCAGCCACAGGTCAGAATCAAGCCCAGAAGAACGGCCAGAGTTGTCTGCAGGCAGCTCTCGGGCCCGCAGGTCCTTCTCAGAGTCTTGCCAAGCCCAAGGGGGTCTCTGGGTCGGAGTAATGAGACATAGGCAGGAATGCGTGATGTGCAGAATTAGAGATGTCCTGTGGAGCCCTGAGCGGGCAAGGATGCAGGGCAGATCAAAGTGTGTCAGGAAGCAGAGTCAGCCTGAGTGGGGGCAGACACGTGCGGGCCTCAAGAGCCTTTGTGCTCCTAGGTCCTGTTTCGGGGATGGACGTGGGGGCCTTGCCAGAGGATAGAGGGATCGGGCCAAGCCAGGTGCTTGTATAGATGCGCAGCATGTGCTAGTTGTTTGTCGTCCAGCTTGCAGCGTGCAGGCTCCTTGACCCACAGCAGTTCGTGAACCACCCGGAATTGTCAGCCATGATGAGTGACCAAGACGAAGCCATGCTCAGCCACATGATCAATTTGAAGGTGAGCCTGCACAGACCAAGGCTAGGGAGGTAGGGGGCTTGGGAAAGTGACCTATCCCTGCCGGCAGGGAGGAGGTGGGTGTCTCCTACAGGAGACGTCTTCCCCCGCGCCCCTCCCTCCACCCACCCTTGTTCTATACAGGTGGAGGACGTGAGGCAGGCCAGCGAGGGCTGCAAGATGATGCTGTTCTTTCGCAGCAACCCCTACTTCCGCAACAGTGTGATCGTGAAGGAGTATGTCGTCAGCATCACAGGTGAGTGGAGGCTCCCCGCACGGGCGGCAGCAGGAGGCGGTTAGAAGTTGACAGGCAGTGCGCCCCTGTCCCCATACTCCTCGTGCTGCAGGATACCGGGCGTCCCATTCCACTGCCATTCATTGGCACCGGCATTATGAAAGACAGGCCTACAGACGCAGGCACCAGAACAGCAGCCTTAACTTCTTCAACTGGTTCTCTGACCACAACCTGGCCGGATCTGGCCGGATCGCTGAGGTAAGGACTCGGTGCCTAATGCCGTAAGAGAGCTTGGTGTGTTCCCCAGCGTCTGGGCTTTGTAACCAGATGCCTGCCCTGTCGTGCCGAGACGTGACTCCCCCGATAGATCATCAGTGAGGACGTGTGGCCCAACCACCTGAAGTACTATGTGAGGAGGTCGGCACCAGGAGAGGGCACGTAGAGGAGCACAGGTGAGGAGAGGCGCGCTGGGCACTCGCGGGTGGGTTGCCAGGTAACTGGGATGTTGTTTTGCCACATGGACTCCCTGTGGCTGGGAAGACTACAGCCCGGGAGGCCCGGTCGTCCGGGCATCGGGATGAGACAGGAAGTCCGGAGCACTGCAGTGCCAACTCTGTTCCGGCCGGGGAGGCTGAGGGAGGGTGTGGGAGTGTGCCTGTCCACCACCACTCAGAATCAAAGCAGGTGCATTGTCCCGCTCCTCCGAACCCGCTCTCCTGGCCACCAACCCCAACCTCGGCCTGCCCCACCCTTCCTTAACGGGACTGTCCCACCGTGTTCTTCCTACATCCCTTCGCACAATTGCCGGGCGATATTCTTCTTGCGAAGCCTGAGGCTTCTCTGCCACCACGTCCCTCTGTTGGTCCTCAGAGCCGTCATGTATGTCCTCAGGTGTCTCCTTCTTCCTACGCGGGGCATCCTGAGAACGCTGTCCGTGACAGAGGGCTTGTGGTGGGACTTGTTGAACATGGGGCTGGGGGAAGCTGAAGAGAAGCGATCCCAGTGGTACAGTGACCCCCTTGGCGGGGGAGGCCGTCGAGCCATTGTTCAGTACTCTGGCAGTGCTCAGAGGAGGCGATACGTACGAGGTTTGCGTGTTCAGGGCACCTCCCAAAGTGTGAGATACCTAGGAGGGACCGTCACTTGATTTCCAAACCCAAGTAGTGCACGGAAGGAGCTTTTGCAGATACAAATGTGTTTTCAATCAAACACCATTTTCCTGCACGTGAAACAGGTGCAGAAACAGCCTCCGGAAAGGCATTGACACCTAGAGCCACGCGGAGCGGGCAATGAAAGGGATGGAAAAAGCAAGCTCATCAACTGTATTTGTCCGTGTGTATTTGTTCCTTGGGCAAGATAAATGAAGAGCATCAAGCTGTGTGTGTCTGTGTGCTGTCCGTGGCTTGGTTTGGGCCTCTCCGTTGCCTGCCTGGGAATGTCCAGTCCCTCTGCGGTCTGGGCTTGCACAGTTGCGGAAGTGTGTTTAAGTGTTTCTAGGGGTGGGTGGGTGGCGGCGTGAGAGGGCAGAATTCTTCCCTGGTGGCTCAGGCTGGGGAGGAGGAAGAACTAGGAGAAAGTCCACTGCATAGGGTCTTCCCGTTTTCCCGAGGGAGATAAGGTAGTTCAAGGAAAAGGCTTTTGGAGCAAGGGCCTCAAGGTCCAGTGCTGGGACCTACAGGAAGATAGACTTGCTAGCACCCTCCCTGTGGGCAGTCGGGGCTCACACCTTGACGGCAGGCAACCAGGTGGGAGGCTTCACAGTTCCGCTCACAGTGGAACCAAATGCCCTCCCTAGAAGCCTGAGCACAGTGTATTTGGCCGTGAGGACCTCCCCGTGCGCCGTAGGATTCGGATCCACGTTCGGCGGGTGGGCGGATAGGGTGCATGCAGGGACTCTGGGCAAGGGAGGCAAGCCATGTGGGAAGTGGGTCAGTATAGTATGCTCAATGGGGGATGAATCCGACGCTGGAAGGGTGAATGGCCAAGGGGACGAGGAGAAGCAGAGTGCCTGCGCCCTAGGTGTCACACACAGCGCCCCCGCACACTGAGCCACACGTGCGCGCGCACACAGACACAGGCGCGCACACACGGAGGCACAAGCATGGACACGAAGTTGTGTTGGGCAGTCTCTGGCCCGTGATGCCCACAGTCGGTACATCTTGCCCATTTGGGGGCCCTTTTACATTTCCGCGCACGGAAATGGCCTCCTGCAAGCAGGAGGGTTGCTTTGCCGCGTCTTTGGGTGCAGGCCTTCTTCTGCAACCCAGTAATCCTGAAGCAATATCAAGTCACCCTTCTTTCTGGCCGCTGAGACCCAAGGCGTGGATGGGGGAGAGAGTAGGACTGAGGGAAAGAGAGAGGGCAAGAGCCATGGGAAACGCAAAAGGACCGTTCCAGTGACAGAAGGAGCCCGTTTCTATGCCGCGCTGGTCCTGTGAACTCAAGTCGACCAGAACGGGGGCTCCAGTCCCCTCCAGGCACAGGCCTTCCCTTGGGCTGTAGCTTCACTCTCAGATATCCCATATCCCGGGATAACCTCTCCTGCCCGCCGTGTTTGTCCCCGTGGCTTTTACGAGGGCTCCCTGTGATGCAGTGGGAACCAAATTCTGCAGGGGGAAGTGTGATTAGACTTGAGAAGGAGCCCAGCAGGCAGAGATCGCCGTGGATGCCAAGACAGGAGCTGGGCGTCCTGACGAACGCTTGGCTCCGGGTGCGAGGCCCAAATGGCACGGCGCGCGTGAGGGCGGGGGCTTCGCAGGGTTGCTCCCAGGGTGGTCTCACTGATGGGACGGCGGGCGTCCGGCGCGCCCAGCCCCCGAGGCGCGAGGGGCGTGTCCAGCGGCGACTTCCTTTCTCCGCGTCCACGTGACCGGAGGTTAGGCAGGCGCCCCCTGGGACGCCGCTTGGCGGGACAACGACCCCCGAGGCGGACACGGCAAGGTGGTGCGCTCGGCAGGGGTGGGGGTGCTGAGGCTCGGCAGTCCCGGGGCTTGCGGCAGCTGCTTCCTCACACCACGGGGCTGAGGGCCAGCGCCCGGAAGGGAGTGAGGCTGCGTTGGGAGACAGCCGGGCTCCTGAGACCGCCTGTGTGGTCTCGCGGCGGCTCGGGGGCCTTCGGGAGCTAGGGCCCCTCAGGCCACCCGGCGCAGCAGGGGCCCTTGACTCGGGCCGGTGGCGGTTGGGCGTCCCAGGACGCTATTATGTTCAGTTTGGTGCAGGAAGCTGATGACGCCCAGGAGGTAAGGGCAGAGGCGGTCCTGAGAGTGGAGGTGGTGCCGGCGATGTCGGACGTCACGGAGGTGGTGGCGTTTGTGAGTGGGGACGAGAGGTTGGCGGCAGGCCAGGAGCTTTGTCCGCATCCTGGGTTGGTGAGAGAGGAGGGGGTGCTGGCTGAGGAGCAGATCGTGCGGGACGACCAGAGTGCCCTGCAGCAGTGGGCAGAGTGTGTGGAGCCACGGGCAGAGGGTGTGGAGCCCCGGGAAGGGGAGGAGGGGGGCCTGCAGGGTGAGTTGGTGGCACAGGAGCAGGATGTGGTGCAGTGGGAGGGCGTCGTGCAGGCGGTGTGGACGGTGGCAGGGTATGACTTGTTTCTGGCCCTGGATGAGGTCTTCCCAGATCTGGAGGTGGGGAGGCTCGAGGAGGTGAAGAGCGAAGAGCTGTTGGTGGAGGAAGAGGATCATGAGTTTGTGGAAGGGCCAGACGGGGAGAAAGAGTGGCAGGAGGAGGAGGAAGAAGAGTGGCAGGAGGAGGAGGAGGACGAGGAGAAGCAACAGGAGGAGGAGGAGGGGGAAGAGGAGGTGGACGAGGGGGAGGATGACATGGAGGAGGCAGAGGGCAAGGCGGAGGAGGATGAGGACGAGGAGGAGGACGAGGAGGGCTTGATTGAGCAGGAAATCATTGGCCTTGTGCAGTATGTCCTGGTGGGTCAGGATATCTTGCAGCTAGTGGAGGTGGTGGCTGAGGCTGAGCCAGAGTTAGAGGGAGAAGCAGAAGCAAAAGCTCCAGCAGAGGAGCCAGGGGAGCAGGAGCAGGCAGAGTCAGGGCAGGATAGGAAGTGCACCAGGTCCCCACTGGAGGAGCTCCAGGCCCTTCAGTTAGAGATGGAGCCCTTGAACTTGGAAGCCAGCAGGGCCTTCTGTCGGCTCAAGCGCAAGACATGGCAGAGGCGCCGTCCCTATTTAGAACTGAGGAGCACCACCATTCAGAGCATCCCCGGATTCTGGGCCAAAGCTGTATCCTTGATGGTAGACGCGCGGGCCCACAGTGTGCCCGCCCCAGTGAAGGAGAGAGCCACCAGCGGGGAGAGGTAGTTCAGCAAGGAAATAGACACACGGCAGTCAGTGTCGCGGCAGTGACCACAGTCTGATGCAAAAGCTTGGAGACGCCCTTTGAACACGCAGCTCCCACCGAAACCCTTCCCGGGGGTCCAGGGGCACAGCCGCAAGTCAGAATCAAGCCCAGAAGAACGGCCGTTGTCTGCAGGCAGCTCTCGGGCCCGCAGGTCCTTCTCAGAGTCTTGCCAAGCCGAAGGGGGTCTCTGGGTCGGAGTAATGAGACATAGGCAGGAATGTGTGATGTGCAGAATTAGAGATGTCCTGTGGAGCCCTGAGCGGGCAAGGATGCAGGGCAGATCAAAGTGTGTCAGGAAGCAGAGTCAGCCTGAGTGGGGGCAGACACGTGCGGGCCTCAAGAGCCTTTGTGCTCCTAGGTCCTGTTTCGGGGATGGACGTGGGGGCCTTGCCAGAGGATAGAGGGATCGGGCCAAGCCAGGTGCTTGTATAGATGCGCAGCATGTGCTAGTTGTTTGTCGTCCAGCTTGCAGCGTGAAGGCTCCTTGACCCACAGCAGTTCGTGAACCACCCGGAATTGTCAGCCATGATGAGTGACCAAGACGAAGCCATGCTCAGCCACATGATCAATTTGAAGGTGAGCCTGCACAGACCAAGGCTAGGGAGGTAGGGGGCTTGGGAAAGTGACCTATCCCTGCTGGCAGGGAGGAGGTGGGTGTCTCCTACAGGAGACGTCTTCCCCTGCGCCCCTCCCCCCACCCACCCTTGTTCTATACAGGTGGAGGACGTGAGGCAGGCCAGCGAGGGCTGCAAGATGATGCTGTTCTTTCGCAGCAACACCTACTTCCGCAACAGTGTGATCGTGAAGGAGTATGTCGTCAGCATCACAGGTGAGTGGAGGCTCCCCGCACGGGCGGCAGCAGGAGGCGGTTAGAAGTTGACAGGCAGTGCGCCCCTGTCCCCATACTCCTCGTGCTGCAGGATACCGGGCGTCCCATTCCACTGCCATTCATTGGCACCGGCATTATGAAAGACAGGCCTACAGACGCAGGCACCAGAACAGCAGCCTTAACTTCTTCAACTGGTTCTCTGACCACAACCTGGCCGGATCTGGCCGGATCGCTGAGGTAAGGACTCGGTGCCTAATGCCGTAAGAGAGCTTGGTGTGTTCCCCAGCGTCTGGGCTTTGTAACCAGATGCCTGCCCTGTCGTGACGAGACGTGACTCCCCCGATAGATCATCAGTGAGGACGTGTGGCGCAACCCCCTGAAGTACTATGTGAGGAGGTCGGCACCAGGAGAGGGCACGTAGAGGAGCACAGGTGAGGAGAGGCGCGCTGGGCACTCGCGGGTGGGTTGCCAGGTAACTGGGATGTTGTTTTGCCACATGGACTCCCTGTGGCTGGGAAGACTACAGCCCGGGAGGCCCGGTCGTCCGGGCATCGGGATAAGACAGGAAGTCCGGAGCACTGCAGTGCCAACTCTGTTCCGGCCGGGGAGGCTGAGGGAGGGTGTGGGAGTGTGCCTGTCCACCACCACTCAGAATCAAAGCAGGTGCATTGTCCCGCTCCTCCGAACCCGCTCTCCTGGCCACCAACCCCAACCTCGGCCTGCCCCACCCTTCCTTAACGGGACTGTCCCACCGTGTTCTTCCTACATCCCTTCCCACAATTGCCGGGTGATATTCTTCTTGCGAAGCCTGAGGCTTCTCTGCCACCACGTCCCTCTGTTGGTCCTCAGAGCCGTCATGTATGTCCTCAGGTGTCTCCTTCTTCCTACGCGGGGCATCCTGAGAGCGCTGTCCGTGACAGAGGGCTTGTGGTGGGACTTGTTGAACATGGGGCTGGGGGAAACTGACGAGAAGCGATCCCAGTGGTACAGTGACCCCCTTCGCGGGGGAGGCCGTCGAGCCATTGTTCAGTACTCTGGCAGTGCTCAGGGGAGGCGATACGTACGAGTTTTGCGTGTTCAGGGCACCTCCCAAAGTGTGAGATACCTAGGAGGGACCGTCACTCGATTTCCAAACCCAGGTAGTGCACGGAAGGAGCTTTTGCAGATACAAATGTGTTTTCAATCAAACACCATTTTCCTGCACGTGAAACAGGTGCAGAAACAGCCTCCGGGAAGGCATTGACACCTAGAGCCACGCGGAGAGGAGAATGAAAGGGATGGAAAAAGCAAGCTCATCAACTGTGTTTGTCCGTGTGTATTTGTTCCTTGGGCAAGATAAATGAAGAGCATCAAGCTGTGTGTGTCTGTGTGCTGTCCGTGGCTTGGTTTGGGCCTCTCCGTTGCCTGCCTGGGAATGTCCAGTCCCTCTGCGGCCTGGGCTTGCACAGTTGGGGAAGTGTGTTTAAGTGTTTCTAGGGGTGGGTGGGTGAGTGGGTGGCGGCGTGAGAGGGCAGAATTCTTCCCTGGTGGCGCAGGCTGGGGAGGAGGAAGAACTGGGAGAAAGTCCACTGCATAGGGTCTTCCCGTTTTCCCGAGGAAGATAAGGTACTTCAAAGAAAAGGCTTTTGGAGCAAGGGCCTCAAGGTCCAGTGCTGGGACCTACGGGAAGATAGATTAGCTAGCACCCTCCCTGTGGGCAGTCGGGGCTCACACCTTGAGGGCAGGCAACCAGGTGGGAGGCTTCACAGTTCCGCTCACAGTGGAACCAAACCCCTCCCTAGAAGCCTGAGCACAGTGTATTTGGCCGTGAGGACCTCCCCGTGCGCCGTAGGATTCGGATCCACGTTTCGCGAGTGGGTGGATAGGGTGCATGCAGGGACTCTGGGCAAGGGAGGCAAGCCATGTGGGAAGTGGGTCAGTATAGTATGCTCAATTGGGGATGAATCCGACGCTGGAAGGGTGAGTGGCCAAGGGGACGAGGAGAAGCAGAGTGCCTGCGCCCTAGGTGTCACACACAGCGCCCCCGCACACTGAGCCACTCTTGCGCGCGCACACAGACACAGGCGCGCACACACGGAGGCACAGGCATGGACACGAAGTTGTGTTGGGCAGTCT